>NC_071573.1:56947944-57572944 GCF_024509145.1 Vidua macroura | reverse complement strand
GCAGGGCCTTGCTCTTGACCTCCCAGAAAGCTTATATAGCAGTAAGGTATTAAATGCTGTGAAACCAGAGAAGGATGTGGATGGGTAAGTGGAACACTGAGAAATAATATCAGCAGGCTGATGGCTCTGTAAAATCAATTTTCTCCTGTGCTTTTCATTAATGGATTCCTTAGTCAATGTGTCTAGCTGTGCTATTGAGCAGTGATAAAAGATGCCTCTGAATCAATGAGAAGTCTTTTGCTGAAGTAGTTTTGGTCATTATCTTTTTTTTTTTTTTTTTTACATAATGTACATTCAAGGCTTAGTCCTTTCAAAGAAATAAAAAATAAAATCTTGGTTTACTGGTGATCCTTAAGGTATTTCAGTACTTCAGTAATACAAGTGGTAGTCACAAAGTACTGAAATTTCACAGGAAGGATTGATAGAAAAATTGCAGAGGTTTTAACTTCCCTACAGCACTCTCTTGTGGTGAGAGAGTAAGCTATAATAGTTTGGACCCATTAGCACAAATTTCCAATTTGTGTTGAGTTGTACTACTCTCTGAAAAGACCACTGGTCTAATTTAGGCTTGTGAGTTATCATTTTGTTGGTCTTGTAGCCTTCCTGCTATTACCATTTTTTTATCCCACTCCCTCTTTTTTTTTATCTAAAAATCCTTCAAAAACCTTTCCATTATATGGAGTACTGGATGTCAGAGAATGGAAAATTTGGAGCATCCTTCTGTATGAGAGAGAATGGAGTGCAGTGTGGGAGCACCTGGGTTGCTCCCTCCTAAGGCAGCTTGGCTCTGGCAGCACTGGTCTGATGTCACTGCAGCCACTGAAGTGTTTGTGCCCAATGTGCTGTGGGTAGCCTGGGGTGACAAGTAAAGAGCTGCCTGTCTTGGCCACAATGCCTATCGTGGGATTGTGTTACTCATTCTAACTCAGATCCCTTTCATGGCCTCTCTTGAGGCTCAGTGTTTGTCTAACTGAGGTGTGGGATGATACAAATTAGCTGCAGTACATGACTGTCAAAGGATTTGGTTTTGTGAGAGATGTTTCTCTTGGGATTTAGCTGTTAGCCATGTTACAAGCATTGCTGGGGATTTATGTTACGCAAACTCTTTTTTTTTTTTTTTTTGGTAAATTGTCATATTTTTCCACTGCAGATTATCCAGTGTAAACCTAGGACGTTTGGTACATGGTGATGTTAGTGACTGTCTAGTTCCTCCTACAGTGTGTGCTGTGATGGAGTTTCTTGAAGATATAGGTGAGCCCTTCTATCACAATCAGTTTTAATCCTGGCTGGGAGCCAAATCAAATATAATGTGACCTTGTTGTGTTTTCTATTTTGTGTTGCTTTCCCACCTAACGTGTATTTGTCTCCTGCTAGTGAGGAGGAGTCCTCCTGCTCAGTGACATCTGAATGCTGTCTTTGTAGAAACAGGTCTCAGGCCAACAGATTTTGGGTATTAGGCAGGGGTTAGCTGCCATCAGCAGGTTTAATTTCACTGAAGACACAGAAGACATGTGAGTCTTCCAAACAGAAAATACAGGCATCACTTGGGGATTTCACTTGGTTGTTCTGATTAGTGTGAGGAGTTGGAGAAACCCAGATTTGCCTGTATATTGCTGCTAAGCAAATCCTTTGGTTTGGATTGTGCTGTGTCAGTGCTGACACTGAAATGGCAGGTTTACTGTGTGTGAAGACACTGTTGGTTTAAGGCAGTGTTTCAGAAGTTGTCTTACAGTGATTCATAATTGTTGAAGCAAGGATTTCTGTAGCAGAACTGTAAACAGGAGGTTAAATGAACTTACTAACAAACATGAATGAAAGGATTTGTTCAAAATACCAGAAAGCCAGAAGAACAGTATTTGCTTACTAGAATTTAGAGAGTCACCAGGAAACTCCTTAAGACTTATGGTTGCTGTCACTGCACAGGCTCCACAAGAGCTGCTTGTGCTGGCACAGCTGCTGTGGTTGTGCAGGCACATGGTTCTGTCCTCCTCTGAGACCCTTGGCAGCCCCTTCCGCAGTGCTGCAGCTGTGGGTGGCCTGGGGGGAGCTCCATGAAGCTGCTGGTGCTCGTGCCCTGCTCTGGGGATGGCTGAGTGACTTCCCTTGTGTCGCACAGGTGGGAAGAAGGTGCTGCTGGTGGGAGTGCGTGGGGCAGAGGGTGCTGCCCTGCAGAGCGTGCTGCAACGCCAGGGAGCCGCCGTCCTCAGCTGCCACTGGAAAGCCCCACAGCTGCAGAGTGAGGTGAGCGCTCTTCTGCCTGCCTGGGCTCATCCTGCATCTCCACTGTCTGCTCATCCCTGTCAGCTGTCCACCTGACAATCCTGCCCTTAGCTGCTGTTCCCAAGAGGGAGACTCCTCGTTGCAGTCACAGGTGGCACTGAGGTTGCTGGTGTGGGTTAGGGTCTTTTCTCCTTCCTGCTTGCTCAGAAATGGTGCAAACACTGGCCTCTACCAGAATATTACATGTAACAGCAGCTGCTCTAACTTCATTATTTTACACCAAGGGCTGTGAGAGAAGGAATCCTACAAACAAATGTTTTAGCTCTCCTTTTTGTTTTCTCTGCAAGAGAAATGCCCTCTTTTTTTTCATGTCCTCTGATACTGTCATCTGCATGAAATTACTTCCACTGGATTTGTGTCCTAAAAGTTTGTAAGTGTTGCTGCTCTTGGATCAAAGAAATCCCCAATCTTTATCACTGAAGAGAATGTAAAAGGATTCAAAGAAATCCTTTGAATGATGATGATGATGCCTTAAACCAAAGGATTTGTATGGTCTCCCTGGCTGCTTTTTGCAGAGCTTTTGCACACAACTTAGAAGTTGGTATGACTTCCTGTGAAACTTAACAGTTTGTTCCTTACTCCCAGATTTCACAGAATACTCCAGCTGGGGTTGCATTGTCGCGGGGCACGTGCAGCAGGGTCCAGGCTCGGTGGTGAGGTGCTGGGGACAGCTCTTGCGTTGGACAGCCCGTGCCACAGGGTGGCAGCCAAGGCAAAACGATGGTGTCCAATCTCCAGGCTTTGGAGGCGCAGACAAGAGGAGGAAACAAATTCGAGCAGCTGTGATAGAAAGTTCTCTGGCAAACCCGTGTTTTCACAGCTGTGGATGTTTTTGTCAGGCTTGTCTCAGCTCTGGGCTTTTAAGTGACTGACAGCACTTAGGAAACATATGGCTCTCTGGGAGATGGAGTGCTGTGAACTTGATCCTTGCCATGTCTCATTCCTCAGCTATTTCTCATTGCTTGGGGTTGTGCTAGAGGACTGCTCTGGGCTGGATGGGGTGGGTGACAGGGTGGCCAGAGGTGTTTCCACTGGTTCACAGCAAAAAAAAACCTGGATTGGGCCCAGAGCTGCTTGTGCAGTGCTGTCAATAGCTGGAGAGAATTCTGTTTCCTTCCATCCAGATGCTTTCCCATAATCATGCTTTGCTTTTTGGCATTCCCCATAGCTTACCTCTTGGAGCAGGCCACTGATGGGAAACAGAATGGGAAGCGTAAGTTTGAGGCTTTGTGCACTTCAGTCTTCCCAGGTTCATTTTAACTTTTGGCAATAAGAGAGTTTGTACTTTGCCTGTGGAACTAATCAGCAGAACCCAGGGGAAACCTACCTTCCTCTTCCTCACCTGTGAGCCTGGAGCAGCATGTCACCAATAATCCCAGAGCTGTGCTGAACCTGTCTGGATGTCACTCTGATAGTTAACTCTAGTTCCTTGATAAAATCTAATGCATGCAGGGAAAACTATCCTGTTTCATATTCCCAGAAGCTGGACAGTCAGAAACTGAGCACAAGTTTCTAACCAAACAACGAAGTACTCTGGCAACCTGTATTTGAACAACAATGTTGTTAGATAACATGATTGTAGAATGTATATTCTTCTGTTTGTTTAAAATGCTGATTATGAAAAACAGCTTTAATGTTCACCAAGTTTGTTCTCTTGATTTTTTTGTTATTTGAATTTCAAGTAAGAAAATGTGATAGTTGACATTTTTCAAAGACTTGAAAAAATCAATTCATGTTTTGTTTTTCCTGTACAATACACTAACTTTTCCTTTCTCTGAATAGGACACCTCTACAGTGGCAGTTTGTGTGCTGTTGTTTGAAAGTATGACCTGTGGTAGCATAATAACTTCACTTAGGAAGTGAGGGATAAACTTACAAAAAGTGTTATTTTTTCACTGAGATACATTTGTTTTGCCATATATAAGAGAAAAGGAAAATCATGTCTTAAGGGTAGGGAATGTTATTTGTTGTAATCCTTTGGCCAGGCCTATTTGCATTGAAGCACTAACCCTGACCTTAACCATGTAATGCCTTTCTTAAGTTGTTAGTACATTACCTTAGACTAAATCTGCTGATTTGCTCTTCTTTTTAAAAAGGACAGCATAACAGCAAGTGTTTCCTTTAGAAATTCTTTTAATTTAAATGAGTTACACAACACTAAGTTTGCAGGTTTTTTTGGATAAGGTTTTGTATTGCTATGGACTTGTTATTGCTTCTTTCACTTGTGCACTTTTGCAAAAATATTTTGAAAATGATCAAGAGGAAGTATGTTTTAATCCACCTTAGGAAAAGTTTAAAAATATAGGGGCAGCTCTTCTAACAAACAGCATAATGCCATCTACCATCTGACTTAGTGTACTCCTTTAGAACAAGTCTGTTCTGTCTTATGGCAGGAAAAAGGAATAAAATAAATAATGGTACATTTTCATTTCATTGCTTTGATCTGAAATAATGGGCACAGTCTCAATGTTCAGAATTGAGCAGATTATTAGTATTTCTTTTTTTCCATTTTGGGTTTGCTTGCCTTCAGTTCTCACAGCAGAGCTGAGCTATGTCCTTCAGAACTGTTGAGCTTCCTGGGTTTTCAAATAATTCACAAATGCAAGAAAGCATTTTAGAAGGTTCTGGTACATCTATGCAAAGTTGTCATGAAGAAACAGTGTTCTTTTTGTGTTGATATGTTCAATGTAAAAGAAGTTACAAAGTGAGAAATAAAGAAGCAAGCATCTTACAGGAAAACCTTAAGATGTTATCATTCTGTTAAGCTTTGTGTAGATAGCTCTTCAAAGCACATTCACTGCATTGTGCCTGAAGAATGACCTAGTGACATACTTTTAGGGCCATCTCTCCTGTAATTTTAAAATGGGACTCCCCAAAAGTCAATTCAGTATTACATGTGAAGAACGGGAGCTGATGTGTTTAATCCTTTATTATATCAGAATTATACTTTCTAGTTTGAAAGGAGGTTGTCAAGTAGATTCACATTGAAAAAAATGGATTATTTTCTTGTCAAAACATGGGTAATACTTAGTACCTGTAAGAAAACAGAATTTTGCTTCAGTCATCTAGATTCAGTCAGTCATTATTTCAGCATGTCATCTTTAATGTAGTCTGTGTGTGAACCACATCATGCCTTTTTACGAGAGCTGCTATCATGCAATTTTATTGTAAAAGAAGTGAGCATTGGTCTGTCTAGGTATAATTAGGAGTAGAAAAGTTGTTTGCAAAAGTGAGGTTAAGAAGTATGAGAGTGGTTCAGCTGGAGTGCTGAATGGGAGTTTCCTTTTCAGGTTGAAAAAGAACTTCTTTTGGCCACAGTGTGCTTTTCCTTAGAGCCAACACTTGAGCTTCAAACTCTTAGACATCTCTTAGCTATTTGCTCTCCTAGTTTTGCTGTCTTGGTAAGACCAAGACTCTTGTTATGGGCAGGAAAATACATCTTGTATTGTGAGCATGAAAGAACAGGAGACCAGGCACACGGATCCCATAAGAGGAGAGGAGAGGGAAGCTGCATGAGTGTTTCTAATGATGATGATGATGTATTTCCACTTCAACATCTTATGCACATCATCTCTGTTCCTTGCAATTTTGAAATGTATCCCCTGTCTGTAAGCTAGAGGAGCAGTTGCTAAAGCGTGGATCATAGTGGCAGGCTTGAGCCCACAGCAGAGGTGTGGGCTTGATTTTTCACGTGCACTGTGTAGGGCAAGTGCGTTCAGGGTGATGTGGCAGGGAAAGCTGGAAGAAACCGTGTAATTAGTACATGCCTTGGTGGAAAAAGTACCTGAAACTAGTCATAGACTTAAAAAATTTTTAACATTTCAGAAAGTAATTAGAATTGCTGTGGTTAAAGTGGAATCTGATCTGTAAACTGATGTGCAAAAAGACTTTTTTCATAAAGAGAGTTGTGAAAAAACTTTTAATCAGATTCCTATTCCTCATCACATCTCTTCAAATTTATATGGCCTAGCTTCATACCCAGGACTCTGAGGGTTGACATTTCAATTTTTAATTTTAATTTTTATTTCAGTTGATCATGCATTTTAAAATGGCTTTTGTAGCAGTCCATTTTAACTATGGGAAAATGAAAATTTTATACAGACTTCACAGCAAAATGGAGTTTCAGTGATCTGTAAGATACAGCTACTTTGTGCCATTATCATTTAATACTTGGCTGGAAAGTCTGTATTGTTGTTTTAACATTTGGTGTTCTGTCTTGGGAATGGGTGGTGCTTCTTAATCTGCTTCAACTTAAATCTTGGTGGAGGGGATCATATTTTGTTATGAGGTAAGGTTGCAGATTATTTATTGGCACGGCTCTTCCCAACTGAAAAAATATTTACCAGTGAGAAGGCAGGATACTACTGGACTATTGGCTTACTTTGTCTCCAGCCAGTTGCCTAGTACATTAGGGAGGGTTTGGCCTGCTGCTTGTCATTCCTTCCTCTAGCCAGCCTGATGGAATGGAGCCTGGCTGTCCAGGAAGCATGGGGCAGGCAGCCACATGTTCTCCCTCATGGGTATCTCCTTGACCTTCTGGCTATGGCTGCCTATAACATCTGGTTCCTGTCAGATGTGTCCTCTGTGTCCTCTGTCCAGGGACTATGATGCATTTGCTGAGGGAGGCTAATTGTGATTATTTCATAGGACTTTTCCATCTCTCACGTCCATGATCGGTTTCTGATGTGGGAGTTGACCCTGAACACACATGCCAAGGCTTGCTTCTTGCTTTAGTGATTAAACAGGCAATCAAAAGGGCAGATTATGGCAAGAGAGAAAAATCGAAAGGCAAAGGAGGCATGGGCACAACTTCTTGCAAGTGAAACTAAAATTCCCTGATGGAGATGAGATAAATCTCTTCCAAGGATACCCAAAATTGTGTACACCAGTATTTTGCTTTCAGTGGACTTGCTCTCCCAGTTTCTGGATATACTTTTTAAAAATAGTCACAGGGGAAAAAAAGTTCTCTAAAATGTTTGTGATATATATATTTTATTGACTCTGCAGGAACTTCTTCAATAGTTGCTCATAAAATATTGTTTTCTTTGTGAAATAAGGGAAAGGAAATCACACTGGAGAAGGCTTTGAGAAATCAGTGTGTCTTGAACCTGTGGTACAACTCTTTGCTGCCATGTGATGCAACGTTTTTCATAGAGGAGGTGGGGCAGGGCAATGAGATGAAAGGTCCAGCTGGTTTTCTGCTAAAATTTATGGGTATGTGTGATGTTAGCTATCCGAACCACTGTTAATGTTGGCTACAAAAATAATTGTGTTCAGCTGTTAAGAACATTTTTCAACATTAGGGTCGGTAGTCATAGAGATGGATATTTGGTTCCATGGGTTGGTTTCTGACATTACTGTTACATTGAATCAATTCTGTCATAAGTGTGTTGGCTGAACATTCATCAGAATTATTACTTGTTGCATACAGCTCTCAACTTGTTCATCAGCTCACTAAGCGGTGTGCAAAGCTCTTAGTCCTTGTCCCAGAGGCTTTGCATGGAAAGGCATCTTGACTTACAGTATATGATTTATAACTGCTAGAATATGAATTATTTTTTCCTTGCAAAAAAAGGGCTGTGATCATGTAACTGAGAAAAATCGCTGTTTTTCTCTGTGCTGATGTTGATTGTTACAGCAGAGATTTCCTTCCTTTGCAAGGCAAAGTGTGCCTTCAGCATGGTGTTCTTGGTACATGAGGCATTGCAGCATCTTTTTATCCAGAATTTCTTACAGATTTCTCAGTATTATTTGACCTGACACTGGTCCAGCATTATGACTTATGTGGTTTTCTAGGAGTGGCATGTAAGCTGGTATTTGCACCAGACTCAGGAGTGTGACCAATTTGAATAAGGCTGAATGGCTGTGCACAGGCAATCACAGGAGTGTTGCTGGACATGTGACTGAAGCCTGAATCAGCTCATTGCATTAGCCATTTGTCAAGCAAGTAAATCTTCTCCCACACTTCTGGCTTTGTTTCCACATGTAGATCTCTAAGGAGGGTTAGGCCATCCTTGGGTACTCTGAGGGGAAGATGGAGTTTTTTTAGTTTTCTGACTTTCCGCAGCAGTTACGTTCTTCTCCCCTCCTGGATGCTCAGCTGTGCCAAAAATCTGCTATCCTGACAAGATTTGTAGCTGTTCTTTCTTGGCAAGAGTGTTGGGCAGGGTTGTGTCAGAGCACTTTTGGCCAAAAAAGAAGCTGGAACTCTTGTCAGTCACAAATCAATTCATGGAGTGGCTCACTGAGTTTGTGACACTTGGAATTAATTTGCATTTATCCAAAATATTACCAAAACTGTTGTATTTCTGAAATAATTTTTGCAGTCAGGCTTGAGACAATGCTATGTCTGTGTTTTGCTTTTTTAGTGTCTCTTAATACATCTGCCTCTGGTGCTGTCCATTATCTCATAGTGATTCTAACACTGGTAAAGGACCCTGTTGGAGAGGAAGTGGGGAAAGAAAGGCACTTGGGTCTTTGATTATAAGAATTTTTGTATTAACCATTTTTGCTCCAACATCTACTGGGTTGAGCTAAATCAGGGGCAGTGATTAGCAAACATGAACTGAGAAGGAAAAAAAGTGCTTTAATTGGTATTCAAAGGCACTGATCTTCTCAAAAGGGGTCATTCTGCATTCCTGTCAGCTGGCCTGGTTTTCTACTGTCAGAAAAGTCCGACTGTACTCTCTATAAGTGGCTATTTGCTGTCTTTCAACCTTTCTTTTTCTTAAGTTACTCCAAGTTATTTTGGACTTTAGGACAATGGTAAAACTTTTTATTTGTAAGGATATAGTCCCCATTAAATATTGATACTTACTATGACCTCAGTTGCCTGATCTCACAATTTGTTTACCTAACTTAATTTTAAATGCTGTTCTTATGTTTTGTGGCAGGTAAGAATCAAACTATCAGTTTGGATAGTTTGGATCAGTTTTTGTTCTTGTCTGTAAAAGCTTTGCTCCAAAGGCTATTGCTGTATAAATCTGAATATTTTTAAGATGCATATCCAAGTATGTATTTCTAAGATGAAATGCTTGTTTTGTTTCTGGGGGTGTTTTGGGCCATGCCTAGCTCCATCACGCAGACGCGGTGGTGTTCGGCAGTACGAAACCTGACGACGTTCCTATGAGCTGGATAAAGCCTGGGGCCACCGTTATCAACTGTGCTCATGATCCTCTGTCAGGTAAGGGGTGATAAAAGGGGGGATAAAAGGAATTGCAAGTGATGTACAGTGAGCCTTTGAGTTATGTGTGGCATCTTGGTGAAAAATCAGTGTGGTTAAAAGCTGCATCTCTAGGAGAGCCTTTAAAGGTGTGTGTACAGGGCATGTGTACACCTTTCTCTGAAGTATAAATAGGGAAAAGATGTCAGGTGGGAGAAGAAAGGTTGGAACAGATTCTTCATACCCAGGATGGTTAGATAAGGGATGACCCAATGGAGTCAGAGAGTTCAGAGGGAAGACTTTTGGGTCATCAGATGAGCTATTACATAGTGTTGTTTTGTATAGTGTTTTGCAAAGTGCTGTGAAATTGTCTGCAGAGAGAAGTGCACGAGGGAGTACAGAAATAGTGTATTTAAGAAGAGGCAGAATGTCTCCTGCAGTAATTATTCCTGCAAAAAAGTGTTTGGATTCATCTCCTTCCTTTTCCCCTAATTTGTTGTGGAGGGTGTATGTGTTCAATAATTTCTCAGTTGAAAAAATGTTACAGAATTTTCTTGGGAATAAAATTAAGAAATCTTCCCAGAAGTTACTCTACTGCTAGAATAATGTGTAATAATAATAATGTGTAATTTTACAGCTCCTGTAAAATTCCTTAAAATTCTGTGAAGATCCCTAGATATTTTCTAGATTTTTGGTGTGTTTATGAATTTGACTGCTCAGTATTCCAATGAGATTATGCTGCAAATGAATAGGAAAATGAGGAAGTACATGGATAGCATGACTGGTTAATCTGGGTTTTTTTAAATCTTATCACAAGTGTACTAGATTGACATCTGTTGACCTAAAACTGTGGAAATGGGCATAAAGCTGAGAAAACCTAATTGCATGGGTTTTAAACTAGAGCTATTCCCTAAGGGCAAATGAAGCAGATACTCCATGCAGAGCTAATGCAAGATCAGGCTCATAATAAAGCAGCTGCTGTTCCCATGCAAAGCATGGCCTCAGCAATAGATTTCTTTCCTTGTCTTTTATGATATACTCTTGACTTGAACAGACACTGCAGGTGTGGAGATCTGGGTTATTATTCACTTGATTGTCTGAAAGCATTTGGACATTCATTATCTACCTCCCAAAGCAGATCTCTGATCCTACTGAGGATCTCAAGGGTGGGTACTAAGCCTTTTCCCTTCCTGATGCTGCACAAGTTGTCCAAAAATAATACATGTTTTCTTTTTCCTGGACTAGTGACTAGGAGAATCCTTGCATCTCTAATGCCCATTTATTTCCCCTAGAGATTTTTGGATATAATTGTTAAGTATCTATAGGGCAGGGCTTGGCACGCAGGTCTCTTCAGCAGGTACCCAGCCTACTAGTATGACACAGCCTTACATGAAGGAAGAATGGGGGAGAAAGGGAAAGGAACAGAGAAGAGAGGGAGTGGTGATTCAGCAGTCATACCTATAAATAAATAAATTAAAAGGGATCTCCCCTCCTCATTTTAATCTTGAAGGTAGAAACCTCTTATGTGACAGACTTGAGGTGGTTCTGACAGGGTGGGATCAGCCAGTCTATGCAGCCTAAGTGGGCACCAGGAATCACTGGACTATCCCAGAACTGTGTGCTGCCTGATTCAAGCCTCATTTTCAAACACCTGATTCTCTCAGAAGTGAGTCTGAGCCTTCACAGACCTAAAAGTTATGCAGTATAACTGCATGCTGCATCTTAAGATTTAAATATCTTCATGCCTTAGTTACTCTAAAGAACTATAGATAATACTAGTGTTTCCCTTCTCTGAAAGAGTGCTGTTAGAAAAACTGCATTACATACCACAGTAACATTCATTCCTAATGCAGGAAATGTAAGATTTGGCATAAGCATATACATTTCTTTGCATTCTTCAAGTTGTTAGCAATGTGCTCTGTTGAGTACTGCATTTTTTTTGAAAGACAGCATGAGATTTTTATCAATATAATTTAACTAGAATTCATCTACCAAATGTCTATCTGTCTTTATAGTTATGCTTTTGAGGTTGTCAGAACCTTGGAGAAACTTTGAAATTACAGCAGAAATGCATTTTACCAGCTATAAAAATGTTGGTCTCAAGGCTTACTAGAGAGGTACATGAAACTCAGGTGTCTGACAGGAAGAATGCACTTAGTTTAGTTCCAAGATGTTTATGGAAAGCCCATTGTGGAGTAATTGTGACCTTGGAGAAACAACTGAATCTTATAACTGTCTCTTGACTTCCATGGAATCTGGCTGAAGTGCTTGGAAATTGTTCTGGATTTTTTCTTGCTTTAGAAATGTCCGACTTAACATCTGTGGGGTCACAGGAGCTAAATGAAGCCTGAAAGCAATAATGGTCATGAAGTAACTTTTGTTCTTGCTAGATGGTGACTAGATTTCCAACTTGTGTGGGTGTATATGTTGTCTAACACACTTGCATGTTTTAAAAGCACTCAGAATTTGCAAGGATGTAGTTGAATTGGGGAAATGTAATGTTGTAAATCAGAAGAGTCTTTTATCAGAGATAAAAGTCCTCACTCCAAAGAGACAATTCTTTTTCAAGTTTGGTTTTTTTTAAATCAAAAATTTTTAAATTATCACAATTTTAAAACATTCTGCAATTTTCTAGCAGCGCAACATCTACTTCTGTTGCACTGACAATCTTGGAATCAGGTAAGTACTGGTAGAGTCTTGTAGGAATATACTTTATATGTAAATGTATGGAAAGGAAAATAACTTTCTGAATAAAACCTAAGGATGCCAGATTTATTTGAGATTTGATGTCCAACTCCTTTGGGGTCACTTGAAAGCTGAAGGCCACGTGGTTTAAGTATGTTAGTGGGAAATTCAACCATTTCCCCACCTCTTCTGTATTCTAAGCTACCTGAGCAGACAGGTAGCACCTAACAGCAGCTCTCACTCATCTGTACAGTAGGGTACAAGTCAGAGGAGGGAGCACAATATCTGAAGTTCAGATCTGACCATAGTCCGAAGGAGAGAGTGCTCTTCCAGCTTCCATCTGGAAAATTTATCCTAGGAGAGCTGTTGCAATCCTGTGATTGTCTTGCTAACTCCGCATGCGTGCATGACTTTCACCTCTAGTTTCACCTTCACCCCTGTAAAAGCCTGGTTAGTCATTTGTGGGGTGACTGTGTAGCATAGGCAGTCTGAGAGAAATAGTTTATTGAAGGGAATTGTCTAGTTCTAATATGTATTTACACACATGCTAGCTCTGCCCTGATAAAAATAGTCATATTAAGCCAAATAACATAAAAAGTCAAAATGTTTCTGTAAAGCACAGCTGTCTGAAAGGGGGTTTTAAACTTCATTCTTCCTACTTCATTTGTCTGTTTGGCAGCTCTCCCAGCCTGGTCTCAAAGCAACAAGAGTCAGCTTATGACTGTAATAGACTATTCCAATAAAACTCCTCTGTCTAAATCTAAAGCTGAGCATCTCCAGAAGAAATGGTTGGGGTTTTGTTTGTTTGTTTGTTTGTATTGCAAGTGTTAATGCAAGTAGAAAGACTTTTCAAGCACTTTCTTAATTAGAGTTTAATATGAGAACTGTTGCCTTCAGCTTGGTTAGCTGTGTCCCTGATGTGTAGATGCATACTGGCAGGAAAGTTTGAGAAAGGGTCAGGAAACACATGGAATGAGGCTGAGGGGTCTGCAGAGAGGGTGTCCTGCTCTCTCAACGAAGGATGTGGGAGAGTGGGCTGTAGCTGCCACCGTCTCCAGTCAGAATGTTCTGTGCCCTGCTGCTCTGAGACCCTTGTTGGGAGGTGTGCTTGTGCAAGGAAAAGTGAGCCTTTTATGACCAGTACAGAAGGGGTGAACAGAGCAAGAGCTTGACCAGGTCAGGGTTTGTGCTTCAGTTCCCCTGTGGCAGAAAGGTTAAAGCTGTCAGCATACAGTTGTTATTTTTTATTACAATTATAGCTACGCCCTTCAGAATGTGGCTACGGCCTTCATATGCCCACAGAGACTAGGATGTGAATTTTGAAGAAATTGTGTCTAGATAAAAGTCAATGAGCAACAACAGAAGAACAAGACAGAAGAAGGATTACATTAAAATGACAAAATACTGTGTTTAGTTGGGGTTGCTAATGTATGATTATCATTTGATATATTGCCATTATAACTGTCTCTGAAGTTGAAGTCACTCTGGCTTGTGTAGACTCTTCAGAATACCCACTTTTAATATCATGCTGATGAAGATAACTGTTGCTATTCCAAAAAAATTGCATATACTGTTTCCAAGTTCTAATAATCCTGTATGGTGTTTGTGATCATTTCATTGTTCTCGCCCACTGTAATGTGTGTGTCAAAGAGAAGACAGTCTTAACCATGCTCATTTAGGTGTTCTGTTTAAGAATGTAGGTAGCTTTTCAAATAAAGCTGTGTGAATTTTTTTGTGTGGGTTTGTGTAATATGTTTCAGAGCATACAGTTACTCTCTGATTTTCATAGTATATTCATCATTCTGGGTGATTTCATTTGAAGTATTAGAGAAGCCACCTATAATTTTGTCAGTAATATTGTTAAATTTCAAGTCAACCTTCAGAATTTTTTTTATTTGGACGTAACTTTCAAATACACGTGCTCCCACTCACAGAAGATTTCTTATTTATTAGTGCAATACTTATATTTTTCAGAGAAACCCAGCTATGGTCAGCAGAACAACCCTGCTGCTGAAAAGATTGTTGGTTCTCTTGCAGTAGCAATGAGAATGCAGGTTAGTGTACCTTTGTTTGTAGATTGTAACAATGTTGCAGATTTGTTGCTCTTTCTGTAAGTTGCAGAAATTGGTTCCACAGTTTGTATTTTAACTTTTGTTTTGCTCTTTTGACCATCATACCTGACTTCCATTTTAATAGCAGCTCTTATTACAGGTACTTATTACATTTAATTAGAGAAAGTTAAATTAAAAATCAGACATCTCATAATTCTGGTGAATACAGTAAAGGTTGGCAGAAGCACTTGTGTCAACAGGCTAATGTCACTCACTCTGGTAAGACTGAGAAGATTAATTGTATCTGTCTGCATTTTTGCATTATGATGGATAGAGGGTCCAAAATGTTATTTAATTTTGTATTTAATGTTATTTAATATATGTTATTTAATTTAATGTATGTTATTTATTTTTGGAAGAAGCATGAGTCAGTCAATGAGCAATCAATATCTTCCTTTATTTTCAAGGTGTGAGAGAAGAATAGTAATTCTCCATCTTATCCAGAATAAAATGTCCAACTGCCTAATTAGAGACTCTTCTCTGCCACTTATGTGTTAATGGGGTTGTTCTTTTTGAAATGTGGTCATACAATAGAAAAGTGGCTCTTGATTTGTCCTAAAACCATGAAATGGAAAAATTTTTAAGTCTGGGGCTTTTTTAAGTTAGCCTTTGCTGTAGAAGTTATTTCAACATGCTCTAGAGATTGTTTGAAGTTAGTGTTCAGCATTTATGATGCAGCTGTTGTGTGCTGTTTTCTTGTTTAAAACCAGAACATGGTAAAAAACATGGAGCGATGGATCCAGTCCCAGCAGTATAGGAAGTGGAACCTCCACAGCTTGAAACTGCAACCCCTCTCCCCAGTGCCCAGGTAATAAGTGCTTTAAAGAAAAAAAAAAAAAAAAAAAAAAGAAAAATATTTTTTAAAAGAGCAAGCAAATGTGACAACCTAAAAATGTGCTGTGCCTAATTAATTTTTAATCTTATGTGGACTATATGTTGTGCCATTCTCTTGTATGTTTCATCATGACCATGTGCTTCTATTTGCTGCCAATTTTTACTTTGATGATACTCATTGAATAAAGTTTCATTGAATGAAGACCTAAAGCTGGAAGGTTTCATTGATGAAGGGAGGAGAAGTCTTGTGCAACACCAACAGAAATACAAAAGACAAGAAGTTCCTAATGGCTGAACCTTGATGTAGGAAGGTGTTTAGTTAAGGCTTAGTGATTTCAGTGGCATTTGAGTTTGTATTTATTTTCTTCCCTCAGTAGAAGTACTTTCTTCTGCATTAGACTTTTAAATTCCTGTGTGGGTGTGAAAAACAGGAAGCATATTTATTCTCATAGCCAGAGTCTTTTCAATCAGCTCCTGTCATTCACTTCCCAAGACCCCTGTCTGGGCCTCAGGGATTTCAGGTCTGCCTTGGCACAATTGCTGACACCTGATATTTAAAGCAGCCTGAGCTCTTTACTGTGTTGAAGTACTTTGCTATGTGTTGGTTGTGTTGGGTGACAGAGAGAGGAACCAATGGCTTGAAAGTGAGGAAAGTGTCAAATTTTTTTTGTGCTTATTGATACGCCTGCTTCTGCAGATGCTGAAGGAACCTCACATCAGAAGAAAGTCAGAGAGAGTTGGAACTGCATAGTCTGGAGGATAGGAGGATCTTATCAATGTGTCTAAATACAATGTACAGTAATACAAAGAGAAATGAGGCAGGCTCTTTTCAGTGGAGTCCAGTGACAGAACCATCAGCAGTGAGCACAAACCAAAACCCGGAAAGCTCCATTTGAACATCAGGAAATACTTCTTCACTGTGAGGGTGATCAAATGTTAACACAGATTGTGCATGGTGGTTGTGAAGCATCTATGCTAGGAGACATTCAGAAGCCACCTGGACATAGGCAACTAACCAGCTCTAGATGCCCCTGCATGAGCAGAGGGGTTGGACCAGATGACTTCCAGAGGTTCTTTCTAACCTCAGCCACTCTGTGATTCTGTAATTCTGAATCCTACTGGTGTAATTTTGGAAAGCTGTGACAAAATGTTGTATTTTGATTTACTTTTCACTGTCTCTTACAACAGTTTAATGGGAATGAATACAAATGTAATTTAAACCAGAGATGCCAAAAGAATGAGTTTTCTTTTGTAACCAGGGACACAAGGAGGCAGAAATGCTTAAGCTTCTTCTGAAATTCTAGAATTCAATTTCTGGAATTGAAGCCTAAAAGAAACTATCCTTAAATAAACAATTAAAAGTTAAAGTATGCGATGTCCTGAGGGTAATGGTAAAAAAAAAATCTTTCACAAAAAGGTATTCCCAACCCTCTCTATGACATTGTGTGTTTAGTACATCAATAATTACATAATTAATAAATAATGGGGTGTGTATATATATATATACACACCACAATATAATATATATAGTATATTTTATATAATTAGTAATAGGACCTGCATTTATCTGCTAGCTCTATAGCTTTGCCTTTTTTCTTTTAAATGTAAAAAAACCCTTCAGATGGAAAGTATCCTGTAATAAAATGTAAGCTTTCAGTAATACACCACGTTGTGTAGAAACAGATGGAGTTTTCATTGAAAGTGAGGCAAAGCTGCTTAAGCACTAAAGCTAAGAACATCTGCTTTTTGATTTCTGTGAGATCTGGGCTGAAGTATTTCCAAATATATTGGAAATGGAATGGAAAATTTTCTTACAGTATGCAGTAAAAAAAAAAAAGGTGAGTAGATGTAGAGCCTTCCTCTATCTTTCAAATTTTTTTGCATATTGTAAATTATCACTTAGCATTGTCAGTGATGGACTTCTTGCTTAACAGTTTTCATTCATGCAGAAGAACCACTTTTGCACATCTCCAGCAATACTGAATAACATAACATATTGAATAATTCTGGTATTTCAAATACAGAGAATATATTGTCAGACTAAAAGAGTCAGCTACAAATATAAACTTCTAAAGTCCAGGTATAACCAAATCTTTAATCTTCTGTGTTTTGGGAAAATACATTTAGTAGGAGGAAAAAAATGCAAACTAACTTTGTCATATTAGTCTACATCTTTCTCCTCTTGCTAAATACATAAATTATTCTAACAGGAGAATAGTCACCCTTAAAATTTTCATTTCTTAGATCTTTAAGGGACCACACTACCACCAACTTAGCAAGAATTTTCTGGGACTTGAGTTGTTTATATATTGGAAGTTCTAAGTGAAAATTTAAGATGGTCTTTGCCATGTGATGTTTGTAAGCCATTCCATCTTGTGTTCTTGTTAAATTTTTACGGCTAGTTGTGTTTGAAGTGACACATAAGAAGCCAAAAGTATATCCTTTATGAAAGAGGATGCACTTAGTATGTCTTTGAAAGAAAGCAGGTTCCAGGTTAGTGCTGTGATTGAGTAACTCCTTGTCCTGTAGTACTGGATTATGTCATTCTTTGGGTGGATGGTTTCTGAGTTTCACTTAGCTGCTGCAGGGTGCAAAAGGGGGCTACTAGAGAACTATAAATGAATAATGGAGGCAATCTAGGATTTTTTCAAAGAATTGCAAGCAGTTAAGTTGGCACAGACTGATCATTTGCCGGATGGATGCAGAATGGCCAAAGTCCACACACAGAGTTGAGATCTGGTAGTAGTTTTATGTTCACTGGTGGATATTTAAGGTCTTGCAGAATGTTCGAAAGTTCAGGACGAGCTTCCATGCCACTGCCAGATTCTATCTTAAAAATACTGAGATGAACTGAAACTACAGGAAGAAATTTAGCCTGGTTAGGCTGAAAGTATTTTTTTAAGTTGTTTTTGTGCTAATGTGAGCAATTCAGAGCCCAAGGAGAAAACTCTTCACATCCTGTGTGCCAGGCCCTGGGCTTCCGTGCTGCAGGAGCTTACAGCTGCTGTGTGCTTATGTGGACATAATGGGCAGCTAAGTCAAGCTTACAAATGAAAAATCCATGATGGAGTATTAAATCCAAAGACCTCAGGTTCTCCAGGTCAGGAGCTGCAGATACAATAGTGTCCCCTACAGCCACATCCCCTCAGGGAATCTGTGGCTTGCCTCAGCTGCTGCTTGCCCTTGCTGGAGGTAGTTTGTAAGCTCACTGGATGTCTTGGCTGTGCCCTGTGCTTTAGACTCCTGCTCTGTGGACATTCTTAGTTTAGCTGTGTTTTAGAAGTGCATGAGTTGGTCTTCAAATGCCTTGTTTCCTTTGGTGCCCTCGTGGGGAGCAGCGATGTTGGTGCTGCCCTCGGATGAAAGGCACTGCATGCACAAGCTTTGGGTTTAGCAAATGTGTTTGTGTGACTGTTGGCCAAGGAATGCATGCACTTTTTAGTAAATTGTATGTGCTGAAATATGCTGTGAGGGAGGAGAACAAAAGGGAAAAACAAATCCAGAAACATCTATTCCAGTGGGACATGCTTGAGCATCCAGCAGACACATTTCTAGCTTGATATGAAAGCATTACGTAATATTTGGAATCTGATTAAACAAGAGCTCTCTGTGAGATTGTAACAATTAACAAAGTCTGTACGGGATATTCAATGTTGTATTAGATGTTAGTTAATATTTAGGTTTGGTTAATAAAATGTGAGAGAGAATTGAAAAACTCATTACAATAACTCCATTGTTGGATTATTTGCTGTTGTTTTGTGTTCTGTCGTCGACCACCTAAGCTGAGAGAAATCTCCTGGCTCCTATTTGTTTTCTTTTCCAGTGATATTGAGATTTCCCGAGCACAGAGTCCAAAAGCTGTTGATGTACTTGCCAAGGAGATAGGATTGCTTACAGATGAAATTGAGATCTATGGCCAAACCAAAGCCAAAGTACGTTTGTCCCTGCTGGAAAGGTTAAAGGATCAACCAGATGGAAAATATGTTCTAGTTGCTGGGTAAGAATGCTATGTAATGTCATTAATGTCTGCTGTTTCCACTCTTATTAATATAAACAGGCAACTTACATCTTTTTTATACTCTGTACAAATAAGAATCTTGAATGTTTTCGTCTGTATGTTGCTCTCTTCTGAAAGTGAGCAGATTTTGAACTTTTTTGAAGTAACACAGCTTTTCTTCCAAACTCTTATTACTGAATTAAAGTATATTTTATAAAAGGTCATTTGTTCTAAGATTCTGTGAAATGTTGGTGAGTGGAGTTTTTCTTACTGTTTTATCAGAATTTTAAATGTTTAACTTGGATCTTTAGGGCTGCTTGTATTGTGGCTGTTTATAAACAAACATTAACAGAAGCTACATGCTAATCTGTTGATATTAACAATAAATACTTTTTTTTTATTGAAGAACAGATTACAAAGTTTAAAAAGCCATGTTTTTTTCTCTGAAATGTAGACATGTCTCCAGGCAGGCTTATCGTGCTTGCTTTTCCCACGATTCTAGCAAATGCAATGCTCAGCAGGAATTATGCACTTCTCTTCTGAAGAGCTTCAGGTTTTTCTTGCATCCAGTTACACAACTTTTTCATTCACCTGGTTTACTAAGTGGAAACTTCTACTTGTGAACAAACATGTGAAGGTTTTCATTAATATTTAAATTGCACTGTGTTCTTTATATTCTGAGTTAATCTATTGGTTACTTCCTTTTAAGTAAAACCAGTCAGGTTGAAAATGCAATTTTGGCTGATCCAGAAGGAGAAGGCTGTTGTTAACCACCTTGACCTATTGATTCCTCACCTTGGCTAGTGTTTCTCAAACTGTTTGCTTTACTGCCTTCCTGTGGGAACAACCTGGATTTCTGTTACTGTCTAAGATGGAGCTGTTGTAGTTTGACTTGATGTCACAAAGCTGAGGCAGGCGAGATATGAAACTTTCCTCAAAGCTATGTGATAGAAGTCCAGTGTTAAAGATATTCCTGGAGGATGCTGGAGCAGTTACAAGAAGTTTGGTGTCCTTTGGCATAGTTTTATTTTGGTTTGGATTTTTTTGTGGCATTGGAGAAACAAAAACAGGTTCAGCATTTGACTGAGTTTGAAGAAAGTTGCTGCCATGTATTTTCATGCTCATGATGTCAAACAGCATCAGTTGGTCATCATGCTGCAGACCAATCCAGGCTTCCCTAGCAACAAACCTCTCACAGAAGAAGAGGTTATTTGAAGATGTCTGGAGGTGCAAAGATAGCAAGTTGCAAAGCCCCATTCGGGTGGGTTTTAGTTGTGTCAGATTGAATGCACCAGTGCTTAGGTTTCTTCACATTGCTTTGTCTCCCATTCTCCTTCAAAGAAGGTGTCTCAAGCAGTTGTCATAGAAAGAAGTGTATCTACATGTGGAAGAAATGCAGAAGTCTTGACCAGCAAGATAAAAAGCTGGTAAAAAGCAGAAAATTGTATCCTCTTTTAAAGTTTACATAAAATGTACCAATACAGAATGGCTCAGATAAAAAGGGCTGGGTTTGGTACCTACCCAACCCGATGATGCAATATGTTGCTATTTGTAACATCTCTGAAGTCATTGCATCTTGTGGGGTTAGTGCAAAGCCACACTGCTGCAGTAGGGGTGCCTGGGGAAGGTCGCTACAATAGCGGGAACATTCTCTTCTGAGAGAGTTCAAAGCTTGACTTTGAAATATAGTATGTATAAAATATACATATAATGTGTGTTTATATGCTCTCAGCTGCTCTCCCTTGCTGAAATGGCTGTAGCAGATGACAATGATTTTAAGAAAAGCAGGGAACTCTGTCTGATGGGGAAATGTTCAATGCAATGAAAATCGAGTATCACTGAAGTGTAGAAACTGGGGAGTGAAATAGTATCCTCATTTGCCTTCATTTTCTCCCTTGCCAAGGCAAGGTCAACCAGAACCTGCCGTTTGGATTATTATGTTTGTTCACAATAACCAAAGATACTTAAAAACTCTTAGAATGATGCAGTGTAGGCCTTCAGAATAAATTTTCAGTGCTTCAAAGGAAATATTTAAGATATGTGTTTATACTTATGGTTCCGGTAGAAATATTTGTAATGTATGATGGGAACTTCTTGTGTGTGAAAAGAGCATAGAGTGTGTGTGTGTGTATTCAAGAATCTGCAAAACCTCCAACCTCCATCCATGATGCAGCCAGCAACATTTGTGCCTTTAATTGCACATTCAGATTTAAATGTTTCACAATGTCTAGGAATTTATAAATATTTGCTGCAAATGCATGTCTAGTTTATTCCTGATATGCTAAATACCAAACTTGTTCTAAGCAGGAAAATGCAATTGAAATGTACCTTTTTATCTCTAAGGATAGTTGTATTTATGGCTCTTTAAAAAGTTGCTAACTGCAAAGTCTTTTTTATTCTTTCTAAATGCAAGCAAATATGGCTGTCTCATCCATTATAAACTTCGTATGCTGAAATACTGCAGTTTGATTAACAGATCATGACACCCAAAAATAGAATGCAGAATTTATTTCTTCATAAATTCCATTTACTTCTGTATGGAGACCATTCTTTTATCTTTTTTTTTTTCATTATTGCTTTTTTATTTTCTTTGTCTGTGTTTGGCTTGCTATAGGACTCATGTTAAGACACTGGGGGCAGAGCCACAAGTTATCATGGAGTAATTGGTCCTTGGGCATCAACTGCCTGTAAACAGGATTTTAGTGTGCTAAATAATATGTCACAGGATCTGTTAACTCAAACTGCCTCCACTCATTGCCAGCAGAGAGCATGCAAATGAATGCAGCTTGTACTTGACCTAGGAGCTAAGTTTAGTGTTCAGGGTAACCTAATCATGGATTCAAGCATGTGAATGGCATATGTACAGACACAATATGAAATTACAGCTGCAGTTTGTTAGAATCTATCTCTATGTGTATGTATGTTTCAGTGTCTTGCTTCTAAATGCTCCAGTGTTGTGGCTTTTAGTGGATAATTCTGGAAACTTGTTCACTTCAAAAATGCAAGATGAGGAAGAATAAAAAATGAGAAAACTATGAAATATAATTCTGCTTTTAACAAGAAGTGTGTTGGATTTTGAATGTTGGAAAATTTAAAATCAGTACTTTTCTCCTAACAGTAACAGATTGTTCTGTGATTAACTACCTTTTCAGTAAGGTAAAAATGAAGGAAAACAAAAATAGGTTGTATTTCTTTTTACTGTGTCCCTTGGGCTGCAAGGTGCTTAAAAGCTAAGAAAAAAGGAAAACAAAAAATAGAGGAAAGATACAAGGAAGAATAAGAGGGGAAAATACCCCTGTGTTGATGCCCTGAATTGTTTGACAGTCCAAGGTAAAGTCATAGTTGAGACAGTTGTCATGTACTGGTCATGTCATTACACAGCTCCTGATTGAGATTGTCTTGTATGACTCTGTAGTGGATTATGAGAGTTTGTAATGGAGGATTCCTCAGTCTTTTCCTGTCTTTGTTCAGTCATTTTAGCTTCATAGTGATCTCTGTGCTTTTGTATTTGGAAGCTCCAGTCCCAACCCAAGGATGCCACTGCGACATTGAATGAGGTAACAGCAGCTGCAGCACTTCTGTGCTCAGAAATACATTTCTGACAGTTGTAATCTAGGATGGGAGATGTATGTAGGTAGGAACTCAGTTGCCCATGGCCTCCATAGTCTGCCTTCACAGGTTTCCATGTGGATCACACAAATTAGGAACTCATTAAAATCTTTGAATCTGCTGATACCTATGAGTTGAACAGAGGAAATTTGAAAGAGAATTGTCACATATCCAGTAAAGTTCTTGCTGGAGTCACAGTGGCTGGCGTAGCTGTGAGGAGTTTACAGCTAGTGCAGTGTATGTCTCCCTGTTTGTTTATTTTCTCTTTGGGAGACCTCCTGTAGCTTTCCCACAGAAACAGCTCTGCTGTAAGCTAATGTGAAGTATAACAAACAAACAAAAAGTCTGCATATTCTTATCTTTGTTTTGATATCCATAAAGAGAGAAGGCTTTCCAATGTTATGGAAAACTTACTTTGCCAAGGAGCTGATGACTGCTTGGTAGGTGGCAAAGTTTAAGGTGGAAAATTATTGTGGGATTTCTGTGTTTTGATTGAAAACATACTAAAGAAATTTGAAGAATAATGCAAATGGCTGTTAAAACCTCTTGAAGGTCATTAAAATTTATTGCATTTTAAAGGAGGTTTTTCCTCAATTTGCATAAGGCTAAAACACAGCATTGCACAATTGAGCTAAAGTTAGCCATTGGCAGTTGTAATTTTATACCCATGTGAGCAAGTGACCTAAGCTGCAAGAGTGTAGGCTCAGTAGTGTAGCCAGCAAAAACAGCTCAATGTCCACAAAACAGATTAAGTGGATTATTTTATTTATAAAACCCAATCAAAGTAGAACAGGTACAGAAGGGAAGATATTTAAAATAATCTTTCAAAGGAAAATTATTGGAATAGTATTTTCTTTAAATTTCAGGTGTTTGTTTTTTTTTTTTTTCTTCTTTTAACTAATGTTTAAAGCTGAGATTTTGGTAACTGTTGAAATTAATTAATAACTGTTTAGCTCTTGAGGTTTCCTACCAGTTTAATCAAAGAGTAGAGGTGTGTTTCTCTTTTTGCTTTCTGGAAAAAGGTCTGTCATAGAAAACTCTCAGTGCTTTCTGGTTCATATTACAGTGTCATGTTAGAATAGGCCAGTCGAGTTACCAGAGCATTTTAGTAACATGACACTTCACTGTGTGTTGTTTTCTTCTGTGACAAGTAGATATTATTATTTATGCTACCAACACGCATTCTGGTTGTGCTTTTGTGAATTGCAATTTCATTTCCTTCACTGGATGAAGGCTGCATCTTTGATTTTACTGGTTTCATAAGAGTTGTAAAGAGTCCCTGTGTTGCTGTGCATGCCAGATCAGCCATATGCCATGTGTTGAGCTTAACCAAGTAAATAACTAGGGATGGTGTCTCTGAAATCTCTTGAGTGTGACTTCATATGTCTGATGCTCAAAAATAGAGGTAGCCACAAACACGTGCCCTGCAAATGCAAATTTTTCAGTTAGTGGTGCAGCCATCATGTGCATGGAGTTTTTTGGAAAGTTCTTTACCGGCAACTTCCAGAAAACTGTTACAGGTGTCTCTTTCATAGTAGAGTACTTTTCTTTTGGGTGTTTTCTTACTGTTTTTCCTTTTAGTTTTGTTGTTGTTATTTTTAAGTAATTGATTGCTTCTAGAATTGTTACCTTGTTAAGTCTTTGAACACAGTAATGCCTCAGGATTACTTACACATGCCTTAAATCTGGTTTTAATGCACAGGAATAAGAGGATCAAGTAAATGAGATTAGGACAATAGACAAAAGTGAATGAGATAGTAGGAGAATAAGGGGTAAGGAGAAACCATACTAAGAATTATTTGAATGAGTTTGGGGAAACCAGTGTTAGAACAGTAGTGAGAAGGTAAAACTGGTAGTAGAAGTGAGTTAACCTGGCTGCGGTGCTCTGAAAGAAACAAATTTATTCTAAAGTAAGGATCCTGGGACAAAAAGGAGGTGAGAAAAAGAGTGGTGAGAAAAAAGGGAGCTATCTGTGTGGCAACAGTAAAACCCTGAGGGCTCCCTGTCCTGACAATATAGAGGTTAAAAGTATCCTTTCTTTAGGAACTTGAAGAAAGGAACTTGAACTTTGCAAACTTGAAATTAAAAGAAATGAAGTAGCATTCTGTGCTCTTGCAGTAGATCAGAAGGAAATAAGAAGGCCTAATATGGATAAAAAAACGACAGGGACCAAAACTGCTTTTGAGAATAGATAAAGGATATGCTCTAAATCTCCCACCTTTTTTTTGGCTCTACATAGATGTTTTGCTAGAATTCTATTAATTCCTTTTTAAGTCAAAGAAGAGCGATTCTAGGATAATTAAATAGTCTGAATAGTAAGTTATTGATGATGTTTTACAATCTGATGGTTGGTGAACACATGTTATAAAATGTGGGAGAAAATTGCTAAAACCAAGTGCCCAAATAAGTGGCCCATGGTCACATAAGCGAGGAATTCAGGGAATCTCTTATAGATGTGCTTAACCCATTGATTGCACTGAAACTTTAGTTAAAAGATTACCTTTCTGAATTGTAATTTTTTTTTTCCTAGAACAATATAAAGATGCTGATTTGACTTGCTTCCAAACTGCCCAGATTTTTCCAGACATGTCTATCTAGTGCATCTTTTTTAAAGTAAAAGCCAAGGATCTGATGATGCTGTAAAAGATTTGTGAAAAGTTAACATTTTCCATCTATTTTCTTTTGTGGGACAAAGAAGTGCTTTTGCCAGCCTGTGAACGGACTGAACTAAGCTGATTCTTACAATTACATTAATGTTTTTGTGACATTTGAATTGTGATCTGAGGATAGCAATATCTTGGAAAAATTACTAGTTGGAGAAGGAAGTGTTTCTAATTAGATGTTTCAGCTCAGGTTTTTAAGAGGTCACAGGATAAGGGTTCCCCTTTGAATAGGATCCATGTGCATGCTTGTATTTCCTTGGGAATGAACACTAGTTCTTAACATCAGCTTCAGTAAAGTACTTTTCTGCAGGTAGAAAAGGCACCAAAGATATGAATGGTTACTCCTTGCTAGAAGGGAAGATTTGCGTGAGAGTGGTGTGAATGGAAAAAGGACTGGGGCTTTCTTCTTTTGCCAGTCAGAAAAAGAAATGCTGCCTCAAGAGAATCATTGAAGTGTATTTTGGAGCCATGAGATATGTTCATACATCAAGAAAGAAAAACAGAGAGAGAAGAAAAACCCTAGTATCCCACACACACTTTTAATGTGGATCATAAACAAATGAGCTGATGTTGAAAGTAGGGAGTGGATCATTTAAACTGAGGTGTCTCTCATTCACTGAAGGCTGATGAAGTTTTCTACTTGCAAAATCAGCTGTCATTGTCCCTTTATTAAAGGGGCAAGAATAGAGTCGTCTCTAGGGACAAGAGTAGAGTGGAGGATGGAGTTTCTGATTTGAGTTTGGAGGTCTTTTTAAAATTCTCTCGTGTTTTAGTCATGGTCTAAATATGGGAGCTGTAGCATGAGGCTTTTGAGCTTTTGTATGGACTATGATAGTCATTGTCCCCTATTGCCCTTAAATCTCTGAAACAGAAGTGTACAATAAATCATGTTCAATTGAATATAGTGGATTTTGTGTCCTGTTTTATTTAAAAAGCAGTTGATCTGTCATTGTTGAGGGTTATGGTGACATGGAAGCTGGAGAGGCATAGTTGAGTTCTACAAACAAAAGTGTTGGTTATGTAACTTAAAATATTCTGTTATTTCATTCAAAGTTTGAGCAGTGGGAATAAAAGATCTCATGCATTACTGCAGAAAAATATTAATACATGCTTAGAGTGTCATGATGGATGGTTTGTTAATGAAACTGGTGAAACTTTTGTGCTGTAATAAAAATGTCTAAATTCAATATATTCGTTTTAGAACTTTTGCCAAAATAATCTTCTCTTTTTCTGCTATCATAGTAAATTGCTTAAATAGAAGACACATGTATATTAGCATTCCAGCTTGAGCTAGGGGCTAACATTGTGGCAGTATTTTTGTGAAGATAAAGTAATCTTATTGAAATTTGCTGTACAAATATTCTTCATTGAAATCAAAAGCTCTAAGTTCTGATATCCATAGCCAGGCTGACATCAGCAAAGAATTTGATTAATCTTTTTTCTTGTTTTGCTAGAATAACCCCTACACCCCTAGGAGAGGGGAAAAGCACAGTCACAGTTGGTCTCGTTCAGGCGCTTACTGCACACCTTAACATTAATTCCTTTGCTTGTCTAAGACAACCTTCTCAAGGACCTACTTTTGGAGTGAAAGGTACATAATATTTGCAGAACCTATGACCTCTTTCAGATTAAAAGGAAATACTGCTTTTCTGCCTTTTTAAATTTCTTTCTTCTTTTTTTAATTTTTTAATTGCTTCACTCAGTGGATTGTCCCAGTAGTAGCATATTCGATTTTTTAATACATATGTAACTAATAGATTAAGGTTTCTTGCACACAACTTCCTGTGCAAGTTTCATACCTATGTTCCTGCACTTAACATATACTGATAATGCAGATAAAGCCTAAACATAATGAAAGGCAGAGTGATGTAATTAGCCATGAGGAGTTTTGTGTGAGTACACACCCTTCCAGCCACCCCTCTACTTGGAGACTCTTTAAATATGTTTCTAAATATTACTGTCTAATTACTCCTTGAGAAAGGGTCCACACTGGATATTTCCAGGCAATACAAGGAATTTAGCAGTTGTGGTTCAGTTGTGTCAGCAGCACACTTTTGGCTAGGTCTGAACGTCTTCTCTCTGTTCTCCTGAGCTGTCGCCTCTAATCATGAGCTGCTGCCTTTTTGCCTAGAAACTCTGTAAGAGCCTGAGGGCCAGGTAAGACCCAGCCAGATTTCAAGCCCATCCTCAATGCTGATGATAGGAAGTAATGCAATCTCTTTTTTGCCATTTCTCAGCTGAAATTGGTGCCTAACTGGGCAAGCACTCCCCATCTGCTCTGCTTTGCTTTGCTGAAGTTTAAGTTAACAAGTTTGGTTTCAGCTGGAAGTCTCCTGGTGCTTGGTGCTTCTCAGCTAAGTCTGGTGCGTGTGAGTGCTTTAATCCCTCCACTCATCTTGTGCATAGGCAACAGCAAATTTCTTTGCCTGTACTGTGAGAAGTAGAGGGGAAGGAGTGCTGAGGCGAGGGTCTGAATGTGAAGGTTTCATTCGGAAGCAGTGCTTGCTTTGTCTTTCCACCCAGCAGCTGCATGTGCATGACTATGTCCTAAATCTGGGCAGGAGCAGAGGGTAGCCCTTACATAGCCAGAGCCTGCACCATGTGTAGGCTTTCATTTTTTTACTACCTGCTGAAAAAATGAGCCAGCAAGATTAAGGAAATCATGTTTAGTTGGGTGCATCACTGATCTTCTAATAGAAATCAAAATACCAAAAATGCGTCATCATCGCTGTATGTTTCACTTTGTGTGCTTAAAGACAGTTGATTTTTTTCCAAAACTGATGTGACCCTGTGCTTCCCTGTGCAGGTGGAGCAGCTGGAGGTGGATACGCTCAAGTGATCCCCATGGAGGAGGTGAGACAGCCTCAGCTTGCAGTCTGTGATATGGCTTAATGGGCATGATGGTATTCATGGTTGAAGATTGACTTGATGATCTTGGAGGTTTTCTTGGACCCTAATGATTTTATGATATTCACAGTGCTTGTTTGGAAATGTGTGACTGTTTCACCCCAAGACAGTCTAATTTAGAGCTCAGCAAAACCTCTCTATGGCTAGAACTGGTGAGGAACCACCTTGATGGTGAAGAGCTGGTCCAAGCAGAGTCCTAATGTCAGCCCTGAAGTGCCATTAAAACTGACCTTCCAACTCCTTCTGTCAAACACATAAAAAATACAGCACCTGTGTAATACAAGTCTTAATTTAAGATGCTCATTTCAGAGTTTTCACAAAACTTTGTTTGTCAAATTTTGTATCAGCAAAGTTCATGCCTGTGAGGTTAGGGGCTGTTCTCCTGCAGCTAACAGGAAGCTGGCATATGCCAAGATGCATGCTGTGCTCTGGGGCACATTCAGCAGTAGCCACACCTCTGGTCCAGGTCAGTTAGTGGTTAGTAATGCTGAACTGATTCTGTATTAATGATGTGGAACTGTAACTCTTGAATCACTTAGGAAAGAATGAAGAGGTTCTTGGCATTACTTGGCTACACTTAGTTTATCATGTACTCAGGTGAAAACAAGTCCTTCATATAGCCCAGTGTGTTTTCACCTGAAATTCTTTAGCCTACGCTGACAGCTGACCAATCACAGCTTCAGTCTCAAGGAGATAGCAATGATTTGTGCTGCTAATTTGTCTTAGTGAATTGAATTAAATATTTTCTTATACAAAGATCCTGTTGTTTCCCCTTTTTAGTTCAATCTTCATTTGACTGGAGATATTCATGCTATAACTGCTGCAAATAATTTGCTGGCTGCTGCTATTGATGCTAGGATCTTGCATGAGAATACTCAAACTGATAAGGTGAGAATTCTTCTCTCCTATCCAGATGACATTTTTTATTTTCAGTTTTTCAGTAAACTGCATTTCAGAGAAAAACATGTTGTTTATAATTTTATATTTTCACCATGTGAACAGTAACTGTTGCTGAAGCCATTTTATGTTCTGCTGGGAAATTTTCCATATACAATGTATTTTTCTGGCAAATAGCTATCATAAGGTAGTCTTTTGGACAAGGATCCCCATGCCCAGAACATTGACAGCTATTTCTGACTTTACTAAATAGTGTAATAAAGCATGTTTTCCCTACCTATAATCCTATTCTTTTCAGTAGTTTGAAGACTCATTTTAAAGTTACAAATTGTATTTCTGATGTGTGATTGGGTATGATGTACCTTAAGAAAGAGTTATGGGGAAAATAAACTAGATCCTTTTCCCTCTGCTAAATATATTGTGACCTTAAACAAATATTGACTTGGAGCTTTAAAGGGAAGGGAGAAGATCAAAGAAGGAGCCTCTTCTTGTTGTCTGCAGCATTAAAACTGAGCAGGGTTGTACCCTTTGCTTGGTACATTTGTACACAATGTACATTTAGGTCAATATACATTTAGGCCAGCTTGGAAATTATAATCGTAGTTTAAATACTTTAGATCTTGGCTAAAGTTTTAAAAGGTTCTCAGTTTGAAAATTAATATATCATTTTTTTCGTGAAATGGAGAAAACCAATAATTTCTGGCAATTGAATTTTAGACTGTTAAATCATTGGCATGGCTCAGAAGCCTGCCACCTTCTCAGAATTGTTTTTTAAGTCTCTAACCAGAAGTCCACAACCTATGTGGTTAGGAAATTCTTACTGAAATTAGGTGGAATAAATTAAAAAAACATTACCTTTTTATAACTTTTCCTTCAACTTATTGTGTGTTTTTTCTAGTCTTTGTATAATAGGCTGGTTCCAGTAGTTAATGGCGTGAGAGGATTTTCTGCTATTCAGCTTTCCCGTCTGAGAGTAAGTTGTTAATTCAGTCACTCCTCTATTATGGTGTCTCTTCATGAAATGTATTCTCTTACACAACTTATTTAAAATTATTTGATGTATGGGACTGAGTTTGTATAAACCCTCATAAATATATCAATTCTAGACTTTTTCATGAAAGCATCATCCTTGGAGTAATAGGAGCTGAGCCTGATATTATTTTTGTAACTAACATTTTTACTATTCTTTTCTCCTGAAATAAACCAGTAATGTTTTTAAATGCTGTGTCTTTTCTGATGAAATATTAAAGTTAGAATTTTTAAAATACTTTTCCAATTATGGTATAGTCACATTTGAAAGCTCACATTCTTTGGTTTCGCAATATTTTCTGATTTTTAAAGTTTAATATAGCATATGCTTCTGGGGTTTTATTGATATCAATTTGACAGTGTTCTTCCTTCAAGGGGTACATTTGTATGCTCAGTGTATTTTTGCATCCCATCTTGCTTCCTGAATGCTTCCAGAAGAGCTCCCTGTGCAATTCATGTGTGTACAACATGTCTGGATTTGAGAATGCTATTCTGATAAAAACCTAGAAAGGAACACTAGTGTAGGAGAAGGAGAATATGAACCTCTCAAATATGATCCTAAGGACAGCTCTAGTTCTTCTGTGACCAGTTCCATGTTTGTTGTTGGCTCCTGAGTCCTGACTGACCATGTTTCAGTCACGGGATGGCAACAGGCAGCTGCCAAGTGCACACTTGGAATTCGGGGGTGGAAAGAAAGATAGAGGTAGCGCCAGCTTCTGTTTTGGTGGGGGGTAAAAGAGTCCTCATAACATTTTAAGCTTTTTTGCTGCTCAATTGAATGTCAGTCAACTAAAATGAGGATGATACCTGCTTGACTCTAAGGCAGAGTCAGGCTCAGAGATTGTTCCATTGGAATTTTGGGATATTTTCAGTTTGTTCTTGTTTACACTGTTATAGAAAACAGGTTAGGGAAGGAGGGGGAGTGTTTGCTTTATTCATGACATACCAACTATCTCTATATTTGAAATGGATTTTTCTCTTCACATGAGCTGCAACTGAGTAAATAAAAGTTTGGCTTTATAAGATTCAAATACATGAATCATAATTTCCAGTATAATTGAATTATTTTGCTGTGAATTATTCTCAGTGTGATGATTCCTTATATATAACAAGATGTCAGTTGTAAAGAAATCACTGTGGGATCATGTTGCATTTTTCTCAAAACAGGAGATTACTAAGATTGAAACAGCTCGCTTATATAGTGGGGTTGATAAGCCAGAGCAGCTACACCATTTGAAACAAATAAGCCATTTCATTGCACTTCTTGAACTTTTTCTCTGTAGAGGCTGGGAATACACAAGACTGATCCTGAGACTTTAACAGAAGAGGAGATCAGCAAATTTGTGCGCCTTGATATTGACCCATCAACCATAACATGGCAAAGAGGTATGTAGTCAGAAAGCCTTACTTTATCTTGGATTTCATCATAACTTATCTCCTAATTTGCTTCATTTTACCTGAATCAGAGCTGTTTCTGCTCTGATAGCAAGAATAACCAATTTGCAAGTGGGACGTGTGGGTTCATAACAAATGCAGGTGCAGCAAGTTGCTCTAAACTTGGTCAAGTATCTGCAATAACTCAAGAGACTTTGCTAAAATCCTGAAAGATCGTTTTCTTTGGCAGTTTAAATACATCCCAGTCACTCTCACGTTAGGTAATACCTCTCCAGACATTTGAAAGTGTATTTTCTGTGCATTTTGCAAATCTTAGCCATTTTTTTTTAACTATGTCTGTTACGGTTCTAGATTATTTGTATTTATTCTTCCTGATTTTGGTCCCTCATCCTCCCAAGCTCAGCAGTCTGGGTAGCTCAAGAGACTTAATAGGCTTAAGGGATTATGTGTTTTTCTGAAGTCTGTGTTTTTTTGAAGTCTCTTTAGTTGTTTGCTTCATTTGGAAAAAGAGATGAAAGATGTGGTACTGTTGCAAGCAAACTGATACCCACTTTGATACCCTTAGATAACTCCCCTCTGCTTTTTCCAGTTCTAATGCTGGGTCAAATTTCAGTGTTTACCTCAATTTCTATACCTATCTTTTTCTTCTTTAGGGAAGTAAACTCTGCATAAAGTTCTGAGCTAAATACCACTGGATTTTATTTTCTTTCTTAGTTCTCAAACACTGAAGTTATCACTGTTAAATGGAATATATTGTGATGCTCAGAAAAAAAAGTGAATCTATTGAGAAGAGAGGAGTCTTGGCCATGCTTTACTGTGCCCTTTGCGTGCATGTCATCTCAGACTTGGGATATTTTTCTCAAGATAATTCTAGGGTTGTGGCGTAAGATGTTTTTATTAGTCACACAGTGTGTCTGGAAAAGACCTGTACTAGGATAAAGAAGTAATATAAATGTTTAGTGTAATATGACTCCTCTTTTTTATCAGCATGGGTTTGGGAGAAGGCAACATTGCTCAACAGCTGTTAACATCAAGGGAGTTATTTAATTAATCTCAAACAATGTTAGTGAAATTTCTGTCCCACACAGCTCTATATGATGTACATACCTTAAACATTTTAGAAGAAAAACCTGGATTTAGGAGTGGTTTAGATAACTTAGATAATGTTTTATTTAGGACTGTTCCTGCAGTCCATATGTCTGTGAAGCTTGTTACATACCAGGGAATTTGTAGGGAAAAGGAGCTAAGCTATCAGATCTTCTGAAAAGATTGATTAATTTTAGTCAGAACCTGTTCCCATAGAAGTATCACAAACTTTCCACTCATTGTCAGCTCACACTAACTTGAAAACGTACAATATACTGAAAAGTGAGAAAGCTTCTCCCTTCTTTGTGTTTCCCGGATAGTCAGATTTTGTTTACATCTCTAGAGAATAAGGAAGTGGATACATTAAACCCAACACTTATTTGAACCTAAACCTTAGTGAAAGGTTTACTTTGGGTAAAGGAAGAGGGAAGATTTGCAGAAGGAAAAATTGCTTTTTTGGCAAAACCAGTTATTTCTTGTTTTATTACTACTCATTGGAATTTTCTTGGAGAATGAGTGACCACAGTGAGAAAGTAAGTATATCTCGGTGACCAGGAGTTGCAGAAACAGTTACAATTTCATGGTAGGGGTGTTTAGGTTACATTGGTTTCACGAGGAAGGTGCAGATAAAAAATCAGCTCACTGGCTGTCCAGGCTGGTGGGAAGGTGAGTTGCCCTTAGGAGTGCCTGCATAGACAGGGAAGACATTTAGGTCTGCTTAAGCTGTGTTGTGAGACTGAGCTTCCGAGGAAGAGAAGGGAGAATTCTGCAGGAGAAATCAGCTTGCCATATGGCTTCATTGTGCCATATGGTACCACAGCTTGGTGCAAGGCTACAGCTTCCATGTACCAGGATGTTCTGCAATTCCTGCCAGTAGTGTAGTATTTTAGAGTATGACTGTATATATATAGAAGCCAAAATGAGTTGGCCAAATCTGTGTTGCACCATCCCTTAAATGGAATTCCTGAAGAAATTAAGGGCCTAAAGACCGAGCAGAGGAGAAAAGATATGTGTGGTATTTACAACAGACCCAAGAGAAATGCCCAAGAAGGGGGACAGTGATTTAAATCTTGGTTTTCTCCCAGCTCACTCACAACTCTGAACTCGGGTTTAATTAACATTCGAAGTCCCTCTTGTTCTTGGGTAATTATGTCATCTTTTTCTGTACAGACAGATTTTTTTTTAATTTCCAAAAGCAGCAGGAAAAGTGGAAGGAGCTCACTTACCTTGAATGCTGACAGCTTCTCTGGAGGTTCCTGGACTCTCTACTTATAAATGAACAGGACTCAAATCTACCAAAAGATTGAGTTCATTACCAAGCTACAGGCTGAACTTATCAAGAGTACCTTTATTTTAGGATTGGTGCAAACTTAAACATTTCTAGGACTACAGAACCTGTAAGAAAACGAGAGTCTATTTTTTCATTCAGTAGGAATTGACATGTCCCCTTGTTCTATCACTACATGCCCTTGTAAAAAGTTCCTCTTTGGACCCTTTAGGTACTGGGAGATGCTATAATGTCTCCCAAGAGCCCTCTCTTCTCTAGGCTGAACAGCCCAAATTCTCTCAGCCTGTCTTCACAACAGGTGCTCCAGCCCTCTGATCGTCCTCATGCTGTGCAGCTGAATGTGGAGTTAGTTGGTTACTGTGATGTGTGTGAAAGATACTTGTCTGGAAGAACCAATCTGACAGCATAATCATCCTTTAAAAGAGGAACTGACCAAATCTGACCAACATCATGCAGTCTTAAAGTCAATTCTTAACAAGTCAGCGATGAAGCAGACAATTTGAAGTAGATCTGATGCTTTGTATCTATTAAGACTGATTTTTCTCATGTAAAATTTTAAATAGTATGTTAGAATACTAAGAATCTGTTAGCTTCAAATGCTGTACAAATAAACTGTATTTGAGTTGTTTTAACCTGTCATCAAACGATAACAGCTAGAAGGGAGCAACCAAGTCAGTGCCAGTGCTGATATGCAGAAGTGTGGCCATCTGGTTACGCCGTTGGAGCAGTTGAATCTCATATGTGTAACGACAGGTATGCCTGGAAAAACCCATATTCCTGAGTCCTTGTTAACATGTTCTGCTTTTGCTCTTCCCTTATTTCAGTGGTGGATACAAATGACAGATTCCTGCGCAAAATAACGGTTGGGCAGGCAAACACAGAGAAAGGATTTGTCCGTCAGGTAGGTAAAGGCATGAATAAATCACATTCTGGACAGACTTTGCATTAGAGGCTGAGAGAATTTCTGCACTTCTTTCAGCATACTTTGAATTGCAGTAATGATGTCTGTTGCTGTTGTATAGGAATCTTGCAGTGAAACTGATCATGTTAATGAGTAACTGAATCTGAATTTTCAGAAACAGAAACCAATGCATATTCTACAATGTGTCAAAAGCACTTAAAAAATTGCATGTGTTGGGGGTGTAACATTGTCCTATGCCAAGATGCCTCTATGCCCTCATAAAGTTAATTTGTATGACTTTTAATTTTTTTTAAAATCTCTGTAGCAATTTATGTAGGACACACATAATTCAAATTACATTTAAATTTAATTTTAAAAATTGTTTACAAATAAGCTTTTTATTCAGAGTTCTCATTTCCTTCTCATGCATCTCAGCTTTGGAATCTGAACTGTAAGAAATGTGAGCATGTGCTTGCTTTTGCTCTGTGGGCTTGAAGGGATAGTTCAGCAAATGAGTATGTTTGTACTTTTCAGTGGTGTATAAAGCTAACCTGCATTACTAAATGAGAGATTATGGAAGTTTATTAAAGAACTTACCAATAAATTGAAAGCCAGGCTTTCCCAACATCACCTGAGAAAGTGTTCCTGGTGTAATGTAGGTAAATAAATTTCTGAAACAGCCCAGCATGGAACAGCAGTGTCAGGAGGAGTAAATTCATTGTGGTGATGTGGAGTGGTTCTTAATTTGATGATGATCTTGTAATCTAACATTCTGGATCATGAAATTAATGAGGTTCTGACTATTTTGATGTGAACAGCTCTTGTGGTAGAGATAAGGCTTTCACTTTTTTTTTTGTTTACCATTTCTTCAACATTTTTCTTTACATATGCCTAAATAAAGAGACCAAAGCACAGTGCTGTATTATTTGGAGCAGGTAAAACAAAGCCAAATTGGAGAGAAGAACTTCAAAGAGAAATCAAAAAATCCTAGAGCAGTTTGGGTTGGAAGGGGTCTTTAAGATCATCTAGTTCCAACCCCTTTGCCCTAAGCAGGGACCCTTCCACTAGAAATGGTCACTTATTTTGGTTTTCAATGCACAAAATAGAAATTCTTCTGTCTGCGGCTCACAGGAAATTCAGTATTAGCTAACAGTCATTTCTGATAATGGGCTGGGACTACAAAATATTATATTTGGTGTGAGTTCCTTCAACACTTTCATATGTTTAGATCTGTTTCAGTGACTCAATATGATTATTAGTCTTAAGCTGGGTTCTACCAGCCTTATTATGTAGTGTTTTACCTCTGTAATTGTGCTACTGAGTTAAATGTGGCTTATTTTATTATAGAGTAGTACTTGACAATATCGCTGTCAAATGTTGCTTCTGTACTTTTTCGGGTAAAATTAATGCTTTCAGTGTTGTGATGTTAGACTGATGCATATTCATTCACATTTTAACGTGGACTTAGTGACTCAAGAAATAGAGTTAGCAGATAAGAAAACTCATTTCAGAGCCTAGCTAGAGATCCAGAGAAAACAGGACTTCATAGTTAACAGATGCATTTTATAAATATTTGGAGTGATGTTCTAGCACTCTTAAAATCAATGACACCTGTGTAAAATGGTGGAGCACAGCAGGCACAAAAGTCTGCATTTTAATGAACAGGGAGGCTGTGGTTTCTGAAGAGTATTACATGACTGATGCCCTTGATCCTACAATTGAATCCATGTGGGTGGACCCTTTCATCAATAAAAAACTGACTTTGCAGCTAAGACTTCTGTCAGCACTTCATAGGTGTATAGAGGTTATTTAGAGTTAAAATGGCACCTGCTACTACAATCTTTTGTGCCTGTTTCTTCAATTAAATTTTATGTCACTCTTTGAGCATCTACCTGGGATGTTTTTCCTGTCCTTTTGGGTTTATATAGAAACAATGATAAAAACTTTTTTTTGTGGGTCTTCCAGTAAACATTCTGATAAATCAGAAGTATTTCACCATATGGGTTGGACATAGATTTCTCAGACTTATTTCTTGTCTTACATATGCTGCAATGACTTACTGAGGATATTCTCAAATTCAGAAAAGATAGTGGAATCCATGTCATCGCAATGCTAACAAAGTTCATTGCATATAGAACTGGTCCCAAAGAATACAGAAAATCTGTTTTGTAATTTCACCATTTCACTTGAATCACTATGCTGAAAGTCTCAGTTACAGAATTATTTTTCTTTTCCATGATATGTAGGACTCTCTGCCTATGTCCACAGCAGAAAAGTGCTCAGTTGTCTTCAGAAGTTTTGACTAAACAAGTGGGTACCTAGAGGTCAGCCTGAATAGGGCTGCTCTGGGCTTTAGCAGAGCAGCTAAAAAAAACTGTTCCTACTTTTTGGGTTAAAAAAGGGCAGAAGCTCTTAAAGTATTAGGGAAATGCACAAGAATGGTAGGGTGTATGTTCTATGTAGATGCTTCTTAAAAACAGACAAAGCTCTCAATTTGAACAGATTCCTCTGGTATTAGTATGGGATACATCTGCCAGAGGTCTGATAGAAACAGTCCTGGGCTTTTTTCTTACATAGATAGCAGTAGGATGTCAGTTACTAAACTTTATGTAGACTTTAATTGCTGGGGATTGAGAGATTATCAAAAAAATTGCAGTTCCTGATCACTGCCAACACTGCATTCCTATCACATAATACATTAGTGGCTTTTCTTTTCTTCTCTGTTTATGTTCTGACAGCATGTGGCCTGAGCTTTGCTAATAGTGCATTAGTGCAAGTACTACTAATATATACTCTTAAAGAAAAGTAAAAACTATTGCTTACATTGTGCTGCAATGCTATACAGTATGGGTGTGTTTCTACAAAAGCAATAGAACTGATGCCACATACAGTTCTTTGTGCTTTTTGACTTACATATTTGTTCATTTAATTTGAAAAAAAAGGGCAAAGATATATTTTATGTTTTCATAGATCAAGCACAAGACTTAAGAGCATAGACTCTAAATTTTGAGCTTAAGTAGAAAAAGAATGATCAAATGTAACAAGAATGTTTTTGAAACCAGAATAAAAAGCTGTTGGAGATCATTACAGAAAAAAAAAAATTAAAAACCCTCCACAATGCAGTGTTCCTTTGCTCAGGCCAGTAAAGCTCAAAAGACATCTGGTGATTTCCTGTTTCTGCCACAGAAAGAAAATTCTTGATCCTTCAGGGAGCTTCTCTAAGGATAATGTGAGCCAAGGGGCTAAACAGTCTGTAACACTGGTCCTCAAATAAATGTATTCTAATGGAGAATATTAATCAGGGAATACAAAGTGTTTGAAGTTCACAGAATCATACAAAATCTTGAGTTGAAAGGGATACATCAAAGTTGGACTTGGCCCTGTGCAGGACCATCCCCAAGAGTCACACCTTATGCCTGAGAGCATTGTTTAAATGCTTCTTGAACTCTGTCAGGCTTGATTCTGTGATCACTTCCCTGGGACTCTGTGCTTAACCACCCTCTGGGTGAAGAACCTTTCTCTAATATCGAAACTAAACCTCCCCTGACACAACTTCAGGCCATTTGCTCGGGTCCTGTCACGAGAGATCAGTGCCTGCCCCTCCTCTTCCCCTCATGAGGAAACTGTAGCCTGCAGTGAGGTCTCCCCTCAGTCTCCTCCAGGCTGAACAGACCAAGTGACCTCAGCTGCTCCTCATATGGTATCCCCTCAAGGTCTGTCACCATTTTTGTAGCACTTCTTTGGATGCTTTCCCATATTTTTATGTATTTCTTGTATCATGGCACCAAAACTGCCCCCAGCACTGGAGGTGACCCTCCCCAGTGCAGAGCAGAGTGGGACAATCCCCTCCCTTGCCTGGCTGGCCATGCTGTGCCTGATGCCCCTCAGGACAGGGTTGGCTCTCCTGGCTGCCCGGGCACTGCTGACCCATGTTCAACTTACCACTGACCAGGACCTGCAGGTCCCTTTCTGCAGCTCTTCCTTCCCACAGCTCATTGCCCAGTCTGTACATACAAGTTACTCTAGTCTTGAGTAATCTCCAAAGCTGTAAGTTACTATTTAGACCTTGTTTGAATTCCAGTGTGAAATTTATCTTTCCTGAGTTTATTCCTGATGATCCCCTGTGAGTATTTCAGCTGACTTTGATTTGGTTCATGATTCTCATTTCTGCTTTACAGGCTCAGTTTGATATTGCTGTTGCAAGTGAGATTATGGCCATCTTGGCACTTACCACCAGCCTTCAAGATATGAAAGAAAGACTGGGGAGAATGGTGGTGGCTAATGACAAGAAAGGAGAACCAGTAACAGCAGAGGATTTGGTATGTTCAGTGCTATAGAGACCTGTGAATAACCTCAAACATGTTTGTTTTGCCTCTTGAAGCATTAAAAAGGCAGGTACACGCCAAAGATTTTGCTTTGAACAGCACAGTCAGATATCAAAGAAAGATCATCTTCTGAGCCAAAACCTGCTTGAGAATGAGAACAAGATGTTGAACTCATTTCTTCAATTCTGGTAACATCTGGTTCAAAAAGCCTCTGGTTTCCCTAACCTACTTGGATCATTTTCTGCAATTCTTAAGGCAAACAAATTCAGTGCTGGAGGGAGTCAGAGTGCGGGCTCTTATTTGAGAGAGCTGGTAATGTTTGCTACTGTGCTTTTAGAGTCTGCTCAGATGTTGCAGTGATAGTTACCACATGAATGCCTGTACCACTGAATCAGAATGGAAACAAGCTGTTCTTAATTCAAAGGTTGCTGATAGTGCTTGGGACAGGTTCATCTGTCATTAGAATTTTTTTTTTCTTTGTTACCTTCACTAGTTGCTGTTTCCTCATTCCCTACTTCAGCTTCTAAAAAAAAATCAGTATGTTTTTTCTTAAAATCACATTCTATCCCTTGTATCTGGGCCGTGAGTCATTGAACAGTGGTTGGAAGCTCACACATGGTTGTGTATGGCAGGTTCTGGTGCAGCCAGAAGCTACCAGCTGATGTTTGTAATCAGCTGCAGTCCAGGAGCAGTCTAATGCCAGCCCATCAGTAATGGCTGCCCGTGCCACACAGGCTCTGTATGTTTTCTCCTCTTTCTCCCTGTTTTGTGAACATCTGCTCAAACTTAATGTGTAATAAATGAGTAAAGCAATGAGTATCCTGCCCTGTCAGCAAAGACAGCAAATCTGCAAATCAGGAGCGCCTTCACAGCCTTAGTGGATTCCAGTTTAATAAAGAAATGAAAACATGATATCTAGAGTGCCTGGATTTAAGAATTAAATTAAGATAAGGTTAAAAATTTCTAACTACAGTCATCATTAAAATTCAAAGTAAATCATCTATTCCCAATTATGCAGAAGACACGAAGAACTGCATTTAATATTCTAGCTGTTGAAGTTTTGCTTTGCTTTTCAATTGTATAACTTTGTCTTGGCCAAGTGGAGGGAAATGGGGAATAAGTTACATTATAAGGCATATGCAAATGCTTTAAAATTATTTAGTGTTAGAATTAAAACTGCATTTGTAGTATGTGATTTTAATTTTGACACTACTTTTGTATGAAGGTACTTTTATTTATTAGCACTACAAAATATTTGACCTACTAACCACTTAATGCTAATCAGCTTGATGAATGAAAGAAATGGCTTTTCCACTGGGGCAAAAGAATTTTAGAACTTTTCCACTGTGTCCCTAAAATGAAAGTGGTGCTCAGCAAAATGTCTGGTACTAATTCAGTTTTCTTTGGCTTTTTTTAAAACAAACTTCCTATGCTTAGTGTCTCAATCATTTGATAGTTTTGCTTGTTCTGAACATGTGTTTCTAGTTGTTCTTTAGAGCAATGTTTTGTATTATACAAAAAAAAAAAACCAAACAAAAAACAACAACAAAACAAAAAAAAAAAAAAATCAAAACAAAACAAAAAAAAACCAACAACAACAAAACAAAACAAAACAAAACAAAAAAACCTGCCCAGAAAGAAAAAATCATCACAGTCTGAAGGACATGTGTTACAAGCATCTGCAGCTATGCTGCTGCATTCTTTTCCCTCTGGAGGTTCTTCATACCATGCACAGGAAAGACTTGGGTGCATGTCGTGATGGGGAAGTGCAGGATCTCCTGCCTCTTTTGTTGTGCAGTGTGTTAAAAATGAGTATGAGAACCATGGGAATAAGAGGAATATGATTTCATGGTTAAGGATGTAAAGCATCTCTTTGGAGAGCTCTATTCCTGTGTTCTTAGCAAAACATTTATGAGGTGCTCTGTCCACACAAACTGATTCTTACAGTACATAAGGAGTTCTGCATTCCTCAGTCTCTGTCTGGTTTAATACTAGGGAGCTTAACTGAAATTTATGGAAAGTAAAACTCCATCAAGAACTTTGAACCAGGAGAAACTATTTTCTGTTGTCCCAGGTTGTGCATCCAAAATTGGTGAATATTTTTGAGCTTGATTCTTGTGTGTGCAGGTTTCTCTTTTGAAGAACAGGAACAATTGTTCATTTCTAAAGACTTACTAATGTTGCTGAAGAAGTCAAATGCTGTGGTGTTGGGATTTAAAAAATGTCAAAAGAATTTAGCAGTGGGGTCTCTATGATTTCTGTATCAAATTAAATAACGCTTACTTTGTACAAGGGGAGAGAGCATATGAATAACCATATTGCACTGGTGAAAGTGTACTGTATAAAGTTGAATCCTCTGGAAACAACAGCAGGAGAAGTATAATCAAAGATCATAACAAGTCATAATTCATATGTACGAAGAAGATAAATTTCTTTTCTTTCATGTAGCATTTTGTCTCCTTTGCTGGTTTCTTCCCACGGGTGGTCAGTCTGTTTGAGCAGCTTGCAACTAAACCTACGGTTTCTAGACTTTAAATGTAGTCTCTACTCTTTCCCTCTTCCCCTGCAGCTTGTGCTGCCTGTGTTGATATAATCCAAGGATTATTTCTTGAGAAAATTTTCACACATATCAAGAGGTTTGATGTGAAGCCATTCTGCTCCTGAATTTCCATCCTCCTTTCAGGTTAGGGTCGGTGAAGAGGTAAAGCTCTATAGTTCAGTAAGGAAAGATCTTAAGACAGCTGAACAAAGGAAGAACACTGTACAAGATGTTAGAATGCTCTCAGTACAGGTTCAATAATTTTGACTTCTATTTTTGTAAAACAAAATCAAGTTCAAAAGCTTGAATCTATCATAGTCCATTGACATGGAACATTTTAGCCCAAAGAACTCCAATTGCATATAGTACTAAGAAACTTTAAAGGCACCTTTATCATGAGAAATACCACACAAACTGAATAATGGGTCAGTTCTACCCATCTTTAAAAAAAAAATTCTGGAGTTCATGTTTATATCCTACACAGATTGAATTTATGCAAGTTTAAATATTTGACAGTAGTCTTTAATTCTTTGAAATCTATGTGAACCAAAACCACTAAACCTTTCTCTGTGATTTGTTTCCAGTATTGTATTTTGTACTTCACAAAAATACAATTGCTCTTAATTTTGACTTTATATGCAATATAATTATCATAATAAAATAGTAAAACCTAAAATACACATTGGCAGATATAAACCATATGCAGAGACAGGCTAGGAATAATAGAAAAAAAGATAAATTTAATATTTCATGAATTAAGAAGACTCTTTCCACAAGAGTAATGGATTAAATGTCTCTCCTCTGTAATGGAATATGTTGAACTTTTTGCCAAAATGTGGTGCTCATTGTACAGTATTTTGAAGACTTAATTGCTTTTTGGCTTTTACAGTGAGGTAGAATTCTGATGGACACATACCATATTTTAATGTGAAGCTAAATCAGTATATATGCCCTAGATCAGTATTTCAGCAGATATGAAAAATATTAAATAAATATGTCACTATTTTTTAAAAAATAAGACTTCTTCTCAGCTTACTTGCTGTGCCATACTGTTAGCTTTCAGTAATTCTGGGACAAAAAAAAAAAAAAAGCTTCATATTTGCTTATGTAAATGATCTGTCAGCTAGTGAGATTTTGTTCTCTGGTTCATCAGAAACATTGTGTACAGTGTTCACTTCAAACAAAAGGAGTTGCAGTTCTCAGATTATGGTTTAAAGTTTAGTTTTTTTACACGACTGAAATTGCAGAAAGTATTATTATTTTGTTAGAGACTATAATTTCAACTGAAGGGAAGTTGCAAGTACTTCATTATTTTTCTTATAAAGAAAAGGGTTTTTCTCTGCCCTTCAGTCTGTGTAGCCTTTATTCATTTCATAGTAGTTACTTTCAATCACTTTCCTTGTCATCTGGTGCTGGCTTTCATTTCCAGTCTTGATAAACTTCAGACAGTGCTCCACTGGAAGTTGCTTTGAAAGTATTTTGGATTTTCATCTAAGTTTGCCTTTTCTGTGTCACGTGTATAATTTATTTTATGCTCTGTGATCTGTGCTGTCCTGGGGAGCATACCTGTCCTGATGGCTGCTGGATAGATGGAAGGAGCATTATTTTCAGGAATACCTGTGATCAGTTCCAGGAAGGAACCCAGAAAAGTTGAACATCTGTATACAATTGATTCAGAGCCTTGCTGCTTTCCTCTGACAGTGAGTTAGTGGAAATCTAATGATCTTTGAGCTCTCACAAGCTTAATTGGTGTGTAAGTGTCAAAGCCCCTAATTCTTTTATAAGAAGCCTATCTACCTTTTCTGAATTGGAAATAGGAACCTGATTCCTTAAATAGCTTTGTGAATCAGATCCAGGACATGGAGTGAGCTGATATTAGATACTTGGAGGAGTATCTTGGTGAGTATACAAAGAAATGAAAGCTTCATTCTCACAGTTGTGTCAGATAGGTATGAAAACCTTATTGTTTGTTTAGCTTTTAAGGCCTGCTGTTGACACCAAACCTAGTTAAGGACCATGGGAGGCACAAGATATGCCTATTGGAGTATTTACGTCTTTTTTTCTTTGCTTTCAGCTTCAGATAAAATGAGTTCTCATGTCCAGAAGGTGTGTCTACTATTTCCCAAATAATGCATAAGTAATATCTCCCAAAAAGTTAAAATGCAGAGGAAGTGTTTTTTTTATTTCACTGTTTTCATCAGATTGGTGAAGACATCAGAAAACAAAGGACACAGGACTTGAGCCATTATTATCTAGAAGAAGCAGGGGAGAAGTGTCCTGATTTTATTTTTCACTTCTTCTTCCCCCAAGTCTTCTTTCCAGTAGGGCTGATCTGTGGCTGCTCACGTAGTTATTCCTGCTATTGGCCACTTGAAAGACCAGATGTAAAGTTTTGCATTTGCTTTTTTTTCCTCTAGAAATTAGAGTAGTATTTGGGTAGATAAACAACAGAGCACCAGGCTGTTTCTATGGAGGTTGTGGAGTCTCACCCATTTTGAAAGAGCTGGAGTGCTTATGTTTCCTTGCATTTGAATTCTAGCTTCTAAAATTAACATCCTAAGAAACGGCAGTCTAATTCAGAAGATGAAAAAACTATGCTGTTTTGCTATCAGTTTCTCATATTATATCTTGGTGCATCCATTGGGTTTTGTAAATAGTGGGAGATGCAGAGTGCAAAGAGAAATCTTTTCCTTCTCTCTCTCCTTCACAGTCCTCCAAGGAAACACTTGCTATGCATCTGTAGAAGCCAGTTTTACTATTTTGGTTTCAATTCAGTTTTATCTAAGGCCAAATATTCTGCATCATTTTCCTCTGAAGTCTGTGCTCAGACGTGATGCTCAGAAAGGGGAAAATTGTACTTTATAAAATATTGCACTTAATCATCACAAACTTTTATGTCTTATCTGTTGCCGTCAAAATTTTCATGCAGACTTTGATTGCTCACATTTGGGGTTAGTTGACAAAACTGTGTTGGGAATTATAAAGGCACTATTTTTATTGCTTTTCTGAATTTGAATATTATTGTTCATCTCTTTATAGGCAACTTGGATATTGTACCCATGTTTTTCAATCTTCATTTTAAACACTTTACAGCAGCTAGGATTTTTGTTTGCTTTTCGTGTTTCTTTTCAATATAAAAATATTTTTTTTTTTTTTTTTTTTTTTTTGCATTCTCTGGCAAATTTGTGAGCCACTCTTTGTAACACTACTGTGGTTTTTTTTGAACCATGATCTAGTTCTTTCAAAATGAAAACCATCATCTCAAAATCAAAGTAATTCAAGAATAAATTTGAGCATATGCTGTGGTTTCTAGATAGCACTCTTCATATAATCTGATAGTGATGTGCACACTCTGTAACCTTTTTTTTTTTTTTTCTAGAATGAGCATTGAAATTTGGTATAGAGGGTTGTTATGACTTTTATTTATTTTAAGGTCAGTCAGTGTGACATTTATACTTCAACAGATTTTTTAGGGAGGAGTAAGGTTTTTTGCAACCAAAATGCAGCAGTTTGCTCAGCTCCTTTTTGTGATCTCATCATCACAGTAAGGCACTTCTAACTTTTAATCTTGTGATGTATTTGTTATCTGCCCCTGGTAAACTCTGTGGCTGCTTTCATCCTGTATCTGTTATGTATCTATTTGTACAAGTCTTGAAAAATACTCTTTCTGGTTGTTGTTAGCTATTGTTTTATGCTCTTGATTCTGTCATAAAATAAATACATCTGTCATTTCTTTAGGCAGTTTTATCAAGCTGTTGCCTTCTTGCTTTCTCAGGTCTCAGTGGCCTTTGGCACTTAATCTTTTGTTACCTTGAACATCCTCGTGCTGATCACTAAATTCTGTTTCTGATCTTTCCATGAAATAGGACGAAGAAGTTACCTATTGCCTTTTAAGTGTGTTAGGAATAAAATAATTTTTTGTTTAGACACACTGTAAATACAGAATTTTAGAAGTCTTGAGGTAATATTTAAATAAATTCTTTATGCATCACTGCAACACTGCTTTGAACTGTAAGGTTTTTAAACTATAAGTGTAACTTGGCAATGTTGCACCTTAGAATTGACTTCCTTAAAATGTGGACTCTTGTCTTTTAGGGAGTAACCGGTGCTTTGGCAGTTTTGATGAAAGATGCAATTAAGCCCACGCTAATGCAGACATTAGAGGTAAGTATGGCTTATGATGCCTGCCCTTCTCCAACTTTCAGATTCCATACTGTGCTGATTCCATAATGTGCTGATCATTCTTCTCTTCAGCAACTGCGCTTGACTTTCAAAGTTCAAGCCAGGATCTGATCCATAAAGGCATTCTAACAAACATTCATTTGTTTATGTTAACTAATCAACTCTATCTGCATTTATATATTTTTGGTTTTTGTCTTTTCGTTTTTGAGATCTGGCTATAGTCATAATTTTATCTAGTGTTGCAAACAAGCTGCAGTGCATTGTTGAGCTGCTTCTGAGCACAATGGGAGGCAGGTTCATCTTCTAAGTCACAGATTTACTACTATTTCCCACTTTGTTCTTACAGGGAAGTGTTCTTTTTGTGTATTTCTTTTATATGGATGTTCTCATGATGATTCCCACAGCCCTGCATTTTGGGTGGAGAAAAGGTGCTTTCCTGTGTCCATTCTAATCTGTATTACAGTTTGGGCCATTCAAAATCACAGGAGGACCCTTTCATCTGTTTATGCATTTTCAAAAGAAATTTCCCAGCTACCCTATCCTGCCACAGTGGCTTCATGGACTAAATGTAGCTTTGATGGGCTATGAGAGGAATATACACCTACCCTAGTGAGCTTTCTTCCAAAAGCTTAAAAAATGTAGAATTAGTGCAAGCTAACTTTGTGCCTGGGCAGTCTGGTATTGATATTTTTATGGGAAACTGATGAGCAACATTCATGGGGAGAAGGAGAAAGAAAAATGAGAAAATAATGAAGCATCTTTGAAAACAAATGCACTTGGAGAAAAATCAGTGTATATCTTTTTTTTCATTTCACCATTAAAATTACATAGCTGGAATATTTCACTATGATTCTTGATATAATGAAAAGTTGAAGAGTGCAGAAAGATACCAGTGCAATCACCAGTTGATAAAAATGTCTCATTTTCTACAGCATGTTGAAGTGATAACGACCTTTTTGCTTTTGTGTTTGGATGGGGACAACTTTCTAGTCTCGGGGAATATTAGAAAAACAGAATTTAATACTCGAAAATATTGGAATTAAATTAGACATTTAATATTAGAAAAACAGAATTTTATGTTATTTTATTATAGTCATCTTAATTCTTTTCCCCTGCAAAGAAAACCCGTTCTTTCATGTGGCTGTATGAAGAATGAGTGTGTGTGTGTGTGTGTGTGTGTGTGTGATAATTTTAATATAACATCCAATAGCAGAAACTGGAGGTCACATAGCATTAAGAATGTCACGGCCAGAGCTCAGTATTATAATCACCACTTGGGTAACATTGTGTGTCTTAAGCACCAGTGACAAGGTAGCTTTGATTCTGTTTTGTCATTCTATTTGCACTTTACATATCTGTTGGAAAATACTGTGGTTTTGTTGCAGTGTTCTGAAAGACAATTATGAATGTCAGAAGAGATTCTTTTGATCGATAGGCATTTGGTTCTGGGGCTTGCATGCATTTATTTTTTCCCTGCATTTCTTTATATTCACATTTCTATGCAATAAAATTCCTGCCTTTTATGTGGTATTCTTTTCTAGTCTAATCTATAGTATGGCTGAACCATCTGCCAACTTTCATCAAACACTACTGCTTGTTAGCAGGACCCTAACCACATTACCCAAAGATTCATTTTCCCCCTAAATTTTTCTCACAAAGTTATTTTTAAAACAGCAAACCAAAGCAGCTCAGAAGTCTGCTTCATGCTCCACTCCTCCGCTTTGAGTCTTAAAGATGAATTTTTGTCACCCTTTGGATACTTGCTGGCTTGCAGGCTAATATGAGTCACCTATCCAAGTAATGGAGATCCCCAGTTTATCTAAATATTTTCCAAGATAGTGCTGTGCTTTGGCTGATGTCCTTTTGGGCTGTGTCATTACTCTCATGTCGAATCACAGAACCTTCTGAGTTAGAAGTGACCCCCAAGGATCACCAAGCCCAGCTCCTGGCCCAACACAGCAACAGCCCCAAGAACCACACCATGAGCCCAAGACAAACACTTCTTGAACTCTTTCAGGCTGGTGCTGTGACCACTTCCCTGGGGAAGTGTTCCTTGTTCCAGTGCCCAACCACCCTCTGGGTGAGGAACCTTTGCCTAGTATTCAACATAAACCTCAGCTTCAGGCCCTGTCACTGGTTACCACAGAGAAGAGATCAGTGTCTGCCCCTTCTCTTCCCCTCACAAGGAAGGTGTAACTGCAGTGAGGTCTCCCCTCAGTCTCCTCCAGGCTGAACAGACCAAGTGACCTCAGCCATTCCTCAGATGGCTGCCCCTCAAGGCCTTTCACCATCTTCATTGCCCTCCTTTGGGTACTCTCTAATGACTCAATGTCTGTTTTTTACACTGTGACACCCAAAATTGTCCCCAGCACTCAAGGTGAGGCCGCCCCAGTGCAGAGCAGAGCAGGACAATCCCCTCCCTTGCCTGGCTGGCCATGCTGTGCCTGATGCACCCCAGGACACGCTTCACCTTCCTGGGGATGCAGTGGCCTACTCTACTACTGCCTGTGCTGTTGCTGCTCTTGAGCTCTCTTCATTATTTTTAATTCTTCATCTGAATAACTGTAAGAGGTGCTACTTTTAATAGCTTCAGGTTAAAAAAGAAAAAGGAGGGGAACAAGGATGATGTTGTGCCCTGCACGCTTGAATGTACTCTAGTGATCCACTTACGAGTTTAGAGCTCTCTAGCGTGATAGATTTTAAGCTAAACTTATCCTAGTATACCCTGGGGTGATAGATGCAATAGTATTTCTTCTGCTGTGAGTAATGCCATCTTTCTGATGAATGTGTGAATTGCAAATCAGAAATGAGGATAAATGAAGCCTACATTACACTTGAAATAAACCTAATAAGTAGCATCCAAAAGTTAGCATCTTAAGTTTCCAGAGAGGTTACCAGTAGTAATTGGGCAACATAATCCTAATCCCTTTGGGGAGAACAAGTTCTTCATAAAGTATGCTTTAGCAAAAGCACCATGATTTGACAACAGAAAAATTATAAATACAGCACATAGGTGGTGAAAAAACAGAATAATATGATTACAAAAAACACAAATACAGCTCAGAATGGGCCATGGACCTGTCTGGCAATTAAGGAGGAAACTGAAAGTAGGACTTCCAGATCACTTTGGGGAATGGCAAAAAGACTGCCAGATGAGGGAGAGCAGGAGTTCTGAATGACTGATAGTTGATGTGGCATAATTTGTAAGTCATAGTGACTGTGGGTAGCAGTGACTGGAAGGAGCCATTGCTGAGATAGTAGCCAGATAGAAGTAGCCAGTGCACCTGCACTCCTCTGTGATCTGGCCACAAGCCTGTAGATGGGTACTGTGTTAAGCCATGGATGTCTGAGGAATTGCTTTTAAGGGCCTGTGAAAAGGGAGAAGAGCAACATGCTTGGTAGATTTGCACCAACTTTATATGGATGTCTTCATGCACTGGAGAAAAGGCTTAGAAGGTCATAAATCAAAAATAACCAAATGTCAGTCCTGTGTGGAACTGAACTGGCAACTTATGTCAGTGCTTTTTTTCATATGTGAATTGATGTGTGCATTAATCTGCTGGTTTTTAAAGAGCTTTCTTGGTGGGTTGCTTTCCGTCACAGTCCTGCTACACTTGACACCAGAAATTCTGCCTGAAAGTGTTAGTGATTGACAGCGTTTTATATGCAGGAATGACAGTAAAAGTCTGAAAATGGGAGACACAGGGCACTCCATCTACAATAACTGCAGACTTTGGTGGAGCTTACTTATATCCAGTGCTGTAGAATTGAGATTACTTTGTTTGGAATGTACATAATGATTTCATAGTGTTTATCTATGTTTCTCATGACAGATTTGTTCTCTTGTCGACTGATCCCTTAATGTTTAGCATTTATTTATACCATGCGTAACAGAGCAGCTGCTCTATGGGACAACCCTTTGTAGTTGCAGGCTGGCTGCTCTGGGGTGGTTTGTTGTGTTACTTTTGAAGTGCCACTCATAGTAAAGATGAGAGAAGAATGGTAATAAGTATTATAAACATCCTTCTAGCAGCCAGATAGCTTCAGATATTTATTGACATTCTGGGTTTATTTTCTTTTACTGAAACTTGGATAATAATATTTTCTGTACTGAAAATAGTCAGCAGAATGCATCCCTGTGCCACTGTTTGGTTCTCCTTATAGTTTGTTAAGAGTGTAGCAAAGATAAGTGGGACAGATGGACTGGCCCAGTCACTAAAGCTGGCCTGAGAAGACATTGCTGTCCCTGTTCCAAGGTGTGCCTGAGGCTCCCAAGGTCCTGCTGGAGTTCACTCTCTTCAGTACCTAGACTATACTTTTCTTCCAGGCTTGCTCTTGTAAAAAAACATTTCAATGGCTCTTCCTTTTCTTCTGGTGGATTTCAGAGCTCCAGGGGAGCATCTGTCTGTGCCACTGATTTAGTAGTATGTTTGGATTTCGAGTTAGTCATGGGAGCCTCTTGACTTCCAGTATTCTGGATTTTGGATCCTGCAGTCCACATTCCCTTCCTATCCATGTTGTGTGGACGAACTCTTGGAAGCACAGTAGCACAGGGAATGTAGGAGGAGACCCTTCTGGCACCTCTCTTTGCATAGCTGTTGCTGTGTGTGCTGGGCTGCCCAGTCACTGGCAGTGGCTGTGGGTCCATGCATCACATCTGGCCAGTGTGTACTCTGGGGTCTAATAAGACCAGCCCTGTGATTGCTTGCCACAAGAAGTTAGGGGTTGGAAGAGTAAAATTAGTCTTGCTGAGTGAGAAAAGACAAATTGGAATAAACATTATGGTCTGGTAGCTGAAAATTTGTGGTCCTACTTATTTGAATGCCATATACTTGATTAAAGTAAAGCTTCAGCTTAGTTTGGTGAAAGTTGTTTACATTTGATTTTCTGTTACAAGCTCTTTGGGATAGGGATAACATATTTTGCATAGCACCTATTAGTCTGATGCCCAAGTAAGAAGCTTTGAAGGCACATGTAGTTCCTGATCAGTTTTTGTGTACTTTTGTAAAATCACAGTTGATTTTGCAGTATGTGTCCATTAGCAGATAGAAAACAAGAAAAAAGCTAACCCTAGGTAACCACTATGTAATGATTAGAGTGATCTAAATCAGTTCTCTTGTTACAGGCCATGATTTCTCCTTCATTCTCTTTTTTGTCCCCTGTTTCTACTCTAACATGTATTAGGCAGAGTTATCTGAGTTGTAGCTTAATTGTGTTGTTCCTGGAGAATAGCCCCCACCCATCTGTGTGCATGTGGCAGTGCCTAAAAAGTTACTTGTCTTTCCTCTGAGCAAAACAATTAACTATATGCTATTACTTCTAAAGGAAGCAGTAAGAGATGCTTTTTGTTGATATATCATTTTTGTATGTGATTTCTAGTCATCATTACTAAAATGTCCATGTTTTCTGTAAAACACCACTTAGATTACAGTAGTGAGATAGAGATTTTCCTATGTAGGTTATTTCCTTAAGACATTGGTGGCTGGGGAAAGGGAAGAGGAAGAACCAACTTGTATTTTATGGTTAATAGTTTCCAAGCTGTGGTTCAGGGGACTATTAGATGTGCCCTGCAGCTGATCCACAGAACACTGTCCTCCTTAACTGGTATTTCTGGTCAAAACTGAAGGAGGTTGCCTGGTAGTTTGCCTGAAATTTTGAGGGCTGGCAGTATCTCCTAGTACAGAATGTGAGAAGAGCATTGATGGAAATAATGTGAAATTGTCTGCCTACCTTTTCTTTAACCAGCTGGGCACTTTAAGATGTATAAACACAACAATGGGCTTTTGTTTATCTAAGTATTTTGTAGTAGGACAGCTGAAGTGACATTCTTCTGTCTGATTGTGTATTCTGTTTTAGAGAAAAAATAGCAGTTAATGTGAACTCAATCCTAATCCTTTCTGATTATTTTCTAATTTCTCCTTTCCTTTGGGTCCCTGCCAGAAATATAAGTGGGAAGCTGAGAACTGCTTCCTACCTCACAAATTCCCTATACGTAGCTAATTTGCTCACTTCTTGCCTCTCCTTTCTCTGGTTTAGATTGGTTTGTCTACAGAGTCGATTTTCCCTGTGTAAATACAAATGTATGGTGAATTCATGTAAATTGTAGGAGAAAATTCATGAAAAATGTAGGAGAATTCAGTTCTGCTGGGCTTCCAGCAGCAGTGAATGTGTTTTCCATTGTGTCAGTATCCCCATTGCATCCCAGCACATCCCTTGCCATCTCCCTCTCCAGCTCCTTAACCCTTGACTCTGGTCCCTCATGGCTCCTGCTGGCTCCTCTGCCAGCACAGGAATGGTTGCTGCAGCCAGTGAGGAAAACAGGAGCACACAGGGCTTACAGGGCTGGAGAAGGGCTGGAGCTGGCTCCTGCTTGTGTATCTGCAGTGCTGCATTTAGCGCTTGTTACAGGACGTGTGCCAGAATGGCACACCACAGTATTAGAGCTGTGGAAATATGAAACTAGTACAAGGTGGGGTTAGGAAGTTGTCTAGGTTTGTACTACTGTTTATTACCTTTCTAGGAATGAGGCAGGCAAATGAGGTCTCAAGCACCTGAGATGTTCCCCTAAATTGTCTAATAGCACTTCCTTGCTATATGTACTTTGATTTATATGTGACTTTGATAAGTCTGAAAAATTATTGAGTTTCTTACATAATGTGCTGGTTTGGCTTGGGATAAGGTTAATTATCTTCACATCAGCTAGTACAGGGCTGTGTTTTGGATTTGTGCTGGATACAGTGTTGGTAACACAGGAATGTTTTTATAATTGCTGAGCAGGGCTTGCACAGAGTCAAGGCCTTTTCTGTCTCTCACCCCACCAGCAAGCAGGCTGTGGGGTAGACAAGATGTTGGGAGGGGACACAGTCTTACACAGCTGTCCCCAACTGGCCCACAGGGTATTCCAAACCATATGGCATCATGCTGAGCATACAGAGCTGTGTGAAGAAGGAGGAATGAGGGGACATTTGGAGTGATGCCTTTTGTCTTCCCAAGTAACAATTACACATGATGGAGCCCTGCTTTCCTGGGCTGAGCACCTGCCTGCCCACGGGAAGCAGGAATGAATTCCTTGTTTTGCTTTGGTCCTGTGTGTGCAGTCTTTACCTATTAAATTGGCCTTATCTCAAGCCATGAGTATTCTGACTTTAACCCTTCTGTTTTGCTCCGCCATCCTACTGATAGAGGAGTGAGTAATCAGCTGCGTGGGGCTTAGTTACTGGCTGGGGTTAAACCATGACATCTATACATTGAAATACTTACACATTTTTTTTATTATCCAGGGAACACCAGTATTTGTTCACGCTGGACCTTTTGCTAACATTGCACATGGAAATTCTTCTGTTTTGGCAGATAAAATTGCTCTTAAATTAGTTGGAGAGAAAGGATTTGTAGGTAAGTAAATATTCAGTTTATTGTATTATGATCTGTTAGTAAATTGCCAATGATGCAAATGAATGGAAAAATTAGCAGTTACAGGTAAGAGTACTACTTCATTATTAATATCAGTATAAAATAATGTGAATGTGTAATAAGCTAAAAGCACTTCTTCTCTTACCCTGCCTTTTTTCTCAAGTCCTGTCACCATGGTCCTGTCACCATGTTTGACTCACCTGTTCACTCTACAGGGTGGCTGAACCAGTCAAACAACCAAATTCATTGAAAGAGGTGTCCTGTTATTCATTCTGTTAGTATTCATCTGGCCTCACTTGATAAGCCAACAGAAACCATTCTTTTTTCCTGATGAATTATTTCTCTACCAATTCAATAAACTCAGCCAAATCAGAGGTTAGATGTCCCTGAGCCAGTGCAGAGGACTAGCAGAGGCAAGGTGGTAGAAAAAAAGATTAATACTGCCTCATTTTGGTGGCTGTGAGCCATTTGGTTGGTCCAGCTGCATTGTCAAACCTCACCGTGAGGCCCTTATGTTCCCATGAAAGCATTTGAGTGGGCTGACTCTTTTTATATTAGGAATTCAGCCTTCACAAGCAACAATAGACACACAGAGCTTGGCAGTTGCAGGCAAAATAAACTTGTGGCTGAACAATGAACTAGCTTTTATAAAAATGGTCGCGAGAGTTTAAACCTTAGAATTAATTAAATAAAAGGGGCCTTGCAGCCCCTTCACTGCAGTGGTGATGCCTTTGCACTGCTGCAGCCATTCTCTTCAGAGTCCTGAACACCCAGGCTGGATTACATTAATCCTAAAGCTGAAGTTTGAGTGCCTGTGAAACAGTGCTCTTGAAAAGATGCAGCAATGTGAAACATGAGATTTCTTATGCTAGAATCCTTAAACTAGTAGAGAAACATGCATGTATATGCTTATGTCATACCTACATACAGGAAAGGATTGTTTTTTACAGTGTTGTACAGCTTAAAGGTCTGTTTATTTCCCTCTATTAATCAAACATCCATTCAAAGAAGAAGATCCTGCGTTCTGAATACATTTATTTAATGATAGTTGGATTCCTATTTCATTGGGCCATGTTTGTTGTTACATGGAATTGTGGAATGAAGAGCAAAAGAATTTAGGGTAGCTAACATTTTTCGTAAGCCATGTGAAGTGACTTTGTTTCTGCAGTGTGCAGTCTTTTCAAGTGAGGACTCAGTTGTGTATCAATTGAATGAAAGTATGTTGGCGACAGGCTTGAGTCTTGATCCAGGTTTCAGAGTCCAAAATGTATTGCCTTAGATTTGGATTCCCTTCCTTTGAGAGTGTCCCTCAGGCACAGAGAGCATATTCTTGCATTTCTTGTGCTTTTTTCAGTCTTATCCACCTGTTTGTCTTTAACTCTCTTTTCTGCTTTGTTTGTCTTTGGCTCCAGTTTCTCTGTTGGGAGACAAAGCAGCATAGCTTCAATATAGGAAAACCTTTGTGCCTTGCCAGCTAAAGGCTCTTGTTCAGATTCTATTCCACAGAACACAAATCCCCATGAAACTGGCTTCAGAATAAGACTGCCTTTGCTCTGCAGAGCCAGGAACTTCAGCATGATTTGTAGTCCTTTGTTAGATTATTAAAAGCAATAGTTCTTAGAGTGGCCTACTTAAATAAACTTCGCAGGTAGTCACAAGTATAAATAGTTGTTCTAATGGTTGTAATTACCATAAGTTTTATGGTTTAAAAAAATACATTTTTTCTGGTAGCTAGTCAGAGCACGTGGGCAGAGACTACATATAGCACCCACTGGTTTATTAAATACTCTCCTGTCCTACCCTACACAACTGAAGTCTAAAATGACAGCTACAAAGTGCTCACCAGTCCACACTGAGGTGACATCCATACAGATGGAGTTTGCCTGAGCCTTCTATGGCCATTGAAATTACATGGGGAAGGCTGATCCTGTAGCTAATTCAGACAGCCAGGATGCAGGACAGCTATGCTGCAGTTAGGGAAGTTGTTGAATAAGTTTATTCACTCCTGCTAAAAGTAGAAGTTTTCACTGTTCCACATTTCCCTTTTGAGAGTGTTCTTATGCATTAGATCTGACACTTGTTAAATCTTGTACAAGCGATTACAGTACCGCTCTGCCATGTCAGTTAGTTGCATAAGCTCAGGAAAGAATTCAAAAGGTGCTAGAAATAGAGTAAGGTATCTTGCAGAACCATGTGGCTGTGAGAGACATTTGAGGGACCACAGGCTATGAGATTACTCTCAGCTGCATCCAAAGCAGGAACATAAGAAATCTGTGACATATTCTGCAATTAAATTACTTTCCTGAATATTAGAATAAATATCGTAATGTACATACATTAGCTCCACACTGTGAGATGGGGTGATGATATAAAATATATATAATTCATGTATTTATTGTTTTATATATTTAGTGTTTATATCTATTTCTTTTTTTTTTTTTTTTCACTTACACCATATTTATTTTAGATTAGAATTTCCTGTTAAGTGTGTGGACAGTACAAAGGAGAATAGCATAGCTTGAATTTGCAGCAGTTTTACAAACACAGACTTTTTTAACTCTCTGTCCTGCTTTAAGCACCCTCCTTCCTCAAGCTGCGTGTTTCCAGTCCTTTGCAATCCCTCTGTTTCACCAGCACACCTGTTCACAGAGCCATGTGACAAACTACTGGAGACTTGGTCTCGATTGAAAACAACTACAACAAAAAAAGCCCTTTCCTTCCCCCTCAACAGACAGTGTCTGGGCAAACAGCTTTGTGTGACAGGGGGAAGATGATATAATGCCACATAAAATGGTGTTTTTCCTGAAATAAATATTTGTAGTATTAAAGCCTCATTTGGAGCTTTCAAGTGCCAGTAAAGCTATTGTGGATGCACTAGCTGACCAGACTGAGCCTGCATTGCCAGGGCAGCTAAGCCTGTCTCCTTTCTCAGCCTGTGCTCAACTGTTTTTGCATGACATCCCAGCAGAAACCTATTGCCTTTTTTGTTGGCTTAGTTTTCTGCTGACTTAACACAGAAGCAGTTCAGCCCAGAGTCACAAAAACACTAGAGCTGGTGCAGGAGAGGGTGAGCTGGGACAGCCAGCAGTGAGAAACCAATCTGTTATGTAGATCCGATTACTTGTGTGACCATGTGCCACAGCCAAGGCAAGAAAAAAAAAAAAAAAAAAAAGAAACCCTCTCAAAGTGTTCTTTTAAAATTTATTTTTAAACCTTACTTTTTCTCTCTACCCTGCATTGCCTATTTCTCTGCTTGCTTTTCAGCTGGAATGGCATCGTGCTGTGCCTTTTGAGTAGTGTCAGGTAACAGTGATGTAGACAGTCTGCTTTAAAGAAAATATAAATGAAGTTTAACCATTGAGTCCTGTTGTGAACACTCTCTAACTGAAGGCATTCCCTGCTTCAGTTTCAGATATCCAAGTGAATCACAGGCCTTCATTAGGTTTTAGATAGCTTAAGCATTTTAGCTCATCTTTTCCTTTCTCTCTTTCCTGAACCTTGTTGCTATGTATCAATAACTCAGCCTTTTTACTTTGAGTTCTTGGTATGAGTTTTGCTACTGAACTTTAAGTGCGATGCTGCAGCTGCCACTGGCTGGTTTGCACTTGTTTGTCCTCTCAGCCTCTTAGTGTTTCCCTTCTGGGAAACTATTCCCCTTGGCTCTGCTGTGAGCAAGAATGGCCCACTGAGGATGGCTGCAGGCAGCTCCTGTATGGGGAGCACCCACACTGAGGCACAGTGAATGTACCCATCATCACAGCTGCTGTGTCTCTGGAACTGTAGGTTTTGTGGCTCTCTGAAAAACTGTAGGTTTTGTGGCTTTTCCTGAGCTGTCAGGAATACACTATACAACTCAACAGATTACCCTATCGATCTCTTTAATCCCTTTGTGTTCAGCTGAAGAGAGGGGTTATTGTAAATCAGAAGACAAGTAAAGCATGAGTAAATCCTTGGAATCCTAAAGCAAAGTTCTTCTCAAGTTTGTTTTTCAGGTTTGGACTTTATGGTTGTTGATTGCTTTCTTTGCTACTCCTGATAAGCATGTCACATTGGATGCTGAGAGCATGCTGTGCTGGGCAGCTTTGTCCTGGTGTGTTTTATCAGGTGACAAGAGGAGAATTGTTGCAAACTGTTGCTGACTTAAGAAAAGTCCACTTTCTGTTTCTTTCTTTAGTTGGTACACTTGATGTAATTGGAAAGAATTTGTGGACACAGTAAATTTTTATAAGCCAAGTAATTGACTCTTTTTATTGTGTTGGTACTCTGTTGGTTAGAGTAAGCTAATGATGCTAGCTGTTGTATCTCTTCAGTACATACAAAGTTTTATTTCAAAGGCTATTCATTTTACATACTCTCAGAGCAGACATTGTTTAACAGGTTTATAAAGCACCTTATAAAAATTGTATGTGTTTAATTCATTAAGTGAATAATCTTCAGTAGATTTTTTTTAATGTCATAAGACACTTCAATCCATTTTTTGTTGTGTACACTTTTTCCAAAAAAGGAAATAAAGCCCAAATACTGTGGCTAAACTTCTTTTGGCGCCACTAATAATGTGATATTATTACATTTAAATGTCAAGTTCAAGGATTTATTTTTAATATTTTTTTGCTTGATATCATTAGAAGGGGATTCCATGCAGTGACCCTCCAGAAAGCTTTAATTTTTAAGAATCTGCCCAGCATCTTTCTTGCTTGCATTATTTAATCTCTGACTTGTTCACTCTTACTTTCACAAAAAATCCCAAAATTTAGTGCGATTGCACTCCAGGATGTTGCTCTCTGAACAATGTGGCTGTTCTTGTTAAAGTGTTAAAGCAAAGCTAAGGTTTCACGGTACAGGGTGGTTGAGAGCATTATCAGTGTAGGTGTTGCTTGCCTACTCTGATCTGTGTGTACTACAAACAAGAAGAAGGATGTTCAGAACTTCACAGTATTTTCTCTGACCCCATTCATAGTGCAGCTGCTCAAGCAGCTGTGCTGGGCACAACTGTGACAGTGGGCGGGCGGGAGGGAAGGTGATACTGTGTTAGCTGGTATTGCTGTGAGGCTCTTAAAGTCATGGTCTAATAATACAAGTCTCAGTGGTACCACAAACTGCAAAATAAGGTACCATTACTGCTAGAAGATCCGTGAATCTGTGCTGTTCTCTTGTGAGTGGTGGTGCCATTCACATCCAGGCTGCCCTTTTTATTACTTTCCTCACAGCTGCTGAGGTAAATGTAAATTCCATTGCTTTCACTTGTTGTAAAGTGGGAACAAAAAAATCGTCTCCTTCTTCATGCTTTTAATATCTTAGCGAATTTTCTTACCAGTAAGCAGGAAAGTCTTCAGAGATGAGATGTAGTGCAATGTGGTTTTTCTCATGGGCATGAATGAAATCAGAGTTCCTGGAAGCTGAGTTTACTTACTGCCTTGTCACAAATAATCTGGATTCAAATCATGCTTGCTTGTAGCTTGCTGCAAGTCAGGTGACAATGATTTAAATTACTATCTATTTGTTCTTTAGTGCTTAAAACAGTCTTGAAATAATTTATTAATTATTATGTGAAATGAGAATCAAATATTTTCTTATATTTTTGTGCGTTCAGAGTCCTTGAGAATGTTATGACTCCACCTTGCAGATTTCTATAATTTTTTTCTTCTGCTCTTTAGCATACATTGCAATATAAAGCTTTTCAGAAGAAAGATTGAGTACAAGAGAGCTGTTCTGAATGTTTTTGTGTATAAGGAAGCATTCTAGCATTGACTTCAGTATCATATGTCACTGTATTTCAGAGCTGAATTAATTTGAAATCCTATAAATTATGCAAAGCTGAACTCAAAACTGAAAGTTGGTATTGATCATGAACTATTGAATTATGTCTGACAAATATCACACTTGGCATAAAAAAAGTTATGTTTTTCCCAGTCAGGAAAGGTGGTGCTATTTTGAAGACAAAGCCTCCTAAATTATGGACTGTCTTGTAGTGAGATTTTAACTTCTTCCTTTAAAAAAAAAAATACATCCAAAAAATACATTGGAAATTCACTTCTTCTTTCCTTGCTACAAAGCATATTTGTAAATGTTTGTTCCCAAATCTGCTGTTTATATCTGTAATTGCGAGGGGTAATTTACAGGAATAAAATAACATGTGATTATAAATCATCAGCCTTTTAGCTGAGTTCTCTGCTTTATCTGACAAGCATATTGAGTGATCTCCTTCATAAACCGACTTAGCTCCAGTTTGAAACCAGCTGGGATTTTTAACTCTTGCCATGGCCAATTTGAACTCATTTGATCTGTTTTTTGTAATACTGTGTTACAGCTTAGTCCTCTCTTTGTCAAGTGATAATTTTTAATAATACTGTCTCTAACTATTCAAGGACACATTTTCTGTACATGACTGTGACTAATACTGCTAGGTTCCCAGACTCCTCCCTGATATTTGCAAGTATGAAGTTCCCAAATCATAAGTCAGATTTTTGTCTCTTTTCTCCAATGGCAGTAACTCTTTACTGTAAATAGCTTTTATTCTGTTCCTCTTCTTCATAAATCCACAGAAACTTTTTCCCATGTGATACCTTTTCAAGCTTTGCTGTTGCCAATAAACTCCATCAGTGCTCCTCAGTCTTTCTGTGGACATGGTTTAACAAATAGTAAATGAGAGCCCTGGGGCCAGTCCTCTCTCCTGTCCCACAGTTCTCCCCTTAGTCATGTAGTAATGTTCTTCTAGCCTGGTTAACAGACTCCTGTGTATTGCTGTAGCATGTTCTTTTGTTCCTCATCACTGATGAGATGTCGTCATATTTTCATCACTGGAGAAAACTTTTAATCTGGCATGGCATCTGTTTGTTAGACAATGGTTATATTTTTTACTTATTTCAATTTTTTTTTAAGTTATTCTCTTCTTAAAAATCTGTTAGAAAACCATCAAGTCTGTAGTCACTCAGACTTCCCTCCATTACTTGAAGATAGGTTTTGATACTTTGGTGCATAAGGCACCAAAAAAAAGGAACTTATTTGAGATGTTGATACAAGCGTTGTGGTTTGTATTTTTCTTCTTCTTCCAGGATTTTGAAAACTCTGATTCATGCTTTATTAAGAGAAATTCATTCAACTCTTGTGTATTTTGGGTTTTTAATTCCAATTTCAATATATTACAATAACCTCACATCATCAGCTTCTGTGTTTTAATTTGTAGCACTGAACCCTTGTAATTTGTTTGCATTTCTTTTGCAAGTTCTGACACTTGTTCCCTAGCATAGCAGCTCCTTTAGAGCTTATGTAATTAATAGTGACATTATCTTTTACTCAAGAAGTTAACCCTGCAGGATAGCAAAACTGTTTATTTGACTGCCTTTCCTCCTAGTGACCAGAATTTACCACTGTTCTCATGCCAGATGTCATGTGAGAGACCAGACATTTTAATTTGTACATTTTGAGAATTTTGAATTAATTGGTGATTTCAGTATGAAGAAAGAAATTTTAATGGTTACATGATAGAAAATAATTAAGAGACTGCGTGGTCTTATCACAGTTGTTTTCAATGGGGTTTTTATTGTTTCTGGGGGGATGGATGCTGCTCTGTGCCTCACTGGAAAAGGAATTAAATTATTTTCTCACAGACTAGGAGCTGTGGTGGGGCACATGTGTGTTGGCTGTGTGCTGAAGGAAGTGTCACACCGCCACTGAGCTGGCTGGGTCACAAACAAGCAGAGAACTGGACATGTGTAGCTTATTTGAGAATTCTGTGTTTTCTTCCCTTCATATGGGTTTTCAGAATAGAACGGAGATGCAGTGAGATAGTGTTTGGGATGGGATTGTGTGCCTGGGAGATGTGCTGCAATGATGATGGGCAGACAGGAAGCGCCATGTGAGTTTTCCTTCTGGCTGGCTGGTAACGAGAGCTGGCTGGCTTCTGAGGAGCTGGTGCCATGAGGAAACCTGTCCTGTCTCCTCTTTCTGGCCCAGTGAAAGACAAGGAGACAAAGCTGCCGAGTCCATCGCTTGCCACCAGCAGCACACGGTCTCTGATGGAGACATCCTGCTCTGTCACATGGCTGTGGCACTGCAGTGCCTGACAGGAGCCATACATCTTATTCCCACCTTCATCCTTGACTGGCTTTCTGGCTTTAAGCAAGTAATTTCGGCCTCTATGCCTGCACATATAATCCCATTCCTCCCCATGTGTTCTTTCAGTTTATGAACTTTCTTGGGGGCAAAAACTGTCTCACCATAGCAAACAGGGAGATGACAAGTGCTGCTATAACAGGAACTTTAAGGTAACAGGGCTTTTGGAGAGCCACAGCAGCTGGCAGTATTTAAACATGCATCAGGAATTTACTTACAAGCTGACATGGTATTTTAATGTCCTGTATGCTGACCTCTTCTGCAACATGTTAGAGATTAACACAACTCTTTCCTCTGGCAGTGATATTCATAAACTAAATGGAGTGTACAAGTGTTAAGGGTTATCCATTATTCTCAGTCTCAGGATAGCTACCCAGAGGTAAAAATAGATAGGAAGGATCTGTCATTCATTCAGAAAGTAGAGGCACTGCTCATTTCCTGATAAATAAAATACCATTCTAGAGAGTAGAAACTGATGGTATTGCAACTTCTGTTCATTTTCCCTTCCCTCCCCAAGTTAGCTATCTTACCTAGTTTTAAAACTCCCAACACATAAGAAGCAGTTCCTTTTGTTCTCTTGTTGCCGACTGGTTGTATTGTTTTTATTTATAAGAAGAAAAGAACCAGGGGTTAAAAAAATTGCAAGCAGTAAAACATCATGTATGCTAGGAAGTTCTCTTAATTCATCACTTGGCAAAGGAAAAAAAGCAGGCTCCCCAGCTAACAGCGTTACTTTTGCTTAGGGTTATTTGGCAGAAAATCCATCATCCTCTCTCCATTTGTGAGTATTTCATATTGACTTACACCCTTTAGCAAGGGTCAGCAGGGCAGAGTATGCATAAAGAGTTCAATTCCCATTTCAAAGGCTGAATTTTAATTTTAGTGGATGGTTTATTTTTAATATCAGTTGAAAATGTTAGCTCTTTATTAGATTTTTGTTTGGTTGGTTTACTGACCTTTTGATCCTGAATCCTAATGTTCTTTTTATGCACAACTTGTGCAAGAATTAGGTTTCTTCAGATATTTACATCATGTTGGAGAAACCAGTGTTTGCTTTTTATTTTCTGACTCGTTCTGAATCTGCAGGCTGAAGTCCTTTGTTTTCTGAAAGCTTTTATAATTAAAATTGTTGTTAATGTACACGTACTGAGGGTGCAATGCTTGCTTGTTTATTTACTTTGTATATTTACTTTTGCAATGGCTGACTTAATTTGTCAAGGCTTCAGAGAAATCAATACAAATGTGGAATGTGAAAAGGCCATAAATATATGTATTTCCATTTTTTGATTACAGTAATTATAGTAGGCAAAGTTTTAATATCATCTAGTACAAATTTACATTTTGCAGAGTTAATTTTCCGTTTTCCACTGGTATTCCATAAGCTCAGGCACACTGAGAGCTCTGTTAACAGGGGTTTCAAAAACTATTGTTTAAAGCTACATTTTCTTATTCAGGATCAGAACTCTGATATGTTTTCATCCTGTACTGCCCTCTCTATGAGCCCAATTAAAATAATGTGGTTTGGGGAATAGGTTAAGATTATGTCTTTAGATGTTCCTGGAAGAAAAGTGCAGATGCTAAGGGTTCCAAATATTTTTATTTACAGATTTTTTTTTTCCTCAGAAATGAAGCACTCTATGGTAATACAACATAAAAGAAAAATACTGTGATTTCTCTGAAAATATGATAACTTTAAATTGTCTTTTTGTTGGGTTTTTTTAGTTTTCAGGCAACAAACTATATGTATTGTTGTATGCTGGGTATTTTAACAGAAAATAATTACAGAAAAATTGTTATTTCTCTTTGAAAACAGAAAGTATGTTTGTTTACATATCTGATCTTATCATCTAATTGGATTAGCTTTAAAGAAAAGTTCAAGAATTCATGTCTAGGGATGTAAATTTGTTTCTAAACCATTTTTAAACATGTTAATGAGATTGCAAATAATGCTAGGTTATGTATGGCCAGTATGATTTGTTAATGGGAAGAGTGGTGTTTTGGCAAATAGCCAAAGTGCTTTTGAAGGTCGGCTGCTGACAATATTTGAAAGTGTTCAAATGCTGCTCTCTGGTTCTATAAAATAATACATTAAAAGGAAAGATTAATATCCAAAATGGTATCTCAGGGTCAGTTTAATGCTCTGACCTTGTAATTTAATTTTTGCAGTTTTATAAAGCTGCTGTTTAATTAATTTGATTTGATTGAGAAAACAGATTAGGTTACTACAATAAGAGAAAATGTAGGTTACGGCCTACCTTTAATTTTGGGTGGCCTACCTGTCTTTTACGTGGTGGGCCTATCTTTTGGTCCCTTTATTGTTGGACAGCTTTATTGAAGCTGACAGGCTCAAGCTCTTCAACTTTGCTACCTGCAGGAATAAGGCACATGCTTCTAAAATATTTTCAGCTTGGCACTGGCTGCAAACCCTGAGTGGGAATGAAGCTTCAGGGACAAGCAGATAGTTTACATGCATGAGGACGCAGTATCTTTGTGCTGCCTCCATCTAGGGCATCTCAAACTGAGCTCCCAGGAGACTGAGTAACAGCTTCATAAATCAAGGGTTGCAGGTTCAGCCTGTCCAGAAGCCGATTAGGAATTCAGTGTACGTTTTAGGGTTCTTCACTGCGCAAGGAGCAAGAAAGCACAAAAATGTGGGGGAGGGCTAAAGGATGATAGAGTAGCTAAGATGACAAGATGATGGGCAATTATGAAGAGGAATTGAAAAAAAAAATTAATAATTTATAATCTGTAGTAAGGAGGGACAACTAATAATGTAGAAATATTTCAGAAATGGTAATGGGTAGTTTGCAATGGCAATTCTGTTGCCCTGATAACATGAATTGTAGTTAAGTGGATAAATTCACCAAAGGCATTAAAGAATTGATTTAGCCATGAGCAGTTGCAAGGATATGTCGTGTAAACCAGCAGAATTGTGGTTTGGTTTGATTTTGGTTTTGACTACATTTTTAATTGGGAATTCCATGTAGAAAGATGGGATTTGTTGGTGTGTGACCTTAGTACCTTCTCTCTCCTCAGTTTGTAATTCTTTCTGTAAGATAAATTACACATGACATCATATCATTTAACAGACACAATTATTTTCCAGAGCAATTTTAACCAGTTGAGGTTTTTTTTTCTGTATCCAAAATCTATAGGGAAAACAGCAAATACATATTAATAAGTTTGTTGCAGATCATCAATCTTACATTTTGAGTAGAGGTTCAAATACCAGTTTTGTATATAGTATTTTAAAAATGCAGGTGATTGCAACCAAACTAATGCCTACCTGCAAAGGGTATTGGAGAGTTTCCACGATTTCCAAAGTTGCTTCTGCTGCATTTCTCCATCTATGTGGCTATTGCATGAAGTCTGTGCAGCACAGTGGGCTTTTCCTGCCTGCTTCTTTTACCCTCCTCTGCTCTTCTGTGGCTTATGCTGCACGGTCTCACTACTAGGAATTATTTTCTCTCTCCTAAAATACTACTAACAGTACCTGGTGTTTTCTGTCTCCTTGGAATGTCTTTTTGTTTATTGATACCTTAAATTTTGTATGTGTTTAATACACACAAATTGCACTCTTTGTAGAATAATTTCCGCTCTCACAGAACTCTCCAGCAAAGCTCTTGGGGTGGTTTTGTAGCATAATTTAGAGCCTTTGCATCAGATGTTTCACTAGGCCATTTTTACATCAAGACAAACTGCTCATGCAGGGGAATAATACCTTCTTCCTGGGGATACATAACAGGAGATGCCCTTTCCCATGAATTTCTAAAAGATGTAGCTGTGCTGTCAATAGTGTTGTTGGTGTCCTCTCCCAGGCCAGTTACGCAAGGAAGGCATTCTGTCTCCTAGCAAAGATTTAATTGGGATGAAATAAAACCAGAAGCTGTTTGTCCTTCCGGGAAAAGGATGCACTACATGGGTACACAGAAAAGACAGTGCCTAAGTCATGGGCAAAAACTTTATCATAATATGCAAGTGCTCCGCGGATTATAGAAGGGCAGAGTGGAGAACGCTTCTCCAAGTATGTGCCTCGGTGCAGAGTCGGGGGGGGTTCTGCCCGCGGCTGCCCGGGGCGAATAGCTGCGTGCACTGCGGGGTGGGCTTACACGGCGGTGATGGATGACTCCGTGCCTGGCGTGCCTCGGGTGATTGCGCAAGTGACAGGAACATTGATCATCGTGATTCAGCGGCCCTTTGTTGTGTGGCATTCGCCGCAGCCTCGGCCTCCACCACTCTTCTGCTGTCCGTGCACAGATGCTTTTGTTCTGTGACGAGAACGAGGAGCAGCGCGGGCGGCTGGCAGAGTGATTTCCTGGGCTCCCCCCTCTGCCAGCCATGCCCCTCTGAAGGCAAGCGAGGGCACCCACAGCCCAGCAGGTGGTGGGAGGTGCTGCTCACATGGATTTTGGCTCGGAGTTGTGATAGGTTCTCATGGTAGCTTGTCTGGCTGCAGAAATTCTGTGTTCCTCATCACTACCTGTAACATCATCCGTTGCCCGATTGTGTTTCTGCTGCCCAGAAAATAGGTCTTCTTCCAGGGCATATGCTGAAATGGTGGTTTGTCTAAAGAAGAGGGTTCTTTGCATCTCTTCTTTCCTTTTTCACAAAACAGTACAGTATTGGTGCTAAAGCATGTTTTGCTTCGTGACCATTTGATGAAATGCTTAGAACTTTTCCAGGGAAGAAATTTGCAGGCTCTCTGCCTGCCCCTTGAAGTTAGTGTTTTCCAGATGTTTGTAACATGAATTCTCAAAGCATGTTCAAAGTCCATTTTCAGTAGCTTTTTTAAGGGGAGTGTAGAAGGACCCAAAACTTGAGAGCTCAACAGAAAGCAGTTTCACTCTGATGAAAGGTATATTTGTGGCAGGAGCTTCAGCCAACTGATCTTTTAAAAGTAGAAGTAAATGAAAGTCTGGTAGTGAGATATGCATTGAGTAACATGGTTTAAGTGTGATGAAATTTATTTTAAGCCCTTAGGGAAATACTGTGGGTACCATAAGTTAATGTATTCCTTGCAGAATTGTAAAAGAATGGCCTTAAATGAAGAGCCATCAGTGCTGCTGTTAATTATTCTTTCCATGCAACTCCAGATAAAGAGGTGGTGAGGTTTTAATTTTGTAATTACCAGAAGACTAATAATTCTTTTGCCAAAGACCATGGTGATCTTTAAAGTATGTAAAGTAATTGCCTTATTTCTGTGCCATTAATTGTGCTCCAAACGTGGTCATCTGTCTTATGAGCAAATGTTACTCTGTTACCTCAAAGAAAACGTGCTGTGAATGGTGAAAGGAGGCAACCTAAAATTCACAGTTCTTTTGTTTGAATTTTTCTGGTTAATGTTGTAACAAAAGGAGGCTACAAAAGCGGGGACTGTGTATATTTGGTTAGTATATTCAGCTATGCATTGCAGTTCATGTCAGGGCCCAACACTTAGCCTAAGAGTTACAGATCTTTACATGAGTATAAGACACAGAAATTACGAGAGAGTGACTGTAAAACCCAACAGGCTTAGCAGAGCCATTCAAAGAAACATATAGCCCATGAATCCACATTCAGCTCACTTAGTTTCTATTAGAATTAATAATTTGTGACTTGTAAGACATCCTCTGGTTTTAATCTCTAGTAATAAATTTAAATAATGAGCTCATTACTATAGTGAGCTGCAAGAAAATGTCAAATTTTACATTAGAAGTATTGGAATATGTTTTGACAAGGTAGCTAGGGAAGAATTAAGTTTTCCACTGCTGAAATGTATCTTCCTTCCTTCCCTTGCTTCTGCTGCTTGTTTGGACATGTTCAGATACTTGTCTGATCTTACTTCAACTAATGCAAATATAGCCCAGTGGAAAAACCGACAATTTTTTTTGCACTCTGTTTTTGTATGTTTTTGCTTTCTGTTTAGCAAATTGCAACAATTTACCTTCCAATTAAATGGATGCCGAAAAAGTCTGGGCAGCAGGGACAGAGCAGGAGAGAAAGGTAGAAGACTTAAGAATGAACAAGAATTACCCTTTCAGCAAGTCAGGGTGCTCATTTGGTTCAGCCACAGTGTAAAACCATGCCCTAAGTTGGTGGTTTGGAGGCAGAAATCACTGCAGTTGCACTTCTGTATATTTTCAAGATGGGGAAGCAAGCAGAGCTGTGGAGATGTGCAGAGCATGCTTTCTGTCACGCAGTGCTACTCCTGCCAGCTCCTGGAGTTTTCAGTTTGATTCCCACACTGAATTTAAAATCCAGCATCTGCAGCATGCATACATAAACAGGCCTTTAACACCCAGAAAAAGGAATTGTAAGCTTGTTACAGGATTTTGATTTAAAAGTTTTCTTCACCTATCTGGCTTGGAGTAAATAAATGAACTTTCTGTACTTCTTTTTTGTCTATAGTCTTGGAATGATCTGTATGAGTCATTGTGCATATTATTTTGTTTAATGTATGGGATGCTCTTGGAAAGTTAACAGCAATTGATATTGAAAGTGAGTAACTGTGAGAGGTTATGAGGTAACCTTTAGTTTCTCAATTAAAGCTACTCTGCATTTCAATGGTGAAATTAGTTTCTTATGGAAAAATAAATGTTTCTGAGGAAAAGATTGAAATAGCTTGTTATGGAGTCCCGAGGGAACCAGCACTTAAATTAAGTGTATTCCTGGGAGCCAAGTTTCCTATGCAGCCCTTGCTGCCAGCAAGCAGTGACTGTTAGCCGAGGCCTGAAACTCAGCCAAAGGAGATAATAAGTCTCCTTTGAAAGAAGGCAGAATGAATTGCCATATCTGCTGGTTCAGTAAAAAGCATGGATTGGGTGTCAACAATCAGAAACCTCCAGTGCCCTGAAGTCAGCAGGGCAAATACCATCCTGGCATCTTTCTTTAGCAAAAGATGGAAAGTACAGATTACATGCAATTATCTTATGGTCTGTTAAACTTAGGGGCAAATATTTTTCCCATTACCTTTTCTTCTAGACTTCACAACAACAACATAAAATTTTGAAAACCAGTGCAACGTATTTTCTTCATGGCATGGAAGATGTTCAGGCTTAACATATTCATGTGTAGTTTTCTGCTGGACTTTGTGTTCAGCAGTGGTAGCAGTGAGTTCCTGTGTTCCATGACATCTGAGAATGTGTGGAAAGAAAAATGAACAGGAAAACTCCCTCTTTTAGGGGGGTGGGGAGGGGGAGAAAAAAGTATTTGTTACATTCCAAAATCAGTCATAATAATGGAAGTTCACATCAAATAATTGCCAGAGTCAGAATGGACAAACATCTGGTTATTCATCCCTAGCTATACTAACAAAAATATGATATCCTGTTAGAGAAATCACTGATCATCCTGGTTTATTTTGGCGATAGCGCACCTTGGTATTTTTCATTTTAAAAAGAGCATATCAGTACTTTATAGGTAGCATATCTCCAGTTCCAGGTTCACAGTTCATGTGCTTCTGTGACTTTGATCTCTTCCTTTCCCGAGTTTACCAGCAGACAGCTGCACTAGAACAGATATGTTTACATGTGGGGAGTAAATGGCAACTTGCAGATCAGAGTTTCCATTTCCTTTTACATTGTTCAGGAATCCAGGCTCACAATTCATCCTCAAGCTTTGCCTCATGTGTGTGCATCTGACTTGGCCCTTTATAGTACAGCTACTTTATCTTGACATTGATTTGTTGATACAAAGGGCTGACTAAGGAAAAGATACTTTCATTAGAAATTACCCTCAGTACACATCAAGTTCAATTGTGGGTGAAATAGCTTTTTGAAAAATATTCTAAACATTACTTTCTGTACAGCTTTTTAAGCACTATGTCAATGTACGAGTAATGTGGAACCACTTTATGCAGCTTTAGCAAGACAGATGTATTTTTAGATGGAGAAAAATTAGATTTTGTATTAAGAATGATGGTGAAATCTGATTAGCTGCTTAACACAGGACACTGTCTATTTAAGCTATTGTCACATGTAGGTGATTCCCAGATGTCCTTGATAAGGCAGTAATTACATGAAGGAGGTTATGATAATTATAAACAAGAAACAAAACCATGAGAGTTATTTGTTCATTTGCCTGAACCCTGAAGTAGAATTAAAGACTCCAGTGAAGAGAGTTTGTTCTGACTTTGCACCACCTAACTGACTTTTCTTTCTGTTGCCTAATTTCACCCCTATGGGCTTCTCCTTCCCCATTTTCCCCCTACCTAATTTTGATATTTTGGTTCTTGCTCTGAAAGAAAACTATGGTTTATTGATGATTTTTGTAGCAGGAGTGGGTGAAGTAGATGTCACTTAAATGATCTCTAGAAAGACCTGTAGCAAGTGTGTGTTGTGTTTTGCCTACTGGCTTTTTGACCCAAGATCCCGCAGTTACCCAGATGTGTTAGAATGAGCTGCTTTTGGTCCCACTCATGTGGATATTTTATGAGAACAAGTTATTTGACCTTATTTGACCATTTTGATGCAGTTTGTTACTGATATATATGTAAATTAATTGCTAGGTTTGACCTATAGCCCACTCTTAACAGTAATGCAATGGTAGTGCACTGCTGATACATGGAATTTTAATTTTTAATCCTCATTCCAATGTTCTTTATGATGCTTAGGCTCTAAAACTGAAGTACAAAATCAAACAACAGGTTTGCACTTTCGGTTTTGTACTTTATATGACCACACAGTGAGAGTCCAGAGAGTTGTAGTGGCTGAAAATTGCGCACAGAAGGTAACCTTTTAGCACTTGTCCAACTCATCATTGAGTCTTGTCAGCGCAAGGAGGGGATTCAGAACGCAAAACAAGGCCTGGGACTGTAATAACACTGATATGTTTGCCATGGAGCTGTGTTCTCAGCCTGGAAGTGCAAATACCTGTGTGTTTTCTGTGAGCTTGCTGAAGGCAAATCATTTACCTCTTTACTTTCATTAAAATTGCATTGGAACTGTGTTTGTGGCCTGGAAATCAAAGCAAGCAATTAACACCATGCTGGTACCTATTACAAACCCCCTACCTGCTTTCAGGGCAGCAGCCCAGGTAGCCATGATTCATGGAGCTGGGAAATGGTCACTTGGGATAAACAGGATAAACAGGCATCTAGGGGAGGGGAGCTGAAGTTGGGCTAAGATGTATAGGCAGGTAGTTCTTGTGTCATAAACTTTTCTTCAGCTGAAGTACAGCAGACCACAACTACTGAAGTAGATGTTTGTTGCCTAAATTTTATGTGAGTTCACCTGTAATTCTCTTCTATTGACAAACTATGTATGAGAAATTATTATCAAAATAAATGGACATGTGTAGTACTTTAATTTTCTGTTGTTACATGTAAAGTGATTAGCTCACCACGTACTACTTTCAATTTCTGTTGTTACATTTAAAGTGATTAGCTGGTTTATCTCATGATCATTAAATGTAGAGTAGTTTGAAACTTCCCATTCTTAGTCTGTGTTTTTCATTGATGCTTTCATTTGAAAGCAGGAAACAATCTGAAAGTAATTGTATTAAGTGTTTCAGCACAAAGATTTTAAAATAGAATAGCTTGGCATGTTATTCTATCTTCTTAATATTCCTTGGAGGAAATAAAATGGAGTTGCAACTTTCATCCAGGCAGCTTTTCTACTACATCCTGTTTCCTTCCGCACACTGGAGAAAGCACTGACGTTTGTCTCCCTTTCCTCCACGTCCAATGAAAAAATCCTGTCTCCATGTTGTAGCACTCACTCCAGTGAACTCTGACACACTATTTGGGTTTAGGCAAATGTGAATTTTTCCCTCCATATCAAAGGGAAGATTGCAAAGAATAGAGGAATATTCACAGCCCTGGCTGCCTGGACTGCCCAAAGGGTGGCTTGCTGTGCAAGCAGTTGCTGTGGAAGGCTGACATCTCTGCTTTTCTCCCACTGAAAGGCAGACTTGCAGTCCCCCCCTTTCTCAGAGGGAAACTGACCCCTGAAAAGGCTTGGCATGAAATGGATTAACTCCCTGGAAACTTTGTTTGGAAATGTTAGGAGACTGCTATGTATATGTGCTGGCGATCTCTGTAAGAGACAAATTATTTTCCCACCCTCTCAAGCACTTGGTAGTTTATCTGTTGTTTATATTAAAGATTGATCGTGGTTATATATTCCTAATTCAGGGTTCCCATTAATCACCCTATGCCACATAAGAGACTGGAGAAGAAGAATGAAGGTTATTGGAAAGCAGAAATCTGATCCCTGGGTCTGCTTTTAATGTGACTTATCCTGGCATTAGCTTTGCTCCTATGAATTACTGCATTTGTGTAAACATACATATTTTTTTCCCATGTTTGGTGTGTCTGTTTTTCTCAGGGCTATTTAGAAAAAGATGATATAGTTATTACAATGATTGAGGAGAACGTTAATCATGACACTTGCCATGTTACTATTTCACGAGGTCCCTGCTCCCCCCAGCAGGCCCACCCCCTTGTTTGCTACTACTTGCTTCCTCTCCCAGCCCCAGCAGCCATTTCCTCCCTCAGAGCAGATCCAGGCAATTGTTTCAGCCTGTGCGAAATGAAGAAGAGGTGGAAAAGGACCAGTGGGATTAGGACAAATGCTCAAAGGCTGGGACTTCCTGAAGTGCAGTGGCTGCCAACAGTGAGATGCTTTCTACCCCAGCAACAGAGCACATCTGTATGTCCTCCTCCTTGACCCTGCTGAAGGTTGTCAATCCTGAAATGTTCAATCAGCCCTTTGTGGTCCCTTCCCCTCCTAAGTATGAGAGACAAAACTGCTGGCAAGAGGGAAAGAGAAGGGAATTTACGAGTTTTTACAAGTTGATTTGGGCTATGAGAACATGTTACCAGCCCTGCTTGGAGTCAGGTCCAGAAGCCTCTGGAGCAAGCTGTTTTCTCGCCCTGACTTGTCTGCCTGAAAGTCCCTTCGCATCTTTGAGAGCTGTGTATTGAGCCCAGCTCTTTAATGTATTCTGGTGGGAAATCGTTGCATCAGTAAATTTTCAACCAACAGGAGATTTAATCCTTTTTTAATTATTATTTTCTGTGTGCTTGTCTTTGCCTAATAGAAAGAAATTACTTGGACTTTAAAATAAGCAATCAAAAGAATTTCTATTTGACAACTCAGAACAAATTCACTCTGAAGAGGCTGGTATCATTTCATACAGATTATCTTCTCTTTATTTGTAGTTTCACTAAACATACTTTGACAGGTGTATCCTAATTCTGCACAGATTTTTCTCTTGTGTCACGTTACATTCACATCTGACTTCTTTGGTGCAAAATCCTGTTATTAAATTAGTTATTTAACAGCATATTCAACACTGAAATGTGACTGTAACTGCTGGTTTGTGTTTATAACTAAACATCCTCTCCACAAAAGCAAGAGATTACCAGAAGTTCTGCAAACCTAGGAGAATTTAGGTGCATTAATTGTGATGAAAGCACATCGTTAGTGAAATCAAAGGAGGAGGAATAATATAGGGAAGTCTTATATCTGAAAATTTGCAATAATTTTACACATAATTGCACAGAAACAGTGGTTTTAGAGGACTAATATATTTAAAAGACTTTGGTTGACTTTGAAAAAACTAATTTAAATTGCTTGGTTTCCCCCCCACCATGTAACTACCTTTGATGGGATATTGTACATATAAGAATAAGAGAATTTATTTCTGAGCTGGGAATAGGTTTTTAATCAGACTCAGTAATGTAAATAGACCTCTATTTAAAAGTTCATTCAAAACTGAGTACTGGTGTGTATTTAAGTGCACTGTATGCTGAAGTAGAGATATCCTCCAGTGTTTAACCAAAAGCATGTTTAATGTGTGGTTGTGTTTTGTTTTTTTAATGTTTAACAGTAACTGAAGCTGGCTTTGGTGCTGACATTGGGATGGAGAAATTCTTCAACATCAAATGCAGAGCATCTGGCTTGGTTCCCAGTGTGGTTGTACTTGTTGCTACAGTGAGGGCTTTGAAGATGCATGGAGGTGGGCCAAATGTAAGTTTTTGCACCTTTCTTGGAAAAATCAAATTGTTGCTAATATTTGAAATAAGTAAAATACCTTGATTTAAGAAATATTTGGGGTAGTCTATGGGGCAGTATTTAGATAACCCTTCTGAGATACCTCATTGTATAGATGTTATCACTAAAGTTAATGCTATCTCTAAAATTAAGCCACAAATGACTCTGAAGAAGTACTATATCTTGCAGAGGGAGGGAAGGTTCTTGCAATAAAAAAAAAAAAAAAAAAAAAAAAAAAAGCTGTAAGAGATAGATATTCTTTTCCCTGCCTTTTGAAATAGCATTTGCAAGTGCACTGAAGTCGTCACAGGCTGGGAAATTTGACAGCCAAGGAGGAATGGGACAAGTTCAAGTTGCAGTATGTGAGTGGAAGTAGAGAACATTGTTAGTGAAGGTTTTGACATTTCTTTCACTCCAGTAATGGTTACCCCTTATGTCCTTTTATTTTGCTCAGATTAATTCCCTCGGGGATATTGAAGTGACTGATGAAATTTTGCAAGTGTTTTCCTGGTGTACCAGGAGTCACCAGTGTCTCATTTTTTGCTGTCTAAGCCACAAAGAGATTTTACAGATTACTGACTGTAGAAATGCTCCCCAAATGTGCAATCAGATCAGACTGTGCTAGCCAAGCACACAGGCACTTAACTCCTAGGAACACTTTCATCTGCCCAGTAGCATGCTGGAGAGTGATGCTGCCAGAGAAACAGTCGCACTGGGGGAAAATACCAGAGCTGTTTCCACAGCCACAAAATTTTAGAAGGCATGGTTTCCCTTACAGCTAATCTTCTCTAAGAGTTAAAGCTGAGCTACCCTTTTTCAGTCTTTCAGGTTAATATAATGATATAATTTTCTATCATTTTAGTACACTTCTGATGCATGTTTTCTTTATTTTGAATTCTATTTCTCCATCCCTATCAAGGCAAGTATATTTTCACATGTGTTATCATTCAATCTAGCAAAAACAGGACTTAAATATATCTTAATAACTGTGTCTATTTCTGTCTCACTTGTGTCCTTAGAAGTTTAAAGGTTTAATTTATTTACAATATAATGCATTCATCACTGAGGCATGTAGAGTACCAGATACTTTTACTGGGAGGTTAACTATAAAAAGGACTAATGCTAGAGATAAAATTGAGTAAGTCTGGTGCCTGGGATTGACGTTATGTGCTCCTTGGAGACTCAGTACATCACTCAGTGATCACCCCCATGATGCACTTTGCATGTATACCTTTGTGCTTTCCAACAGATTACTTGCATGTAGTTCCTTGCCATGGGCAGTAATTAAAGAACATCAAAGATGATGTTCTTCTATGTTGTTGTTATATCTTCAGCTGTTGGAAATTGCTGCCTATTGTCTTTGCATTGCTGGTGTGCTGTAACAACATGTAGAATGAGATCCAGCTGCCTCTCCTAGTAGTCTTCTGCAGCTAATTGCTGAGGCACTACCTGTGTCTTGCTACCCAAATACAATAGGAGGTGTTGCTATTGTTTGTGTGCTGGTGCATCTTGGAGTAAAACACAAGCTGCAGTCAGGCTGTGATGCTGGGTGCAATGGTATGGGTTAACTGGCAGTACAGAAAGCAAGCAAAATTGCACTTCAGACCCTTTAGGGTTATGACAAGTATCAATCTGTGATGACTTTGCTTGTTTATTATTACCTGATCCCAGGTAACTGCTGGTGCACCCTTGAAGAAAGAATACACAGAAGAGGTAAGAGGAACTGTTAAAAAACTTTAAAGAGGGTTTTGTTTAAAGGAACAAAATAATATGGTGTACAGAGAATCAGAACTTCTTGCTCTGGCTAGACAGTGTGCAGCCTCAGGTTTGACAGTAGCATGCTCTAAAGCTGACATTCAGTGAACATCTCTAACAGGCACTGCCAACAACTAAAACCACCTCATCCTCCCTCAGCCCCTTTGTGTTACCCCTCTTAGGTGTATGATGTGTGTGACTGCATAGTGGATTGTAATAATGAACTGAAATAGCTGAAAAATAACCTTTTTTCAATAGTTTTTCCAGGGCCACTAAGTTTTCAGACTGATCAATGTACAGGCATTTATAAAAGCACAAGAGCAGTGTGGTGTAGGGGTCAAGGACGCTCCCTGAAATTAATGATAGCATAACCTGTTCATTAAAAAACAAGTTTAATATGTTTATGCTTCACATTTGGGGTGGGATGTCACTCTTCAAAAAAGAGTGAATTCTGCTGGTTTGTTTTCTTTGTTACTTCACTCCAGACAAGTTCTGGTCTTCTGCTTCTATGAAGCTAAGGATATCTATTTTGTTACAACTAAGACAGGGCCTACAAAGTGTGAGGTAAAAGAGTAAATAAGGAAATCCAGTAATGTGCTTGGGGTAGTCTATGTATGTGTATATATGAACTCTGCATCTAACACATCTGTATGTCAAACCCCACCCCACTACTGCAGTCTGTTTGTAAACTTTGCAAACAGCAGACTAACATCCCTTTCACAATCATGACAGGCAACCAGTCATCAGCTGCACCATCTTCCTGTGTCTCAATGGGTTCATGTACTAATTATGTCTGGTGCTTATTAATTGGAATGAGAATTAATAAGTGCCAGAATACTTCCGTCTGGAAGAATTTCACTTGCCTGCAACTGTCATGATCAGCACTGTTTATGTTCACTTAAATTTATGGAAAATTCTTTGGCTGGAGAAGACTTTATGTATCTTACCATTTCCAATAATTTTTATTTAATTGCACAGAACCTCCAGCTGGTAGCTGATGGCTGCTGTAATCTACAGAAACAGATTCAAATTACTCAGCTCTTTGGAGTTCCTGTTGTGGTTGCTCTAAATGTCTTCAAGTAAGTCCGTTCTTTCATTACTCTTGTTCAAATTCCTCACTTTTCTTGGTTTTAAATTATTCAGTTTGGCATGAACAAAGAGGCTATTAAATCATTTCCTTTTTTCATCAGAAATATAAAGATATTTAAGTTCTTAGCTTGTTCTTAAGATTCTAAAACCAACAAAAAATGTATATACTATTACGATGATGATAATTCCATGTTAATTAGCTATAACAATTACAGAATTTTCTTGAAACATGTAAATCCATATGCTGCATTTAAATGCATTATGTATATGGCACAATTTCTATATATACTTGCTTTACCACTGCTGATTGTAAAATAAGGCTAAGTTTGTAAGGTTGTAACAGAGAACTAATTAAACAAAATAATGAGACAGGACTGTTTGGTTGGCAGAACTGACTCTCCAGCTGAGGTTGATCTGGTGTGTAAGATTGCAAAGGAGTCTGGAGCATTTGATGCCGTACCCTGCAATCATTGGTCAGCTGGTGGTAAAGGAGCAGTAAAATTAGCTCAAGCTGTGGAAAAGGCAGCCAATCAAAAAAACAGTTTCAAATATCTCTACAGCTTGGAGGTAAGATTTCTTTTCTTTTTTTTTTTTTTTTTTAATGAATGCATTCTGCATAAGAGTTGGATTTAAAACAAGAAGAATATGGAGAACATTGTAACAAAGTTATCTAAAATGCTTGGAAAGGAACTTGCCTTGGTTTAAAATCTTTAAAATCTCTGGGGAGAACAAGCAATCTGTGGCTTGTCTAATCAGAGAGCAGGATACTCACTAGTAATGATCAGTTGAATAAAAAGAGATGTAGTTGCTGTCTCACAGTCACAGGTATTGCACCAGGTTGTGGTTTCCTGAAGCATTCACTGTCTGTATGAGAAGGATGTGACAGGTAGCACGTCCATGCTCATCCCACACATCTGCCCAGCCCAGCCAGGTCAATACAGAGAGGAAGCACTGCCCTTACCTGCACCCACCTACACAGCCAGCTCTCAGCTGAACACAAAGAGCGCAGGTGACCCAGTGCTTTTCCTTCTCTCCTGATGATCAGGTTGGAGTCTGCCAGTACAATATGGTACACACAATACATGGATCACTGCTACTGCTGCTGGCCCCAGGTACTCCGTCTATTCAGGAGCAGCCCCCAGGACCTTTGTCCTGCTCCAGCTGATGGCACCAGAGTCCACAAGCCCCTGAGGTTTGCAGCTCACTACAGCTGATGGGCACAGTCCTTTCCTCACACTCTCTGTCCTCATATGTACAAAACAGACAGCACACCCGCACAAAAGGCAGTCAGAGACCAGATTTAGTAAGAATAGAGAGGTCCTCAAGCACATAGCTCAGTTAGGCAGACAACTGGCCAGACACCTTTACATACAACTGACCCCTTCTTCCCCTATTCTGTCATTTTCTTCCCACACTTGTTCCTTTTCAATCCACCTTGATTACTCCCTTTTCCCATCTTTGCTCCTTCCACTAAACAATCTTTACACATTCCCACTATCCTCTTTGAAAAGAGGATCATAAAGTTCACATCATAAAGTTCACATGGTCCCAAAATCTACTTTTTCGTATGTCCCACAGAGCCCTGTGCTGCTGTATGGCAATCACTTCCTTTCATTTGCAAAGTTTTTTGATCAAAGAGTTTCCTATTGACCCATCTTGGTGCATTTCACACCAAGGACAATGGTCTCATCTTCCTCTTGGATTGTCATAGGAAACAGGCTCAGGGTGCTCTAATTTTCACTGATTAGGTTTGTCCAGTGATTACATCACAGAGGGTTCCTCCACCTATCTTTGTTCCTTTGATCCTTGCTGGGGCTTTGGGGCTAATTTGCTTAGCCCTCAGATAACCTAACAAAGGATAGTGTGGTCCAAGTTTCAGTCCTGTGTCTGCCAGAGTTAGTGACTCCTTTTCCATGCCTTGGAGACTGTTATTGCAGTTGTCTGCAAGGTAACATCACAGCATTGTGAGCTGTCAAGAGGAGCTTGGACCCCTGGGAGCAATGGAGGTGCTGGGGTACCACTGTGCTGGCAGAACATTTGGAGGGACATATTGCCAAGAAGGTTATACAAGTGATTTCTTCCTGGCTATCCAAATGTGGGTGGGTTTAAATCTGACCAGCCAAACAGACTTCTCTGGCTCTAGGGAAGCCCTTGTCAAGTTTCAGATCCTGTGCCCGTGCTACTTAAGTTTCTTTAGAAAATGTTCAAATGCTATTTTTTTACAGCAGAACCTCAGCTTCATTCTTTTAAATGGCTGGAAGTTCCTGTTTTGATTCTTTTCTCCAGAAAAAAGTTCAGCCTGAGGTAGATATGCTCTACGGTCATCTTTCATTCTCTCTTCTCCTCGATATCTCCCCTGTATCTTTTGCACCCATTTTATTTTTTCTTTCCACCCCCCCTGCAGTTTTACAAAATGTCAGTTATCCAGCCAACCCATATCAGTATTAACCCCTGCCCTGACAGAATAGATGGAAATATGTTGGGAATATTAGTGCTGCAGCACGTATTCAAGGCATTTTGCCCATGCAACAATTTTACAGCTGAAAAATGGACAATGTATAAGCCTTTCTAAGTTTGTCTCTACTGAGATGCTCTGAAAACTGAGGCTATCATCTTATGAGGCTTGTGTAATAAAATGGGGGGAAAAATTCTTTGAGAAATACATATAATAGTTTTCCCCACTGGACACTTGTGTTACAGGGATAGCACATTAGCCTTTGACAAGGCTCATACTAAAGCTCTGGTGTTACTATACACTGTGTAGCTTACAAGCTGATGGTACTAGTGAGTAAAAAGGATTGGTAGGGGGAGACTCTGCCTATAAAGAAAATCAGAATGATTTCCACTTTGATGTCTTTCCCAGACACATAGTTTCGTACTGTGTTGCATAAGCAGCAGGATCTCGAGCACAAAGGGAATGAATCACATCTTTACATCAACTTAGTACCCTGTAACTTCACACAAGTATTGTAAGCCTCAAAAATACGTTGAAGGGATTTTATAAAAACATATAAAGATTTTTAAATACTGTAAAAAAGTACATTCAGGCCAACAAAAACAGTGAAGTGTAAAGTTCAGGCTTCTGTTTCATCGTTACTGTGCAAAGGATGGAGATTGAAGCAGCTGAAAGAAGGAGAATGAAACAGCAATGCTGCCACTTTTACAGTATGTAGGTCAATTGGTTAGTAGGCTCACAGAGAAATGAAGGAAAGCCATCTCTCCCAAATAAGCCTGCCCTGATTTTGGTTGTTGTAGCAATTTTGAGGTGTGGTTTCTGCTGTTCAAAGGGGTAAAATTAAGAAATTTACAGGAGATAAGAAGCAGTAAAATGGGATTCAGATAGATTATTTCCCCCCTCATTGTTCCTAAAGGGGGTGTAAGTGAAAGGACATAGTTCCATCCCTTATCTGATTGTCAGACTTGTCCAGTTACTTGAATAATATTAAGTCCTGGTTTCCTCAAGTTTCACAGGATTTATTGTGGTTGGTTTTTTTTTTTTCTGTTTTCTTTCCCTTTTGGAATGTCAAAGAGGGAAAATACTCTGCTTAAAACCACTACCACTTCATTCATATACCTGTCTGTCTTCATGAGATTGCTCTACTGTTCCCTTTACTCCATGTCTCCATTTAATCCTGCGATGTCTATGCACCTTGTTTTCCTGTTGGAAAGCTTCATCAGAATTTGCTTACAAAACTGGTTATAATTAGAAAAATTTCTAACAGCACAGACCACTGTAGCTGTAACAGGTTCAATCAATATTTTGATCTTTTGTTAGACAGCAACACCCAGGGTATTTAAAAAAAAAAGCTTCAAACCCTTATATGTAAAACTGATTTATGTCCTTTCTTTCTAGTTAGAACAAACATTGCAGTAAACTATATTAATAGTGTGCAGACACGTACTTAGAGGATAGCCCATGTCAAGTGGGCTCTCTTTGTTTCATTTTTTTTTTCTAAATGCATGCATCTCTGTAGTGCTTTATGTAATTTCCAGATATGTCTTTGAAAACAAAAGCTTCCTTGAAGGATGTTTACAAATCTGTATAGTGTGAGAAGAACACTAGAAGAAAGTATTTTCTAGATCTGTCAAATGCTGGTTAAAAGTTGAGAATCAGCTGGATTTTTCTGAAGTATCTTCATATATTTATGCCATCTTATCCAGTAACCTTAGCATGTGCCGAATGAGCCGTTTTAGACATTGGACACAACACAGTTGTATCAGTTCAGGATTCAGGCTCTGCTCCTGTTCAGTATCATGGCAAGCCAGTCTAATTAGAAGACTGTGCTAATTTGATTCCTTGAAGCATCTAATTTGGTGTCTTTAAACTTCCTAGGTTGTCATTCCATTATGCACTCTTCCTACAGTCCCACCTTTTTTTAGTCTTGATTATAGCAAGGGTTTGTTTGACATTTGGTATGAGATGCACAAATATTTTTGGGGGCTTCGAATGAGAACAGAATATCTCATATATGGTTTTGGGAGTATGGCAGTCACTTCATGGATCAAATACAAGACATGACCTATGACAAGTAAATACTGCACCATTGCCACAGTAAAAGTGTAAGAAAAGGACAGAAACAGATAGAGTACCCTGAAATGCTTACAGTATTAGGAATTGCACGGGTCGGGGAGGGGGGGTGCTTCAGTAGCAAGGATGAGTTTTCATATCATAGACTTCAGAGTTTATAACATAGCTTAAAATATTATTGGCAGTAATTGAAGTAAGTACTATGGTGTTGTGTGGTTTTAGTGTGGATTTTTGCCCCCTCTGCGCAATAACCTCTATTAAGTTACTGTTGAGTTGGTTTCTTGCAGAGTTTCTCTTCAGTGTTTGAAGAATGGGTTTGTTTAAAAGGCCTCCTGAACTCTTTGTGAAATCATCTGTGGCAGTTTATTTTAATATATATTCTTGCTACATATGGAAAATATCAAAATATCAATCCTCTTATCACTGTTGACTTCCCTTCTGGGTTCAGTTTTCTTGAAGTATGGGTCTTTAAGTTGCAGCAGAAAGCTATTACTCAAAATAAAGTTGACTGAACCATTAAAAGTAAGTTTAGATAAGTAGGGGGAGGAAAGGAGAGGATGGAAACGCATCCCATTCCCAAATTTCTCTGGCTTCAGCGCCTGTTCTTGATCAGGAGAAGGGGGGAAGCTATATTCCTCGCTAATGCACGTCTGTTGAGTGACCTGCCTTCACTATCCTGGTCTCCTCTCTTCTGCTGTGGTGAACTCTCCTTTGACTTAGAGCAGCCCTCCTCAACCTAGGACAGGAAGCATAGGTCTGAAGAAGGCAGGCATTAGATTTTTAAGAGAGACATTGTCCCTTCCTACAAGCAGCTGGAGTGGAGTGGGCGCCAGGGAGATAGAAGAAAGGAGAAGGACTGGCATTTGGCATGAGGCAGGATCAGCATATCTGGCTGGTCAGTGAGTTAGCACTATCCCCTTAAAAGAACGACATGGTAACCTGACAAATATTATTGAAGAGCCTCAAATCACCAGATTTATGCTGGTGATATACTGGTATATCTTTTATATACTAATATATACTGATATATATTTTTGATATACTGGAAAACTAAATTGAAGACTCTAAAGGTCACAAATGGGAGGTAGGAGAAGGGATTGTTCCAGCCTTCCAAATTTGTCAGATGACAACTTTTTTTGACAGCGCTATGCCTTTAGATAATATAATGACAAATGAAAATATTTCCAGGTTATCCAGTCAAAGTTGATTGCACAGATATTTAGGCAGAGTGTAGTGCATTGCCTGGCCAGCCTGCAGAACAAAGGAGATCTTTCTCAGCTTGGGACCACCCACTGGGAGCAAGGTTGAGTAGCAGCACTTCTCAGAGAGGCATTCAAGCAATTAGCAGCCTGAGCCCTGGTATTTTCTTCCCCTGCTGGGAGCATAATAATAGTTTGGGCAAATCTGGAGCATCTGAGTCCAGAGTTTTGTCTGCCTCTGCCTCTGTTTTGCTGTGGCAGTATGGTGTGGGCTGTCACTTATCTCATTCCCTCCAGTCTTTGCTTCAGCTGTCACGGACAATGGGTCACTCAGAGGGGTCTAAGGGTAGTATCAAAACAGAGAAAACTCTGCCAGCAGTGGTTCTCTGTGCATTATTTTCTTTTCCATCCATGGTCTCCAAAAGCAAGAATGAGCTGTGATAATGGAGGAGGAAGAGTCCCATTGGTGGAGGAGAAGGCTCCTTGGCACATGTACTGCAAGAGGAGGAGCAGCTCAAAGATGAAGGCATAGTCAAGGAGGGCTCATGGGGCCTGTGTTTGAGGATGCCAACCTCCAGAAGAATATCCCAAGGCAGTGTGTTTCTTATAGTTTGTAAACAGGAGTATTTTCTGTTTCCTCTACTAATACCATGGAGTTGCTAAGCCATGAAACCCATCCATTGTGTATCTGCTGTCACACCAGCCCAGCATACCTCTGCTCATTTGTCTAGGAAGCAAATAGCTTCTGTCTTGTTCTCCATACAGCATGAGTTCAGTCATGTGTGGACCTAATGGAAAGTCCTTAGGTATTGCTGGGGTGGGAATAAATAAAATGGTCCTTACTGAAACTTTTCCTAGTAATTGATGGTGATGATTTCTTATCCTGAAATGCAGGCTGTGCTGCCCTGCACCGTATGCTGGGCTTTAAACTATTTCCCCCCTCCCCTCTACTGCCAGTAAGACATCTAGCAATGAAGCCACATTAAAGAGGAATTCCATAGGTCTGTACCTCCCACTCCTCCCACTCCCATCAAAGAGATTTCTGTGGAGTCTGGACACTTGTTTCACTGAATTGGGTGTTCTAGGGTTGGAATCTGTCTTTCTGCCACTCCATGTCTTTATTTGTGGATGTAGGCTCTTGACGGCGCTGTACTTTTATGTTTGTTTTCATTATTTCCCAATTCTTTGCACAGAACAATTTTCTTATGTACAGCTGGGATTTCAAAGTTGGGGAAATGGAAAATAAATCTCTAAGGCCACAGACTTAGGTGTTGATTCACAAACTGTTTAGCTTGACTGAAAATGCTTTTCCACTAATTAAAAAAACCAGCTCTTGTCCTGTGCCAGCAAAGGAAGACTTGGAAATCCTTTTGTCAGCCACAGATCTTCTGGAACCAGAATATACAGATGCTTCAATAAATGCGTTTTTATTTTATCCAAGGGAAAAGCTAGAAGTAGGAATTCAAATGTGCAGAGTCAGCTATTGTTTTAGCACTGCACTCTGTCACCCCACACAGCACCTTCAGCCATACTCCCATCATGTTTTCATTTGGCAGCCTTCCCAAGAAGAGGAATGAGTGATGTCTGCATACTGTTCCACTTAGCCAACCAGTGATTCTTCTTTATTGCTTTCAGTGAATGTGTAAGTTTAAAAAAAAAAGTGCCACTGCCTTGCATTTCAAATTATATTAAGAATTTCTGCTAAAACACAGTTTAGTAACAGTAAGCCCAGAGGTTCTCACCTTATAATTAAACTGGTGATGTCATAATTAAAAATAGGTATTGAGACTAAAGTGAATGTTTAAGGTACTGGAAGTATTAAATGTGTAAGTTACAAGTAAATAATGCTTTTGTATATTCTCTGGTTAAATGTGTGTTTTTTCTCAGAATCATAGTTTTGTTGGAGAATAAAGTAGTTTTAAGTATTTATGTTGTATAACTGTGAAGAGATCCTGTCAGACAGTGCTGCACTGATGGGCATTCACTTATGGTACTCAATTTAAACTAGACCAGGGCTTCTCTTGGAAGTGGGACTTAGCTGCAACCTAGTGGAATGTAGTATGACTAGGGACTCACTGCTGTTGTCTCTGGCTTTGCAGAGATGTATTGGTGAGGAAGTCAGGAGGATGTTTAAAAGCAGGAGAAATTAAGGAGGAAGGGAACACAGGTTGTTTTCAGCAGTCTCAGTGATTGGCTGTGGGGAGTTAAAAAGATTAACTCCTTTCTCCAGTAGGTGAAGAGCTTAAAAAGTCAGGTGCCCAAATTAGGATGCAAAAGATGGAAATCTTGAGCACAGTCTCAGACCCGATGCCTGGTAATATGCATGCTTTGTTTCTCTTAATACTGACTTTTGGCATCGAGACTGATTTCAGGAATTCCAGCCAAGGTGTGTGTCCCTGCCCCAACTCGCTTTCTCTGCTGGTACCTTTCAGTGCTCAGATTTGAACAGTTTGAGCAATTCCTCCTGCTTCACACAGGCTTTGCCTTTATGATAAGGTGGATGTGTGAACTGATAGGGATTGCAATAGGGTTTTTTCCCTGGGATATGTTTTAGCCTGGATGACTGTCTTTGGTATGTGCAGCTGCACAAACAGCGGTGCTACCTCAGTTGCACTGGCACATGGGTGTGAGCAGCAGAGGAAACAAGGATGAAAGGAAGGTCTATTGTAGCTGGTTGGCTGTCCATGGAAATCCTTATCAAGCCCTACATGAAAAACTGATAATCTGAAGTCAGCTGTTAGAAGTGAAGGAAGAGATGAAGAGTGAAGGAAATGTGAGAAAAGGTTAGCAGAAATTAAGCCCTATTAAATTACGTTTTAGTGAAAGCTGTCAGTTGCTGTCAATAGTAAGGGAAGAAAGAAGATTTTGTAATAAACAGCACCAGTTGGCATCAATATCATGTCTTGCAAGTGAGGTGGACTGGAAGTGGCAGTATGGCTGGATGATAACACTGGTATGATTCAGTTTAGATAATCAATACAATCCTGGGAATGACAGGCTCTCACGTTAATCAGTGCTGATTTCGTGGTTTAGTCATTCTCTATCAAGTAATGAAATGTACAGCTACATAGATACTGTTTTTGTCAAAGCAATTTGTGCTTTAGCACTTGTTATGCTTTAGCCTAGGAGATAATCCTGTTTATGGTGTGGGTGCTTGGCAGCCTCAGCAAGCGTGTGTTTGTGCTTGCCTTAAAAGCAGCATATGGCTTTGGTAGCTCTAAATGTGTGAGACTTCAGAAGTGAACATTCTCTCTGGCAGGAGTGGCAAGATTGGTTGTTTCTGAGAGAATCCTAATGAATATTTGTTGCAGATATTTGTTTTGTGAGGCCCTGAAGCATCTTCTCATATTCAATGTAAATTTACATAAGTATTTTATGATACCATTTTCTCAGGAAACTGAAATTGAATTTGGAACAAATTCTCTGAAGCTGCCATAATTGCTTCAGCAGTAGTACTAATACATAGTTGTATATCCATAAAAGTCAGGTTCTATCCAAATCCATAATGTCTATTGTCTATCTGTCACCTAATCTTCACCTAAATGTACTTAGTTGTGCAACAGTCACAACTTTACATAAGGGAACTGAGAAGAGGGATAGCTTTTATTGTTGATCATAAATCTTTCATGCTTTTGACACCCTGGACATTTTACAACTTTCTTTCTCACCCTAGTTCTCCAGGTGGCAGAGGTGCTGTGGAATCAAGTTGCTGTTGATAGGGATGCATCAACACTCCCCATTCATATGAGACTTTTAATCCTCCTTTCCTTAAGAGTCTTTTGGTGATGGCCTGCAAATGGTTGCATCAGCATAGCTAAGGGTGCAGCACTGGGGTTTGCTAGTGGGAATGAACAACTGGTTCAGGAAATTCCTAACGCTGTTGTAAAAAATTCTCAGACAAAATAAAAGTGAGAGATGGTGTCCTACTTCTGGCCTGGACAGGGTTAATTTTTGCAGCAGTTGGAAGGGAGGTTATTGACTAATATTGAGCAGTTGGCCAGGAGGTTATTCTGCACAATGTCACATCATGGGAGCAGGGGAAAAGGAGTTGGTTCCTGGGAGAAGGCATTCCTGGAGAGTCTTGGTGGGGACACTGAATTGGAGAGTACCATTCCCAAACCACAGCAGATGTGAAATTACTCTTTTTTAAGTATCTGAAATATGTGGTTTCTGCTGGCAGACATTTGACCAAAGTATATAAGGCACAAACAGGTAGTACACATGATTTTGTTTTCTAGGTAAGTCTGGTATCAGCTGGAGCAAAAGTCCAGCTTAAAATCCCCTAAAGATTTAGTTATTTGTGCAATAGGAGTTTAATTTTTAGCCCCCTTCTCCATATGAATTAGCATTGTTGCTACATATGGTGGATGTCTTTGCCCATCAGTGAGACTATTTTGATAGTGAAGTGCTGAATAATCAACAGGTTTTTTGAAAAACTAAAGCTAAACAAGTGTCTTGTAAATCCAGGCTTCTGCTATGTAAAATGCCTCTTGAATAAGTAGAGCTTTTCTGTTAAAATACCATTATGGCACTATCAAGTAAAATTAATTTTTATTTCTCATGTAAAGCAGTAGCTGTTTTTTCATTTGGAAAACATTTCTTTAAATGAAAGTGAAGTTTCCCAGCAGTATTACTTGATAACTGAAACACAGGAAACTTTTTAGCTTGAAATGCCCTGTTACACTGTGATTCTAAATAGAAAATGCCTTAAAAATCACACTAAATACTAGGAAACAGGTGGATCCTTAGCATGGTGTAGGGTACTCCTTTCCCTACTCCTGAAACTTCAGGAAGGAAGCATATCTGAGAGCATGCATGGGCTATGTTAATGTCCATAGCACATCTGTGCCTTCCTGCTGGTTTCTGTCTGAATTTGGCTCAGCCAAGACTCATCTTGCCTCTGCTGAGATTAAATAGGCTCCAACTCTCCTCTGACACCATGCACACATTCCCTCACTTGTTTGTGTGCGCATGCCTAGCAAGAGCATGACAGGCTCAGGAAACCACTTTTTTTTTTTGCCTTTCACACTCCCACAACTCCTTCCTCAATGGTGATTCGTCTGAGGTTACATTTGCAAAATTTGAGGTGTGGGTACCGACCCAATAAGTATCTGAAATTCTGGTTAAAGAAAAAACAAACCAGGAAAAAAACCACAAGCCATAAATCCGTAGGGATATGGTTTGACTGTCCAGCTCAGACTCTGTCATGCAACACACTGCACATATCCCAGGAGAAGCAAAGTGCCACCACTGTCATTAAAGCATTCTCCTCTGATATTAGCCAGAATCCTGCTGGGATTCTTTTGGAAAATACTGCTGTGGTCATTGGAAGGGGGCTGAAGGCGCAGTAGTTATACTGCTGTCAAATTAGTTTGAAATGTTTTGACACAAATGCAAGTTGAATCTAAATGTCCATCTCCATCTCAATTAATTTACTGAGGTTGAAGCAGAAAGCTGTTCGTTTCCATGTTGGCCCACTGACAACAGGGAATGGAATTCTTTTTGCCTTTCCATTTGCCATTGCTGTTAGTCCTTTACTGCAAGCAAACAGCACCCAAAAGGCAAATTAAGAGACATGTTTTGCATTTCTCCCACTGTGTTGAAAACTGCCATGGATATGAATGTATTTAATAATCACCCTGAGACAAATTTTTTCTCGTGATGGGTCTCCATGACACTAAGTATTCCATTCAGCTTACTGCAGCCAGGAATTATACCCAGGATATTTGCAGTGTGTTATCTCCAGTCCTGATTAGATTTTTTTGCACTGCTTGGATTCCTGTAAAAAGCCTGATGTTGGGAATGTGACATTATTCCACCCAATTAAGGTGCAGTAATTGTATAGTGAGCATGTTCAGAAAGTGTCTTGTGAAGCTTCTTTAAACCTGTCTTTGAAATTTCAGATCTGAGGGGGAATTTTATCTGAGCCTTAGTAGTTTTTAACTGCCTTACACTTAAAGTACTTGGAAGTCTGGAGAGATTCTTTTCTTGTGATACCTCTGTTACTGGAGTTCTTTATTAATATAAGCTTTAATTTTTCTAAAATTCAATCATAAATACAAAAACAATTGACCTGACACAAACCCTTCAACTGATGTATCTTTGCAGAAAAAGAACTACTTCCAGACAGGCATTGCAAAAATTTGGTTAACTGTGGAACTTCCTATAAATGCATCAGATAGAGTTTGTTATTCACAAATTAATTAATTTCTTGCCTTTGTTAGAATAAAATGATACTTTTATTTTGTGTTCTTGTGCTTTTCGTATTGCTTTTTGTATTGTATTTGTATTACCAAGCCTTCTTCCTCAAGTGATCATCTCTCTAGATTTTGTTTAGCACTTATTCCACGTGTGTTGTTAATTAAGTATTCTACAAGTTACTGATGAGATATTCCCTTTAATATTGCACACATCTCTGGCCATCTATAGTCAGCACTGAATTACCTGAACTCGTGGTAAGATCCCTCCTCCATCATCCTGTTCCTATTGAAAGAAGTCAGAGAATGACTTGTTTAAAATAGGCCAGAGGAGTCACAATTGCTGTCTCCTGGGTCATTAAAAACAAAAGGAAAGAGAATGAGGAAATAGAAAAGAGTTGTTTACTCTAAATACACAAAAATTATGGCACAAAAAGTAATGCCTGATCTGACCACAAAAAACTGTTTCTTGAAAATCTGTTAAGAGTTTTCTAACAGATTGAATGTGAGGGTCTGCCTCTGCCTTGAAATACAAGATGTCAAAGCAGAACCTGTTCAGTTTGAGCTGAATAATGTGATGTGAATACTCTTGGAGACTGGGATTGACCTTGGTGACTTGAGGTTTCAAAATGAATTCTAGAATGCTTTCATATTCTTTTTTTTTAAGTGTCCAAAGTGCTTCACAATATCAAAGCTACAATTAAAAATATGCATGTTAGAAAGGATAGGAGGTAAGAATAATAACAATAAAAGAAAATCACAGTCAAAGGAGGAGTGGTGGGTCAGGAATTTTCTGCTACAATTCCTCACTTCTCAGGGGACCCTTCCCTGGCTGCCTCCTACCTCGCCTTGTCCACTCGTGTAGGTTATCTTTATTCTGAAATGAAACTTTCTGTTTTAGTGATCCCTGTTAACCCAGTGGAGATTGAGGTGTAGGTTATCTCTTCACTCTCATAACTAGATGGCAGTAATTTTCTTCCCCCATTTCAGGCTAGCGTAAGCTCATGTTGTCAACTCCGTAATGCACAAATTGAGCAGCTTCCAAATGATGGAGTAGCTGAAATCCCAGCTGTTAGGTCATGTACCTGTAGCTGTGTATGTCCATCACCAGTGCTCTTTACTTTGTCTCATGCTTTAGCAAGCCTGTTCAACAGGGATTAATTTAAATGAGATATTCAGAGACCTCACTCAGCAAACAAGATCCTAGTTTCTGTTGGCCAATGTTCATCCTTGTATTGTTTCCTTGTCTCTGCAGCTTCCTATTGTTGAAAAAATAAGGATCATTGCTCAGAAGGTGTATGGAGCTCAGGATATCGAGTTGTCTCCTGTTGCGCAGTCTCAAGTTGATCGTTACACCCGGCAGGTAAGAGCACAAGGGAATTGTGCAGGCAGGTACCTGCTGGACGTGAGTCTTGGGAAACTTCAGGGTGTAACATATTCTCAGACTGGAGTTTTAAGTCAAGCTTTGCTGAAAGGCATGAGCTTACCCGTGGTAGGAAACTGTGGAGGTCAGTATGGATTGGTTTAGATTCGGTAGAACAGAATGGTTTTAACCTTGTAGGAGATCTCCTGAGAGATATGAATGGTGTTCAGAATACTTCTGAGATTGGCCATGAAACTGTACTTTCTATGCTGTCTGGACATAACTGACAACTTAAACCTGACAACTGCATATCTGCAAAAGTCGCTGCTAGCAAATGTAACCAATTTTAGCATGAGTGTTCATTTGTACCTGCAAAAAAAGAGTTTGCAAACACAGTAAGACCTGTGCACAGCTATGCACATTGATAACAAAGGTCCCAATATTTGTAAAATCTTTTGATTTCTTTCTGTTCCTATTACGTTCAAGGAGTTATGAATACTAGAACATGAAATACATCACCTATCCTAAAGCATGTGGGAGCATGTTACAGTTTGAAAAGTTTTGAAACCATGTGGAGAGGTGAATGTGTTTTTTGTAGTGGAATGGCTTCTGAACATAAATGTGGCTGGAGCCTTTCTGTCAGAAAATAGAAACAATATGTCCAGGAAAAATTCCTGAGTAAACTTCAGCAGCTTGGTCAGACAAGCAGAAGTCCTTAGTCAGACAGGCGGACAGCCATCTTCCCTAAAATGCAAACTTCCTGAGAATTAATTGGATTTTTCTAAATGGAAAAGAAGGTTACTTAGTGTACTTGAAGCTAAATAATACATGCCTCTTTTTTCCTGCTGTGATTCTCTAATCCATTTTTTAGTCTAAATGTTAGTATATTAGGAAATATTTTCACAATGTCACCTAAAGAGTTGTCAGCACTGGGCTGCAGAGACAATTCCCTGAAGTCCCATCTCTCCTCCTGGCCCTATTTGTAAAAGAATTGAACAGAAGAGTGGAAGGTGCCTGACTCAAGATTAATCAATAACTTTGAGACAAATTATGGGCAGGGGAAGCTGCTGAGGCACTTTTCCTGATTTTCTCCCACATTTTCAGTAATTAGTGCACTGACATTAGTGAAGAGGGTGCCATCATCTCCTGCATGTTTTGTCTTGTTTAAAAACAAAGGAGAGCATCATGAGCACCATCTGTGTTTACCCCCAAGAGAACATTAATACCCTTAGAAAATTTTGGACTCTGAATCCTGGACTCAGGTTGGTGTCTAACTGGGTCATTAGAGCCCAAAGGCAACTGCTATACAAGAGGTTCCTAGAAGACACTAATAACAAAACAAAAACATAATGTCCCTTTACTGTGATTTTTAAAACATTTTTATTTTCTTTCCCTTTGTTTGATAGGGATTTGGAAATCTTCCCATTTGTATGGCAAAAACTCACCTATCCCTCTCCCATCAGCCTGAGAGGAAGGGTGTTCCCACTGGTTTCATTTTGCCGATTAGCGATGTGCGAGCCAGCATTGGAGCTGGATTCATCTACCCTCTGGTAGGAACGGTGAGTGCAAAGCGTTCGACTCGTTAACTCCCCTTTCACCCACCTTGACAGGGAAGTGCATTTCCTGTTTGCCTCCAAAAATAACGTGTAGAACCATGTGAGTTCTTGCTTTTGTTTAATAATCTTATCCTCAAACTTTATGTAGCTCTACATTGATAGGAAAAGATAATCAAGAAAATGCAATGTCATATAAGAGCTTTGACTGTCGGGTCTGAGAGAATGGCTCTTGCTGTTGTTTATGTTGCTGTTGTTTTTAGGTTAGTCTAGGGTATTTATGCACCCTAATACTGTAGAAAAATTAATTTACTTGTCGTTGCCTTTTCTTATTCAAATTGCAGCCTGTAAGTAACTAGTTAGATATTACTCTAAATTTTAAATCTTTTATTGGTCATTACAAACCATTTTAATGCATTTAGATTAAAGGAATTGTGTTAGGGAACAGAGTATGCTTAAAATAATTGCTCTTCAGCTGATGAGCCTGATCTGCTCCTAGTCTTTGTGAACATCACTACTGGTGCTGTAAAAGTAAGTTATGGTGGGAAGGGGTAGATTTTTAACTGCAGAAATTTTTAACTGCACATTCCTTCTCCTTTATTAGAGATTTAAACAATGAGGTGCTAAAAAGAGGCAATCGTCATCCTTTCTTCCTATCCATCCTTACAAGTACAGACTCAGATTAGGAAGCTCCTGGTGCTTTCTTCCCTTACAGGCCTTCTCGAAATAGCTGAGAAGTGAGTTGGCTCATGCCTTTTGCCAACCATGCACATCTTAATCCAAACAGCAGTTGAACTGCATCTGACATCTCATAGCTAGAGTTACTACTTACATGTAGCTGATTCATGGGATGGTGCTAGAGAAGGGATGCAAAAGCCATTGCATTTCCGGAAAGAGTACTCTCCCAATGTTATCTCATCTTCCCAGAGTGCGGCCTGATTTCCTTGTGTAGCAGTACACTTAGGAAAGGTTGAAAGTTTCTAATCTATTGTTTTAAATTCCCTCTGAAACAATCAAGTGTTTGAAATGAGGAAGGAAGTACTTTCTGACCAGGAGGGTTCCTGGAGTTCAGGAAACTGTGTCACTTTAAGTCACTGGACTTGGGGATATGCTTTCCTTCTGCATGACCACATTATGCACATCCTCCAGAAGCAGAGCACAGCTGTGTATTTAAATTGTGTAAGACCAAATTCCAGTTACTGATGACAGGGGTAAAATTTGTCAGAACTTCTAGTATCTCCGTCATGGCCTGGATTCAAGTTTGCACTGCAAGTTGTGTGTCATGAAGTTATGAGAAGGAGTGCATGTGAGTAATGGGCAGCAACTAATTCAAATCCGTGAGGGAGCTATTCTGTTGGATGTCAGAATGAAATATTCTTGGGTTGAGCTTTCTGAATGAGTCACACCCTTCATGCTTTGCTATAAACTAGCTGCAGTTCAGTGTCATAAATCCATAGAAACTGTCCATAGGAGCAGTATAAACCAAACAAGTTCAAGGATTACCTCTTTCTGTTTCCATTTAGAAACCAAAAAAATTAAATTCTTTTGAAAGACATTTTGTATATGAGATTTCTTTCTGGAGGAGAGTGTAAAAAAACATGTCTAAGTTAGTTAGCCTAACTGCGAGGCAGTATTAGCCATGGAACTTCTCCCATATCCTGAGCTGGGAAGGCAGTATAGTCTGTGTTATGTATTCCAAGAGAGTTTGTAGGTGAGTTATTGTATAAACATAAGATCCCCAAGAGGTGAAAATGTAAATACATGGACATCGATCATCGGTTGTTTGGAAAAATATTGCTAATGCTCAGGAATGAAATGCTCAGGAATGTGGGACAGAGCACTTCTTGGAACCATCACAATTGCTACAAATCAGAATGAATGAATGAATATGAATGTATTCCTAACATTGTTACCACACAGTTCTTTCTTTAGAATTAAATTTCTAGCAAGAGGTCCAACTTGCTGCTTTTCAGAGTGGAGAGTTGTGAGCATCATGAAACAAACTTTCATAATATAATTGTACCACAACTTTTGAAACCACTTTACTAATTTGTTACCTTCAGATTTTTTGCGTGTGTTGTTGTCAGCAACTAAGTCTTAGGGTTAGTGTTACTTTTTAAATTGTGCAAGGAGAAATATTTTTGATGTCTCATTTCAAAACGGAAAACCTTGCTTTGGCAGTTCTCTTACTAATAAAGCTATCTGAAAATGTCTGCAAGGACAAAGCAAGTGTAAAAGGGCATGTCCTGAAGGCTTAAAGTGGCTGGAAGTCAATGAGATGAGTAGAGGGATTACAGAAATCCCAGTGACAGCATATGGTGAAAACATCCAGTCATGACAGTGGACTAGATTTCTTTATGTAGGAAAAAAAGAAGGAGCAGCATAAAATTTTTCTCCCTTCCACTGCTTGCTGGCTAATTATATTAATGGAGAGGTCCCTTAATACCTAAGCTGCTCAGAACCTTCTTACAGCTAAGGCTTTTCTGATAGCAGGAAAGAATGCTATTTTTCATTAAAGTTGTAGTGATAATTATGATGCTAATTAAATGTCAAACTCCATTCTTGAAACATATTTTTTACTGGGTGAACTTCTCATATTCTAACCTGTCAGAACTGATCAGTAAAGCAGGTTGTTAGAGTTCCCAATGTAATCGGGAAGAGCATTACAAATGAGAGAGATAAGTACTGCTGAAAGATAATAAACTATCTGCAGTAACTAGCATTTGTTGTTTAGTCTTGTCACTAGCACATGCATAGTAATGAGATTTGTATTTATCTTAGCTCTGATACACAGTGATTTATTTTTTTTTTAACTAAATATTTAACATGTTGTCTTCATATTCTCTAAGCAATATTTGGTTTGTGTTATGGTTGGCTTCAGTTCCCATACAGCATGGAAGTCTTTCCAGGAAAAATGAGCTGAGTCTTATCAGAGGAAATCAGCAGTGAAACAAGAGGTGCATTTAATTAACACTGGCACAGCTTTTATCCAAGTTCTCTGAGACCATGACCCAGAGGGCTACATCACTCTCACAGGTGGACTGTTGACATCATTGCTTGGCTTAACAGAGTGATGGCAGGAAAACTGCTGGAGTATATGTAGGAAACCAGTGAGGTCATTCACTAGCAATGCTTGGGTGGGGAGTTACTAGATTTTTTGTAGTTTGTGTTTCTCTCCACACCCACCCAAAAAGCCATAGCAGTTTGGTGCTTTCTCACATTCAGCCACATTTCCATTGTTCCTTTTCATGTGAGTTGCAAGAATGCAGGAAGGTCATAGAAATAAAACCTGTTGCCTTTTGCCTTTGTGAAGTGATGCTACCAAATCACTGCTGCAGGAAATAAATCAGTGTTTGAGTCACAGTGAGATTTTTAAGCATGTACTACCCTTCTCCAGCCACGCACTTTCATTTCAATGGGTTAAAATTGCAGTCATGGTCACTCTGAAAATATGTGGAGCCTTTGGAGTCATGGCCAGCTTCCAAATTCTCACAATGAACTGACATCCTTCAGATATCAACATATCTGAAGAAAGGTCAACCTATTACAGAAATATTTTTCTCCTCGTAGAGAAAGAAGTTCAAGTTGCTGAAATATATCCCCTTGGAAGGAACTCTTGGGGTGACCCAGTGTAGTTTGAAATCAGTGTATGGGAGGAACAAAGCTCTAGCTCACTTGTGGGTGAGAGCCAGGACTGTCTTGCCAAAATATTACCTGGATATTGTAAGAGGAAAAAGACCTCATAAGTATTAATATTTTTATTAATACGTTCAGAAGGAAAATACTGTTCCCTATTGAATTAATTTCTTCTTTCTTTGTGGTTAAGAACTTAACAAATTTTGAGAGTGTCTATTGAACATAAGCTGGAGTCTGGGCCACCTGAAGTGAAATTGCAGATTTTCAGTAGTGCATGATGCTCAGATTGTCTCCAAATTGTCATTTTATCACTTTTCTGAGGTGCTTTTGTGGGAAAGATGAATAATAATTGTTTGATTGCTCAACTCATCCTGGTGATCTGTGTAACACAGGACAGCATTTCAAAAACAGAAATGACAGTGAAGTTTATATTTGCTTTGTAAAACATTTAGCTTACAGTTCAATTTTGTATTTACGAAGGATTTAAGCTCTGCTAGGCATTCTGACCACTCTTAGTCCAAAAAATGTCCCTGTGGCATTTGGCACCTGCCTTTGGTGTTGTATAGTTGCTGTGTTGTAGCAGTGCTATGAACAGCTAGTTGTGAAAGCTAGGTGCTCACAGACTCTGTGGGCTGGTTTTGAGATTACTGCAAGAAGTGTGTAAGCAGTGAGAGTAAAGGAAAGCCATGAAGTTCAACTCACGTGGGAAAGTAAGTTAACAATTGTTTATTGAAAATTGGTAAGAGGAAAAGAAAATTAGTAACAGGAAAAGAAAATTGGTAACAGGAAAAGAAAAGCTGCCCTCTGTTAGATGATGTGCCTTTGTATCTATCACAGTAGGTGTCATCCCAATGAGGTAGAGAGGTTTTCTGAATTACAAAGAGTGCATCATTCTTGTCCAGTGACCAGCTATGTACATGTGGAAATGCTGAATTATGTTATACTTGGTGGAAGGCTGGTAAATTATTCAGGGTAGGGTTGATGGGCTGGGGGTGACCAGATAGGTGTGATTGACGGCTGGAAGTGAGGGTGGGGACAATCAACTTCAGTTTGTTGTGTCTAAAAGCTAAAGGCTGAGAGGTTAGTTAGTAGACTGAGGAAATCCACTTCTGGCTCTTGGTGGATTGCACAATGTGATTGTGATGGTATTGGGTTGCCCAGAGAGGGGAGGGTGTCTGTAGATGAGGCAGAAATAGTCCTAAGTGAATGATTTAGCTGAAGGGCTGAGGAAAAAGTTGTAGATTATAATGGAATGGTGTTGCGCTGCGTTTGTCGTCCTGGGCCAAAACGGTTTGCCTTTGTAAACATCCCAGGTGCATGGACTATGAGGCAGTTAAGATTCAAGGATGGCTGTGGCCATTTATGATCAGAAGATGGGAATAGAAGATTGAGGGCAGGATTGGAGAGATGGGATTGGCTGGAAAGGAAAAAACTGAGAGTTGTACTGATATGAGGAGATACCTGTGAAATGATTTGAAGACACATCCAAGATGTACGTGGAGAACTGGAAGAGGAGACTGACATAAAAGCCACAAGGGTTAAAGAGCTTTGAAGATGTTCCAACACCATCAGTTAAAACAATGACATGACCTAAGATCTGGGCAGGAAGAAGTAATGTGAGTAATGAATGTATTTACAGGAGAGCAGAACATGCCGTGCTGATGATTAAGGATTTTTTTAAATTTAAGAGGAAAAGAGTAGAGTTTAGCTGGCTCGAAAATATAATTATAATTTCTGTAACTTTTGAAAGTGAATAGAAAATAATGTATTTGCATGACAGAAGTTTCCATATAGTCTATGCATTTACTGTTTACTTTACCTGCTTTAAACTGATGTGGATAAGCCAGTGCTTATCCAGAGTAAATATACTTTGCTTTGGATCACTGTACCTCCATGCCATGGCTGTGACACAGGCATATGGTAAAATACTCTCTTACAACCTGAAACAATACCCAAAAAACCCCACAAACCAGCTGCTCTTCATCCTCTGCCATACCTTGACAGATAATAGAGGCAAGACACTTAGATTCTGTATAGTTCATGCTGTCACTCTTGACTGCTGTTTGTTTGCTAGTAAGCATTATTTAACCTACATCATAATAATGTACCATATATTGCCTCTTCTGAATGAAAGACCATGTCCCATTGCTGGCCAGATTAAATTTGTAGCTTATTATTGCTTTATTCCACCTACCCTTACATTCCTTGAGGGCCAGCACTTGTAGTTAGAGAAATTAATGAATGATTTTGATTTGTTTTCTACTGAGAAGAAAAAAGAAGTTTGATAGGTGTGTGTGTGTTATTCAGTGAACTGAATTGTTGAAGGAAAACCTGTTTTTTTGGGACAGGATGAAATCACTACATAACTTACCAAATAAGAAAATAGACCCTGTGGTTTGGTAGGTTATTTCATGTTTAGTTTTGATGAGATTTCTTTTCTTACTACAACCTCCATTATAAGGAATTCCAGTATGATTCTTGTGATATTATTTCTTTGTATCCAGTGTCCACTATTTTCCAAACTTATTTTCCCATCTTACCATATTTTAAGCCTTGTCAGAGAATTTTTTCTATCTAAATGTTTAAATTTTGTTTTAAATAAAATAAACTTTTTAGTGATAAAAATGAACCAAGTGTATTTCTTGTACCAATCAGGTTTCCTTGGTCATCTTTTCCAAATATATTTATATTAAATACATCCATAGGAATGTAACATTATGTTTAAGCTCTTAGACATGTCAGTGGTAACCTAAAGTAGTTTGTCTGAATAGGTAAACTTAAAACTTACTTACAAGTATAAGAGGTGACTTTCACGTTTCACTTTAGTCAGAAAAAGTTTCAGACTGACCCCCTGAAAATGCATTTTGATGGTCTCCCATCTCTTGAGGGAATTTCACCTAACCTCCTTTGCTTTACATGTGAAAGGGCATGGAAGGTATGGTGGATCAGAGCAGCTGCAGAGGAATTTCCCAGGCTGGTGTGCCAGGATCAGGAGTGCTTGAGCACATGTTTTCAGTTAAGATGAGCTGACTCAGCACACCAGCCCAGGCAGTACGGATTCACTGATCATGGGTAGTGCCTGGCTAGTGCAGACAAGTTTACGCGATGCAGGAACCAAGAGAACTTGTTATGCTCTGAACAGTTTTGTTCATTGTGGTTGTGAATGTCTTGCCCTCATCAGAGCTGAGAAGTTGTGTGTAATGAACTCAGTGCAGCTTAGGCTCGCAGATGCCATCAGTGTAGGCAAATGGAAATCACCTGTGGAGCACATGGAGCCAAAGGCGCACCTCTGGGAAAGCGTCCTTTGCTCAGGTCCTTCAGGGAGCCTGGGAGTCATTAAGATCCTTGCTCTCTGTTCCAGTGAGACCTACCTGTGATCATAACCAGTTTGGGTATGTCTTCCATCTGTTTCATTCCCTTGTCTCTGATTTACAGTCCATGATCCCCAATAAGAATGGATACGGCTGCATCAGTTAAGAAGGAAAAGAGACTGATATTCCATATGGAGTATAGGGCTCTTTAAATGATGTACGTTAGCTTATTTTCTCAGGGCTTGCTTTTAACAAAGATGTGTCAGTTAAAAGTGGGAAGTGCAATTTGGACAGAAGCCAGCACCAATTTTGGACAACTGCCCTTGGATGTTATGCATGACTTCTGACAAGAAATAGGGATGTTGCAGTGGAAATACAGGCATGTGCAAGTCTGAGCAGTTAGAACACCCACTGTTGCTGCATGTTCTGCAGGGCAAAGAGGGAAGCAGGTGGGTGAATCATGGCATCTTCTCTGTGGTGCAGCAGTGCTGCCTGCCCACCCTGGTCCCAGAGTGCTGGTTAGCACACCTGATGTGTGTCAGAGCAGGTAAATGGGTTTGGTTAAGAGCTCATTCAGTCAGCCTAGTACATGTGGACTTTGATCAGATGTGAAGAGCTCAAAAGTCAGTTTATAGAATGCCTTGAAACAGTGGTGGTAAGGGTTAGATTAAGGTATCCATGTGGAAGATGTACAGACTTAAAACATTAGAGAGGGCAGCCATTTCTTCCCCATTCATGATATTTTGGGTGACTTGCTGTGGGAAGAGGCTGATGCTGCCAGACATAGGAGTCACTGAATCTGATTGCTTTGGGGCAGGATGGGTATTGCTGTTGCCTGTCATGGTTCAGTGTGGTAGGAACAGCCATACTGTCACTTCCAGCTTTCTGCTGTTCCTCTGTATAGGGAAAAAATGAAATTGTGTTTCATGCTCCCTATTTTTGCTTGTTCAGCCTGATAAGCTTCCTCAGTTGAAGAAATTGCAGTTTCTGCAAAGGTTCTCTATGGCTCAAATGGGAATTTTAGAGATTCAGACATTCATTAAGGAAGGAGTAGTTACTTTTTAAAACTGTCTATGTGCAACTTTTTTGAGAGGCTATCTTATGCTCACCTAAAGGAAAAAAAACATTGTCCTTTCAATGTTCTTACAGATGCATTTTTTCAAATGCTGATTTGCAAATTTTAAAAAGATTGATTCCTTGATAGCAGCAAAAAACTTTACAGTTTGGATCAAGTGAGTAAAATTTTTCCAGACTGTCCAGTAAGACAAACTATCTAGCAGATGTAGATAGCTGTATATTTGAGCTTGGCAACTTACTGTTACTGAAACTCTAAAAATGATTTAAGGCTCATAGCAGGAACCTAGCTGGAGGCTGCAAGTCTGTGACTGAACAGTTTTATTGAGTTCTGGATAAATAAGGTGAAAGATGTTTTGAACTTTAATAATGTTCCCAGCAACTTGCTTTCTTTCGTTAAATTATGATATATAAAATAAACAGTGTGCTAATTAACATTAAAGAAGAATGAATATTTTTGCCTTCTGGTCAAGGGATTATCCTTGTTAAAACGGGAAATGGACTCTGATTTCCTTTTTTTAAGTATTTTCTCCATAAACTTTGTGTGACAATGTGAGGTTAAAAATAGGTTATAATTTTAGACAGTAAAATATATATCTATTATTAGTTAACAAATAGCTTTTCTAGGGAAGGAAGGGCATTTTCAAGATTTATTTCCAGAAATGAATGCATCCTGCATTTGTTACGCAGAGAAAGTATTTACTCAGAAATTAGAAACTGAGCTTCTCTAATTTATTATGTTGTGACATAGACGATAGAAGCTGTAATACTCAACATTTACGTACTATCTCTTTGTATTAGTAGTTTGCTAGAAAAACTAAATTTTTACTTTGGTTTTTTTTTTTGGTGTGTTTTTTTTTTTGTTTGTTTGTTTTTTTTGTTTTTTTTTTTTTAAGAAGTCCAGAGATACAAACATTAAGATCCCCTTGACAATTCTGGGACAGGACCATAAATAAAATTCACAATTTCCTGGGCTACAAAATCGTGAGATGTTTATGTCTAAGAATGTGAAGAATCAGCATGGGGTATTTCCATTGGAGTAGGCTGACCTACATTCTGTGCACAATGCTAAAAGATAAAGTTGTGCTGCTACTCCTCCCCTACTCCACCCAGCCTCCCACATAAAAATTCTAAAGTATTTCCTGAGATATTCCTCATGTGTCCTTATTTTAAAAAATACAAAGGATACAAATGCTGGCATACTGAATTTTGCTTTTGATAAGTGGTAATGGCTTTGCTTTGAAAAGAGCACTCTTTCTTTACTTATGAAATAATGAAATGCCATGCATTACCTTTTGACCAACTTGGTCAAGTCCTGTGTACAGCCTTGGGTGCCACATAAAAAAAACGATATAAAGCTATTAGAGAGCATCCAGAGGAGAGCTGTGAAGGTGGTGATGGGTGTGGAGCAGAAGCCTTATGAGGAGCAGCTGAAATCACTTGGTTTCTGAAATGAACAGAAGAGGAGACTGAGAGGAAGACCTCATTGCAGTCTACAACTTCCCCTTTCTGGGTCCTGGTGGCAGGACCCGAGGAAATGGCATGAAGGTGTGTCAGGAGAGTATTCCCAATGAAACACGCTCAATAGTGGTGCCATCTGGGACAGCTGCAAAAGATCCAAGATGTGGCACCAGATGGGTGGGTGTTCACTTTTATAGCAGAGTTTGGCTTCTTTGAGATAATTTTGACTCTTACCTCCATAACTATCCAGTGGATGATAATCCCATGCTAGCTGTACCAGTGCTTGGCAATTTACACGTTAGTGTCTGGCAGCTGGACATTCAGCTTTTCTTGAAGTCATATAAAAATGCCTGATACAAATGGAACATTCTTTTTAACTGGAACATTCTTTTTAACTCACATATTTAATAATGTTTTTTAATAACATGTCAAAGTTTGGAGCTAGTAGGCTAAACAGTTCCTCTCTAGGGACTCCATATTTTCAGAAGATAAAATTCTATAATTGCATTATATTTTAGGCTGGAGTGCCTGACCACAGCATCTTTGTTTAATAACCTTGTTTCTTTAGACAACATAAGGAGCTGGGCTTTAGGCTTAGTAAGAAAAGGTAGTGACATGAAGAAATTCAGAATGAGCTATTCAGTCATATATAAGAATGTTGCAATTGGAAAGAAAGTATTTTAGAAATGTTAAAGTTCTGCACGAGCTGTCCTACTTCAAGCTCAGCAATGCTCTGAAGACTTTGAGTCTAAAGCTGACCTCAGAGTACATGCTTTCAGGAAAAGTAGTGAGAATTAGGTAATCAGGTCATGGTTCCTTTTCTGCACAGCTGCTCAGGGGCTATTTTTTCATGTCACTTTTTTACAGGATTTTACTTCACTTTTTTTAGTTGGGGACTACACGTCTACAGCAATTTTAAAAAGGTGATTGAGTCCAAATCAACTGTTTCTTTTCTTTACAACTATGCAAAATGGCATAAAGGTATTAATTTTCAATTTTCATTTAGTAACCAACACATCAATGATTAAACATATGGTGATAGTTACAGAAATATCATTTATATCCCCTGCAATCATCAGAAAATCTCGCTCTGATTCTCCCTAAATTCTGGTTTTATAATCAAAAGCAGTTTATAAAGGAGCACTGGCTATGTGTTGATGAGAAAGCTGCATTGTTGCATGGGAAAGGATTGCATAATAACTCTCACTGAAGTGGCAAATCTTTTGTATCTTCTAAGGCACCTACCAGGCTGACACCCTTCAAATACTGAATATTGAGTGTGTCTTGAGGTAGCCTTCTGGTTTCAGTGTTGGAATCAAATGAGCATACCATAAGTGAAAGTAGCAGAGAAATGTAGAAAATGTGCTTGCCTTTTAGTAAGTCATCAGTAAGCTCTTACACAGAGATGATCTGGGTTTGTTACTTGCTTACTCAGTAAAAACAACCAGTAGACTGAGGCTGGAAGAACTATGACAATTTGTCACCTGTAGAAACCTGTTGTAGTGGTTCTAGTATTTTTTTTTTGAAGATTAACTTAGATAAGTGAAAATAAATCTCCTGACTTGGTTTTACTTTTCACTTACATTTTTTCACAAAACAGCATGAAGTTGAGCACTACTTAAGAGTTCTTCCTTATTTTCGGTCTGCTGTGAGGGGCAGAAGTACTGCTGGAGAAGTATACTTAGGGACAGCTGAGACAGGTGGAATCTCAGTAGTGTTAATTTATATTACACTTCTTTTTCTTTTAGGCAATACTATTTATAACATTATATGAAAAATGCACCCCCAAAAAAGAAGTAGTAAACCTCACGTAGGTGGTACCACTGAGCTGTTTTTTACCAGTTCCATTTGCAACATTTGCCTCATACTGCTCAGAAGTTACTACATTTACACAGCTCTCAAAAACTGCTGGGGCTCACTGCTAATCTGAGAGTTTGTGCAAGGAAGCTGTGTGACAAAAGCTGTGATTTTTACCTTTCTTTGATTCATTAAATAACCCAAAATACAGGGGTCTGTGGTTATTTTCCTGGAAAACAAAAGCTAGTTTGGTATCTTACATGCAGTGCTGTTCATATTATGAGATTATATATGCCTGATTTCCCTGCTCACAGTAGAGTTGTGAGCATCTCCAGGCTTCATTCAGCCAGTGGTTGTTCAGGATGCTGTCCTGCAGATTTTTCTCACCATCCAGCTCATGGTTTTGGCTCAGATCCAATTTCAGGTTTCCAAGAGTTTAACTACTATGCAGGATATGTGCCTGTTTGAAAGGATGTTGATATATAAATAGTGCTTCTGCTCTTCTATCATTTTACTCTTTTCATAGAATCACAGAATCAATTCATTTGGAAAAGACCTCTGCGATCATGGATTTCAACCTGTAACCTAACACCACTTTGTCAGCTATACCATGGCACTGAGCGCTTCTTCCAGTCTTTTCTTAAAAGCCTCCAGGGATGGTGAGTCCACCACCTCCCTGGAAAGCCCAATCCAATTTCTAATGACCCTTTCTGTGAAGAAATTCCTCATAATATCCAGACTGAACCTCTCCTGGTGCAGCATGAGGCTATATCCTCTCATCCTGTTGCTGGTTGCCTGGGAGAAGAGGCCAACCCCCACCTGGCTACAGCCTCCTTTCAGGGAGTTGTGGAGAGCAGTAAGGTCACCCCTGAGCCTCCTCTTCTCCAGATGAAACACCCCCAGCTCCCTCAGTCACTCATCAGTCTTGTGCTCCAGACTCTGCACCAGCTCTGTTGCCCTTCTCTGGACTCACTCCAGCACCTTGATGTCCTTCCTGTAGTGAGGGGCCTGGAACTGGACACAGCACTCAAGGTGTAGCCTCACTACAGGGGAATAATCACTTCTCTGCTCCAGCTGGCCACACTATTGCTGATACAGGCCAGGGTGCCACTGGCCTTCTTGGCCACCTCATGTTCAGCTGCTGTTGATGAGCACTCCCAGGTCTTTCTCTGCTGGGCAGCTTTCCAGCTGCTGTTCCGCCAGCCAGTAGCACTGCCGGGGGTTGTTGTGACCCAAGTGTAGGACACAGCACTTGAACCTTGTTGAACCTTCTGCAAATGCCCATTCAAACCCAGCCTCAACAGCAGTATTCCTGCTCTTGTATGCACTGTATCAGTATCCAGAGGAAATGTATTTGTACAGATCAGTTCCTATTTATCTTTGCCATTGACCAGCATTTTTTGAGTGCTATCTCTTTCTTGTTGAAACTGTTTTAAGGATTTCTGTGTATTTATGTTGGAAAGGCAGTTTTCCACCCATTGGTTTATACGTTTGACTTAATTCATCATGTTATTACTGGAGGTGGAGTGCAATGAATGGAGCAGTCATCATGTGATGTAAGAAGAATTTCCTTATAAGTACAGAAAAATGTGTATTGTGGGAATGGATTTGTTGATAGAAGTGTTCTTTTAGTTTGATCATCAAGTATTTGTGGAAAATTTCTCTATAACTGGAGAGATTTCTGCTGACAGTTGAGAGTATTAGGAGTCATCATTTTGTTGTTTATCTACATTTTGTTTGGATTGTGGACTGTGTTGAAAATGTATGCATTTTTTTGCCCCTTAAACCACGCCTTTGCTGTGTTCAGTTTTAGTATATATCATTGCAGCAAATTGACCATCATATCTTCATCATAGCGGTCAAAAGCCTAATCTTTTTAATCTTTTTTCCTGCTTTTTTTTCCCCCCCACCTTTTCCACCTCTTCCTTCTTTTTTTTTTTTTTTTTTTTTGTCCTCCTCCTTTTTTTCTCTCTTTTTTCCTCCTGGGAGCGGTTTTGGCAGCTGGAGGCAGTTTCCATTTTGACACATTTGACATAAAGAATGGAATGTGTCCACTTTGGGAAGCAGAAAAGCTAGTGGAGGAAGAAAAATTGAATTATTGCACTGCAGAAATTAAGGATATTCTTTCTGGTCCTTCAAATATAAATAGTTTTCGGTTTCAGCTCAGGATACACATGAGAATAAATTTCAGTTAAAGGGCTTTATTTAAATGGAGAGAATTTAGCTATGTTGTTGGCACCATAAAACTTAACTTTTTATGGAAACAAAATGGCAAACGAGATTATGGCATACATTAAACATAGAATGTGTAATTTACAACTTTGGGGATCCAGCCAAGAGGAAGTTGTTTATTAAAAAAACAAAAAAAAAAACAAAAACAACAAAACCAACCAATAACCACATACATGCTGTTCTTTGGATCAGTCCTGGACTGAAAAGCATGTGTCTCCAAATGTGGGATTTTTCCATGTGGTCAGAATTTCAAAATGTGCATGCCAATATTACTGAGTTCATTCAAGGAATGGAGGTGTTTCCATGTGCCTGCAACACCTGTGCAGAAGAGCAGGAGCATGAATACCCTTAAAATGTGTGTTGTTACCTCCTTTCTTCTGCCTGTGTAGTTGTAAAGGAGAGACTTGCTGGGCCCTATCTCTGTGTCACTCAAATCACATTTTACTCCTTGAGTATGAAGTGTTACATCCTTTTGCTTTGGTGTCACTATGTCTTGTTCTTCCAGGCTTGTCAAAAAGGATAGAGGGTGGGGAGGGAGGTCAATTAGAAGACTTCTGGCTTCTTCCAGGCATGAGTGAGCCAGGGAATGTACTGAATGAAAGGTGTGTTCTTGATGATACTTGCTTGAGCAGTAAGCAGCTTTTACATCCTAAATTCAATCTCAGAAAGTCCTGAACTTTTCGTGATCTTTAGCTCTCTGCTCCAGCTCTCCTTCACATGTTGTGTTACTGTTTATGGGCTGGTGTTGCTGGCTCTCTCTTAATTCAGACGTAACCTCTGGAAACCAAAGCAGTCTGCTGTATTAAGACTCCTGCCAAATGTGATTCTTGGAAGACATAATTTAGCCTTTGCCACAGAATGAGCTCCCACTTTTTAAAATTGTTTTGGTAAATTGTACTTTGCCCTCCAGTAAAGTTTATTCTGTACTTTAGTGAAAACCAACAAAAATTAAGTAGAAAGGCAATTTGTGTGAAACCTCAAGGAATTTCTTGTGGGTAAATTCGTAGAAAAAGTTGACAAATTAAAGGAAAGTTTGGAGGAAAGGTTGCCAAGTGCATAAAATATATTTGCTTTAATTGTAAAATGAATTCAAACCTTCAGCTAAATCAATTTTAACTGAAGTGTAAAGATCTCTCTTGTTTGGGCCAGTGCTCTTGGTTGTGTTACATTAGTGTGTCATTTTGCATGAGGTATAATTACTTACAGGACCACATTAAATTGAAATTGCTACACTCATTTGTAAATTGAGGAAAAACCTCCAGCTATTCAGAGCAAGACAATCCGAATCTCTTCTGTCTTTGATGCCGTGATAAGGTCTGCTTTTCTAAATAGGTGAGTTAGTGTGTTCATCACTAATGCGGGTCATGGGGAAGCATTGCCATATAGTTTGTATTTGTTTTGTTCCATGTGTGTAATAAGTCTGATGCAACTTACTGCAGTGAGAAATTCAAAAGATAAATCTACTCTACTTAGGAAGTGTTAAAAGCAGCTGCTATAGGACAGCAGTTTCTTACAAACTATGAACGAAGTTGCAGGAGCTGTTTTAAAACAACAGAAAACCAACAAAACTCTATGGATTTTTGTAGTTTCATGGGAAAAAACTAAGTTAAGAACTAATTGATTTTTTTGTGTTCAAAGATAAAATGGGAAAGAACATGCCTGTTTACGGTAAATGCATCTGAGACCCATTCTTATTCTGATTTGTGTATCCCGTGATGCACTTCAGTCCAACTGTTAAAGTAACTATAGGAGGAATAGACTTTCAGAGGAAATCAGCTGCTGAAATTTATTGGTTTTTAATCTGTAGAAATGTAATGAAAGAAAACCATTTCCAAAAAATGGGGGGAAAAGGCAATCAGGTGGTTCTGCCTTTTCACAACCTCTAAATAATGTTATTTTCAGCCCTTCATAATTCTAGCAGCTCTATATAATTTCCATGGAAGAAAATATTAATTGCATTTAAAATTTTCTGGCTTTGGATGCAATGGCGTATTGATTCTTAATTCCATTGAGAATGGGTTTTAAGATGCATATGATAAATTCTTAATAAGGAGTGCTTTACTGCAGCTTTAAAAATGCAGTTCTCAGAAACCCTCAATATCTTTAAATTCCTTTCCTTGTTTGCTTTGGCTATTTAGACTTCAAGGTCTTCAAAATAGGAATTTCTCCTAGTTCACAGGCACCAGGGCAGAATTGTTCCTGAAGTTCAGGCTACTGAGATGGATGTTGCTTGTACTACATTATAGATGGTATTTGTTCTCAGGTCTCAGAGGGGTATAAGGACTCTATAATATCATTACTGCTGCTTCACGGTTTCTGTCTTTTAGCAATTGTCTTCTGAAGTCATGTGCCTCTGTTCTTTGCATTTTGCTGATGAAATCTGTCTGTTAGTTCAGCTAGTGTTTTTCTCTGCTTCCTGCTATGTTTTCCCAAGTGGCTTTGGTGCCATCCCTGTTTGCACAGGACATATTTCCCCCCTTTTTATTCCAGGCCCTCTCATTCACCTCACAACACTTGTTTCTTCTCCCTGTACTGTTTTCCCACATATCCTTCAAAGAATAAATAACATTCCTAGGTAGAAAAAATAATGTTGCAACAGTGCAGCAAATCTTGAGGCAAAATTAGGATGGGAAAATAAACTAATTTTGTCACTCTGGCTGCCACATACTACCAAACACCAAGACACACCTGTGCTGGAGGTCACCTCCAGCATCCAGGAATCAAGCCAGGTGTGCTCAGAGTAGGTACTAAGTGTGGTTCTAGATGTGCTGGTTTATTTTATACCCTTTGGCAGCAGGTCTATAGTCTTTTGGCCCTCCACCCTGTTGGCACCTGAGAGTCGCTGCGATTCACAGCATCTGGTTGTTTCTCTTGCTGTGAAGGGCCCCTTTCTTGTCCATTTTGTGTATCATTTCATAGGTGGCATATTATTTTCTATCTTGCCTCTAAAGCCATGTTCTCAATTTTTGTTTTCCCTTCCAGCTGATGGACTTCAAAAGTTTTGGTTTTTCTATTTAATAATTCTGGTTTACATCTCCATTAATCAAAATATGTAATAATTTTCCAAGCAATGTCTTGCTTCTCTTCTGAAAGAAATTCTTGTGTTCATTTGAATGCCATATGCACACTTAGCTATTTTTCAGTCTTTTTCATGCATTCCCTTCGGATCAAGCATCTCCTCTGAATAATGCCTTCAGCTGATAGCCAGGAATCGAGGATATTAACTGCAATTTGCAGACTCAATTATCTAATTGTAAAAGTGGTTGTTGATTTCTTAGTGTACCTACTTATGCCTTGAGGCATTCATGAAAGATAAATCAGGTACATCAGAAATGACCTTACATTAAGGAGACTGGTTTCAGGGGGGGGCTGCATATTTTGAAGAGTTTATTTAACTTATATCACAAGTTACTTCACATACTCTTAGATAAAGGCTGCAAAAAGTGTATTTTGGGAGTTGTTCATTAATGGATACAAAATCTGTTGTCAGTGGCAGATAAGATGTCAGGCAGTAGATGTTTACTGTGCAATGGACATTCTTAGCAACTCCCAAATGTGCTATTCAAAATCAATCTGCAGTGCCATTCTTCCCATTTGATAGGCTATCATGTGATATATTTGCAGTAACACGCTGTGTCTTTCGTAGTGCCTTTCATCATTCATTTTCTGACGCGTTGCAGAGGAGGCACAAGTTGGGTACAATCCTTGTACTCGGATGAGAAGGAAATTGTCCTTCAAAAGCAACACAACTGGGAAATTACCTGACTTCTGTGGAAATCAAGCCAGTACTGCTAGCAATAGTATGTGCCACTTGAGGCCTTGTTTGAATGACAGTGCAACCCAAGTCTTAAAATCCTTTGAGATGCTGAAGATTGTTATATTTATTCCAAAACATTTCCATAGGCACAGATTAACTACTCAATACACAGGGCACATTTGGTGACCCACGTTAACTGGCAGATGCCACAAATATGCAGATATTAGAAAGCTGCTGACCTGAGTGTGTATACAAATTCAAGCTTATCACATCAGAAAAGGATGGCCAGTCCCAAGTTAGCTTACACAGGCTAAGATAAAGCTCCTGCAGTCCCACAGGACCTTGGCCGTGGATGAGCAAGAGCAGGGCTGCAGTGTGCACATAAGTACGTGCTGCCTAGGGGCAGCCTCATCCCCTTCTAGCTGCAGTCCTCTCCTTCCAGAGAGGAGATGGAGCCCCTGGGCAGAATGGAGACTTAAGTACAGGGTAGGAAAGAGACCAAAATTAGGAATGCAGAGTTGTGTTAATTTTTGCACTGAGTATCTATTCTTTAGTACTGTTTTCCAACCTGTTTATGTTAATATACACAGGTTAACCCTTCCTGCTCTCTGATGTTCACATGGTCTTGAACACAGGAATGTGTAAGTTGTTGGTTTGGGTTTTCACTTATTTTTGATAAAATAATAAAAAGTTATGGTAACTAGAAAAAAGAAGCCCATAAAGAGCTAAAAACATCTACCTTAAATGATGTAATTTAAAGTTGAGCTGCTTATCTGCAATCCTTTGGAGGGATCTGTCAATCTCTTAACAAAACTGAAAACAAAATTTTTATATTTTCCAGCAGAAATTTTTAGTAGCAACTGAGGTATTTGTTTTGCTTTCATTTTGTGTACTGATCCCATGATACACATCCCAGGCCAAGCAGCTGCAAAGCCTGGTTTTGAAATAGTTTATGAAATGTTGCTACAGTGTAGATGATGCATTAGGGCACAATGATGCTCATGGAATATTGCTTCTGACTCCTTGCCACTTATTTAGCAAAAGCTAGGTCTTTTTCAGGTCTTTGCTTCATCTTTTGAAGGTTGTCCTTTATGGATGATCAAAAGGTAAAGGTAGCTGCTGATTCAGCATTCTAGGTAATATTCATATCTCTTAAGCAAAAAGAAATATGTTTGTTATTTTTCATCTGTTTTGGAAGTGTTTGGAGAGGGACCTTTCCCACCTTAGGAACAGAGTATTTGCAGGAGGAAATGTAGATTTACTTCTCCTAGTAAATCTTTAGCATTTACTTTTCAAATCAAAAAGTTGCCAATAACATGCTGAGAGGGTTTGGTCCTGTACTGATAGAATAACAAAACAGTTGAATTGCTTTTTGAGTGTCAAAATGGGAGATAGTTGCTCACTGACTCCAGCTGCCTCAACAGCAAGGATAAAGAAGTGTGAAGTCTGGAGAAGCACAGGTAAACTGAAACATGCATGCATTTGCATGACATCAGTTGAAGAAAAATATTGCACCCGTTCGTTTTCAGGACTAATTAAATGGGCCAAAGCTTCTGCCAATAGATGAGGCATTCCTTTCGAACTTCAAATATTAATTCTTTTTGGAAACTTGATTAGAATTTCAACAAACCCCAGCTAACAGCAAAGCTTGCTGTTTTAATAACTTACACATATTTCATTTCACATTGTCAGTTTTATCTCTGCCAAAGCACCTATCACCTCATGCTGCCAATCCATTTTGGTGCTGGGAAAATTTGGAAAGCTTTGATTTACAGTAAAGACTTGCCCTTCCTTCTAAAATGCCTGTCTCATGTTTCCTGTCTTTGTGACTATCCATCTAATCAGTCTTGTTCCATTTCATTTCAGTAACTGTATGCTTTTCAGAGATGTGATGAGCCTTTTCTTTTGGGGAGAAAATCTTCTGAAGAAAGCTAACATAGAAAGAAAAAGCAAACATTTTCTTGGGTATGAAAGTGCGTGGAAAAGACCAGTCAGTGTTTTGTGGTTTTGACATTGCTTGGATAATTTGATTTGATTACACATTTGTTTTTTCTGTGTGCATTACCCACCTTGAGAGTTTGGTGTTGTATTGCTGTAGAATATGCTCTTTCTTAAGAGAAAGAGGATAAAAGCAGAGGAAAATTTGGAGTTCTGCAATAGTAAAAACGGTGAGTTTGCAAGCTGAATCATTATGTTGTCATGTCATATAGACCTGGTGATTTATATTTAATAGAATGCAAATCAGAGAGTCTGTTCCTGGGACTGCTGTTTGAAAACTTGGTTCAGGTAGGAAGAGCCCTAGTGCCAGCAGAGTCTCATCAAGTTTCTTTATGAGTTACTGGGGAATGAAGAAGCGTGTAGCAGGCACTGCTTCCATTTGCCCACAACACAAGCCACCATACGTCCATTGCCAACACATGAGGAGAAATCTAAGATGTTTGTACTGTGAGTAAGTAAAGGCATACCCAAATGGTGCCAGTGATGAAGATGCAGCTTCCAGTTGTAGTGCAAGCTGTTGATGGATTCTCAATGTGGCTTAATCAGTCCATGCTAAAATCTTCATTGCTAGTGTTGTACCTGTTGTGTTAAAGCTCACACGTGTGCCTGCATGCTTGTGGTGGGCATTGGGCATGAGTTACCTCCTCAGTTTTGCCATGTAGGTCTGTCTTGTACTATTTTAAGTAGAACTCTGGAGTTAGCAATTTTGTCCAATCAACACCTTCAGCAAATGTGACATTGATTGCATTTTTAGTGTATTTTTTTCCAAGTACCTAATGTCTCATGCTGAAAGCAATGCATTTTCTTCTTTGCTCTATGTAAGCTGCCTTTTGTATATCAAATTTGCTTTTATACAACCTTACTTCTTATGTAGAGGTTTGTGTTTAGTCTGTCGTTGGTGCTGTATTTAAGATTAATGTTTGTAATGTTGCTGGCATTAACTTGTAAGTTCAAGCTGCCAAAGGAAAGCATTTGCTCCCATTCCATTTCAGGCAGTGTCAGAGGATTTATTTAAATTGTGCCTTCCAGTCCCACTCACTTGCTCTTTGGAAATAAACCTGAATCCAAGCTGGATTATCAGTACCAATGTGAAGGACCATGCTTGACTTCCATAAAATTTCTCTTTCTTAACATTTATTCTTCTTCCTTGCCCTGGAGATTACACCACTGAAGATAAATGCAACTTACAATAGTGAGCACAGCAGTACTATCTGTCTTTTTGCACAATAACTCTTTGTTATCTTTCCAAAAAATGTGTGACTAGCCAGACAGCAAGCAAATGCCATTTCATACACCTGTGTGCCAGATGTTTTACAGCTGTGCACATACTGCTGCTGCTGAACCTCCAGTGAGTGTCATGGGACAACTGATTCAGGAAAAGTATGAATTTTTCTCTTGGGATGGGCTGGTGGGGAAGGAGATGGCTGCCAGTCAAAGGAGCTGCATAGCACAATTAAGTAGCAAATCTTTTGGTGTCTTGTTTGGGGATATTGCTAACATTGAGAGTTAGGAAGATTACCTCTGGCTTCTTCTCAGCTAAAATATTTTTCACAGCTCCTCAAAGTCTAATGAAACTGAAGTAGGTATTACTGAAATTTGATTTGGTAACATGCTAGTGAACTGATTCTTGTAATAAGCAGCATAGATAGAGTCATGTGTTACAAAGCTAGGTAAGAATTAATGACTATAAAATTCATGTTGTTTTTAAGGGTAGTTCAGTATCTGAATGTCACAAAGCTTGGAAAATCGTCCTGTTGAACATTGGAGTTTTATTCCTGGAATTCACCTTTCTATTTCTTAGTTCTTAAAATTATGGCCAGTGTGACAAAGGACTTGGTCCTATCATCACAATCCCCATCCATTTTCTGTCTTCATGACTCCTACAATGATTCTCCTTTACAAAGTACTTTGCAGCATTCATTTGAAGCTTGCACAATCCTGTAAGAAAGCAGGTTGGTTTTACTATTGTGTAATCTTTTATTTATTTAGCTATCATAACTCACTGCTTTGTATATCAGAATGAAAGTTCCAGCAACTGATATGCTGCACATGGTATTTGTAGCCAAATCTCAGTGTAGTTGCAGCTGGATTCTATGTCACATCTTTAAAGAGTGGAAGGAGGATATCACACACTGCTCTGGGAATGGGGCCAAGATATCAGACACGAAAGTGGGCAGGCATTTGTGCCTTTATGGGGTGAACACGGCAAGAAGGAGTGTGGTCCTGGAAGTCTGATAGGCATGGATATTTTTTGATTGCTTCAGAAGCTGACTCAAATTTTGGATTAGCATCTGTAGTCTAGTCACTGACCCAAAACTTCTAAGGCTTTTGAAAGTCTGTTTCTAAGGTGATAGTTTCAAGAATTTGTTTATTAGTGTCCTTCCAATTTGGCAATGAAACAGTATTTTTTCTTTGGTTTCTTATTTGGTTTCCCAGCTCATGGAGTGGGACTGCAAGTATATGATGTGAGAAAGAGAATTATAGCCACTGCTATGATATTGATTTTGGCAAGTAGAATTGAAGAGAAATTCTGTTAAATTAGCATCATGGTAACTCAGTGTGAGAGACATCAATGGTTTTAAAGGAGGTGGCCAAAATCTTATCATTAAAGCACTAACTTCTCCAAATCTCTGTGTTTAGACTTTTTAAACTCTTTCCTTCTATTAACTTTTCGATGCTTTTGAGAAGCGTTGAAGTAGTGCTTTACTAGGCTGTGGAGGGGGAGGAGCCCATGGCATGCTGTGCAGTACAGCATGGATATCTGTGATGGTGCAGTGGATGGCACAGCAGGCATGGGAAGGATTGCCTGTGGTTCTAAAGTTGGTAGGATGGCCATGAGCAGGGCACTGTGCCATTGAACACCCTCTGGCTCAATGGCATGTTCATCTACATATATATACATATAAATAAATAAATAAATAAATACACACATATATAATTAGCTTTTGCTTCCAAAGATACTGTGGGTATGCTTTGCCACCTTGATGCTATGTTGAGCTGGGTATTGTCAGCATGGGCATAATGAACAAGCAGGGAGGAGGACAGTTCTGGACCAACATAAGCCAGGGACAAACCTTCCCTCTGGTTTTGGGGAATATTACCTTTGCTGATGAGAAGGCAATTCACACCTTCTGTCTGCTGAATGGGTCTTTTGACTTTCACATCATGCTATGAAGTCCATTTATTTTCAGTCTCAGGCGTAATATGCTTTTAGTGGAGGGTTTTTCTCCATGATTGTTTCCTGAATTGGTATATCTTCCTTCACTTTGGCAAGGATTTTCCGTAATAAAAAGTTTCATCATCAGTTATTAGTTTCATATGACTGATCTGTGAAGCACACAGGATTATTGAAAGCTATAAAATTCATGTTAGCTGTTTTTCTTCATCATGATCAAAATGATCTCAGTTGTGTCTCAGTGGGTTTGATCATATAAATTTATTGCTGGTTACCCACAGTAAACCAACAAGCTGCCAACTGTGTGACTAGAGCTCAGATAAAATGATCCATTTACACCCAAAGTGGATCAGGGAAAAAGCAGCTGTAAAATGAGTGCTTTAATTGTTTTGTAATTGTTTTAGTAACAATTGCTTTGCTTATATTGGCTCTATAATTTTTTGTAGTTACTACTGTCCATAACTTCTAGTCAGTGTTAGTAACAGTAGGTTACAACTTTATATAATCCTGGTTTGTAACCCAAATGACAAAAATATTGATACTCAATTCTGGTCTGTAGTGAAGTGGGAAAGGAACTGTGGTAGAACACAGTGTGCTACTAATAGCACCTGATGAACTAGCATGAAGTATCATATTATTAATTGATTTAATGAGTCCTTAAATCCTGTGATACTTGAAAGAAGGTTAATTGGTTTCTTACAACATAATGGTACTGGACAGTGTTTAAATGCATATTTGATTATCATTTTATTGAAATACCCAGTTCTGAGATTTTCAGTCCTCCTTCACTCCTCAACCCCAAATTTGTAGTTCCTTTTGCTCTGAAGCATTTTAAGAGCAGTAGCTCGAAGCACAGTGTTTCTTCTTTGTTCACATCCCTTGGGTTAGCTGTGAATGGGTGCTGTGCTGGGCACAGTCCTCTTCTCAAGCTAAGCAGAAACATGGCTGGCTGACAATTCAGGTGGAAGGTAATGCTGAAAGGTGCTTGTTTGATGTGCATGATCAGCTCTAGATGGTTTGGCACATTTATATTCCATATTAGTTTCCTCATTTTGGTATAGATCGGATGAAGAATGGCATGGAAGTGTCAAAATTTATCGGTTTTCATTGGACTCTAAAATAAAGTTGTTTTCATCACTTGAGAGGATAAGTGCCAGAGGGGTGAATCAACTTCCCTGCAAGGCCGTGTTGGACACAGCCCTGCCTCACAGACAGGTTACATTACTGCAGCTGGATGCTCTGGAAGGCCCTACCATGAAGGGAAATGTGGCTGCTGAAATAGTCCTGCTGTAAGTCTCAGGAAGGCAGGCTGGGGCAAACTCAGCCCCTGCACTGTTCTCAGTGCTAGCTCTCCGCAGAACGCCTAAGCAAGCTCACCCAAGGTTCCTGTCCTAACAAGACAAAGTACTGCATTGTATATGAAAGGGAAAGTTTTAAGCTATTTGGCTGCATCCCCAAATTCAATTAACAGTGCTGGAACCTAGAGGTGGGGCATGCATGGGCTCTGCAGCACACATTGTGATTAATGTGCTGTGAACCGCAGGTGCAGCGAGCCAGGAATGGTGGGAGCATTTCAACCTAGTCAACCCTGTCAATTCAGCCTGTCACTCATCATTTTGCTTTGGGATGCCTGGTTTCCAGAAGAAAGAAATAAAGTAGAAGTCTCATATAATTTAAAATCATAAACTGAAGGCTTAAGTGAACAAGATGGGAAATCTTAACAGAAAATTTTGAATAAAAACAGCAATACCATTCTTTTTAACTAGCTTCATTTTGACAAGAAAACTTTTCATTTGCGGGCATTCAGAATAGAGGGAACACACATGGGCATACCCACCTACCTGCACACTACACACCTTTAGTTGTAGTATGCAATTAAGAATGCTTCCACTTCTGAATTTACATATTCAGGAGAAATTAAGTAATTTAAATAAAATTTTAGAAACGTTCACAAGGAGATTACATTGTCAAGAATCTTTATGCTTTGACTACAGTAAGAAGAAACTGATAAGCAGTCATGGGGATAAAATTCCTCTGTATCCTCATGTTCATTTTGATTGGCAAATAAGTTATTTATCCTTCACAGTGGCTCCTTTCCAGATACCCTTCACAGATAAAAGTATCTTTCATCCTTCCTCCTCCTTTCATCTCTTTTCCCCACCCCAGTATATTGGATATGTGCTGGAATAGAATCAAATACAAAAGTAGTATCGATTCACAGTGTAATGCATTTTAGGATTTTTGCATCTTTACTGGAAAACAAAACACTTTGGACAGTTGGAGAATTGTTTCTGTGATGTAATGTTGCAGATGTATTTATTGCTTGGTTGTTTATTAATTATTTGGATCCTCCTTTGGGTGTTTTCATCCATAGTCTTTCTTAACCGTCCTCTGTATATTTACACCCTTGTTTCTCAAAAAAAATGCCGACAGTTATTTTCATTAGGAATAAGGAGAAGACATCCAGGATTCATCCATTTTACCTTTCTGCTTGTTTTATTTTTAGCTTCCCTCATGCCTCATAGAAAGCAGCAGCTGTTTTGCATTCTGCACCACATGATATCCTTTCTAACAAGCCACTTTAGAGCATCCTTCCTCAGTATTTTGAGGGATGCAGAAGATTTACTGGTACTTTGCTGCTTCCTTCTCACTGCACTGTCATGAACTGGTAATATGTCATCTATGTGGTGCTGCTCTGTATTGTCAGAGGACTAATTTAATTAATTTTTATTAACAGTCCCTTAATTGAATTTTTGAAAGACAGATAAAATTACAAACTCAGCACAGGAAGAGCATAGGAAGAATGTCTGGCAGAGCTATACAAATAGATGTATTGTTTCAAATATTCCCTGTGCTGTTGAACAAGACATGTAATCTGTAAAGGATTATGTGTAAGAGGGAGAAAGATACTCAGAGCAACACTGAAACTTATTCAAGTGGTCAAAGCCAGTAGAAAAGGAAAAAAATAAAGTCAGACACATGAAATCACATGAGCACCTCCAAAGTGCAATGGCTCCTCTTCCCTCTCCTAGACACTCAATCAAAAATAAAATAAAAATTATCCTAATTCCTGTGCTCTGGAAGAGAGAGAGAGAGAAGGCTCCTTCAGGAGAAAGAGCCAAGGTGGCATTACAGCCACAAATCCCTAAGATGTGGGCATAAAAAAAGTGGGGACCACAAGCAAATTAGTTTTCCTAATAGCTCCAGTTGTTCAGTAACACAATATGCCCATGTTGCATAAGGATCATCAAGTCCCATAGCTGTGTTTCCACTGAGCTGGAGAGTTGTTGGTATTCCCGAGTTGCCACTTTGAATTCCTTTTGAATTTGTTTTAGGATAACTTGCTGGTAGGATACACTGGTATAATACCATTTAAAAATACCTTTTTGTGAATGTAGCCTGTCTTCCAGAGCTCCCATCCCTTGGCTTATTCAGAGGGTTATCCTAATTTGAATGTAGAAAGTCCATCTGCCACGAGATACCTGGTAGCTGAGCAAGCTGTGTCAGTCAGTGACCACGTTTCCGTATATTACTGATAAATGTAATATTAGTGATAAATATGCTGCTGCAGAGTCTGTAGTAAGAACAGATTCTTTCACATTTTTCTGAAGGAAATGTTAGCAATCATTTCAAATTATTTAAATGCTATTTCCTAATGCTTTACATGCACTTTACAAAATAGGCACAACTGGGAGACTTGCTTTACTCCCCATTCAGGAGGACCATGATGGGAGATCTGGTGAGTGTAGAGACACCTACCACACACATGCACGTGTCATGCTGGAATGGGGTACCTTCAAAATTTAAACAGAATGGCTGCAAGCATTTTTATTTCAGGTTAGAACTGCTTTTTTCTAGGTAAACTGAATCTGCTCTGAAATGTTCGCTCAGCCTACATTTACTTTTGCAACTGGAAAACATTTAAAGTCCCATTTTCTAAATGAAAAGCAACTTTTTTCTTTCCTTGGATTGTTTAGGCCAAATGGACCATTTCATTAAAGATATGTTTTAAAGTCTGTTTCCCAGACACAAAAGCCATGATAATCCAAAAATGTGCCTTCTTGCAGGCCATTCAGTATGATTTCCAGTAAAGCTTAAAAAAATAGTAGTATATGAGATGAATCCCAGATAACTGCAGTGCAGTGTCTAGTGGTTTCATTTTCCAGGGATATACTCATAAAAGTTCATTTTTAGGGGTCTAAAGTAATCTTCATTTTATGGGGCAATTAAAGACTTCTGTTTTGATGTTGTCTGCTGTTCTCTGTGGGATTGATTCAGAATCAAATACATACTGTAGAGGAAAATTCAGCATGACAGTTTGCTGCTGTTTGGAATTTTTCATGGAGAATTGCAGTATTCTCCCAGATGGAAAAGAAACTTATAAGGGAGTTTTTTTTTTGTAGGTCTATATTATAGCTAACCATTCTTCTACTTATCGCTGCAGGTACATGGAACACTGCCTGGCTTTGGAGTCTTTCCCCTTTATAAAGTACAAGTTATGTTAATATTTTTTGACACTTGAGTAAGGAAAATTCTTACATTTTATCAAATTCAAGACAACTGACTGCCCTTTGATTATTTCCAGATCTACATAATATCAGCCACAAAGGTAATACAGTATGAGGTTTAGGGTTCTGACAGACATGTGTCTACAAATGAAAATCATATTGCTGGAGCTGTATCAGCCCCTGTCTCTCTGAGGGGTGGCAGTGGCCAGAGTGCATGAACATCTGATTTGTTTGTGAATCAGCTCCACAGTTTGCTATATTTAGTGTTTTGTAGGTAAGCCTCTGATATTTTCACTTTGCTTTATATCACTTTAAAGAAAAACAAGTGGTTGTCCAGAAACTGGGTTGAGAAGTGACCGAGGTCACTTTCGGTAATGTGAGCTAAGGGAAGGATAGCAGGAGTGTCTGTCTCAGCTCCTGCTCCAAGTCCCACTGTCCTTGTCCCCTGGTCAGTCATAAAGCTGGTGCAGTCCTTTGGTGAACCAGGGAGTGGTCTAACAGGCTGCAGGCGTGCCCCTCTTGGCAGCAATTTGGATGTAGGTGCCTCTGCTCTGGAAGCTGTAAATCACTGCTGCCTTGGGGAGGAGCCTGGGTTCCCAGCCCTGCCTGCCTCAGCCCTCTCTGAAGGAACAGCAGTGTGAAGGGCTGCCTTTTGTTTCCTTTTTAAGGGGTCTTCACTAGCAAAGAGACCATAAGCCTTAAACATCAAGATGAGGTAGGCAAGGGTCAAAATCTTACGAGAGGATATGAGTAATAAGGACGTCACAGACCATCTCCTGCGTTATTTGGAGTTGTGCCCTGGATATGTCATTGTTTTCCCTTCTCTCTCACTGGATCGTCTTTATTTATATGTATTTTTAATAGTAGCCTCAGTGACAGTGAAGTGGATGAGTGCAGGACCTGTTAAATGCCAGCTTCCCTTTGTATGGCATCCATCTGTAAATGCACTTAGAACAAACATCTGCTCCCAGAAATTACTTTCTGGCCTGTGCTGTTTTTCTCAGTGTCTGCCAGGCTTTTCATCACCTTCCCCATAATCCCAGCAGATCCACAAAAACGTAAAGATCCTTATTTGTGTGACATTGCAGCCACTTCAGCTGGCTTGTTAAAACTCCAAAGTTATAACTGGAAGAGCAATGCAACCCTATTCACAAGAAAGAGAAACTTTTCAGTTATGAAGGTTATCATGTATGGTAGGCATACATAACCCAGGTTACTTCTACATTATAATCTGGATATCACAAAAATTAAAATTTACGTAAAGTACCTTTTTCAGCTAAAATTTGAATTTATCTAGACAATAATCTTGAAAGGCAAATGTTACAGAGACTGTCATACAGTTAATATTGGCACATTAATATGTGGCTATTCCCTTCTAAAAACAAAATACTGAACTGGATTTTAAATATCAGCTTGCACACAGTATGACATGTAGTATTTTGCATAGGCTTGCTGGCTTAAAATATATGTTTAGAGTGGATTGATGTTATCAGAGCTTTGCTGTTATCCCTGAATCAATTTGGCAAAAGGTTCATATTCTTAAGCAACTTGACCACTTTATTTTTCTCCATTTAATCAAAACTTCTTGGATCATTCTTCACAGAAACAGTTTTAAGACTCTTGACATGTTACCATGTTTCTAATATTTGAAGTACTGAGAATGCCAAGAATTTTTAAGTTGTCATGTTCATATAGAATTTGTATCTGTAAATCCAAAGTCTTGTGAATTTCATAGACTTGTATTTATACCTGTATTGTGTCCCTGTGGTGTTATACATAATTTAAAGGTTATCTGAAGCCGTCTCCGTACTGCCTGGGAACTAGTTTATCTTTAAAAATATTTTCATTCTGTGAAAAGATGCTGCCAGGCATTTATATTAATACTTCTATAAAAGAAGGAAATACTTTCTCATATGTGACTAAAATGTGGAAGTCATTAACACAGGAAAGCCATTGAGTCCAAGAATTTAACAGGACTTCTGAGAGGTTATAGCCATCTACAATATACAAGGGTTGTAATTAATACAAGTAAGTAATTTGGAAAAAATGCTAAGCGTATTGTTCAAAGATTCAGTTGGTCTTCAGCTATGAGCTCCCAGCTGGACAGAGATTGCTTTGTCAACCTCCATAGTTTCAGCTTTTCCCCGTACAGCATCTGGCACCAGCCCGTGCACGAGACAACACCCAGGACACGCGCATTTGCTGTGACATGGGACGCACACGCGCCCTGCCTGCCTTCTGGCTGATTTAAGGCGTGCAGCTTCTGTAGTCATTGATCACACTGTGCCAGCTTTCTGTGGTGTACAGCACCCTGCTGCTCCGTGCCTGTAGGCAGCAAGGCACCAGGAGCTTTTATTGCTAGACTGAATCAAATGGAAAGATGATGTTCACAAACAAATAAAGCAAAGTAGATACAGACTCCCCTCCTTCTTCTATCTTTGACAGCTCTTTCTCATTCCTGTGTTTCAGCTGCAGCCAGGCACGTGCTCTGCACTATCCTGCAGGGTCAGGCATAGTTGCAGCAAAGCAGCAGGAAAATGGAGAGGGAACATGCAGTGGTGCACAGGGAGCAGCGTAAAGCCTTTTCTGTATGCATCAGAGAGAAGCATCACACTGCTGGTACTGCGTATGTCAGATTTGCTTTGTGTCTGAGACTCTGAATGAGCTGTGCTGACTATAGAACTCTGCTCCAGACTGTAGGAAAGAACATCAATGCCATTGTATTTGGCACCTGTAGTAAAGATGTGATGCAGAGAGTAGACATGGAAAATCAGCTCTCTGCAGGTAATCTGTCCAGAATGGGATCAAGGAATGCTTGTGACAGCACAAATAAGCTCCCTCTGAGTTTGTGAAGCTCTTTGTCTCTTTAATTTTCTAGGGAAAAAAAGAAAAAAGCTAAATTTCTTGATAACTTCCACAGAAAAAAAATCAACTTTAAAGTAGCATTACTGTCAGTATTTATTCTCACAGTCTGAGAAATGCAATGTGGAAGCAAAGATAAAGAAGTGTTTTCCTACAAATAAACAAGTAATTTTCAAATGAGAATGAGGGGAAGCTGCTGATGAGATTGCAGCAGGATCTGTGGCTGCATTCAAGGGAGAGCGCTCTTACTCACCAGCAGCTCTGTTCAAGGAAAGTGCCCCGGCAGGTGGGTAGCAACACACTGCAGGGGCACTGCAGCTCTTCAGGTGAGTTTGGTGTGCCATCCTGGGGGGATCTGTATTCATGGGGTTGCCAGGAGGGAAGGAAGAAGGCTGGACATTAGTGGCTATGTTACGGGTTGTGTTGGTTATGCCTTTGGCTGAGCAGTGGAGTTGTAAATTATTTCTTTGCCAAAAATGAAAGTTCATTACAGACTGGCCTTGTTTTGATTAGGAAGAGTTGGGAGGATATACCATAAGAGTAAATAAAACTTATGGCTTTGACTGCCAGTTTGTTCACTTTGGCATTAGAGGGATTATATTCTAACTGTTTTTTAATTTCTGTGTTACCAATTTTTGCTTTTAGTCTTTTTAGGATTTACTCTGTATGTGCACAAAAACCTTTCCATGCTAGTGACACATTCACAGTTTTTCTAGTGCTTGGAAGGAAGTTCCCATAGACTTTACTAGATGTTTGTCAGAACAAAAAAACATTGTGCTAACTAATGTTGGGATGAAAAAATTCGTTACCTTCCCTTTTCTTTTTTGTCCTTTCATATACTTCATTTGGGAAAAATACTACCCACAAAACATCTGTTTGGGAGTTGGTTTGTTCTTCAGACTGAAAAAAATATATTTCCGAATAGAGTTGATTTTAATTAGATTATTTAGCAACATTTTGGGGGTTTTGTGAATATATTGTTAACCGTTGTTTTATTGCTGGAACTGTGGTTAGGGAAGTGACTTACTGCAAGTTCACAGAGAACAAATTGTGAGAAATGTTCTCCACTTCTCACAGTTGTATAAAAATGCTGATACAGCATTCATTATCTAATAGAAAAAGATGTTGCATGCAGTGTTATTTTTGAATTTCAGTTATATGAGACAAAGATAAGAATCAGTTACCAATTTCAAGTTCCATTATCCTGGCAGCACCTCAGCTCCTTTTGGCAAATCATTTAACCTTCCCTGCTTCCTAGCTAACAATTTAAAGTGGTGATCTTATTTATTTCTCAGATGTACTTGAAGTATTTCATTCATATCTGTAAGTACTTTGAGAAAAATTATATTTATAAATAAAAAATACATAGGTCTTTATTTTACTATGTAAGAATACACATTTGTAGGATAAAGATTGTACTCTCCATCAGTTAACAAAATTTTATTTGATTTCCTCTGACAATTAAATCTGTCTTGACAGCTTATTAACTCGTGGTTAACAGAAAGTGAACAGAAATTAAGATTTTAGTATCTTCTTAGAGAAACATTGAAAATCAGTACTGCCATAAGAAAGTTAAATTCCACATTCATGGCTAGAATTTTTTCCTTTCTCCTTACAGCTATTAGATGGCTGTATATTTCTCCTTACTGCTGTTAAGATGGATTACAAAGGAGCTGGCTCTTCTGAACACTCGAGTTCATCACAAGTCCGTAGCTTTCAGCCTTTTTCAAAGTATTTCTATGTTCCTTTATTTTCCAAGAGAAGTGTGAGCTCTAGCATAGGTTATTCAAGGCTTGCTTTTCTTAGCAGCCTTCACTTCTTAAAATAGTGGTTCGATAGACTACAAGAGGAAAATTGCTGATCTAAGTGATATCCTTATTTTTTCTATTTTGTTCCGTGTCAAAGAGGACTGTAGTACATTCTGGCATGATTCTAGGGGACACACTATATTGAATAGTGTGTAATGTCAGAGGTCTGCAATGGAATTGTGACTCAGACTATCTGATTTACGCAGACAGTTTAACAGTTTGTCATTCTTGTCCATCCAAGCTGGATCCATTCTTATCTTCTGGGTTAGGAACAAATAGAAAGGAAAAGCTTTTGAATTCCTCAGTGCAGCTAAGATGGCATGGACCAAGCATATCAGAACAGTAATTTGTCTGAAAAGCAAAACTGTGTAGGGTTAGAAAGCACCCATATCCAAAATTACAATATAAAGTGCTTCTTTGTCATTGTCTATTTCTTGTTTGCTTCAGCCTGTCATGAAATAGCGTGTGTTAATTAAGGTTAATTTGCAAAGAGCAATTAATTTAAATTGTTTATCCAAACAACAAGTGACTTGAGAAAGTAGATACAGAAACTTGAACTAATGAGGTTAGAGATGCTCACAAGTCAAGGTTAGTACATGATGACAGTCCAGTGATAGTGACTGATGCTGTTGGTGCCCACCACACTTGATCATTCTTTGGAGACAAGCTTCCCAGGCTCTTCTTTCTCATACTTCCCATGATACCTACAGACCAGAAAGGAGAACTGCACCTGTGAACTGCTCATTCTAGCTTTTATTGTTTCCCAGTCCTGAAAACTAGATCTTGTCTACTTAGATGGGACTAGCAAAGTATAGTCACCTCCTCTACCACTTTTTTCCCCTTCTATTGTTTTGAGGTGGTTTCCAAAAACCTAATACCCTTTGGAACCACAAAGGTCATCACTGGCACTTAGTTTAAACCAAGTAATGAGACCAAGCCAGTTTGGCAATTTAACTGTTAAAAAGAATGAATTTTAAGGAGTCCTTCGCTATAATACCTTTAAGTTCTTTGGAAGCAGTTTTTTATGTGCACACATATGCACACATGCACACACATCATCTTTGCCTGAGATGATGTTTCCTGGGAAGCTTTACTTACTCCAATATCAGTGGATCCAGTTAATTGTAACCAAAAGGGCTAGTATGGCAGCAGTTTAATGTGCTTTTATTCACCACAGTTATACAATCTTTTTTGGTTTTTCCACGTTGTAATTTGCCATGAAATGACTGCATGATGCTCCTCGTGCTCTTCTAGTATGGTGTGCTGAGAAGGCTAAAGTTTGTTGCGTGTTGAGCACACATATTTGCTTCACATATTCTACTGCTGCCACCATCTCCAGTTTCTGGGCCGTAATTGAGGTTTTTGCAGAGTTATGAAGATTTTAACCAAAATGTCATAGTGCAGGTCAGCCACACAAAGTGCGACTTGCTCCCAGAACAGCTCTTCTAAAGACACACTTGGTACAAAATTAACAGGTTTCAGAGGAAAGGAAGGGTGCCCAGTCCCTGAGCAAATACAAGGCAGCTGAGATGGGTCACCCAAGATCTTTGCCCTCCAAATACCACAAAACTTGCTTTGTTTTCACTAGGAACTGAGCTATTGGCACAGTTTGGACACCTCCTCTTTACCAGGAGACCCGAACACTGAACAAAGCAGGAGAATTATATACCCATGAACATCAGGTGCTTTAAATATTAATAATAAATCTTATTTAAAGCACTTGAGAAAAATGCTCTGGATTTATTCCTTCAGAGGCCCATTTCCAGCACTGTCTGATATATTGGACAATTTTCAAGAATGGGAACAGCCCTGGGAGCATCTGACATCAGGATTGAGCTGCAGGGAAGGATTTCTACTGTATGAGGAGGTGATTTTGTACAAGAGGCAGTGAGCACGAGTCCTCTGCCAGGGATTCTGTCTAAAGCCTAAGGGGGAAAGGAAAATCAGGATGTAGGCCTTGGTCAAGGGAGCAATTACTTCTGGAAATGGATTTGAGTGGGCTGGGATGAAGGAAGTGTTTTGGAACAAGTCACCTGGAATTTGTAGTCTCATTTTTTTCTCACCCCCTTCATTTCCTTCATGATTTTTTTTTTTTTTTTTTTTTTTTTTCTGAGGGATTGTTTGGTTAAGTTGGGTTTTGTAGCTTTCATTTCTGAAGTATTTTGTTTATCAATTACCCTGTGTAGGGCAGAATACTCTGTAAAACATGGTGTGGATTGTATAGAATACAGTACACTCAACTAACACCATCTAACATGCTACCTCAGTGACATGTATTTTTCAATTAAAATTTAATATGTTGTTTCCATTGTGCTGTTATAACGGGGACCATTTTCTTCTGCTTCAAGTGTGGTTTTATAAATTCTAAGATGAAAATGAGTTGAGACAACTGCCAAGAGGAACTGTAGTCATATATGTGAGTCATAAATATTTTACTTAATTGGGGAAATTGCTCATTCTGTTACAGATTACATCTATTCCTAAATATTTTATTTAATAGCTAGAAAAATGTCCTTTCTGGGTGTTTGGTCCTTCAGCACATCACTAACAGCAGCATTTGAGTTCCAGTACACTGACTGATTCACCAAGGAATCCCTTGCTTCCTTTGGGATATGCACCCAAAGATGCAAAAGCTGTACTGGATAGATGTGGACTATTGTGTGGGTTTTGTTTATTCCCTAGGGTGCCCAGGAGGTCACTTTTGGGTTCAGATCATCTCCATTCAAGACGAGTAATTTGTTGGATTCTGATAATCCTTCAGAGGATGTAGCAGGGCACAAGTTGCTTCTGCCTAACTTGAGCACCTGGCAGCAAGACCAATTTGGATTGTATAATCAATATTCAGTACTTTTATAACTTCATCCAGATGCTGAGAGCAGAGGAGCAATGTCCATACATTTTGTTGTTGTAAATACTTTCACGAAAATCAAACAATTGCCAAGAATGTGTAAAACATCAAAGTAAGAGGCAATTATAATACAATAATTGATGCCAGATGGACTTCTGCACCTCAGATCAGTCAACATGCCAGTGACAAAGAGCCATTTTTCTGCAAGAGACACTACAGCATATGTCAGGGTAGCATCAGCATCTTTTCAAACATTATTTTAACCATTTTGAAAGCTGCTAAAGTGTTGAGTTTCTTGCTGTGGTTGTTCTTAGACATTGCAGCACGATCCTTTCCTGTTAAAGATTTCCTGAGAAGGAAATACGATCTTCGCTCTCCCTAACTCCTGTGGCCATCATCAGGTTTGGCAAATTTTCATTAAAACTTAAAAGTAAACCATTATTTAAACAGTAACTAAAGATCATTGCTTAGCTGCTTTCAGAAACCCTTATTATCTTCAGGCGATGAAAAACAATGAGACATTTTCTTAAACATTATGAATTATGTAGCTATTAAAGTAATTTTTTTAAAAACATTGCTATTTCCAAAACTGAATTTATTAGTTTGTAAAGGTTGATATTTTTTTGAAGGAAGCACAAACTTGCCTCCATTATGCATCTGTTTTTCTTAATATGAGATTTGGAGGTTTATTTGCTTTTAAGAGGTGGTGAAAGGTCACTTAAGTATCACTTCATGCTTTGGTATGGTATCATTCCCCTCTGTAATACGTGGTTGGTGGAAGAGATGAAGACTATATTGTGCATTTTTTTGTTTTGGCCATTTTGTTTTGATTTTCTTCTTGTAGTTATTGGGGAGGAGGGCAGGTCTGGAAATGCTGTTTTCTTAACTATTCTCTTTTGTTATTTTCATGCCATTTCTTTTTTTTGCATCATTCAAAACCTGAGCTACCTTTGAAGTGATAGAGCTCTGCAGATTGGAGGAATTTTCCAGTTCTGTGGAACAAACTTCTAGCTGATTCTGGAAATACTTAGTATATGCTGCCTAATTTTTCTGTACCCTTTTCACACTGAGTGTCTCTGTGTGCTGTAGGACAGTCCAGTTTGAAGATGAAATAAGTGACTGCTTACTGGAAGTGTTTGCACAGTTGCATGCTTCAGAGTGCTGGAGTCCTACCATGACCCGCCCTGCAGGGATAGTCTCATAAAGTATTTGCAAGTTTGAAATGGAAAGTGCAGAGACCAGTAAAGAGATCTGCACACACCTCTCCAGCCATGCAGTGCAGTGAGGTGACTGGTAATCCCTCTCTCCTGCTCCATGGACTGCAGTTCCCCTGGTGCCAGCTTCCAGCACGTGGCCAGCACCAAACATGTCAGTGGGAGTAATTGGGACTCAAAGCGCACCTTAGGGCAGGCAGGACTGGAGACATGGAAGGATTTCTTCAGAAAGTTATTCCATTCACCTTTGCATGCCCTGAGACTGACAGATGCACTGAAGTCGAGCACATTTCTGTTGGTGGATTTGTCTTCCAGGGCCCTAACTCACACTAGGAAACATTATTGAAACCCTGAAGCGCAGCTCCTTCGTGCTGTGCCTCAGGATTCCAACAAGTTCTGGCACGTTGACCATAATGCATACAGGTTTATAGCACTATTTATAAATCTCTTGAGTTTCCTCTTGTATTGTTTCTTGCTGAGGGAGTGTGGGATATGCAATTCATCCCATCAGATTTTATTGAGGAGTTATCCGCAGTCATGTGCATGCTGGATTCTCTTGAGAAACAACATCTGTTTTCTGCAGTATTTCAAGTTTGAAATGGTTGTGAGTTGTTACAGGGTATTTAATTAAAAAAAAGGATACAATTAAAAAATGTGAATTACTTGTGTTTTATGTCAATGTTAACTGCATAAGCCACACAATAGGGAGGTTTCCTCTGTAAGCTATTTGCTGATTTTTCAGTATTTTCTAATGAGTTGTTTGCCATACTTTATGTAAGTACAGATTCCTCTGGTTTTCTTTCTCCATTCAACAGAAACTGTGTTATTCCTTTAAAACAGACACTTCTTGTCTTATAGGTGGAAAAGACACTAAACATGAATTGGATGTGGTCCTTGGGACCATCTGTTTTGCAAATTGTGCCATTGTGCTAACCCTGTTAAGGCAACCTCAAGTTCTGGTAGGATCTTTACATATAGATAAATGAAAAAATATAGATACATATATGGATGAATACACCTCAAAGGCAGGATGTCAACCACTGATAGGCATATAGGTACAATAAAAAAAGGAATCTAAGCAGCATAGCTCCTCATGGGACCACAACAAACCTGGTGAGCAGTCTTGGTGCTTGACTGCGTACAACTGTTATGTAGATCTCATGGCCAACTCAAATTACAAGTCAACACGCAACTGTAATTTAAATGAAACTTAGTTACTCTTCCATTAACTTTGGATGCATTTGTGGAGAGGGGGTAGAGCAACACTTTCATATGGCTTTCTTGAAAATAACTGGCATTCTCAATTTATAAGGAAGCTCATTATGGTTCTTTTGTTCAGTCATGTAAGTAAACTTCTGGAGGATCATAAATGCCTAATATAACAGTAACCTTCAGGCATTCTTAACTAAAATTGTATTTTATCTTCCACCAGCTGTGCATTTCCAGGAGTGTAAATGATCCTTAGGATAAGCTGACTGTAAGACTTGCTGCTCTAAACACAGAGAGCCATAGTAATAAATAGCACTCTATTTTTCACATCATCTTTCTGTAGTTGATCTGCTCTCATGGATGTATGGACAGTTGCACAGTTTGTAGAGAAAATGGTCTGTTCCTAGAAAACTAGTTCCTATTAATTTCTAAATTATTTGTATAATTTTTTTTTTCCCTGCATGAAGCATTCATATGAATTGCATTAAGCCTTCAGGTACCAAGCTTATGCCTTATATTTTCCTTCTCCCAGGAAAAAAAAAAGTGTGATAGTAGCAGCTTTGTTCAAATTAAGTACTGATTATTTTGGCCACATAAATCTAGTTTGTGATTTTCGGTGGATAATGTGCTGTCATTGCTGTCAACGTGCTGTCAACTTCTTACCCTGTTCTTTCCTCACAGCCATGCTGAGCCATGTTGCACAGCTACCAATCCATAACCCAAATGTTTTTGCATTAGAGTGGAGAGTAGTGCTGCTCTCTAGGCAATGTATAGAGGATGTGTGTTTTATGAGATGCCAAGCAAGCTGCTGTATGACTAAATTTCTGTGGGTTTTTCTTGTGCTGTACATAGCTGCTAATTACCAAAGTGACTTATGTTTTAAGTATATTTTCTCTTTCGTTGTTCATTCTGCTTTTTTCAAGTCTTAAAACTGAAGTAATTTTAGTAATTAGTTATTTCAGGAAGCGTTAGGGAGGTGGAGATAATCTGCTGGGCACTGTGCAGGTACAGAATGTGCTACAGCCAGGGGATGGTTGGCTTTCCCCCTCCATGCACAAAAATCTGGGCTCTGGTTACTGAGGTCAGGGAGAGGGATCCCTCTGGATCGTGCCTGCTGGAGTAAAGACCAACTCACTTACTAATGCCTTCATTCAGCATCACAGAAAATGTTGAGAGGGAGGAGGATCCTGAGCCTGCAGCCATGTGGAAAGCCAGTCAGGTGAAGCCTCGCTGCAGCCTTGCAGCAGACTGAGCCCTCTTTTCTCTCCTGCCTTTGTGGTTGAAGGAGAGAAATGGAGGGCTGCAGAGGGAATAATCAGCAGTACTCTCCTCAGCCAGGCAGCCATCTCCTCCTATTGACCTTGAAGTAATGAAAAAGGGATAGATTCTTCTGCAGGTTACCTCTGTGTGTACAGATAATGAGAGCAGAGAGTAATGATCATAAATCTACATGGCTTTGCCTGTTTGAAAGTCTGGGCCATGGGAAAAATGACAGTACTTAGTTTATTTTCAGTCTGTAATTCACATAAGTATGTGTTCCAAAGAGTTTCTTCTGGAGGTGTTTCTTTTGCCTTGTACTTCATTTTATGCAGTAGTGGTTTTAATTCAAATGAACCTATTCCCTTTTGTTGACTTCAGTTTTCAATATGAGAATAGTTGTATTTCCCAAACCAGCAATAAACTGGTTTGATATTTACGTTTTTTTAATGCGACTTTTCATTAGTTAATACAGTGCCTATAAAAGAAAAAAAATTCCAAAATATGAAATACATATATAGGACTTGTATTTAATATTTCTTTTAAAAAACAATCAAAAGAACCCCCCCAAAAAAAAACAAAAAAAAACCCAAAACAACAAACAAAACAAAAACAACAACAACAGAAAAAACCCTCTTCTAAATTAGTAATGGTTAAAAAAAAATAAAAAAAATAAAAAAATAAAAAAAAAACACCTTGGAATTTGGGAGTTTGCTTTCCGATGTTGAACTGCCATGCACAAAGTAACCAGAAAGTTTTCTCTGGCAATTTGTTCATTCCCCTCCCAGGGAGATGTAATTCATTAGGGCAGTTCCTTGTCAAATATTAACTCAGAAACTGGAAGGAATCTGAGACAGAAAATAACTAAGTAACCCTAATGATGTAGTAGTCCAACTACGGTGGCCAATGGATAAAGAATAGTAGCAAGGTGTTTTAGTACTTAGCTAAGATGCCAGGGTAATGTCAGCCAATAAATGATGTCATGCAGTCAGAGGCAGGGTTTGGTCAATACAAACTGACAGTTTTGTCTTTTAATCCTACTACGTACAATAGCAAAACATCAGGAAGAACTATATTTAAAAACAGAGGAAATGTACTGAGCCATTAGCAGAGCTTGTTGCATTGTTTTTCCTCTGAGCTGGATCTCAAGTGAGATGATGGCTGCGCCGGTACTGAGCTCCCGAGGCGCCTTTCCCCCCTCAGTGTGGGATTAACCTCTGCAATGGCAGCAGCATTTACTCTCTGGAGCAAATGGGACTGTGCTGGGGAGGTCTTACATTTTGCTTGTATTCCCATGATGGAGTCATTACGTGAGTGTTCAGAGCAAAGCTGAGGCATAAGGGAGATGCTGACCCCCTCAGTGAGTATGCAGCACGTCGGGTTAACAGAGTGAAACACAGTCTGACCCAGAGCGTGGGGGGCCTGTAAGTCTGGCACTCTGGAGCTAGGGTGGTGGTCGTAAGTTTTTCCTCTTTCGAGGCCAGTTATCCTGTTAGGGCTTGCCTTTGGCCAGAGCAAACACTGTAGCTGAGCTGTGCTTGTTGGGGAATTAGGGAGGATAGAGGGAGGAGGTTGCCTGGCTTTGAGTTCTCTGCTGGAGAGCTGGAGGTGATGGCTGGCCACAGTGTACTCTGGCTGCTCCCCCGGCGCAGCCTGGGGCCTGGAGGTGATCTGGTCATGTGCTAAGCAGATTTAGTTCATTAGCCAACCAACCCTGGCCACAAAAGCATGTATTGACATCAGTTCAGTGTGTTGAACAAGGTTGGTTGAAGTAAGATGAATGCCAGAGCCAGCTCCAAGGCAGAATCATTCAAGGGGTTCCCAGGGTGAAACATCCCTCTTCCAGCAAGCTGTTTCAGCTCACTCGTGAAGACACACCCTAATCTGACCCTTTCTGTAGGTTATTGTATTTGGAGTGTTTCTGGTACTCAAGGCTTTTTTTTCCTACACAGCCATGTTTGAAGATTGCCTCCTGTGGTCAGGTTAACCACCAGTTTTCATGAACTCTGCTGACTTGCCCTGGCGGAAAGTTTGTTCCTCAAAATCTAGCAAATAAGTTTTAATGCTTAAAGACTCTCAGCCAACAAAAAGTCAAGCAAAGTTGAATTCCATGTTTGTTTTGAGATATTGTAAGGTCTTTCATCAATTTAGGTATTAATATGGGGCTTATTATAGCAGGGGCATTCTCCACTTTCTCCACTTATGAGGTTAAGATATCAAAAGGGTTTAAGGAGGCATTAAGCCCAAATGCTGTTTTTAGAGTTCCTTGAATTAGTGGAAATATAGTGAGATATTCAGGGTGGTAATCCAAAGTGACCCAAGTTGATCCAAACTGGTCCTGTTTTAAAACTGCCCCACAGGCACAGCCTTTACACTGTACCAGTGGGGGCACTGGAAATGGGGAAGCCTCTGGCTTAAGGGGCTGAAAGTGGAGAAAATTAAGCAGATCAAAAACCAGCATTATTCTGCCAAACCTGCTCTCCAGACATCTCCTTTGCAGGGGAGGAGTGAGGAATCCTGAGGCAGGGAGTTGGGAAAGAGGGGAACCTCTGATTTAAAGGGGCTTAAATTGTTGTGGGGCACTTCAAGTTTTCAATGTCAGTCATGTGCCTTTAATTGCTGCTAAAAATGCCAATTTCAAATAATAGCATAAGTAGCCTGAGCAGAGCTATAGCTGTGTAATTTAATTCCATGAAACTATTGACATGTTTAAAAGTATGCAGATGCTAGTGTCTTATGCTAGATCAGGATCTTAATTATGCATAATTTGAGATAATTGGGTTGCTTTAGCTTAGTATCTCAACCTGTTAATTCTAACTACTAGATTAGGATTCAGCTGTAATTCCTGTATGCTTAGTAGAACTATTTCAATTTGCTCCTGACATTAGGTAAGTGTTGTGATTAATTCTGCTTCTGTATTCTGGTTTTCTGTGGGAGAGGTCTGAGTTTAACACATTCATAACACCAGGTAAAATCAGACAATTACATCTTTGCCCTTTGCTGTGTGATTTTTTTTTTCCAGGAGATATAAATGGATAAATGTTCTGGATAAATATTTTGGGAAACAAGCAAGTCCCAAAGGGTGTTCATTTTGTTACAGAATTTATTCTTAGGTTGCTGTGCTAGGCTCTATTTTTTTGGCTTTTGTTTCCTCTTTCTTGTCTTTTAGAAGCTCATACTTAAAAATTCATTAAAAAAGTACCACCAAGTTTGAAATTTTTAACAGAAACAAAAAATGTGGTAAAGATCACATCTGTGGTCGAGCCTGTGTTGAACAATCCAACCTTTCTCTTAATCTAAGGTTTACATGCAAGGGTAGACTGATTATCTGCTTACAGGTGCAGGAGTATCACTGAATGTCATTGTTTCCACAGATGAGCACCATGCCAGGACTGCCCACAAGGCCGTGCTTCTATGACATTGACCTTGACCCCATCACAGAGCAAGTGAAAGGATTGTTTTGAGAATGACATCCAAATTCAGGTCAGTCAACAGCCTTTATTTTCTTGTTCCAGCTTGGGGGAGGATGTTTGTGCCTAGTATGCGTGCAAGAAAGGTTGTCAGGAGTTTATCTAGGCTCTAGTTTCACTAAGGATTTCAGACACTTTGGGGGTGTATTTCATAATGTGCAATTTATCACATGGGTTTCTCATTTGCTGAATGGCGACTGGCACTTTGCTGTTGTCCACTGATGGTGCCTTTCAGATTTCCTGGCACTGTCAGTTTGGCATCAGGAGAACCCAGCTCTGCAGCTGTACCACTCTTGGCTATGGAAAAAGGCAGTCTGAAGAAACCATGTCATCTTACTAACCTCAAAAGAAACACTCTTTGATACTACACTCACATGGCAGTGTGTGTCTGTCATTGCCTAGATACCACAGAAGATATTTCTCAATTTGTTCATGAGCTCTGCTTTGTTTTCTTGTGTTTTGTTTTCATAGCTGCTGTCATCTCTCTCAAATGGTAATAAGAATTTCAGGAACACAAAGCTTTCCTCTTAGCCTGTTTTTCATGCCTGATTCTCTCCCTTTTCCTCGAAGGTTGCAGTTCCCCCACCACCTCCTCCCTTTCTCTAAGTACTTAATCTTCTTGGTGTCCTGCTTTAATTTTGTGCAGCACATGTTCCTCACTTAAAAATACAAGATGTTATGAAAATATTTCATGCTCCTCCACTTTAACCTTTTAACATAATAAGTGGAGTAAGAGAGAATGTAACCCTGACTGAAACAAACCATGTGTGCCTGTCATGGGATTCTCTCCTTTCATCACTTAGCTCTCTCCCCCAATAGATTGGTCTGGAGAGAAAAAGGGTTTTTCTTTTTTAAGACAGAACAACACTATTACTATGAGCTAATAAGACTGTGATGGGACCACAGATCAGCCACAGCTTTGAGGTGGATGTGCCCAGGTGCTTCAGCCCTGCTTTAACAGTCCTTTCTTACCGTGGACTGAGAGAAAGGGCTTTCATTTTCTATTCCTGTGTTTTAGTGGATTGTTTGGAGGTGAGGAGAGGTTTGCATAACCCAGCCAGACCAAGTGAACTGTTCACTTGCCTACACATTCACATGAATGCCACAATATACGTAACATCTGGTGAGAGCAGATGTGTGTGCCAGTGAAGACAAGTAAAAAGCACCTACCTTGAAAGTGAACCTGCATGCACAGGTAATTACCTGTATGCAAACCATCCCTGACTGTTCTGTGGCTGGGTAGCGTTGCACATACCACTCCTTGGCATATATCCCATTTTTGTTACTGATACACATGATATGTCTGGCATCTTCATGCATACATATTGATTCATCATGTGTCAGCCATGTAATTGCTTCTGAATAATTTGGAATGACTGTAGAATCCTAATGTAAAATCTATATGCAGATTCACATAGCCTGCTTAATTGGGTGTTTACTGCCTAGTCTTACACAAATCCATCCAAACCAGGGACTGATGAGTTTGGAAGAACAACAGTAATTAAGCAGATGAAATATTCCATTCCAACTGTGAAGGCCTTTCATTGGAAGCTGTGCATGAAATGAAAATGCTAAACTTGTCGTTTAGTCAGTGATGGTGTGTTGTCAGATGTAAAAAGAAGTGCCAATGAAGTCACAAAAACATAATAGGTAGGAAATAACATATATAGCGAACTGTTAATAAATTATTTTAATTTCATTGTGGAGATATTGTTGGCATCTGACAGATGAATGATTCCTTAACTTTAAGCCTTTTAAAGAAAAAAGCAGCTTGATTATATATATATTTCACCAATATAGGTACATACTCACCTGTGTTCCTACCTTTAAAATCTAAATAAATGCCTTGATAGTATGGTAATACCCAGTGAGCACCACACAAGGTAGTCAAGTGTTCATTAGCTCTAAAATTCATCTGGTTCATGTGCTAGATTTGTACATTGCTAATTGTGGAAGAGAGAAATCATATTCCCATGTCTTTACTCCCAACTTTCTGTGGAGAAGTTTAGTAGTATCCTTTGTTTTCACACACACACTGAAGTGAACCCACACTGTAGGTGATACTAGGCTTTGAGGTCTTTGTTTCTGTGATGGCAGATCAAGGGATTTTTTTTCATTGAATTTGAATTCTTCAGCATTTTAGTGTATGATGTAATATTACTAATAATATGGTGTTTTGCCAGCTCATTAGGGCTGATTCAAATTTTTAAGATGTCTTAATTGAAAAATGTTAGAAGTTTTTGGAAGAGCTGCAGATATTTAATTATAAACGTGCCTGTAGAGCTGAGAACAGTTGTTTTAGTGTGCAGTTAATGTCCTGCTGTGTGAGGCTCTGGCTGAGCTAAAACACTGGGTGTATTTGCCACTCTATTTTTCTCTATCACTTCACACCAGTCATTTGAACGCGCTCTAAAAAGTCATAGAAGCAAAAACCTTATCATAAAAGTCAACTCTGTTTTTCTCTGTTGACAAATAGCCAATACATGGGTACACAATATTGCAGTCTCTCTGTAGGAGCAACATGATCTATCAAAAAAAATGAAACATTAATATGCAGAAATGAACCCAAAGGAATCTGGCTAGTCCTTCGTCACTGGCCACTGTCCTATTTAAATTATACTGCCCAACTCATACACTAAGAAAGTTGCAATTGTTTCCATGGGAGCTCTCTGTAGAGAGTGCCAGAGTAAGATTTACCTGGAGACAAGTCAGCCAATAGGAAGAAATTTAAAAAAAAAAAAAAAAAAAAATTTGCTCAGTGAGGGGAAGTCCCAAACTGAACCTGGTGTCTGCTCATACTGTGCAGACTTTGAGTATCTGGGTTGGTGGCTGCAGGAGGAAATTGTTCTCCTCACTTGGTTGTGACTTTGTAAGGCTGCCACTGTCCCCAGTGTCTGATGTACTCTCACACTCTTCAAAACTGGCAGAGCATCAGAATTATTTTGATGCACATCGTGGATACTTTGCTGCCCTCAGTGCTTTTCTGAACTTGAGAGGAATCCCAGAGCTCTGCCTGTGACCATCTTCATGGCCATAAAGAAGTCCATAAGAGCAGGAGACCAAAACTGGTGTTCTAAAATTGCAACCTATTTGTTAGATGTTTTCATCTTCATTTATTCAAATATGAGCAGAAAGTGTTTTAAGACCTTTCCCTTACATCCACAAAACTGAGCCTATGAACAAAAAAAAAAAAAAACTTCTTTTAGTCTCATTCCACAGAATTAGCTTTCAGTCAGCAACAATTACTACAGTAATGTGCAGTCTGAAGTCTGTATCATGCTGGAGTACAAGTACAGATTTTTGTTTCTCACCTAGTAGGGCTGCACAGATAATAAATAGGAGGTGCATATGGCATAACTAGACTTTTTTTTATTATGGTTAAGGCAAAAATATGCCATTTCACTGAAGCACTCATTTTAGAATGTGACGCCTTTTTTTTTTTCTTTAAAAAAAGCAAAGATATCTTGTTTCAATGTATAAATTTCTTATCTTTGTCATTTCAGAAGCCTGAAAATTAAGAACTCCAACTTTTCCTGTTTCCTGCAAGTAGGACACAAAAAATGAATCTGAAATATTCCTGTTATGTGTCTTTGGAGCAATGTCAAGATAGACCAAAGAGCAAAAGTTTACTCTTTCTTCAAACTAGTTTTTATGATGAAATATAGCTGTAAGGTTTAAAAAAAAAAAAAAAAAAAAAAAAAAACCACCAAAAAAAACCAAAAAAACACAAAAAAAAAAAAACCCCAAAAAACCCACCAACCACCACAGCAAGCTAAAGTTTTACTCTCTGTAATGCAGGAAGCTCTCTACTGGGGCTTACGCTTGTTTGTGTGGATAAAATGACATTGAAAAAGAGCAGTTTTCAACTCAGAGTTTTTGTCTTTTCTCAGAGGAGTGTACAGAATTATTTCCTTTATCTTGGCTATCGACTAAAAACTTGCATAAACATGATTATGCTGTGTGATCAAGCCTATTTCTCTCTGAAAAGTACACTTTTGCTCCTGGCATTCAAGAGCTGAAACTACATACGGATTAACTGCACATTTTTGAGTTATCATCAAGTGTTGCTCTGGATGCGTTTGGGCAACAGCCAAGCTTCAAGCAAGGAAGATATTAAACAGAGAAAGAACAGAGCATGTATTTTGTAAAAAGTTTTTAATGTATAATTTGTTTCCTTGTTGGGCAAAGATCTTTTGAAACACTTAAGCCATGGCTGTCTTGTATCCATAGATCTGTCTTTATCCAAAGTGTGTGTTACAGGCTGTCTAGCTGATTATGTGCTTGTTGTGGTGAAGCTGGTTGTTCAGACAGGGCACTGCTCCTTCTGAAGCAGTTTTGCTGCTGTTCATGGCTAATGAAGCCTCCTGCTGTGCTGGCTCCCAACCTAGAGTTCTTCGCTGGCAGTACACAACGGCCCAGTAACAACAGAGGAACGTCCATCAAGCAGGATGCAGACAGGGCACAGCTTTCTTCTGCTTCATTTTGCAGGTTTTAACGACCAGACTCGTAAAAGTGGAGGGTATTTTCATTTGAAGGGGTATTCAAACAAGTTGAATTACAAACTGTGTGCTTTAATTTTTCTCAGTAACTCTACTTTCCTGATTTTTCCTAAAACCTGTAGCAAAACACAGGATACTGCATTGAACTTTCCAAACTGCTACTCCTCAGGAAACTCTCGCTGACTGACTGTTGGTTCCTTCAATAACAAAAAATGTGACAGAACAATAGGGTGAATCGAGACAATAGGCCATTGTTTTTTTTAGGTAAAAAGCGGTGAAATAATGATGAGAGAGTTTATTTTCCTGATGACGTTTTCCATCCTGTCGCTTTGCTCTGCTTACGCACATCTGCATATTACGGGGCTTTTGCAGTGTAGCCTTGGTTCCCTTCTACAGAGCCACATTTGGAGACTTAATTATCTCAGGAACTCTGTAGTAATTGAAGGGTTTGTTTTGGTTCTTAAAATCATGCTTCGTTATTTATAAACTCAAAACTATAATTATGGACAGTAGAGCAAACTGGAGACAATTAATTGTCTGTGCCTTCCCTGGAGTAGCACGGAAATGTCTGCTGACTGCATTTCAGTGCTATTCATAGCGTGGTCCTCCAGCACTACCGGGATTGCTGTGAAGTGTAAAAACTAGAGCAATTTAATATTTTAACCTTACTAGACGATAGAGCTCATAATAGCCTAGACTGTGGATGCTTTAATTACACTGGGGCATGACAAACATGATAAGTAGAAAGTCAGATTCAAGCTCTCAGAGCTGCTGGGAAGAGAGATTTCTTATATTTTCTATTAAATTGTGCCACAAAATACAACTCAATCCTACTCATATACACAACAGTGTTGTAAATTAGTCTTGCACACACTCATCTATCTAGCTAAGAAAGAGCCAAAGAGTTTTGGAAGAAAATAAGCGTGCTTTCAAGACACAGATTTCCTAGTAGCTTCTTTACAAGAAAAATAAGTAAGGTTTTCCCTCCATTTTGTCCAGAGAAATTCAGAAAATACATAATCATGCCTTTCTAGGAGTCACTGTGGTTCCCCTGCAGGTGCACTGGAATTGTCCCCATGCAGTGTGGGAAACTAAACGTGGCACTGTCTGATTGCTTGTGAAGCTTCTGTATGGATGTGAATGTTTGAGCAACAAGTTTTGTAAGTCATCTCAAGCTGCTGTTTGATACTTTCTATAGTGTTGTCTCCATCTTATCCCTTCAAGCCACACATGCTGGGGCCATTTATCTGACCCAGCAGTTTCTCCCTAAAACACCATTCCAGCTCATTTAGTTGAGAGTTGGCAAACGTACTGTAATTTTTCTACTGTCATGTGCACAGGATTTGTTATATTGTTTAGATAGCTTCAATAATTCAAGGAAAGCTGAAATGGCCACTTTTGTCGTAGCTTTTCCCCCACCCCATCTAGTTAACTAGCTCCAAAATCTCTCAAGCAATTGCATTTTTGTCCTTTGATCCAAAGGGATTGAGCTATTGGCCACCAGCTGAGCTGCAGAAACTGACACAAGATGTTCCTTGGGCCCCCCCTGATTCTGAGGCCTTCCTCCAGAAGAGTTTAACATGAAAACTTTTTAAGATCAGTCTTATTGGTATGTGTGTCACTTGTTGCATGGATGTGACTGTGGGACTCCTTTTTTTTTTTTTTGCATCTACTCTGAGCAACATTGTCACATGGCAGAACCAGAGCTTTCTAAGGCAGCTTGCCAAGCTTCTCCCTGCATTTGCTGAAGTGTGTTTAGCACCATGCGGTTGTTCATTATCAGAAGATCTGCTTTCTGTAGTGACTGAATACTTTGTTATTGCTACTGCTGAACTAATTCTGCAATGACATTGAAATACTTCAGAATACATGCAACAGGTTTCTTCATTTGTGGTTTGAAATTCAAGCTTCCAGAATTTCAGTTGCTATGAACATGAAAATAAAGTCTGTGTGCTATCATTTAGTTTGCACAAGTGGTGCCTGTCTGAATTCATTAATAAATACATCCATTATTTAATATTGTTCTCTCTATGATCTTGTCTACTTAAATAGTGACTTTCCTTTTTTTTTTTAATTCCTCATAAGCCACTTAGTCTTGTCATGCCCGTGTCTCCAGCTAAACACAGCTATGCGAAGGAAGGAGAGGAGCTCAGCCATGGTGTGGTGAAGTGCCAGATGTGAGCAAAACATGGGACTCTTACCTGGCTTCCCAGAACCCAGGAAAGTGTTTGGTGCCTGGCTGTTGCCACAAAGGGCCATGCACTAGAGGGTTGTCCATGGATTCTTCTCTATCAGTACACTCCTTTTGAAATTGGTTTGTGCTTGGGGAAGGACACATGAGGCTAACATCCTGTCCTGATCCCAGAATAATCTTGCTGTTGCCTTTGGTCCTTGACGTGAAGGGCTGGGTCAGATGCAAGGGTCAGTTGGACACTTTTCACTTCTCAGTTGTCAGCTGGATTTGTGTGAAGCAGTGTCAGGTACAAAAATATTATCTGTGGGCTTCTCAAGGTGGGATTCAAACACAAGTGATGCAAAAGCTTCAGGAATTATGGGTGCTAAATCATTAGGCCATAACAGAGCAGAAAACATCCTGGGAGCACGAATTAGTAAAATGGGGAAGGTATTGAGCATTGCAGGTACACAGTTGACAGTACTCCTGTTTTCAAAATAGCTAAATGAAGTCCCAGACATGTGGTTTGCATTAGTACTAAGATTTTAACATGCTTCTCATGGCTAGATTTCCAAACAGCTTCTCAGCTTCTCTGCAATGTTTCAGCCAGGACCTTACCCATATGGAACAGGTCTCAAGCACTGGGTTTGTTCTTGGTGGCCCATGGGTCTGCCCTACTGACAGCCACCCAGTCAGCCAGGGGTGAGTGTGGGAGGCATGTGCAAACTCTCCACTCCACGGAATTACTAGGGTGAGGGAGGATGTTACCCCTTTAAACATGCAGGTTTTCATGCAATTTTCTTTGGACAAAATATTATAGAGAAAAATTTTAAGGCCAAGATATGACCCCCTGCTTGAGAGGGTTGGAATGGAAACACTGAAAGCTCCTTCAGGCATTTGTCCTGAGAACAGGACTGCTGTGCTATACATGTTACCATTCACTGTGGAGTTAAGGCCAGAGAGTTTACATAAAGTAAGCTAAATTCAAATATTTTCACAAGTGTGGTCATAATAATAGTTCCCTACTCCAGGTGGTTGAGTGTAATGTATTACATACACACAAGCATGAGCAAGAATCAATTTGTGTATGCAGCTTTTGTGTAAAATCTTCAATATTTGCTTCCCCAGTAAAATTTTTAACTTAAACCTTTTGAGTAATGATTGGGAGGAGCTAAACTGCTACATGCCAGCATTGGCTCAACTGGGCAAAACCCTGATGAACCTTTTAAAATCAACCCTGCACTGGGTATCTCCAGGTTCCTTCCAAGGTAAACTGTTCTATGCTCCTATGAGCTGAGATGTTAGCAGAAAAAGTTAGCACTGAGGAAGCCCAGAGCTGGAATACACCCCACACACATGCCACAGGCACCTTAAGAACTTCACTTTGCAGAGTACTAATAAAAAAGAGGATGTATCAAATACAAGTCATGCCCACTTCTATGCAATACACTAAATCAAGCTTTAAGTTATGACATTTTAAAAGCTAAATTGTTTCCCACTGGGCAATTTCCATCATGCTCTTTCAACTCAATTACCATCAACATCTGGTCAAAGTTACATTCTTAATGCCAAAGAGTTTCAGCTTTTCAGGATATAGCCTGTTAGTTGCCCATATAATGCAGCCCCTGCATGTTCTTATCACACACAGAGCTTATATTTATTCTCCAGAAAAATACAATTATGGCTGTATTTGTACAAAACATGTATTATGTACATGACATGTAGCTGCACCATTATATCCACCACTCCAGGATATTTCCTTCCATTTTCTTTTTTGAGGAAAGGCTGAAGGGGAAAACAGAGAGGAGAATGTCTGACCTGGGACAGCAGACCAGCCCCTACACAGCTTTCAGTCAGACAGAATCTCTGCAAGGACACAAAGTCCCTTTATTCACTGGTTCTGTGCTTGGGTGCAACACCTACTCCTACTTGGCTCCAGCTCATCTCAATCACCTTGCTGTCTCTATTGCAGTCAGAAAAAGTTCTATTTGCCAACCCGTTGGGTTCTTTTGAATGTTTAAGGTAAGTGAACTCTCCCTGAGAGAGGTTTCTGAGGAGATCAACAAAACCAACACCTAACTCCCATCTGCTCTTTACCACATTAGCTTGAGGTGGCAGTTTAATGAACCAGGCCCCACACATCAGTGCCATACAGAGGCTGATTTTTCCCCTATGTTTGGAATGTTAACTGCTGTCACTCAGTGTCAGATGTTAACACCTGGCAAAAGCTTGTTCATCCAGGATGAAACCTGTATCTAATTCTGCTTCTTGAACTACTGAAAGTCAGGTAGACCTTAAACCTCAGTCCTGTCAGTAATAACCAAGTATTCAAGTTATTTAACTCTCAATAGGATGAGGGAAATGAAAAATAATAAAAACTATGAAGATGGTGAATGAAGGAACAAGCCATAGGAATCAAGTTCATGCTTTTGGGACAGATTTGTATGAAAGCAGTTGTAAATCAAGGTGAGTCTGAGAAGCAATTTCACTAAATCTCACATTAAAAAATCCTATAAATGGAGCAGTATATAACTTAGCACCAACAGTTCTGAAGAAGGCTATATATAAAGCAAAAGTACATTTAACTGCAAATTGCTGCTGAAAGGCAAACTTTTACTACTAATTTGATATTAAAGAAATACACTAAATCAGCACAATGTATTGAAGTGTAACTAGGAAATACTAGATAAAGAGAGTGACCAACAAGTGGAAAATGTTATCAATTAAAAAAAAAAAAAAAAAAGAAGTCTAAAATAGCTTCTGAGATAATAATATACTTGGAAAGTTAACGCTTCTGGAGATGACCAAGAGCCAATTCATAGCAAGGTGTTGTAAGCTGTTTCTCATCAATTCTTCCTCACAGGATGGATTACCAGATCCACAAAGACAGTAAGAAGATCTTGCACTGAGCTTGTGCCTGGCATCACCTATAGAAAATGCAGGGGATCAGAGGGGTGGCAGCAATTGCCATGGAGCCCAGAGAGGAAAGAGGCTCCAGGCTCAGATTCCTCTATTTACTGAGTCCTCTGCATACGTGCCTCCTCTGTGGCAGGTCGCTGCAACAGATAACCTTACCTTGGCTAAATTTGGACATCTCTATCCCACAACTGCAGTTACTCAGCAACAAACAAACCACACACCAGCCTGGAGGCAGAAATGGAAGAGTTATACCCAGTATGATTTAAACACGTCTGGGAGCTGTGCAGACAACCTGCAATTATCAAACTAGGAGTTTCACGAGCTGTTTAAAAGACAGATGGTTTATTTTTCTAACCCTTTGGAAAGGACCAACAGCATCCTCATCCAACACCTTACTTGGGGAAGGAGTACTTGAGTGCAAAAACAATTCCTTAAAACACTGCTTTTCTGCTGGTATTCTAGTTTTGTCCATTTAAGCTCTGACAAAATAAAAAAAGTCCCAAAATCTCACTCTTTCCCAGTGAGAGGATCCCATCAAATATATTTGCGTATCTGCAAATGGATTCTTATCCCATACATCTCTAACGCTCAGGTTTTTCCACTGTTTGAAGACAAGTGGTAGGAACAAACTGACAGGAGAATACACTGTTTAATCCTGTATAAGGGATGATGAAGTGAACCTACAGAGCCAAATCCAAACATTTAGAGAGACAAGCCTGGATGCACAGGAGCAATTAGGCTTGCATACTTGGGAAAACATGTTTGGGGAGGACCTTTTTCATAACTCCCAAAGGGAAGTGGCTGTGATACCCAGCTGTGGCAGGGAGACATGCTTGGAGAGCCATACCTTACTTAGCACAACTGAAATGGAAACAGTCCAAGTAACCATTTACTCATCTACACAAACTTAAACCTTAAATTTAGCAGCATTTCACCTTTTGACCTAGAATTTCACATTGCCTCAACCAGCTTGACTTGAGCCTGAACAGCTACAGAAATGTTTACAGCTATCTGCTGCAGCAGGATAGAAGAAAACCTTGCCTAAATCTTGAAACCAGTGTCTGGGGACGGTGCAGACACAATCAGCACTGGATCAGTTGGACTCACTGCAGACATGTGCCACAATGCCACCAAACCCAAAGCCTAGTCTGAGCACCCCACAGCACCCCATCCTACAAACAGGACAAATCCTGCTCCATTCTACATGATTTATTTAAATGCCAGTGTCCAGCAGGCAAATGGATTTTTTAAAAAATATATTTTCAGTAGAGGTGAGGAATCCAGTATAGAGTCAGCAGCTTATAACTCTATATTTTTTCTAATAAAAATATTTTAGAATTTAAACATTCACTTAGATCTGGTACAGATGCGGGCCCTATCCACACAGAACCACTCAGGATGGAAAGGACCTCTGGAGCTCACCAGGTCCCACCACATGCTCAACATTATATTTATTATCAAACAAATTTTCTTTTAAGTACGTTTGTGTTTTCATGTACAGATTTAGGGACTAGCTCACATGCTGTAGGGCTACTTAGCAGCTATAAATTGACGGACTTGCTCATTCATGCAATGTGCTGAAAAACCAAAGGCTTGCTGCAAAGGTAGGGCAGCCAGAACCCTGGACTGTGGAAGTATGGCACAACTATTCCCCTACAACACCTCAAAGGAGCCACATTAAGACCACTAACCTGCTCATTCTCCTGGATGAGTTGTCATAGCCCAAGTCACATCCTGCAGACTTTCAGAGCACTGGCCTAATCTCTCATTTCAAAGCACTTGAGAGAGAAAACAAGAAGAAAAAGCCTTAATACCCAAAGGAAACAACTCTCACTCCATTCCCCCCAACCCTCAGGTGTTTTAATTTTCTCTGTAACAACGAAGTCTGGCAGGTACAGGTGCTGCCTACCTGTAGGCACACAGTTTGTGGTAAGTGGGAGTGGGCTGAGCGGCTGAGCCTCATCCCCAGTGGGCTGCAGCTGCGCAGGACAGGTGACAGGTGACCAGCATTGAAGGTAATGAGACTGGGAGTGCCCGGGTGCACTGACCAATCACCAAAGGGACACACAGGTGCAATGCATGTAAGGTGAGGGGTATAAAAGGTTGGGCTGAAGGACAGGAGGAGCAGATGCTTGAAGCCTTCTGGAGTGGTATGTTGTTGCTCTGTATGGGTTGAAGCCTTCTGAACTTGTATGATGATACTCTGTGTACTGTGGCTGTCTCAGCTGTGATGTCTGCTGTAACACCTATCCACACCAGGTCCTTACCTGGCAGCTTTGGTCTTGCAGTGCTTAATGGACTTAGGTGTTTGGATCAATGGCCAGAGCTACCCTTGCCCCAGCAGAGGCAGCAAAGCTGTAGACCCTCCACAGCCCCCTTCTATGAAAGCAGCTGGATGGGTTTAAACCACCAGTTCTGGGTGCCTTAACCCATGCAGGCAGTCTTGCCCTGGAGCAGGTGGGACAGTGCTGCAGGAACCACTCCATTGCTAAGGAGGGTGGTGAAAATAGCTGGTGTGGCTGAATCCTGCTGTGCAGCCAGCTCTGCCTGCTGTACCAGCGGTCCTGGAACTGGCTGGCCCCATGGTGCCATGAGTCACAGCACCACACGTACCCCTGAGGCAAATTGTCCCTCAGCCCAGCCTGGGCCAGCTGTCCTCTGTGTCTCTGGGGAAATGCCCAGTGCTCCTGGGACTCTGGATGGTGTTCAGGAATGGGTGTCAGGTCTTAGAAATCAGCATCCAACCACAAAATACTGTGACCTGGCACACAGGTGTTTGTGAACCCCCAGCAGGACTTGCACACCACCTGCCTGGTTTGCAAGTACAGCGAGTGCTGTCATCTCTGTCCCGCTTGCAGCCTGCTGGATAAGCCAGCAGTGCTGTCACCAGCTCATAGCAATATTTCCTCAGAGCTCTCAAGCTAAGGAAAAGGAGCAAGGAAGGGGGAAGAAAACTGCCATTTACTCACAGTAGTGTGCTTTTCCTCTGAAATTGTTATCCTGCTGGAAACTCCCTTGGCATTCAAAAAGTATCTGTGTTTAATCCCTGGTTTTATTCAAAATGCAAAGTACTTTGCCTTGAGATTGATAATTTAATCTCATTTGGATAATTGCTATCAACTACACTAACAGCTGACAAAGGTCAAGTCATTGGTTATTCAAAGCAGGATTTCCCCCATTTTACAAAAAAACTTCTACTTGATCTTTGACTTGTCAGCTGCAGCGTGTGATTGCTTTCAGCACTGGTAATCACTGCCAGGGCTGTGTGCATCTGTGTGCACACACATTTCACACACATAAATGCAAACTGGAAATGGTCTGCCTACTCACACCTCTGTGTGATCCCATAGATCACTTCCAATTAATGTTCAATAAAATTTACATCCTCCATAGCACTTTGTATACATTTGCATATATTAAATTATCCCAAGTCCTACTAAGTAGTGAAGGGAGCTTCTTAGCCTTATTTTTATTCTTTCTCAAGGAAATTGATTTTATGTGATCGTGATATTTTTGCATGTTTGTCCATCCCCTAATACTAAATCAGTCCCTAAGCAGTAAATTGACAGACAAGTAAATGACTATAGATTTCATGAAAGCAGAGAGACAGTGAGAGATGAAGAGGTGAAATGCACACAGGAGAGAGATAAGATCATTTCCATGGTGATATAGAAATTCATGAGGAACAAACTTTCCAATTTCACTTCTTGCCAGGCTATGCTTTCATTACATGTAATATTTTAACTAACTCATAATTCTGGTTGCAATTCAGTTGCTGTATTTTAGAATCAAAAGTCATATTGCTTTAAGTTTGTAAATCTGTTGCAAAGCAATATAATGTTCATAAAATCCTAAATTGCTACAATCTCACATGTGAAGGCCCTACTCAGCCCTGAAAATGGGTCTATGAAGAGGGGATAAACCCAGTGCTCTTTATCGCATCTTATCAATAGAAAATCCTCAAAACATGGCAAACTGACTTCACTTGTTATTTTTTAAACTGTATAGACTGAGAGTCAGCAAAAAATTGAGTTTAGAGGAGAAAATAAGCTCAGGACCTCAATGCTGCTCTGATACTCAGATTGCATCAACTTTGATGGAGAACTTTCCTTGCTAAAACAAAGTTTCAACAATGCACAGCAAAAGTCTCAGTTTCCAGCTATTCATTGCCCATTCTGTCAGGACAAATTCAGGACTTCTCTTGCAAGTCCTTGGACAGACACTAAGAAACTATGGTTTCCTGGAACAATAAAAAAAAATAATCTTGGCATCATTTTTCAAATTACTATTTTCCCCACCACTGTCCTGTCGGGAGCCTGCCAAAGCCCAGTCACCGAGATTTGTCTCTCACCTTCCCAGACCTGCATCCTTGTGCTATCCCCACGGCTGGTCCCAGTCACATGCCCCAGCAAGGGGACCTCCCTGTGTCCCTATGGTTTCTTCTTACCCCAGGAACATGGGCTGCTGGGCCATGCTTAACTCCATGGGAGCTGATCATCAGACCCAGACTTTCACTCCTGGTCACTTCTCTTTGTGGCCAGGATGAGACTTCTACAGTATTCAGTGGTGCAAGGCAGCTGCAACAGGAAAGATGTAAAATCAAAGGGATAATTCACACACTGAATGTGTTGTAGAAGTAAAATACCAAATAAATCACCCCTTGTTCTCAAAGAGGAAATGAGATTAATAATTACATTACCTTTCTTGATACATAAGAGAAAATCCATCCTTGTTTATCTGCTCTGTGGTGCCTGGGAAAGCAGAGCTGGTGTTACTGCTTGCTGGCCTCTGCAATGCCCCAGCCATGCCCTGTGCATTCCCCGTGCCCCTGGAGGAACTGGGCAGCTCCAGGGACACATACCCCTGCAGGACCCATGGATCCCTCTTTCAGGGGAGGGAGCACTTTGGTCTCATGCAACAGGAAAGTGCTTCTGTTGTGTAAGAGAATAATTTAGAAACAGTATTTCGGCCTGAGCGTTTTAATCATGGGAATGTGTGTAAATTAGCAATCTTTTACATCTGTTCAATACATGGACACTATTAGGGCATAATGCAACAGCTTCTTAGAGCTCTGGGTAAATGCTGCCCAGCAGTTCGAGAGCTGCAGTGGTGAGAAATGCCTTGGCTGCCTCTGGTGAAAGGCTCAGAAGCTGTTTATTAAAGAGAGGCCAGATTGCCTCTGCACCTGTGGGTGTGCAAACGTTGGCAGCTCTTCAGTGCATGTTTGTGTCTTTCACTTAAACCATCCGAGATCTTCATTACTGCTTCTACTGCCGCTACTACAGAAAAATGTTGCTGTATACGACCTGCAAACAAAGCAAGGTAGGAAAAGACAGATCCATCACACAACTTCAGGCTTGGAAAAGCCTGTTTGCATGGTTGGTTCAGGTGTGCTGTGTAGCTGACCTACAGCATTGCTTTAGTTTACTGAGGATGCAGAGAAGGGAAAATATTTTCATCTTAATTATGATCCTGATGTTTATTGTAGAACCATTTAGTGACTGTAAAAGCCAGTTTGAAAAACACTTACTTCACAGGATTGAGGGACTGAAGAGACAGAAGAGCAAAGAATTAGGCCCAGGGGAATTGCTGGAGAAGACAAAAGACTGCAGCTATTTCTATATGGTGGGAAGATGAGAGGCACAGCAGGGGCAGGTTGGTGTCTCTGTGGGTACCAAGCAATGCCAGGCAGAGGAATGGCTCATTTCAGTTGCCTGTTGAAATTGCTGAGAGTAAGACAAGTTTGTAAGTCACCTTCCTGTAGTTATATGTCTTTTGCTGGAGCACAGTTTGAGAGATGAGAAAAAAATTCAAATGACACAAAATTTGCAAAATTCTTCAGCAGAGGTGAAGCAAGACAACAGTGGGAAAAGACACAGCAGGCTAAATGGGATGTGCACCATCATCAGTGGAAATAGATGCATTCAGATTACAGAAGTTTACACATCTGATTTTTCATTTCAAAATAAATAATACGGCAGTACTTCTGTATGGTTCAGTGCTGTTTAAAATAATTTCAACTATATAAAATACTCTGGTGAATTAAAAAATGTATGTGTAAACTGAAAATTTGAAATGAAGCTTTTTAAAAAAATATTTTAAATTTAAAAAGTACATTTCAAAACCGTACACTGTAGGATAAAACAGTTATATCTCAAATCCTGAAAGGTAAAGGTAAATTGGAGTTTTGGCTGATATTTTTATACTGAAATAAAAATACAAAAGGGTAAATTATGTGTATCTTTATCCTATTTGCCTAGTCTGGTAAGAAAGCTGGCTTGAACACACCCTAGATGTTACCTAAAATCTTTTACTACAGCCCTGTAATCACCAATAGCCTGATCCAAAGTCTATTGATCGGTTTGGAGCCCTTCCCTTGACACTCACCCAGCCCTGCTGGGATCAGGAGAAGAAAGGAAGGTGGGACTACAGACAAGGTGCTTAAAGATAAAATCAATGGCAAGGTTACCAGGAATTAAGTCTTTTGTTTGAACATAGAGGTTGTTGGCAGGGATAGACATGTCACAACTCATGGTCTTTCATCCTTCTGCTTAGATTTTGACCCAAATCCCTTTTCAGTTCTTGATCAGCGATTTTATCTTGATCTGGATAAAATGTATAGGCTTGATAAAAGACTTATGTCGATTTTATCCTATTGATCCAAGACTCTAAGATAAGATAAAAAAAAATATTGTTCTTGAAAGATGGGAATGATTCCTTCCCAGGAGATTCCTCTGTCACTGCTGGTAGGTAAGAGGTCTTCATTATCAAAGGCACCAAGAAGCACTGCCGCTTACATGGAATGTGTCAAATGTTTGAGGGGGTTTTATTTAGAGAAAATGTGTGACTCAAGCTAAAGCATCTGGCAGATAGGACAAAACATTTCAGAAATTTATTTTTCAAGATGAAAAATGGAAATAAATAGATCTCTAAATGTTGATTTCGGAACAGGGGAGGATTTATTTTCTCAACTTTTTATGTTTTCCACAGGGAAATGACAGGAAATGGTTGGATTTCTATCACTTTTTGAATACTCTTAAAAACGTTTTCCTGCCTGACATTAATGGACGAATAATTGAACAAGATAAAAAAAAAACCATAAAATACACAATGAAGCCAAATTTTCTGTCAGGACTCAAGATTTTAATTTTTACATCAAAATCAGGAAGGATTAAAATACCCATAGTGTGACAAAACCCAATCCTTTTCCTCAGAAAAGGCATAATGAGAGTTCCCATCAACAGCAGTGGGCAGCAGGACATGAGGGTGAGGGCAGCTCTCTGGGAGAGCACAGCTCAGGCCAGAGACTCCAGGTGATGATAAATCCTGCTGCATTGCCACCTCCAGACACCCAGTGAGCCCTCAACATGGGAAACGTGAACAAAGGCAAAGCAATTTTCACTGAGCTCAGACCCTGGGAAGACCTGTTCTGCCCTCTTTATATCCTCAGTTTGTAAAAAGAAAGGTCAAGAAGATCCTCCCTCCCCTGCCATGCTTGGTGAGACCTTATCCCATGCCAAGTCAATAACAAAGCTCCTGCCACTCTCAGCAGAGGCAGATTTTCACCGAGAAGTATTACTGAACTTTAATTTGAGAGCACACCCCAGTGACCCCCAAAGCGCTGCTGTTCACTAATCAAAAGTACGGAAATTCTTAAAAGAAAACCCATCCCTTGGGAGGTTCAATGAATGTGATCCACCTACTTCACCCTTCAGCCCTGAAGGATACTTCCTGAAGGGTTCTTTTTGCCTTGTTATGGCAATAGCTTCAATGCTTCTGCTTTCCATCACTAAAAATTCCACTCTTTGAATTTACAGGTTCCTGCTATTTATAGTCCCTGAAAGCCCTTGACCAACTGTTCATTTCGTAAGTAATGCCGTCATATGAAGCTTAATTTGCTGAATATGATGTTTCCTTTCCTTTGTCATATTGAATTACCAGCAATTATGGCTTTAGTCTAACGTAATATGAAACTAAGGCCACATAATAATTTACCCAATGAGCTGCACCAACACTGTATGAGCTGTATCTGCAGTACCACATCTGAAGTTTAAGTCAGTCTGGGGCTTCCTAAAAACATAAATAACAAAAAGGTACTATATATGATGGAAAAGCAGATTTAAAGGTCACAATTTTAATATGCAACTAAAAAAAAGGGAGTATGAAAAATGTAACTAATGGGAATATAAATAAGTAAGCCAAACTTTAGCTCATTGTGAACAGTACCTCTTAATTCCAACCTAATAATATAGAGATATTTCCTTAGGAGATTCTGAAAAATACTTAATAAAAACCTTGAAATCTTTCTGAACAAGGGACTCCAAACATCTGGTATCACATTTGAAATACCACTTGTTTTTCTAATCACTGAAGGGGAAAAAAAAAAGAATGGATTATTATTCTTGCTCACAATAAATACCCGAAGTGAAGAGTCACTCAGCATTATTCTCTCTCTGGTATTTTCTCCCACCCATTTCTTTACTACCACTAAAAATTGTTCAGAAGACTGTAAGGGATGTGGCAGATCCACAGGGCCTGTGGCTGCAGCATCCTCCAGAGCTAGCCTAGGACCCACGGTGGTACACAGCCTCCACAAGACCCAAAGAGCCTGGCAGGCTGCTAATGGAACCACTGTTCAGGTTGCTCTATCCTGGGGGTGAATTATTATTTCTATCTTGAAAATAGCTTGCACTTTGGCTTTATGTTCTCTGACAGAGTGACAGCCCATATTCCAGTTCTGGCAAGCTTCTCAAGGTCCAGAAGGGTGACTGAGGACATGAAATTTTAAATACCTATACAAACTTCTTCCAAAAGCAGAGGGCTCTAAGGACATTCCAGTTTTTTCCTGTATCAAATGTATCCCATGAGTTACCTCTCACATCAAGTTCCCTTAAATTTGGGGCAAATTTCCAAAGTGCAAAGACTCAGAAATAAATGATGGCAGTTAAACATTGTCGTTTTGAGCCTTTTTGCAAGTTTGGATAAAGATTTAGAATTTCTTGCCCATTCATTCTGCCCTACTCAGGTAACAGAAAGCACATTGCTGCAGGGAAAGAAAAAGGCAAATAAAAAAGATGTATCAGTTGTCCCTAGACAGAAGGGAATTAATATCACAAGTGCTTGTTCCCCTTTTGCACAGATACTGATTTGATACTTGAGTGAACATTGTGAACTTGAGTTTTTCAGGGCTGAAGCAACTCACTTTCTCAGCAAGATGTGCCAAGAAGCCAAATTACAAAAGGACAGATGATTCATTTAACAGGAGTTTTCATCAAGTTGCCACACCGCCTGACCTCCAAACGTGCCAAGATGCTACAGTATCACTTAAACTGGGAAAAAAATGCCTCTGTATTAGAATGTGTGAGATTCACGAGGTTCTCATTATTGCTGTAATATTAAAAAAACCCAACCAATACATAAAATAATACTCTAAATTGAGGAGCCCTTATGATCAATCAAATAAACACAGCATTTAAAGACAAAACAAAGTACACACCCATTTGAAAAATTATTACTGTTCATAAGGAAAAAATTGCATTCAAAAATCAAGATTAAAACCTTGCTGGTGCTGATAGCTGTGTGCATGCAAGAGTGGTGGGATGCAGAAGGGAGAATGATACCACCCGTTCTAGGTCGACATCACCACAGCCCTCCAAACTGAAGTAGTTTTCTAACGTGTTAAATTTAACCTAAATCATGTTGTCCCCTCACCGCAAAATCACTCGTGCTGGAAAGGGTGGCCCTGCCCACTCCTTCTCCCTCTCTTCTCCTGACAGCATCTCCCATTTTCTCTCCGCTGCACCTCTTGCTGCAGTCTGTCTGGTGCTCTTGCTTCTCAGAAGTAGTAAACTGTCAGCCAGGAGAAAGAAGTATTTACTGTTTTTTTTTTTTCCCCCCAAGGTTAGCTTTCCTTGGGAGAGTGAAATAAATCTCACTGAAGCAGTGAACTCCAGTTTCATCCCTTACCATTTAACTGCTGCTCTTGGGTGACTGGCTTTGTTTCTCAGCTGCTGTGTCACTAGACGAGATTTGTGCACTAGAACCATTTGTTGTGACCTGTGTTTCGTTTCTTTTCCCATTTAAATTAAATATTAACTAATCCCAGGGGTGCTACCAGTTTTAAACAAAGCCTAAAGACTAAGAAAAGGCAGACCTGCAGCAAAGATATTTTTTTCACCTGATCAGCTACAACATCTGGAAACAAAAGGATTCTCAGCTCAAGAACTCATCCTCTTCCTCATCTGTACCAGTTGGAAGAACAAACCTTACTCCTGTCATAGGAGCTATGCATTGTCCGGTGCAAAAGCTATCGCTTGGTTTTACAGTCTGCAAAGTATCTAACAATTCCCACAGGGCAAGCTGGCAGGATCGGGATGCTTCTTATATCATGAGAAACAAAGGAAGGATCTTTTTTCTGGAGACAGTTAATCAGTATTGATCACAGGGACTTTATGCAAAGATGCTCGGGCAGGGAGCAAGAACAAAGCGTAGGCAGCATTCTCACATCCTGCCTTAAAACAGACAGAAACGGGAAGAGTTTCACACCCCCCCTCACACACACCCCATTTCACTCCAGGCCAACTGGAGTTTGGTATCAGACTGTTCCACGTTGCCCCATGAGGAGGAATGGGAGGAGAGGCTCTGTCAGGCAGCAGCTCTGTCTCCTGCTTTGTTTGGGCTTTCAGCACCAGCCCCACCGTGCTTTAATGCTTGACACGTCCACAGGACCGAGCTCACTATTCAAGCAGAGGGGGTAAACTCCAAATGCTGGGATGTTATTTAATTTCCACTGAAGCTTTCACAGTGAAGTTTTAAATCCTCCCAGCTGGGAGGACCTTGTCCTTCAGCAATCCTTTAACAACACTGGCAATCCTGAAGCATTTTACATCTTATCCTCTCAGAGCATCTCACAGACAGTTTTGTTTAACAGTGTATCTAAGACCAGAAAAATTTCCCATATTCTCTTTTTGCTGTGGCAACAAGCAAGAACAAAAGGGTAAATGCTTTGCTTAAGGCTGAACAGCAAGTCCTCACCAGCTGAGAATCAATCACCACCTCTCACTTAGCTTTATAACCAAATCTCCTGCCTCAACACAGCAAAGGTAGGTGACCATCTCACCTCAGTGAGAAAAACTCGCCACCATGTCATCTCTATTCCTTCTTTTCAAGCCAGCAGTGCTTGCTTGCTTGCTGCATAATGTGATGAGCCTGCTCTGTATCACCCCAGGACAGGAAAAAGATGATTAGTTTAGTGCTCAGTTACCTAAGGTTGCTATGCTGGCCATACAGACTGACAGCATCCCCATCTCCTGCTGCTAGTGGCACAGATCTCTGCACCACAGCCTCTATAAAATACACACAATAGCCTAATAAAACACAGGCATAGCTGTAAGTAGACACAAAGGACCATATCTGCAAAATGGAGCAATCTTGATTTGTACCAATAAAAGCCACAGGATGCTGCATTTACAGGGAAAGGTACACGTGTACTTCATAGCACTGAAGGGGAAGGGACGCCTGCAGATGTATGTACATGTCTGCATGTGACCTTATCAGTATGCTGGAGTAATCACTTGTCTGTAAGGCACATGCATCTTCAGATATGAGATTTAAAAATACCCTCTGTGTCTCTACCTATATTCTGTTTTTTCTCCCTGCTCTCACCATAATGTCTTATAAGAAGTCTTTATAGATCTCCACCTTTCTGCTGCCTTTCCTTCCACTGCTCTTTTTATAACCAGACTTGCACGTCTTTATTATTCTTTGTGGCATTTCTAACACCAGTTTCTACAGAGTGATCTCAGACTTTGCTATTTTTAAATAAGTGTAGATGTGATTATCACTTAACCTGCTGATCCTGAGCCATATTTTGATCAGCTTGTGCTATGGGTAGGACAAAACGCCCCACACTTGGTGCCTACAGCTCCTACAGAGCCTCTCTGGTCTCAAGACACCTTGAATTTCAATAACACAGTAACAGTGTCCTTAGGTCTGTAGGAGTGGGAATGTCACTTTCGTGATGCCTTCTCTCCATTCATCTCTGGCCAGAGATATCTTCTTTCATATATCCTTTAATGTTAATTTCTGCTTGCTTTTAAATGCAAAAAGTCAAAATATAAACATGTTCTTTAATCTCATTATTGAAAAAGTTCTGATTAGGGTAATGATCTATATTTCCATAGGTACAGCCAATTACAGAATAGGACTCTGTTTAGTATTTTCTCAGCTTAGCTCTGTATTTCATTTAGCAGGGCATTTTCAAACCTCAAATAGTTGTAAACAACACAAGCAGGCTGATAAAAATGCTGCAGACCCATAGTACCCCAGGCAGTAAGTGGGAGTGGGCGTGTCAGTCACTGCTTCAGAGTATTCCCAAGGGGTGAAGGACTCAGTAGGATAGCTATCATCCCTTTAACCTGCATATTGCAGACTCAGGGTAAGTGTTGCCTGTGGATGCAATCCTGCTTTGCCAATAGCTATGGGAAGGAAGGTATTAACCACCACTCCCCGGCTCCCGGATTTCGATGGGGTCCCTGACCAGCGACATCTGTGGCCTGTGTTTGTGAAGTGGATCAGAACATGGGTCACAGTGGTTCAGTCATTACCTCCCTGCACTGTCGGGTCACCTGGATGTACAGACTTTATTGGCATCGTATTTGTGTCACATTAGTCAGAGCACATTGTGTTTTTGCTGGGTTTGGCTCTCTGTCAGCTCCTGGAGGCAATGCACCATCCAGCAAAAAGCCTGCCCGCCACCCCTTGGAGAAAGCTTTTGAAGAAGGCTGAGCTGGCAGCACGGACAGGCACCAGCTCAGGGCTCTGCACCAGGACACTGACGGTGTTTGGCCCAGCACCAGCTGTTCTAACACCAAATGAGCCGCCTGATGAAGCTGCGGCAGGAGCCTCTGCTGCACCACCTTCGGAGAGAAGCAGGCAGAGGGGTGCCCCGACCTGACCAGCCTTGGCAAACCTCCCACCAGGGACAGCACTGGGGGATGCATCCTCCCTACTTTAGATTTTAGTCCCCACTCTATGTGCATGTGTGTGCATGTGGAAAGGCAGAAAAGGCACAGCAACAGCAGGGAAGAAAGCAGGATGGTGTTCAGTCCTTACATTAATCCTTATCCAGCAGTGTTTGGAAGTGACTCCCCTGGACACAGAGTTTAAAGAAAGGTTTTACACAGCATACTGCGTCTGCAGTGGTGGGTGGCTGAGATACAGGCTGAGGGAAACAAGGAAATAGTCTGGTCTCTAGAACAGATGCTGAGGAATGTGTACCGTAAACCAAATCCAGATGGGCTGAATGATGAGTAAACGCTATCTTTACCTCTTATCTCTCCAGCTTTGTGTTTCACCATCATGCTAAGTGGCCCCTACCCTTGCAAGTAGCCTAATGATTACTTTCTCCAAAGGGTTTAGGTGTGATTCAGAAACAGAAAGGTGACTCCTCACATCAGATTGAGTTACTGGTCTGAGTGGCTCTCTCTCACACACACACTCTCACATACAGCGTTCCCCAGCTGCCAACACTGCTAGCACAGGGTGACCCCCTGAACCTGCCTAGGGATGCGTGCACCCCAGAGGCATTGCAGCTACTGACACCCCACCAGAACCTGTGTGTGCCCACTGCCCCTGCAGATAAAAAGCTGCCATTGACAAGCATGATGATGGCTTGAAATAGTTTTCCTCTCAGAACTACAGCTTTGTGGATTTTATTTTTTTAATATAAAAGTATGTGTCACTTTGAGATGCTATAAAAGTGCAATACTTTCATGTAGAAATGTTAGACATCTCCACTACATGCATTAAAAAGCAGTTTCATGTCAAAGCCAAGCAGGTTGTGCAGAGAACCATTAAGTGTCACCATTTTGTGTGCGGATGGTTTAGTCAAGAGCAAGAAATTGGAGCTGTCAGTAGGGATGAGCTGCTGGCACCCAGCAGAAACACAACCACTGCTGTGGTGTGGTGGGGGAAGAGAGGAGTGTTTCCCACCCATTTATCTCTGCTAATTTAGTCCCCATGATGAATGCAGAATGAGGGGAAAAAAAAGAGATCTTTGAATCAGGACAACACCTTGGCTTCCAGAGCACAGAGGGTAGAAACTGTTTCAGCATAGCTCTTATCTGTGAAACCTTTCAAAGCTGTGAACAAGATGCTAAATAGATTTAATAGCACTATCCCCTCAGGATGCAATAACTTATCTGCTTACAAGTTTTATCACTCACATAAGGCACTGCTGAGAGGCCAATCCCTTCTGTGACAGCACTGTTGCCCTGCCAAGGGCCCAACATGCCCCCAGGAAAAAGGGAGGCACATCCTCACAGTACCTGTGTGGACCCCCCCTCCACTAGCAGACCTTAAGACTGTCCAGAGAAGCCCACTGAGTGTGCTCCAGTCTGTATCTGGATTCAGGACTTTGTCACTGGAAGTCCCCAATGACCACAACACCTGTGGATGTGGCCCTCCTGTTCTGTAAGCAGAGGAATCTGTAATCTTCCCATCAGCAACAGTTCCAAGGCATCTAAGGCATCCCCATATGGATGTCATGGAGCTGCCAGGAATTCATGCCTCTGCGGCATGAGGTCATGCAGCCACAACTCTGCTTGGGGATACTGCACTCTATGGTGGGACAAGCCAAATACATGGTTAATTATTAGCAACAATTTCCAGCTACTTTATTTGAAAAACGTTAACTTACCTACATCTTCTCTCTCACACGCCTGCACTCGCACACATGTACATATGCACTCCCATGTTCTTTCCGGAAGAGGGGAGAAAATAGGCCAGGCAACATGAATAATGAAGATGATGGCACTCCCTGGGGCCATAATCTCATACAGCTGTGATCCTTGCAGCTCCATTATGAAAGTATCACCTTCTGAATTCAGACACGTTGATACTCTTTGTAATTGAACTGCAGATTTATGTTTAAATCAAATGCCACTGTTCTTTCAGTTGTGAAAATAGGGTTGTGTCATTAGGTTGGACTTTCATTTCCCAGCCTGGAGGATCCCCATGTCATCTACAAGGCAGATTGCTGATTCTGCAGCACTCTCTTGACACTCTCTCACTATGCTGTGGCCCTGCTCTGCTGCCAAAAAGAGACCAGGAGGCAGACATGCCACATGGCCCCTACTCTAGATGAACAAAAATTCAGCTGAAGAAATATTTTATAAAGCTTCTTCTTTTTCTCATTTCCAGTGGGGAGTATTGGCTGATGTGGCAGCAGGGTTGCTCTGAGGTCAAGATGGAGAGATCAAAGGCAGGCACTCTGGTCTGCAGCGCCTGGGTCTTTGGGACGCTGCCAGGAACAGGGCGGGCCCTTGGGAAAGCTCCCGTGGGAGAACAAGGGTGTGCTTGCCTTACCCCCCTCCTCTTAGATGCTGTACCAAATGGGCTGTCCCTTTCCACCACTTGATTGCAGTGAGAAGGGAGGAGGGAAAGGGATGTCACACGGGAATTTCATGTTTTTCCCGTGGTAGAGAATTAACCTTGCTTATTTGCATGATAAAGGGTGAGATTTCATTTCTTTAATGTGGTAGGCAGTACTTGCAGCTGCTGGGAGGGACATTGCTCCTCTGAGCTGGGCCACCTTCATCCTGGGCATTGCTGCAGGGAACATGTGACAGCTGCAAAAGCTGTGTGCAAAGAGTGGGAGCAGCAATGCATAACAGCACAAGCTAACAAATGTGTATGTCTTACTTTGGGAATGAACTGCATCCAGCCTGGAGAGACCAGACTCCTCCTCACTAAGAGTTCATGCTGCCAGTGATGCTCTTACGAGGAGAGTGATTATGGTTCTGATGTCTCAGCCGTGACACAGCTATGAGTGAGCTAAAATCACATGCTACATCAATTTAAGTTGATCAATGTTAACTTGTGTGAGCACATGCACAGGACTCCTCCATATACTGATACGTTTCCAATTGGAGCGCTTTGCCAGCACAGGAATGTTTTAAATCCTTGGCAGCTTCACTACCAAAGCTGCTTTAGCTTTGAACATTTTCTTAAATCATGCATGACACTGTGGGTAAAACAACCAGCCCTTCCCTGAGATGAAGGAAGTACCCCAGTAAATATGATGATCTGGCAGCGTGGCTGGTCTGCGTGAGATGCTTCTGCTGACACAGGGATGTTGATGTGGGTTCACAGCTTCTCACACCCCTTGGCTGCCACAGCCATCATCCCCCACGTCTGCAGGGCAGATGTAGCTATCACAGGGCCAGATATGACTGAAAGTGAATGCTGGGGATGAGGCTGCTCCTTTATCAGTTTCAGGGGCAAAGCACTTGGTGAGAGGGCTGAGGGCAGTGGCACCTCCCTTCACCTTCTCTTGCGTCAGTAAATCCCCATCTGGTCACTCTATCTGCACTGTCAGGGTAGGTCAGTGCCAGGGACAGGGCTTGCAGGTGCAGAGGAGTGTTGGGTTAGCACAGCCACCATCACGAGCACATCACAGTGGGCATGCTTACATCTGCCAGAAAGCTTGTATGAAAATGGTATCTTAGCACAAGGGAAATCAAACTCCAAGACTCACTAACCAAAGCAGTTATATTGTTAGGAAGCCCTTGTGAAATCAGATGAGAGCGACTTTTTTCACTTCAGCTTAAACCTGGACATCTACCTGAACCTGTCCAAATCAAGTAAGTCCATTTCAAAGGAGGGATCACAACAATTTTGCACTGGCTTAATTATGTAGTTTCAGATCAAACTGACAATAGAATCAGTGCAAGATATAAGATAGGCATGAGAATATTATAACCATAAACATGCAAGAAATAGAAGTAAATATTTTATGTTGTCAGCATGGGTCATATAACAATTACTAGAGCTGAAGAGAAACATTTAATTGCAAATGGCATTTTAATTTAAAAAAAATCATGTATCTCTGAAGAGGAGCTTATATGATGAAAGACCTGCTTAGTCTAATGAAATTGTACTTATGCCCTTCAACCCACAGTTTGCTTAAACTCTTAAAACTATCATGGCAATAAAATAAAAACCACTACACAGTACACAAGAGTATCACAAGAGTATCTAAATGCATGTGGAATAGTAGTATAAGAGTTAATATTTATCTGGTCAAGCTAATAAAAGTAAACTGACCCACAGACAGATACTTATGAAATGGAAAGACAGGGCTGAAGGATATCTGCAAAATCACACAATAATCCTCCTCACACATCTCAAAGTGTTGCCTGAAGCTAGCTGTAGAAACACTCATGCCCCCTTCTGCCCCTATAGTTGTCCCTCTGTTCACCTTTTCAGAAGATGTTATTTTCTAGTTAATTTTTTGTGAACCATAGGTGATTTTATTCAAGTTTGTGCAAAAGGTAGCTCTCTCAGATCAAGATGTAAGACGTAACATTTCCAGCTTCACAAGATCATCATGCTTTGCCTGGAATGCCAGATTTATCTCATGTAATTTATATTTCAGATATCATCAAATATCTTCCCTGATTTGGTTAAACTATTAACGCATGTAACGCTTTTCTGCATTTCTGAATTGCAGCAGTACATTCCTGAGTAGAGAAGGTGCCAGATGAAAGTCTCTGTTAAAAAACTTTATATTATTGGACTATTAAAAGTGAATTAATCTGACAGTTTAATTCCTATTGCATAATATTCTGAGTTTCCTTTTTTATTTTGCCTAGATTCTGTAAACAGAAGGTTTCTGTAGACATCAGGTTAATTTTTATTTGTAACTGAACTTTTTGCAGTCCCTGTTGCAAGCACAACAAAGCTTGTTAAAACTTAAACAAATAGAACTAAATTAACCTAACCAAACCAAAACCAATAAAAAGAGAGAGAAAAAAAATTAAACCTTTGTTTTTTTTTTTTTTAAATCATACTGACATTAAATTTTATGTGGCACTCCCTTACCATGTTTGTTTACACAAGACAGAAAAATTAGCAAGAAAATCTCCAGAAACTAATGGTCGCTCAAGAAAAATTGCACAGAACCATATTTATTCTGTGCATTCAGAGTTAATTTTCTACTTTGGTTTCTGTAACAATTGGGTCAGAGCTTATGAAAGGTTTTTTTCTCTGAAAAACGGACAGCATTATAAAATCAGAGCACTTAGAGGCACTAATCAAATCCTTACACTGAAGACTAACAGCATCTGTAGTAACCCCACATCATCTCATGTCTCTACTGTCTCCAGAGATCCTACCCCACAACACTGGAAATACTTTAAAAAAAATTATTAAGTTTGTAATGACCAAAAAGAATAGGTATCAAGAGACTGAAAATTTAAGAAGATTAAGACTGCTTTTGCAGAGACCCTCCTGAACAATGCCTTTTATTCATATTACATATCTGTAGCAGAGCATTATTATTTGCTGGAATTCTTCTTGGCTGCATATTTTTATCTAATGAAATGCTCCAAAGTATTTCCTCCCTGGATAAATACCACAGAATGTTACACTGGGACAGCACACTTTAACTGAGGATGTCCTGTGAAAAACAGGGTACTCAGCTGTTTGGTTTTTTACCATTTTACTCGCATCTTGCATCAGGTTTCAATAACCAATAACTAAATTATTCATCTGCTTCATATGCTCAAGCACAGAGCCATGGATACTCCTATTGAGTCTAGACATACTGGAAAAATGGTTCAAACTGAGAAAACGTTTGCTGAATCCACCCTGATTTCCATCTCATACAACCCAGCGGCTGAAGAGTGAAGAGATATAAAAATAAACATTTATGTTAACCCATCCATTAGCTTCACTCACCTGTGCAACTCCTCTAGCTATGCTGCAGCTGTTACTGTGAAGAGCAGGGACATGCCTAAATCATGTAAAGCATCTTGGAATATTTCCTTTCAAACAGAAAATTTTGTGGTATTAAAAAAGAAAAATCTTTATTGTTTTGATAATCTCTCACTAAACCCATTTGTTTCTGGTCAGGGATAGGCAAATGTCTCCCATCCAGGATAGCTGGAAAACTAGCAAGAGAGACAGTGTAGAACAATGTTTGGACCTGGAACGTGATGGCATTGAAAGTAAAACCAGCAAAGGGAAAACAAGTTTTACTTCACAATTTGAAGTGACCTTGTGTACTGCGTTAGCAACACGATGTTCCCTCAGTTTGGATAAGAAAATTATGTGTGATTCACAAAGAAACATTTTGAGCACAGTTGTGCTTGTTAGTCTCTGTATTTATGGCTCTGGCAGCTCTTCCACTGTAAACACCAATGCTGAGGATCAGATCTCTGCTGTGAAACGCTCCTACAGAACAAAACATCACCAGAATGCACCACAGGAGGGGTTTGAGGGCAGTACTATTTCTCACTTTCCTAAAACTAAGTAAGTTCTGCTTTTTGTAAGGTTATGCAAAGTTCAATCGAAAGAGAAAAAATAGCAAATTTGGGTATTCAGAAATGCCTCAATGATTTTGAGTTGCTATGATCAAAGTTAATTTAAGGTATTTTTAATAATTGTTTGCTTCATGACACAGACTAACATCCTTTGTAAAAGGGATCTGAAGTGGTTTTATCGAGGCTGAGGCTCAGACTGATCCTTGTACACATGCATGGGAAGGAGTTCCTGAAGCACACAAGTGTAGGGGCTTTTTGGAAGACTGGATGAAGAATAACAATATCTCTGGATATCTCTGGAATATTCCAGTTAAGACCAGTTGCTCTTGGTTACATAGTGAGAAATGTTAGATCCCCTTCCATGACCATTTGCCCTGGCAGCAAATGCAGTGAAACCACTGCAACCATCCTTCTCTCAACACCATTCCCTTCCTCTACTCCTGTCCATGACCCCTATTTGCCACTGGCCAGGGGAATTGCAGGTGTTTTCCTTATGCAGGTGGTCTCAGGGATCCAATTCACATCACAGTCATGACAGGAAGCTGAGAGGGAGCAATACATCATCTTGTGGGGGTCTGACAGAAGAGATCAGGGGAAGGAGGAGAGTGAAAGCTATGAACAAGAGTGGTGGTGCTGTCTTGTAGCACAGTCAAAGAGCAGAAAACCTTTTTACTCCCTTTCTCTAAGGCTCTTTGCGTTGCAGTCTGGGGCGGATCCCAGTCCTCCCACAGAAGTGGATGGGGTGCTGTGCAAGTTCCAGGCTCCTCTGTGGAGTGTGGAGAGATTATTTTAGGAAACTGAAATGTTTCCATCTCTGGAGGTCTTTGAGAACCGGACGGATGAGCAGCAGTAAGAATAGCTCAGTTACAGCTGATCCTCCCTTGGGCCAGAGAGGCAAAGTTGGTGATTTTATATGATTTTTTCCACTCCTATGATTCTGTGGTTGAAGCGGGGTCATGGTTCAACAGGACACCGCAGTTAACTAACACCTCATAACCAACACTACACGCAGTTAACCATCGTATGCATCTCTGAGTTGGTGGTTTGCATTTGCTCTTTCATGCATTATTACCCTACGTCTACAAAGTTATCAAATAACCAAACTTCTCTTTCATAGTGAAAAAGCAGTTCTTACAAAAGCTAGGGGTACTGCTTCCCCCACATAAAAATTCCCAGAACTAAAAAATTATGCTTCCAAGCCTTACAAGGACAATGCAAGAGGATTTATTACACACATTTATATGAGAATACTTGAAATACTGAAAGTGTCACTGGTGCTGCATGTACTTCTGTCATGGAGAATGGGAACATGAGAGAAGGGAATCCTTTAGCCAGCACTATCCTACTTGCAGGGAATTTCTACCTCTGCACCACCATCCATCCCTGGAAAAAATATTCTTATTGCTGATGGATGGGAAGCCTGCAGCATCCATATAAAGTCAATTAACTCCTGCAGCATTTCTGATCCTCAGAGGGGAAAAGAATTCTTGCCTGTGCCTTTTGGGGAATCTGCAGAAATATGGCTCTGGTCAGCTTTATATTGCCTTTGGGACTGATGCACACACCCTGCTTGATTGAAAGGGATTAGAAAATCATGGGAAAAAACCCTTGGGACAGAGGAGTAATCTGAATATCTGTTTGATACTGCAGTGTGGATGTTCAGACAGAAAAAAATATTGCTTATACCCCTGTTTCACATTACTTTTGGGTTATGGCAGGTAGTGCTTTGGGGTAATGATCAATGGACTTGAAATTAATGTTCAAAGTAGTTTAGGCAGATGTAGCAGTCACTGAAATACAGAAAAAAATGAAAAAAAAAAAGTCTAACATAGTGTTAGTTGGAGGGTAGTTAAAACATTAGAAAATATTACCACTTTTTCCAATGCCAGGTTCATTTCCAGATACCACAAAAACACAATCTGGGGTAGTTTCCAAATATATTTATTGATTCTGGAAATCAGATTTAAAATACACAGTAAGGGAGATAAAAAAATAAAAGCAACCTAGTGATTCTGTCAGCCACTACACAACAGCGCTTAGCAAAACCATAGCCTATGAAATAGAAAGTGATTTCATAAACATTCTTTAAGAGATCTTTTCCCCTGTAGTAATCTGGTATTGAACAGCATCAATGTCACACTGTGGACTTGAAGAGACTTTAGTCTGATCCAATCAGACAGTGCCTCTGCTCTCATCACTCCTGACTTCACAGTCACAAGCTGACAGAGGGGTTGGTTTTAACCTGTAATTTTTGTTGCACTGGTTGATCCCTGTCTATAGCTCCAAGGGCAGCATGCAGCCACACTGAGGCTCACAGGTATGATTTAAATGCAGGGCTCAGCACGGCGTGGGAGCCCACCTTGGTACTGAAAAGATGCACAAAAATTAAAAATCCACGCGAAAGACAACTTATCATCTCTGACTTTCTGGTGCGTCCAGCACTTCAGACCTGAAAAGAGTAATTACAAGTTTTAATAACAACAACTTATTTCAATATAGTTTAGGTAACTTTAGCACTGAGAAGAGACTGGTAATTAACAAAGGAGACATTAAATTCCCAGCTTCCAGCTAGAAGGACAACTTTGACCTGTGATGGTGCTGGTGGAGAGGGAACCTTCCCAGGTGACAGGGACAGCTCTGCTCACACAGGGAATATACCTGAGGCGACCCACTGCCCCGCTGATGGGCTTCTATGTCATGTGTGCACCCATTTGTAAAGAGCTCGCTCTAAGAAACATCTGCCAGGCACAGACCATGTCTCTAGTGCAGCTGAGAGTCCTCTGGGAATGCTCCAGTCCCACACTCAGCTTTTCTGGGGAGGAATTCAGTTCAGGACTGATTGCTTTTCAGAGTAAACTTTGGTAAAATCTCCTGGAGTTTTGTTATCATGTAGTGTCCATGTTAACTGCTCATACTCTTAATTAGCAGTTTGCAGCTTGTTGGATAGAGTGGCCAAAGGGATTTACTGAGCTTCTGCATGATGCCACTTAAATCTGAGCACAGGTCTGAAAACAAGGAGGAGAATCATACAAAAGGACTGCTTTTAAGTTTTGCAAGAGGGTTCATATTTTGCTGGCAAGATTTTTTTTATGCTACCATCACAGGATGAGACTCAAGCCACTACTGACAATCGCAGTGGTGATTTTACAACTTCTAATTCAATAAGAAACAAGCTACGGGTTAGCACCCATGCTGGTGCCTGGTCTGGCTTTCCTCAGAGCGCTGCTGCCACACCTGGAACATGCAGCACTTCTATGCAGAAGAAGTATTTCTCTGAAACATCTCTGATCCCCAAGTCATTGCCTCTCCAGCATCGGATGGAAGTTATTTATGAACCACTCAAAGGATAAAGGCCACTTCCACCCCCCAGTCTTGGCTTTTGCCAGCGCCCATTACCCCATGGGGCCAGAGGAACACAGCTGATGTTCCTCTCCATGGCCTGACAGACATGTCTGTTTTTGAGTTCCGTATGTTTTGAGCAACTGACTCCTTTTAGGATAAACCAACCCTGCATGCTCTGAATTGTCTTGCTGGTTCCTGAAAGGGCATCTTGAAGTTGTTAATTGTGTTTTGTGAAGACCTATCACCTTTAAGGAGTACTTTCAGCTTGTTTAGTCTTGCAGACAGAGCCAGGCGAGATAAAGAGGGACTAATTTCTGTCAGCATTATCTCCATCCCTCCCCACCACCACACATGGGCAGGCGCAAAGAGAGGGGTCAGCCCACCGACCCAGCAAAGGGCTACAGGCACACTGATGAGGCAATAATAACTCCTAATTTTGTCCAAAAAGTGTTTATTGATATGATATCAGTTTAGGTTAAAACTTTTGTGACTATTTTGCACTCTGTTTTCAACCAAACACTGTATTTTTGAAAAAATTGTTTCCTTTGCCCTCATTCCTTGCTCTCTCTGGGTCTCACTGATTTTCATTTATTCTTCCTACCTGCCCTTTGCTGTCTTTGGAGTCCATAACCATCCCTGTGTCTCTTGATTTCTGCCGCTCCTGACTTCTTTGATTCTCTTTCCTCTTTGCTTTCTCTTTATCTTCTCTTTCTTAATTTCCCCTTCCTTCCTGGTTGTGAAATGCACAAAAATTGACTTCCAGCCAAGTGAGGTGTCTCACACAGGGAAAGTAAATCAAGGAAATATTTCTTCTGAATTATTCTGAGCAGTCCCTCTCACTGCTGTAAACTATCATTGAGGCAGAGAAAAAAAGGGGTGCAAGCTCAGTCTGTGACATGTAAAATGACATATGGGAAGCCAAGTGGCCAAATGGAAAACTCCGGTTAACACTGATCTTCAGTGATTTGTGGTCACCTGCTGACTACTACAGCTTTCTTCCTTTTCTGGTACTGAAATCTTCTCCAGACATTTTCCCCAGCAAACCCTCTTACTTTGCCAGTCTGCCCTAAAGACTTTATAATCCCTTTTGTTTTCATATCGTGTTTTCTCAGCCCTGTGTTTTTTAGTTCTGTACTGAAAAAAAAAATTTCAGCATTCTGGCATGCAATTACTGATTCTGGTGGAGCTAGACATTTTTGTAAACATGGCTGAATGATGCATGTTGTTCTTTGTTCAGGCTCCTTTATGACCTCTGGCAAGACACTCATCCAGTGTGCCTGGGTCTCATCACATCAGGACTTCCAGATTTCCTTACATTTTATTTGAGGGAACCAAAATTTTAAAAGACAAGGGGGTAATACAGTATTATTATTTTTATCCTTTGCCTGCCTCTGTGTTTTTCCTGCTGCCTAGCTTCCATGCAGCTGTTGAACATCTAAGGAAAACATGTCTCCCACTGAGCAAGTTCCCTACAAATGTGAATTGAGCTTCAGGCAAGAGGAAATGTGAGTCCTGAGGTCACTCCTGAAATCAAACTCTTGCCTGGCTGCACATAATTCTGCTGTTGTGTTTTAAAGGTGATTTAGAAAAAAAGTAGTATATATTTCCCACAAAGAGCATAAAAAGAAACAAATACTGGTGATCATGAGATGATCATATGATCCTTCAAATCTCACTGTTTTTCTGGTATTTTCAGTCATGCTTTTTGAGTCTGCAGCTTAGGTCCAAGAAGAGAGGGGGAGAATGTGGGATTACAGAGAGAAGATGACCCGCTGGTGCTGACCAGAGTTAATATTGGGAGGCCCCTGTGCACTCCACGCTGATGACTGGAGAAGACTGAACTTTTCTTTCCACTTAAAGATGCTGGAGCTACACCCCCTTGTTCACCAGGGAGTAGTATTTCTGTCAGATATGAAAGTAGCTTCTAATCTGCTCTGACCTTGGCAAGAAATTCAAGTCCAAATGTAGTAACATAGAAGCTGACAGGTCAGCCTGAAGAATTTGAAGTGGGGGAGGCTTCCTTGCCTTCTTTCTTTCTGTCTTTCCCTCCTTTCACTAGAAATCTTATCAAGGATCACTTCAAGTGCAGTGGCAGCCTAACCAGCCCTTGAAATGACACCAGCTGGGTCATTGTCCCTCCTGTTGCAGTCGAGGTGCAGAAACCATTTACTGGCTGGGCTGAATCTGTGCTACTATTGTTATAAATTCATAAAGGTGGAGACCCATAGAGAAAAGCTTGTTACCTTTTTATGTGTAAAAATTGGAAGAGTTGATCTACATCTGTACATGGTACCTTACTGAAAGGCTCCTGTCTTCACACCAGAGGCACTCTACTTTTGTTTTCCGAGACACAGACCCACACAGAGTTTGAAGATGGTTCTCACTTGTTCTCACTGCTGCTGAAGGTTTTTGCCTGTCAGGTGTGCTAGTGCCTTCTTCTACAAACTAAGACAAAACTAGAACTATAGAAATTACTTACGCTTTATCTACTTCTTCCATCCTTTCAACAGCTGTAAGACTTTTCTATGTGCCTTGACAGCAAAGGGGCTAAAAATGCTTTCAGCTCAAGTCCCGATTTGGGCATTATATAGAAGTCTGAATGATGCTGGTTATCTCTCTGGCTATCTTTCTTTTGGTTATTTTTCTGGGAGTGAGCTTATTTTTGATCACATTGGCAGAAAGTTAAAAACCTCTGGTTAAAAGTTGAGGTGCTGCTTTGTACTTTGTCAGTCAATTGATCAGACTAGAATTGCTATGGATTGCTCACAACAAAAATTAAAAATTATGAATGACCAAGGGGTATTTATTGTTTCTATTAGTTCAGAAATAGGCTTTTTGAGCCACACCAGACCCCCCTTATATTTGGCATTATATTGGCCAGAACAAAAGCACTTTCCTTGCATCTGAAAATTTACAATCCCACTACAAAGTAGTGTAAACAGCGTATCTTGTGGCTTCAGTCAATTCAGTGGCCATGTGCACCAGTCCAGGAAAGGGAGGAGGCATTGCCCAGCAGGGGACCACCTGATGGCTCTGCACCCCTGGACATCTGCCAACAGGGACACTGGGCCACTGTGCCTGGACACCCCCTGCCAGCCTGAGCTGACAGACACCATGGAGGTGAGGGGTTAAGGGAAAAGGGCCAACTATCAGAGGTGAAACCTGATGTGTCTGCAGTAGATAGGGATGGGCCCATGAAGGGATACAAGGAAATAAGAAAATAATGTTGCTGAGTAATCAGTAGTCATAGGTCAGCCACACTGCTACCTATCTGCTGTCCCATTTTCTGTAGATGACATGTCAAAGGCCTGATTTAATGAAGATTCTGAAGGATGCTGCCTCCAGGCATCAGAAACAGCATAGGGCACAGATGCTCCTGTTTGAAAATCTCAAAATCAAATTGAGGAGGTGGGTAGTCATGACCATTGCCAGTACTGAAAGATAACTTATAAATATGATAGGTTTAGATGGGAAAGCCAAAGATAAGTAAATAATACTTGGTGGAGATCCAGAGGTAAGCTGCAAATACACAAATCAAGAGGTAACGGTCTAGGGAAATTATTCGGGGTGGGTACTAGCAGAGCAGGACAGTGCTTGCTCAGGCCAGGGGAAGAATGTGACAGTAATAAGACACAATCTCAGTGGTCCGTGTTTCTTTTTAAACATTTGGCCATTTCCTACCTGCAGCTATAAAGGTCTCCCAGGTGGATTGACCGTGCTTGGAGTTGAAGGAGGGAGGAAGAATTTCACAGCTTATGCAGTTTCACACTGCAAATGCCTCCTAGCTCAGCCAGGAGCCACAAAATATGATGAGAAACTGCCAGAGGGGCATGTAGTCTGGAGAGTGCACAGAGCAGCTTTACATCCTGGTTCCTATTTATGGGACAGGGCTCCTGAGGGGGATGTGTCTGTCAGGTGGGCAGAGCTGGCTGCCTTTTGGGGTGGCAGTGAGTGTCTCCCCTTTGGAAGATACAGCCTGCTTGTGTCACCAAGCCTTTGGGCGGGCAGATGGGGATACAGAGGCTTGGCAGAAACTGCAGGAAAAGGGTGGGCATCTCAGGGTGACAGCCAAGCTTGTGAGGGATGGGGATCCCTCAGCAGCAGTGACTGGAAAAGTATTGCTGCTGGTGACAGAGGGAAGGTGTTTTCTTTACCTACTGATGTGCACATGTGGGGCAGGCACTGGGTGGTAGGGGAACAGGAGCAAGAACTAGCTTAAACAAAGCCCTAAACAACCTCATCTAAGCCTGAAGCTCACCCTGTTTTGAGCAAGGGATTGGACTAGATGATGTCTGGAGGATCCCCCCAATCTAATCTACTCTCTAAATCCACTCCAGATTCCAATTTAATTTTCAGGGTGGTGTTTTAGCACCTGCTGGCTCTGAACTCTGCCATTCTTGATAGTATCAGTAGTGCCAAGGCATTTCTAAACAGTCACTGGCTCAGTCCCAAGCCACAGGGGTCTCCTCCTGAAGACAAAAGAGCCTCACTCACCTGCTGCTGGGACAATGGGATAATGGCATTAGGGGGAACTTCCATGCCTCTTTATCTCTCTCCTCTGGGCATTCCTTCCTTGATGAGGAATTTCCTCAGAGCACTGCCTGAAAGGCTTCTTGGGTGAGATGTATTTATCTGTGCAGCAGATAAAACACTGCAGTAGAGGTCACATTCTTCCATCTTTGACACTGTGACTAAGCTTGCCTGTAAGCTGGTGTCTCCTTGCACCTGCACACGACATTACTTGTTCTCCTATTGCACTGCATGACTATTATACTGATAACTACAACCTGACTGTATTTTTCCCCTCCTCAGCTGGAAAGTGGACCACTTGGCATTATAGGGGAATGATGAAACACAGTCCTTTGAGCTTATTCCTTCTTTTTTTTTTTTTTAATGAAAAGAGAACTCATAGAGAATACATTTCTTTCCCTTCTTTATAAAGCTAAATTTTACTTTTCTTCCTCATTTAAGAAAAGATTTTCATCCACTGTCACCTTCAAGCTTGAACATCCAAACACTGCCTCCTGGAAACGCCAATATATTTATACAGACAGATCAGAGCCTGTCCAATAACCAGAGTTCTTACAGGTTTGAGAGGGGACCATTTGGGCTGTGCCCAGGACATGCTCTGAATCTCTTCAGCCAAACTCCCAATGGGATGGACTTTTGCAGTCTCTTGCCTTGTCCCATGCCCCTGCGAAGAACTGTCCATGGGTAGATGACAACATTTAGAATCCTGAAGCTTAACATATCTGTCAACACCTCCTGGGAAGAACAGAACAAGTGAAGAACTGGTGAGGAGAGAAACCACAGGGAAACTACAGAGAAATCACAGGCTGGGTAGTAGAGAGAGTAGTAGAGAGCTAGTAGAGACAGATTGGTACTAGAGAAAACTACAGGCTGGGTCTCTCTCTCCTAAAACAGCTCTGGGATGTCCAACAAGGGTCTCTGGGTGCTACAGTAATGTGCAACTACTTGCTGAATGACACACCTTTACTGAAATAACAATCAAATTCAAGACTGAAGTAAATTTCTGCTACTAACATTATTTTTAAATTGCACAGTGTGAGGAGCCAATTTAGTTTTATGTGCGACATATAGATGTGTGTCCTTATCCATGAATAAGTATTTTCTGATACAGATCACCTCTGTGATGTGAACCTATTAGATGTAAAGGTTCTGCTCATTTTATCCATCACTGTGATTTTTCTGGGATATGTGAACTCATGGGAAGTAAAGAAACAGTCTTCTACCAGCAAAATTTATTCCTTTTTCCTTATTTCTTACTATGGCATTATCAATTCTGCTTGCAAAACAACTATTTTTATACAGCTATTTTTGTAATTTTCTTCTTTTTACACTCAATATTTTGTTTGCCTGATACATATTAGCTCCTTAGGCACATCCATGTATTTCTAACAGCATCCTAGAATTTCCTGTCATAACTGGACAAGAGAGAGGGGAGAAAAAGTTGAAGATTGCAGTAAATACAGCTGAGGTGAAGTCAGAGCACTATATTCTCTATCCGGATCTAAGGTATGTTCTTGAGAGCTTCCCATTTTGAGCACACTTACACGATATGCTTCCACTTAGCTTTTATGCCAAAAATATCCCAATGCCACTCTGCCACTGATAAAGGAAGCAAGAGCCTTCATGTAAACAGGGCTCCAGGCAGCTGCTAGTGCTCCCAGCCACTGTCTCATACAAACCTGTGAACAGCCAGCCTGGATGGGATATGGAGGAGCCCCTGGCATGCCAGCTGGGCAGGCAGCCCTGTTCCCCATCATGGATGCTGGGGACTAGCCCTCCCATCTCCACCTTGCTAATCCTCGGGATCAGACAGAGCGGCCAACAGCAGCAAAGCTTGTGGCCACTTGCAGGGACCAACAGAGTCAAGGCTGGAAAGAGTGCATGGGGAAAATCACAGATGGGGCAGAAGACAGCAGGAAAATATTTAATCAGCACAGGCTCACAGACTGAGACACGTGGTTTGTCTCTTCTCTACAAAAGCATCAGCAGCGGTTACATCAATCATAAGTGCTTTTAGAAAAGAAACAATTTTAGAAGTAAATAAATTAAACCCTGTCTACAGACTCTGCATTATAAATATCATTATGAAAGTTATCCAGGTTTCAGGGGAGTTTTAAAACAGTCATGTGCTAGCTGCAATGCTGAAAGGTTGTCCTGCTATTTGGAAGTTCTGTGCTTGCACCTCTTAGTAGGAGTGTCCTCAAAGATGTTTCACTGGAAATAGTTCTAGATAACATGCCAGTAAAGTTTTAATTATTATCTTTCTTGATTCTTTGGATTCATCCTAAAATGTGTGCATGCATATTCTCGCCTCAGCGCCAACACTTGGTGACTTTGCAAGAGGACCAGAGGAAGGTTATGTGACTGCACTTCACTGGAAAGGCTGTCAATAGAAACAGACATAGGGCCTGAACAACACTTCGATACAGCAGGAGGCAGTTGCAGCGTTCAGGGTAAAGGTCTGGGCAACAGCCATCCCAGCACGGAGGCAGAAGACAGGGAAACACAGGCTGACAAAAGCCAGAGTCAGACTTGTCATTCATCGTGATTCCTTCTGTACAGGCAGGGTGCAGATCATCAAGAATGGCAAATTGGGAACTGACCACCCTCTGGACAAGATTGGAGATGTCGGATATCTCTCTTAAAAGTTCCTATGCTAGATGTACTCCAGGAAAGAAAACAAAAGCAGATATATAAATGCAAGAGGAAAGGAGACAGAAGCTGTGCCTATATCAGGGATTATACAGGGATAGACAACAGCTTATGGCTGTCTGCATTGCAAGTTTGCAGAAATGTGGTGGTTCAAAGTGGGGAGAAGTTACGAGTGTACACACAAGCCATCTTGTGCTGCTCAACCTTATCACCTGAAAGCCATCCCCAGCACACTTTATTTCACTGAATAGATGTAGCCAAAGACTTTCAACCAAAAGAAAGTAATTTGTGTTCAGAAAATGGCCGGTGAATGGGCATTGAGGGATGTCTCTCTCAGCTGCAGTGCTTGCAGCATCTTTGCTCTGAGACTGTTGGGCACAGAGCCAGTGCTGCCGGGCACAAGCAAAAGGACTAAAGAGCAAGTTTAGATGGGAGGAAGGAGGCAGTGCTCTAGCTGCTTGCAGAGAAAGCATTTTGTGGTCAATGAGGATTGAAAAGAGAAATGATGTGGCACAGACCTTGAATTATGTCACATTTCCCTTCTTGAGAAGCTCCCTGGCAAAACCCTGATCTCCCTGTGGCACACACCATTCCCAACTTCTCTGTGTGCCACTGAGCCCCACAGACAGCCCTCCCCTCTCCAAAGCCCAGAAATCCTCCATGTCTATGCCCAGGGTCCACAGCTGAAGGGGAACCCAAGATAGCCCTACAGCAGCTGGGCTGGCCTCCATTCTCAGGTGCACCTGCAAAGGAGCAGCTGAAGGCAGGGAGGAAGGCAGGGAGGAAGGCAGATTTTGCGGGGAATGGAGGTGGTGCCGGCTCTTTCTCCACCAGAGACACAGACATCAAAGGATGACAGCCAGGAAAGGCTGGGAACAGGCTCCTTGCTCCCTGTTGTGAGTGCTGGCTGGTGGGTGATCCAGAAGTACTGGGTGGCTATGGGTAAGTTCTACTACAGGGACTCAGGCACTACTTAAAGCTCAGACCTGTATCTCCTCTCTCTCTTCTGAAAATGAGGAAGACCAAGCAGAAAGGGGGAGGTATTTATCCCAACTCTGCGATCGACAACACCAGTTTTGTTCTGCTGAACACAAACAATTCCAGTAGGTTCTTGCATTAGCTAAGGGAGATGATGAAAATGCTTTTTCGGTCATTGACTTGATATATGTTGATTTTTTTAGGGAAAAAATCTGACCAGCATGTGAAGATTAGGCCCTTTATAGAATGGAATTTTTTCCGAATGGGTTTTTTTTCTGAATGAAACAGTGCTTTGGTGGGTGAGGACTGGTTTAATGTTCTAAAAGAAACTGTGTCTGTACTATGAATTCTTCAGACCGTTCCTGATTTTAATAATGAATTCCGTATAGGACAGGTACATGCATATGTTTAGAAAATAAAATTATACTTAAGGTGAAGAACAGTTAATGGATCCGTTTGCTACTGGTTTAGCACATTGTGGTAAGTTTAATGTAATTTGTGCACTATTTCACTGCTGATACCTTTGAAAGTACCAGGTAAGAGTGTGCCTACAATACATACTGGTCCTGCTTTTGTGGCATGGGAAAGATGCTTTGTGTATTTTGGGCTAGGAGAGAAACTACCCTGTTCTTGGCTTTGCTTGCTTGTGCCAGGATCTGGCATGAATTAATAACTGGGAACCTATCCTACATGACAATAAAAAAAAAACCTAAAAAAAAAAAACCAAAAAAACCCACAAACAATAAATCAAAACAAAACAAACCAAAAAAAACCCCACAAACAAAAAGAAGTCCAAAAAACAAAAAGGCGGCTTGATTTTTTTGTTTCTTCAAAGTTGCCTAAGACATGGGACCTTGCATTTCTGCATCAGCTGAAACCTGGATATCCCTCAGGCAGGCCCAGCATGGCTGAGCTCCGGACCCGGCGCTGAGGGCTGGTGGCCGCGGAGCCGAGCGCGCGGGGCAGGAGGCGGCAGGAGGCCGGCGCGGGGCGAGGGGCAGCGTGGCCGGGCGGGGGGCGCGGGCCCTGGGCCGGAGCCCGTGAGGGTGCCGGCGGGTGGGCGCTCATCCCGCTCCCGGGAGAGCGGCCAGGGGGCGAAGCGCTGAGTCAGCGCCGCGGTGCCGGCGCGGAGGGCCGGGGGCCGGGCGGCGCCCCCGCCCCGGCGGTGCCCGGGAGGGGCGGGGAGAGGCGGCAGCGGCGGCGGGCAGGGCGCTGCCCCCCTTGGCCGCTCCTTATCAGCCCGGTTTGATGCTGCAAGGCGTGTCCGGGGATCTGCTCATGTGATGGAGCAAGAGGCAGGCGGGCGGGGGGACCAGGGGAGGAGGTGATTTTCCTCGCTGCTCTTGCTCGCGCTTTTTTTTTTTTTTCCTTCCCTTCCCCCCCGCCCCCCCTCGCTGTTTTTGTTTTTTTTTAAATTTCCCCCCTCTCGCGCCCTAAAGGAGTTTGCGGAGAGCCGGGCTCCTTCATTCCCGGCTGTGGTGCCGCCGCCGCCGCCCACCGCCAGCCCCCGCCCGCGGCTCCGCACGGCCGCGGGGCAGCGCCATGGGCGCCGGCAGCTCCGCCGAGCCGGCCGCCCCGCAGGACGGGGCCGGGGCCGCCGCCGCGCCCCCCAGCACTCCCCCAGAGCCGCTGCCGGCAGAAGACGCGGCGGAGCCCCAGCCACCAGCGGAGCCCGCCAAGGTAAGGCAGGGGCGGCGGGGAGGTAGTGGGGGGACGCGAGGCGGTGGCTCCCGCCGCACCCCCGGGCCGGAGAAACTTTCCCGCCGCGGCTGCGGCCACCTGCCGCAGCGCTGGGCACCTCCCGGGCCGGGCACGGAGCCGGGGCGCGGCGGGGCCGGGACTGCGCCACGGCCGGCGCCGCAGTCATAAAACTCCCGCCAGCGGCGGGGCGGGGGGCGAGGGCGGCTGCGGGGGCGCCGACGCTTTTGTGTGCGGCCGGGGCGAAAGGAGCCGCACCCACCCGCGGCGAGGTCTGCGCCAAGGAGCCTCCTGACTGCGGTCCTGCGGCCGGATCGCCGCGGCTCCCGCGGCTCTCCGCAGCCCCCCCCACTCCATCCTCTCCCCTCCCGAGGGAGCAGGTGGGAGGCGCGTCGGGGCGCGGCTCGGCAGTGCCTTCGGCTGGGCGCCAGCTGCACTGTGCCCCCTTTCCCGCCCCGTTCCGCACCCCGGGGCTCAGGCTCACCTGAGCCGCCGCCGCGGGGAAGGGGCGGTGGTGTCGGCGGCGAGGGCTGGAGCCATGCCTTTGGTGCGGCCCGCTGTCGTACTGCATAGGGGGCAATGGGGGAGGGACTCCCGAACTCCCAGCCCGTGGGGAGCGAAGGAGCTCTAGGTATGCGTGATTTAAAATAATGATGTTGAAGAATTGAAAGAAATTCTTTTAAAACATGTCTGGTGTTTAAAAATAGATTATGAATGAACCCATTTATCCCTCTGGAATAGGCGCGTTTAGGGGATTTTGGGACTGAAAGAGAGGTTATGTGCATCTGTGTGTTTACATAGTGTGGCTTTAGGGAGTTTGTGAGGGGAGAAATAATACCACGTTCTGCCGAGATCCCCTTCTTTGGGCTTTTCAGAGTTTAGGTGCTCAGAGCAGGGAGACTCCGAAGTTTCTGTGACTGGTGCGTGGGTGTATTAGAGCTTGAGAACCGGTTATGACTTTGTTTCTTTGACCTTGTGGTTCAGATTTAACTTTCAAGTTGAATTTCCCATAGTTCCTGGCTGCCGCTAGACCTCCTTGAGCGTGTTTTGACAGATTTGAAAACCACATGAACGTTAACAAAGATTTTTTTTTTAACTAAATAAGCATTGGGGATTGGTGTTAGTTAACAAAATGTTTAGCAGTTTTGTTGGGCAATTTTAGAATTCAGATGCTGATGTTTAGAAAAGAGGGAATTTATATTGGGCAAGCATTTGACTATTGTGGTTGTTTAAAATTTAAGATAATGCGACTTTGAAGAAGAGCCGTGTTTATTCATAGCTGTGTTTATCCAGTTATGGGAACTAAGACCCTCTAAAAAAAGAGAATCACATTAATACTGTTCTCAAGTCCAGATTATTATTAATACTGTGTTTTATGTCTTCTAAGCTTTAGGAAAAATGTCTTCTAGTAGATTTTTGCCTTATTATTCAAGTAGAACGGTTTAAATTTGGGGAAGTTCTATTACCATGTTGCTGCTATAAGAAGTTGTATGACTGCTGCTCTCCTAAATCAGCTGGTTTTGCCTTCCATTACATTGCACAAATAGAAAAATAGGTTTTAATAAAGTTTAGTCATACTTTTTTTGTGTCTCATTTAGTCTGTCTTACTAAAGTAAAGTAACTTCATGCAGGTCTGTGACAGTTTTCATCATTATTCCTTCCAGTTCTTTGAATTTGAAAATCACCAGGTCTTGCAGAGCCCCTGGAGAAATCTGTAAGATAGCTAACTTGTTTGTGGAAGATTGGGAATCTTTTGGAGGGTGGTCTTCCTTCTTGCATTTTCTAAATTAAAATGTTTATTACAACCCTTTTAGAAGAAAAATTTTCAGAAACTGATTTCAGTGGAATCCAACTTCAGTGCGCCTTGGCAAGGCAATTACAAATAAACTGTCTAAGCAACTAGTCTTATACAGTACATAAAATCTCAGAAGTTGGGCTTTCTTTTGTGATGTGAAATCCTTGAAATATTTAATTAAATTTCTTTCATGATGTAGTTGCATTTTTTACAAGATGAAAACCTCTTCACCTTTTCTTCTAGAAAGGAAAAAAATGTATAGTCATTAAGCTGTTTTATTATTCACACGTGACTCTTTGGCCAGGTACCAGTTTTTAGGTGTCCTGGTTACCAAAAGGGAGGCTGTATATTTTGGTGTTGCTCACTTCTGCAGCCCAAGGACCCTGGAAAGCACTTGGTCTACAGAGCAAGGGATATTTAGGAGCCTTTGAGCACTGGCTTGTGAACACAGCAGATTAAATGTGGGCTCATGTGGTTGAGTACCTCAGCTGTTGACCCAGTCTTCTCAAAAGTTCCTGATGAATTACACGCAAAGCGGGTCCAGAGTTTCTAGCCTGCTACAGTACTAGGACTTGAAATGGGTGGCTTTCTTTACTGTAGCAGACAAGACTTAAACTCTGGCAGTGGAGGAGCTGCTCCTTATCTTGCATAGCCACCTCACTGTGGGAAGCCTTCTCTGCAGGGAAGTGTGAGACATCCTGATGGTACTAATCCATTCAGTTGCCTGAACTGAATTAATCAGATCGGTGAATTGACACTTGAGGTCCTGTTGAAACCAAGGGGCAAGGTATGGTTCTACAGAAGGCTGATTTTTGTGATGGAGTTACCTCCTTGCTCTTTTAGCAGCAATGTTCTTTTCCCCTCCTTTTCTTCCTCCCCTATTCTTCCTTTTTGTCTCAGATGATGCAGTCTCACTTGGCTGTGTTGTGTCCTAACCTTGCCTTTTTGTAAGCAGGTTAAACTCACTAATCCTTCAGGAAACTGAAATTTATTCTTGCTGGACCATTTTCCTGATCTGCTTGTGAGTTCATTTGACTCCTACATTGTAGAGGTAAGACCAAGAACCAGGAGACAAGCACTTCCAGCAGGGCAGGAGGGGAAGTGAAAAAAACTTCTCCTGTTGGTAGCAGTGAGCTGGTGAAAACTCATTGAAACCTCAGGGGCAGACTGTCTTGAACAGCACGGAGGCCTGAAGCTTGGCCTGAGAAGGATTTACTAGATTTCAATAGTGTTAGAAGTGGGACCAAGATCTCTTTGGTCTTGAAGAAGGCCAGACAAACCTTTGATGTCCTGAGCTGACAAAAGCCATGGAGATGTCCAGTGAGGTGGTTCATGTGCTCCTGCTTCCTCCTCAGAGCACCTGCAGCTTCTCCTTTATTTCATCTGGCACTGTGCAAGCTCGTTCAAGGAGCTAAGCCCCTGGAAAACTGTTCCAGTTCTTTGGCAAGGTCATTCTCTGCTGATTTTCTGAGATGTGTTGGCTTCTGGGACTCAGCAGAAGCTGCAGGTACAGGGGAGCAGGCAGGATCTTGTGTCTGGAGTTGGACAAGAAGCTGGGTGACACTTCTGTTGGTGGTGGCATTGGGCGTCTCTATTTTGTGAGCACCTTCTCTGTTCATAGCAGTGATCTCATCCAACTCTCATCCAACTCTCATCCAACTTCCAATTTTGATGCTAAGCATCAGAGAGATGGAAAAAAATGCCAGCGTGTTGCCCTCCCATGGGACAGAAGGTGACTTCAAGCCATGTGGGCAATGCTGGGATAGCAGCAGCATCCTACCAACATTGCAGCTAACAGTGACAATCACACCTGCCACTTTTATTTTATTTGGAAGTTCAAGGCAGCAGCTTTAATACAGGTTTCTTTCTGAGGCCCTGTGGAAGGAGCCAAGCTCTGTTGGAACAGCTACCTGAAACAGTGTAGGGAAACTTCCAGAGAGAGAATCTGGAAAAATACAGGCATGCTAATAAGCTATTCTTGCATCAAAATCTAGGTTTGTCAGAGATAATACTTTAATGGGGATTGATGGCTTGAAAATGTGGTGTGGTGGATTCCTGGCTTGCTGGCATGCAAGGGCCCCCACTTGAGCAGCAAGTCATTCATACTGTTTTCAGGATGGTTCCCATTTCTGAGTAGTAACTTGATTATGCTACCTGTGTTGTAATGAGAGCAAGTGTGTGCTAGACAGTAAATATTTGGAACTGTCTCTTCTAAAGAGGTTACCAGCTGAGATGTCAGAGTGTCTTATTGTCCGAGTGCCTGACAAATAACAGCTGGGGCAGACTTACATCTGCTGTTTAAACAACTGCGTTCTGGTGAAGGAGCTGAGTCAGCCTGAAAATACTGTGTTAGCAATGGTGAAACTAAACTTATTCAAGGAAAGTCCCTAGACTGTGTCTCTGGGAGCCCCAGTTTGAGATATTTAGTCTGAGGCTGCAGAGTTCCTCTAGTTCAGCAGGGTCTGATTCCTATTAGATACTTCTTTTCCAGCTGGGGAGGAAGAGACTGGTACAATTCAGTGGTAAGGCTTGGATGGCTGACCATGCCTGTGGAGTGACTGGGGTGAAAGAATAAAAATGTGTAACTGGAAAAATGCACTATGGAAATTAGTGTCATAGCGGCACCAAAAGCATGAAATAGCCCCCTAATCATATAGGAGATAAGAGGGAGCTGGTAGAGGGAGTGGCTGGCCCCTTTGGAAGCCGAGGCAATTAGCTTGTGTTTGATGTGGTAGAGGCTAAGGAGATGCAAAGAGGAGCGTCGGGACTTTGAAAGTCCTCCAGGTTGGAAATGCAAGCCTGGGTGTGGTTGCTGAGAGGAGAGGATCGTGCTTCGTGCTCAGCCATTGTTCTGACTGGTCCTTAGAGCCTGGATAAGCTGTACCTGTGAAATGCTTCCATAAGGTGGTGTCTGAAAGAGCTGAAAGGTATGAGACCTGGGAAAGACCTCAGTTTGGATCAGAATAACAGATTGAGGGTAGTGCTTCTTTCACAGGTTGCAAAAAGACATCACAGGGGTGAATTGGGTGTAGAAACTTACTGGTGTTTTGGGTGTTTTGTTTTATCCATTTGGATTTTGAGGGTAGTCATCCATAAGGAGGTGCCACGTGAAGTCAGGCTGACAGTTGGGAGAGAATAGGGTAGATGAGGAGCTGGAAGGTGCAGAGAAACTTCTTGGCTTTATCTGCAGGAGGCAGAAATAGGGTAATCAAATTAAGTGTGCTGTTATGTGCCTTACAGAGGAAGGGCCTTGTGTTTTCTTCACCTGGAACTTGCAGTATCCCACAAACCTCTAATGTTTAGCTAATGCAAAACAAGACAAACTGCTGTGAACAAAGAGTTGGAATGATCCAATTTTTTTCTTTTCCCAAGTGTTGGTGTTTGAAGTTCATTTTAATGGAGCAGCATGTGCTAAAAGCAGACTCCCTGAGCGCAGCAACAGTCTTTCCCAGAGTTTCAAAATCAAAGTTCAGGAAAAATATTAAAGACCATTATGTTAGTTTGCTCAGTTGTTCAGACAGCTGGATCTGGCTATTTTAGTAATCTAATGTAGAATCACTGTAGCAGGATTAACAGAATGAAGCAAAATTAACTCTGGTACGTTTGGGCCTTGTGTGAGGAATCCCTGGAATGATTTGGGTCTGGTACAAGGAATGTTGGGAATGATGGTGATTGCTGGTGGGGGAAGAGGCTGGGTGCTGCAAACCCCTCAGGAATGGTGCCTGAAGGAAGCATCCACTAATTTACAGTTGAGATCAGGGACCTGCAATTCATCCACATGTCATGCAATTTGTCGTGTTAATTTATCCATTTTCAATTTTGTTTAATGGTTTGTTTTGGTTAGACTGTGTTTAATGCTGTCTAACACTTGGGCCCACTGCTGGATGCAAGATGGAGCAGAGGTTGCTCTTGGTTAGAGTGACATGGACAACAAGCCCTGTGCATTTTAGTCTCATTAGCTGGGTATCTGCCCTTTGCTTCCATCTTTGTGGTGAATGTGAGGCAAATATGAAAAAAATACATGCAGGATGTACAGTAATGGCGTGACAGAAACTGGAGTGTTGCTTTGCTAATGGCCCTTTGTTTTGGGAATGAAGAAGCTGAAAGATCAGTGAACTGGATAACCAGTTCCCCTTGGTTTCTCCTGTGTTCATGAGACAACACATTCATAAATTAATAATCAAAGGAGTGTAATGAATGTGTGCCACAAAAAACTGATAAGTGTTGGTAAACCTGCCAAATGTAATGTCTCATTACTTGCAAATAAATGCATGAAGATGAGCAGAGAGATTCCTAATAATGTTAATTTTTGTCTTTTTAAATTTTGTTTTCACCCATCTCTTTAAACTCTGATGTTGTATTTGTCTAAGCTTTACAACTATTCTCAATGGAATTAAGAGCACTGCTCACCAAATTAGATATAATTGGACTAAACTGCAGTTTAGATCCTTTCAGAGAAATGAAGCAGTTAATGTGAAGGAAAACTGAAATTAGTTTCTTTTGAGGACTAATGCAGTGGGACAGACTGCACTGACCCTCATAAAGAGCCTGAGCAACTTTTTTTAAAACACATTTTTTTTTTCTTTATTTAAACTAATGATGCTGTTATGTCCTCTTTCACTTTACAAACTCCCCAAAGGTTTCTTCTCCTTTGCACATGTTTTAATTTGGAAAAAAATACTATTGTTTTATTAGTTTTGATTATTCAATTATTTAAAGCAGAACACTTGATTTGAAAATCTAAGTTTGCCTTCCCAAGGCCAAGAATCACATCAAACTCTTCCCCAAGAGACTGGGGTAAAAAGATAGGGTTATATTGTAGGTCTGGTCAGATTTGAAAATATTGAGGGCTTCCATGTATTTACATTTTTTACTCAGTTGTGACAGATGGATCCTGTTTCCAAAAGTGAATTTAAGTACAGAGTGAACAGGGATTATAATTATACTGGCTGGTTGTAAAAACTGCTTATAGTCTTACATTTAGTGATGTTTTATATTTAATTCTGTTTTTCATACTGGAAGATATTGCAGATTTAACAGATCCAAAAGGTTATCTGCTAGAGCCAGTGACTTCTGAATTTTGGTCTGAAATCACAAATCTTTAGGATTATATAAAGTCACTGTTTTCCTGAATGCACCAAAACTGTAGAATAAATTCAGAGCTGGGGTAATAGTAAGTACTATCATTGTTAATATTTTATCATAACAGTCTGTGCTCAATTTAAAAAGGAGACAAGCTGTACTGCGTTGACGTACCAAGTACCTTTGTGCTCTGGTTCTTTGCAGAGTCCACTGCTGCTTATCAGGCAAATGGTTGACTCTGACTGTACATGTGTGTCTATACATGGGACTGGCTTTAAAATGGTGTGCTGCCCAGGGAGGTTTGGAAAGAAAGGCAAAAAAATCTTTGAATAACGTGAGGAATGCTAAGATATTCAGTGCTGTTGCCTTTCTTGTGACTTGAAAGAATTGTTGGTGCTAATTCTGAGTGTCATCTTGAAATAGTCATCCATGGCTTTTTCTTCAGATAGCCAAGTTTCCTGAGAGCCAGTCAAGTTGAGGTTGTTCTTGTGTTTGCAGGACTAGCAGCTGTCTTTCAAGAATGAATAATTAAAACTTATTATTATTAAAAAAATAGTAATGGTCCTCTACCGAATTTGTACTGAAGAATCTTAAAGCCCTTTCAGAATTAGGTTGTTGTTTTCTATGTCTTGATTTTCTTGCATGTCTTTAATGAGTTACTCCCATTCAGCTAATGTTGTGTGGAACTGCAGAGGAGCTTCCCAGGGTTTACGTGTCTTTGTTTGGTAGTGTGGTGTCTTCATCCCTCCTGAGTTCCTGTGTTTTAGATTTATGGGAAGGATGATGTGAGAAGCGAGAATGTAATCTGAGTGTTGAGCCATTCCGTATTTCTTCTATTTAATATCTGGTCTCAGCATGTGAAAACTCTAAAGCCAAATTATTCCATCTGTGGTATTGGCAGTGGAGCAGAATGGGATCCTTTTTCACGAGGTGGATTATGTGGCTGTGAAAGGCAGCTTTGAGGAGTGCAACAACGCCGGGTGGAAACAATTTGGCTTAATTAAGGGCTTCTGAAGTGAAAATTGGGAACCTGAATGCACACGCTTCATTGCCTGTGGAAGTGGGGTACAGTGCTTCTCCCAGATCTCACCCAGCATGTGAAAAGAATCTGATGATTAAGAGGAAAGCCCTTTTCCTGGCACTCTGTGTGTTGATTTGAAATTCTGTTGCAGCAGGCTAATTACTAGTAAAAATAAATAAACCTTCTGAATGGGGAAATCTATTTATGTAGGGGATGCTGGAAGAGAATCGTCGGGAATGTGGCATCTTCCTGATCCCAGTTTGGTGCTTCAGGCATGTGGTTGTTAGATACCGTCTTTCGGTGTAATATATCTACGGTACCTTTGATTAATTAATGGGGCTTCAATGGCAGTATTTTGGGAGTACAGACAAATCATAAGACAATGATGCATAATTAAAGTTTGCTGTTCCACCAGAGGAACTTCAAACCTTTGCTTCAGGAATAATGGTTAATTAGTTGAAATGGTTTCTGTTGGAAGGTAATAGAATCAGTTGGAGAGCTAGTTCATTAAAGGGTAATCAATAAATTAAAGGGTAATTAAGTATCTTATAATGACCACAACACATTCCATGCTTTTAAAATAAAAATATGCTTGTGAAAGTATATTTCTTCTTATAGGGCAAGCCAGTTCAAATTCTGAAAATAATTAAATGTGACAAGTGTGGAAACTGAAAAACAGATTCTTCTTTTTGCATATATTAGCAAATCTAGAAATAATATTTCAAATGCTATTGGGCTGAGTCTCAAAGAATTGCAAAGCTCGTTCCTCCTGTAAGAATAGTTTCTGCCTAATAACAGAGGTCCAAAAATTCTAGTTTTAATCTCAGTTTCACTGCATTTCCTCATGGGAAATCCATGTGTCTTCTGCTTTCTGTCCTGAATAGTTCAGTTTCTTTGTAGTTGTATTGTTGATGATGATAAGATAAGCACATTAGTAGAGGAGCAATACCAAAGGCTGTATTGTAGAGGGGATTCATTCATATATCAGAGCAGTTATGCCAGACACTTTGAATGAATAATTTCTTTCCATCAGCTAGATTCACCTTATCCTGGAGTTTTCCTTCTTGGAAGAAACCAGTTTCTACACAAGGTTATAGGCCATTTTCTGTAAGACCTGCTTCTTCCACGTATTTCACATGGGATAGCAGAAAGATAAATAGTCCCAGATTATGTGCTTTGGGATTTTTTCCTCATAGTACTTTCATTAAATTAAAGTTAAAATTGCTTGCATGTATGTATTCAAACTGAGAATGAAAGAATAATATTCTGTGGGGGTTGAGGGGGAAATCTGACCTAATACTGACATTTTCTTTCCTTCTCTATCTTTGCCTACTACCATCCTTCAATCAATATTTGACCACACAGGCTTTAAATGCAAGTTTACCAGTACCTGATGTTAGTGAAGACAATTTGAAGGATGATGCCTCACCACAGGAGCCACTGCAGCTGGGAGCTGTTACAGCATCTAAGGAACTGGGTGGGCAGCAGTCAGAGGTGGCTTCACCGCTCCAAGAACCACCCAGAGAGCAAACAGAGTCTGCTGGAACGAATGGTGAGTACAAACGTGTGCTCAGTGGACGTACCACAGAGGCTTGTGTGCTAAATGGGATGAGAAGTAGAAATAGGGCTCGACTAGCTGTCTGCTGCTGAACAGGTATTACTCAGGTGATCTGTTGTTGCTCAGGTGCTTCTTGGGTACTGTTTTGTGGGATATGTTTTCTCTGTAGGAGAGAGTTCATATGACAAATGGCTTGTGGACTGAAGGTGTTGGTATCAGTGGTGGACATCCACCTGTTAGGAACATCTCTGTTTCTACTTCTCGTGTTAGTTCCTGCTGCATAGCCCTGTCCCTTCCTTCATAAGGCAGAAATCCCTTTTATGTTAATTCATTAGTAGTATTAATGATAAATTATTCTGAACTCATGGGAAGGGACAGGCTGATAATCCGTTGGTTTTACCTTGAGTAAAGTTCCCTTTCCTACAGCTTTTAATTGGATTTGCATTGGGACCACAAAACCTTCCTCATATAGGCATGTGTGTTCTGTCTTAGGAACGTCTCCCTTGCCTTGCTGCACAGTCATGAATGTGCTGTTCTGTCTCCTGTGTGATCTGGCAACCCACCTTTCTTGCTCTCATCAGCCTCTTCTTGCTTCCCTCTGTTCCTGTTCACAGGAGTGCGTTGAGAGATCTGCTTCAGCGGTCCAGCTGCCTGCTGACTTTTTGGCAGTATGGCAAGAGGGAGGGCTGGTTTTCAGTCAGAGCAGGCATCTAATGCTGGTGATGAGCTGGGAAGGGATGGTTGACAGGGTTGGAGACACTATCTTAAGTGTCAGCCTGTAGAGTGCCTTAAAGCATGTGTGTTACCCATGGTGTACTCTAGAGTTTGAATCCTGGTAAAAGCAATTCTTTGTCACATCTTTAGATTAATTGCCACAATGCTGTTATCCCAGTAGAAGGCTACCATATCTTATCCTGAACTTTTTGTGCCTTTTTTTTTTTTTTTAATTATACCAGTAGGGACTTTTGACACTATAAAAATGGAATGCAACTTGTTTTATCTTTGATGAAACTCCAGTTCTCTAAAATTTTACTCTTAAGTGGACAGGGATGAGAGGAGCATAGTTGCTAAACAGAGTCATAAAGGAGGAGAAAATACTTGGTGTTTGGAAATAGTGTCAGAAGATTTCATGTTGATATTCAGCTTCTGGATCAGGTAACAGAAAAGGCTGTTAAAAGGGCATGAGTTTCAAGTTAATAGTCAAAGATTATAATTATTTTTCAATAATCTTGGATTGTAGTTTCAGTTGTACAGAAATCACATTCCTAGGATATATAATGAAGAGGTGAGAAGATTCCTCTGAGTGTAGGTAATAATGTGTAACCAGTTGCATGGCAAGATGTGAACATACATAGCATTAGGGATTTGAGTAGACTGCCTGAAAAACCTTGGCTTTGTTTTGAGAATCATCTCTCCTATTAGGTGATATTCCTATTCAGTGGAGCCAAGTCTACATGGTAGCATTGAAAAGGAAAACAGTACTATGTTTTTGCTCTTGAAGTGAAAAATCCCTTTATGAAGGTGATGCAGCATGTATTTACCGGTAAGGATAGATGAAAATGACATCATCTATAGAGACAAATAAAACTTGCCCAGTTGGGCACTGAAAAGAGTTCTTCAAGTAAAGGTTTTATTCAGATGTTTTTGTCCACTCCTCCGGACCTTAGAGAGTCTGGTCCACCTCATCTGTCCTTAGGCAGACGAATAAAGGTGGAGAAGAGGTATCTCTTGGTTGCTTCATGTAGACAAATCTTTCAGCATAGAAAAATGTTCCATTTTAGTGCTACACTTCATGTTCTCCATTCATTGTTTATTTCACCTTGCTGCAAGTCTAAACTCAGAAATAAAGCATTGTGGCACCAAGCACAAAAACAACACAAGTGTTTGCCTACAGTAAAGAAGTGTTTATGATTAAAGGTTTTTTGGTTTGGTTGGTTCTCATCATCATTATTTGAATTTTGGATTCAGAAGACCACTTGAGAGATGACCTGGACTCATTAAAGTTGCCACTATAAAATTAAATTAACCAGATACTCTGGTAAATTGGCTGGGAAGTTGGCTCTGACAGAGAGATGAAGGCTCAAAGTATCATCAGAAATTTGGAGATATTCAACATAGTCAGTTGTAATCAAAATAGAAATACTGTTGCTATTATAGGAGGACACCTGTATTAGATACTGGGTTTTTACATTTTATTTTTTTATATTGCATTCTTTTTTTTACTATCAGTAGGAGCATTAAATTATAATAATACAAGTATCTGGAGTAACATGTTTATGAAACTCTTGACAGCAGAACTCGAGGCAATTTATAAGTAATTAGGTTGTAGAGAATTCCAATTAAAAAAATCCTTCAGACAAATGAAAACAAAACAAACCCAAACCAACCCCACACTAACAGGCAAAGGAGCAAATATTTCAGTGTGGAAAAACAGAAGTGGTTTTTGTACGGTTTTGTTTATGAGGGATAAAATCCATGGGGCTTTTAAAGCAGCATCTGTTGAGGTTGGGTGTGGATGCTTTGTGGGAAGCTGCATCAGGAAGGCATTACAACAGCGGGAACTGAAGCGGGCGGCTGGTTCGAAAGCGGCAGCCGGCGCCTCTTCCCTTCGGGGCAGAGGGAGATAAAGGCTCGAAGCGGCAGTTCCGAGACGGACCCTGTGAGGCACCACGCTTGTGCCGGCCAGCGGTGGGAAGAGCCGGGCGGGCGAGGGGCGGTCCCGGGCGGGGCCGGGGCTGTCCGGGACGGGGTGGGAGCGGCCGTGGGGCTCGGGGTCAGCTCAGCCCCTCCGACAGGCAGACTTCCATCAGGCAGGCTCTCCGTCAGCCGTCCCTCCGTCCAGCCAGGCGGGTGCCGGGGGCTGGAAGCGTCGCTGCCGCGCGGCCGCCTCCCTCTCGCTGCCGTCGACTGGAGCTGCCCCGCGGCCCTGGGAGGAACCTCGGAGCGGGAGAGGGTATTCGTGGTGTCCGTGTGGCTTCAGCCATGCTGGGGACAGTGACGATGGCGGGTAAGGCGGTGTGGCACTGCCGGGTGCCGGCACACGCGGTTTGCTCCCTGGGCTCAGTAGCGCCTGGGCTGTGCGGGCGGCAGCAGCATCCCGGGGCTGCGGCGGTGCGCCGCTGCCGGAGAGCCTCGGGGCCCCGAGCCCCCAGGGTTACCGACTCTGGATTTCTTGGCAGGGCGTTAGGAGTTAAAAGGTCTGCCTTAAGCATTTTTATCTCAGTGAGAACTGCTTCCAAGCGAAGGTTGCTGAAACTTCAGGAAGTGTGATATCTCAGTCGGACGTACGATGTGGTACCTGTGATACAAGGTTTTATGAATGTGGAGGTGCTAACTGGGTGTTCTAGCAGGACGGGGCTATGACCTGGTATCTGAAACTGGGGAATAGAAAGAAAAGGTAGTGACCGCACTGATGGTGCTATTTTACATCAGTCAAGCAATAAGGCAGTAAAATACCTTAAGAGCTAAACTTGGTGAAATTGGAGGGAATATGGAAGTTAGCATCGTTTATATGGTGTAAAAATATTTGCATGAGAGAAATGAAGCTGTTGCTCTATTGCTGTTTTATCTTAACAAAGCAAAATTCAGAGGGGATTAGCACCGTGGCAAGGGGGTGTGTATACCTGTATGGGGTGGGCAGCGGGATCCCAGCCTGCAGTACCAAAAACTTGATGCTGTGTGTGCTGAACTCTGCACATCTTACCTAAGGAATTAGCATACAAGCCACTGAAGCTGAGAGCTAATACCATAAATTATTTGGGCTTTCTCAAAAGATGAGTTTTGGAGGAGCAAAGAATTGAAAGAAAAAACAATATTTTTTCAAAAAAACTTATGTCAAAGAAAGACAAACATACGTCTTTCTCTGGGAGACAAAGTGCTATTATGAAATGTAAATAAACCCCGGGGTTTTTGTGGGTTTTTTTTCCCCCTAAAGATAGCTAATTTGCATCAGAATTTCTCTCAGATTGATTATATGGCTCTAGCTATCTAGGAAATCTTTATTTTCATTGTATTAATAATTACTCTCTTGTATATTGTTTGCTGGAGCCAGTGAATGAATTCAACAAATAGGGGGAGTTTATTCATGCAAAATACTCCAACTTTACAATACATTTCGACAACAAAGCCTGTAGAAGCGCGGCTCCATTTGGAGCAGGCCCTGGGGAGGACGGTACGTGATTTGAATCAGTGAGTAGTGGAGGAGATATCCTACTGCTGTTTACAATAGGGTTTTCATTAAACTCGATGCTTAATGAGCTTATCACATGCTGAGTCTTTTTCCTCAAGGGTCCTCTATTTTTTTTTTATTTCCTTTTATTGTTAGCAATTAAAGGTTAAATTGTTTTTCAAAAGCAATGTCTTTATAGGTCTGCACAGTTTTGATTGTTTGAGGTTTTCCTTATTTAATAATTCCTGTGGAAGAACCTTAGATTTTCACTGCAGCGCAGCTGCTTCTATAGTACATTTCCCAAGAACTGCATTTAGCTTGTGGTATGCATTACCATTTCTTGGAAGGGACAGAGGACTTTGCTTATTGGTATGCAGGAGTGTATTAAGCTGTCATGTGTCTCATTAGTGCAGATGCAGCTTCATCTCCTTTGTAGTGAGTTTGTGATGTTTACATTAGTTTTTATGTGGTCGTTTTGATAAAGAAAAAATTTCAATCTGCTTTTCACTGTTCATTAATCATTAGGGGTTCTCAGAAATGTCCCAGCGTTTACTGGCCTGTATTGCTTATCCCATCCTTGTTGCTAATGGAGCCATGGATTTTTTTTTCCCCTTAAAGACCCAAGTGCTAGAGTTGCGTCTATCTTACGTTTGGTGAATAAATTTTATTTTAAGAAGCAGAACCAAGTCACTGAATGTGCAATGTGGACAGCATGTCTAACCATGAAATTTCATAAATATTTGTAGCATGCTGCTTTGGTTCTCAAACAGAACAGCTGTGCTGGTCTGAGAGCAGTTTATTATTGTGAGTGTATTTAATGAAGAATTTTTAACTACAGCAACTATATCCAAGCCATAGTTAGTGACCCTTCTGGCTTTAAAAGTCTTCTATTTATTTTTAAAGAACTACACTGTTTTCTGATTTTTAGGGCTATTTCTTGAAACACTGAAATGAAAAAAGAAATAAACTTAAACTTGAATAAAGGAAATACATAACTTTTCCTGCTGGAATTTGGGAAGCTGGACTGAGAATTCGAATTTGAGAAGCTCTGGGTTGGAGCAGACAAGTACAGCTAAATCAAAACCTCCTAAAAATAAAGATTTTTGGGGAATGTTAGAATGCTGCAGCATCATAATCTAAATGATTGTGTGTTTGGGGTTTTTGTTTGTTTGTTTTTTCAGTTACTTTTCTATAATGTCATTTTCTGGGGATGCTGCTTTTGCTTTCTAAAGGAGCTCTAAGCCATGAAAAATAACAGATAGTTTGCAGCTTGTTCCTTTTTTCCGATTTTAAAAATGAACACAAAAGTATGTGGGATTTTAAAAGTTAACTCTTCAGTTGCCACCAAAGTACCAGAGAACTGAAGACTAAAAAGTACTTGTTTCAAAAGCTTTGAAATAACAACATGGTTGAAAAGTTCATGAATTGCATGGATGCATGGTGAGATTCAGCATGCAAAAATCTCTGTAAATCCTCCCTCATTATTTAATTAATCTGAAAGAACTTTTTCCTTGCAATGAACATGGCAAATCAGTCTTTGGAAAATTGAGTGAATAGAAGGGAGAAGGACATAGTGTTTTCTATGGAAGAATTGTTTGTACATTGAGGTGGAATTAAATATGGTGTATAGCAGGCAAAGGAAGGAAGAATTCATGAAAAAATACATTGTTAAGAAGCAGAAATGTCACAGTTGTAGTTTAAAAAAATTGAATTGTTAGAAGGATAACACATAATCATATTTCTGTGTTATTTTGTTACTGTGAAGTGAGTAGTGTGTGTAATTTATTAAACCCAACCTTCTGAAACTTGTGATTAAAATAATCAGAATTTGTAGGATAATGCCCAATTTGTGCACTCTGCAGTGGAAACTTAAAAGCACAGATTGGTTTTTGGGTTTTTTTTTTAATGCTGAAGTGCTCAATTTCACAAATAATTCCAAATAGCTACTTTATTCTAAATAAATCTGTTCAGTGTATATTTTTCATAGATATTGTAATTTCAAGCTGTATCTTGGTTTTTGATTACTCACTTGTATCAATTTTTATCCTTTCTTTATATTGTTGTTAATGTTTCTAATGATAATTAGAAGAATTAGTTAAGAGAAAACTGCATTTGACAAATATAAGCTTGGTTCAGATTTTTTTAACGGCCTTCTGTTTGTGTTCTGTGAGTTTTAGAGCAGTAGCTGGTGGTTTGTTTGTGGTTTTCTTTTTTTCTTTTACATGTTGTATTTGTAGCAAATCTAGACACAATGAAGGCAAATGATTGTAAAGTGTACCTCAGGGCTGCAGCATTTGCTTTTGCTCATGCAGCCCTAGTGAGAGAGTTGTGTATGTGACCAACAGCACGATTTGGCCCTAAACACTGAATAAATGAAAACAGTACAAAGTCCTCTGGAGCCTTGCAGTGGCCAGAGGAGTTTGCGAGGTGGGCGCTGGGTGTGTGTCACATCCATCTGAGAGATTGAGAATGTAGGGAATTCATGGAAAAAATCCAGCGCTGTGCTGCAAATCCTTAGGGGGAAAAGTCAACCAACTCCAGATGTTGACATGGTTGACTTCAAGCCCATGAAGTGCTGTAGATTTAACTCTTGCAGTCAGCGTGCATTTTTTTAACTCTTTGGCAGCTACCAGGGGAGAAACACATTTTCACTTCTGGAGAGAGATGAGAGCTGGGAGCAGTTAAGTTGCACTGCTGACTGTGTCTGTCAGTCTACAAAAAGAAGAGTTTAATTACTCATTTTATTTTTAATGGGATGAGACAGGAGTTCAGTCATTCTGAAAGTACTAATTCTCCAACAACTCATCAGCATTTTCCTGATAAAATAGAAATAAATTCTTACAGTGGACTAAGTACCTATGAAATTGTGAAGTCAAGCACCTTTGATTCCTCAGGATTCTCAATTTTGAAAGTTTCTTTCAGAATAAAAGTTGCAGTTATTAAAAACATCAGCAGCACCTTGATTCAGTTAAAAATATTTGAAAGGTTAACTGGTATGTAAGTAGTTAAAATAGAATTTCACTGTTGGTCCTTAGCCACAGTGGATTTTAAACAGCTAGGTGTATCAATTTTATTATATCACCCCTGATCTTTATCACCTCCTCTAGGTACATTTTTGTTATATTCTATTCCTTGGCTAGCACATAGCTTGTAAAGTACAGCCCTGCTCAGGAGAGACATAAGGAAATGTTATTCTTATCAGTATTTTATTTTATTTTATTTGTTTTATTTTGTTTTTTTGATAGCTGTTTGGATGAGCCTGTCTGGTATTTCTTAAAGGTGCTTTCAAAACCACTGAATTAATTCAGAAAGTGCTGGTTGTCTTGCCAGAATACCACTGTGGTAGTGACATGCTGCAGAGCTCTGACCAGGAATGCCTTGTGTAAGTAAGTTCAAAACCTTTCTGCATTCAGAATTGCCCTCACAGTGTTTGGGCTCTGAAGTATCATTAATAAAAACATCACTAAAAATTCAACTGCTAAATATAAACTTCCAGGTGTATATGTTGTGAAAGTACAGCTCGGATATTCATGGCACTGGAGCTTTGTCACACAACAGTGGCAGCTTCCTGGCAACATGCAAGCAAATTTCCTGAATGGCACCTCTTTCCTCAAACACTGAGGAAGGGCATCAGAAATTCAGTTTTAAAAGCATCTTCCAGGGTTTTAAAATGTTAAAGAATGAGACAAAGTAGAGACTGAGTACAACAGCAGCAGGTCACTTAACAGCTGACACCGGAATGTTACCCTGGGGATGAAATACCTTCTGGACAGGTTAAATCCTTTGGTGGAATTGAAGGGGTAGTGCTTGGGCAAGGTCTCTTAAGTATCTGTGCATCGTGAGGGAGAGATGGAAGTGTGATTTGTAGCATAGCTGTGGCTTTTCAGACTGGTATTAGTAAGTGTGTGTTCAGTCAGTCAATATTTCTGTCCGTTTTTTCGTTTTGCACTGTGTTTAGTGAAGTATTGCAAGGTAGTGTGTCTGCTGGATGGACTCACAAGGAAGACCTAATTACTGTCAGCTTGATTTAACAGTTCTGAAAGCTTATCACTGCCTCTAAAGTCTGTGTTCTCTATTTTTATGATTGCATTTGCTATCTTAATGCATACCCATACCTGCAGATTTTGTAATAGTCACAGCTCTTTTCACCTGCAAAACATGAGACATGGTCTTTATCTTAGGGTGTTATAAACACCTCATTTTATAAACAGAATGAGCAAAAACCCTTTGAATGCTTATCTTAAATATTAAGAGATGCCTGTATATACTGGTTTTACATCTTATCTCTTTGAAAATTGAATGCCTCACTTATTCATACTCTTTATCATTCCACTCTTACAGTAGTCCCATTTATCTGTAATACCTGAAATTCATCTTAAACACTGAATTTACACTAAACACCTGTTCTGGTTTGGGACAGAATTGGAAGGAAATTTGGAAGGAAACTTCCAAAGGGATGTTTTCTTAAGGGAATTAGGAAAAAAAATAGGCATAAATAAAAAAAGAAATGTTGCCTTTTTACATTTTTTTTGAAACCTCAGGATTTTCAGTGTTTGAAGGGCATGCATTCCCAGGGAGTGTTTGCAAGAGGAAAGGTGAGTCCATAGAAATCCATATCTTTGGCTGCTCAGCAGTTCAAGTGCTTTCCCTTGTCCACTGCCTTCCTGCACTTCTGGTCCTTCCTGCTTGGACCCAGAATTCCCCACTTGCTCTCAGCATTGTATTTGAGTCTACCTTTATTTAACTCGTGTCAGATAGAGATTTTTGTGTGTCTGAGAGTAAGTGCATTGGCATTAATGCTGGGCTGGGACAAACAGAATGACTCTGTAGACCTGGTTTCCAGCAGAGATGCTGAGAGGCCTGGCTCATTAGGAAATTTTTATTCAGTGTTCAATGATCAGCATTTAGCTTCATAGCTGGTTAAGCCAAAAGAATATTTTTTAGTGTAAACAATCTTAAGAATATATTAAAGTACCTGTTAGTAAATAATTATAAAATATGTGATGTTTTCAAGATAGTCTCTGAAGAAGTGCCTCTAACTTTGTGAATTATTTTATGGAATTATTTTACTGGTGTTTGCAAGAGTTATATTACCAATGGACTAAAAATTCTGGCTGCTTCTTCAAAATGTTTCTTTTGTTTTACCCTTCACCCTCACAAAGGACTCAGTTCAAACTTCTCTGGTCTGAAATGTTTGGGGAGTTAGCATGTTAGCAGAGGTCAGGCTTCTAGTTGAATTAGGAGTTAACAATGTTAACGATTGAGGTAAATAATATTAAACTGTTAGATAAACGAAAAACAAAAAGATTTGCTTATGTTTACTTAGAAACAACCACCAGTAGGCTGCTGACAGTGAAATTTAATTTGCCCTCTGCATAGCAGTTAGAAGCCAGTACCCTTGTAGATTTTATTTTGCTTATTGTGTAGTTAGTTGCAGCCTTACCTGGCCTGCATTGTCTGTGTGCTTCTGAAGAAGCAGCCCTTAATAAAGGGAGAACCAGGTAAGAGGCTGTGAGGGACTTCTGGAGATCAGGTGTTCTGGCAAAGCAGGGCCAGCTGCAGAGTCAGAGACAACTTGAAAGTGGTTCAATTAAAAACCAAATCACTTTGGGGAAGTTGATGATCACATGCTTTGTAAAGCTGTCTCCTCTGCCTCTGGACATTGAAATAGCACATGTACAGCTTAAAAAAAAGGGACCATGTCTTCTTCTAGGGTGTTGCTATTCAACATTGAATATTTTAAAATAATTTTATTTTTTCATCTTTGCACTCCAACAGGTTTGGTCAGAGAGAAACAGTATGTTCCTTCATGGCCTTGCACTTTTGCCTGTTGCACAAAATCTAGGGTCAAGAACAATATTAAACTGAAATCCTGACAACATCCAAGTCCAAGAATCTTTTAGGGTCTTGAATATGCCATAGATGTAATTTACATGCCAGTCTCTGAACTTGAGTTGGCCAGAGGAGCAATAACACTTAAATTATCCTAGCAGGTTGCCAGTGACCTGAAGGAAAAAAGCAAACTGTCCTCAAAGAAAAGATAATGCAAAATTATCAAAAAAGACATGTGAGCAGTGGAGTTTTACATTCTTGCATAGTAGCAACCTCATTCATTTTAAGCAACGTGGAATTGCTGTAGATGGTGACGCTATGTATGTATTGAATACACACATATATTGTATGGGAGAATTCCAATGATTCGTGATCTTCAAAGCAATATATTGTTACCTAACTGTTTTGTAGGGGTTACGAATTTTCAGAAAACCGGCTAATTTCCCATGGGCTTTTTCACAATTTACTGTTCTTTTGGGACAGAGCTGTAAAATAAGCTTTCTTTTTTTCGTCATCATTTTAGGTCAACAGGCTTTTTTTGAGTTTTGTTTTGTTTGTTTGCAGGTTTTTTTTTGTTCGTTGGGTTTCCTCAGATGTATCTATCTGCATGGAAATAGTTATTGAGCTTTGCTTCAGGAATAATTGCATATATTATCCTGTATAGTCTGCAATAGAAATTTTTTTTTTTTACCCAAATTTGCTATAATGTAAAAAAAAAAAATAAACCACACAAAAAGTACTGCAAAATCAGGGTATAGAATAAGAGAATATAAGCTTGAAAGGTGTGTTTGCAACTAAACTGTGGAAAGAATTGTACAATGATATGAAGAAGGAAAATAATTATAATAGTGATAGAACAGAAACTAATGTACTAGTAGCATATAGAAAAGGTACCCAGGTAATAATAGAATATGTATGTTTATGAAAATTGGTAATAATTAAAAAATATATAAAGGTATAATATAACTTTAAATTTAGAAATTAACTGGGCTTTTGTTCTTGTTTAAACAGTTGGACAAACAGAACATTCCAGTGTAACTTTGAAGGAAGACACTGAAACTGTGGAGACAAATCCATCTGACTCGGGCACCAAGGACGGTGTAGATGCCGAGAAGGAGGATGCTCATTCAATTAAGCAGTTGCCAGCTTTGGAAGAAGTTGCAGAAGACCAGGTGGCAGAGCCACAGTCTTATGATCTGGGTTTTAAAAAGGTTTTTAAATTTGTTGGGTTCAGATTTACAGTGAAGAAGGAAAAGACAGGAAAATCAGATCCAGTTCAGCTGCTTACTGTGAAAAAGGAAACACAGGTCCCTGAAGGAGCTGATGATCAAAAAGAAGTTGCCTCAGAAGAAACAGCAGTGCCTGAGGATGTACTCTCTGCAGAAGACAATACCAAAGATACACTGAAAAATGAAAAAACAGAAGATGAATCTCCTAAAATACCAGAAGCAACTGAGGTTTATTCTCAGCCAGCTGCCTTAGCCACTGAAACTGCATCACCATTAAGAAAACTTTTTACTCAAGGATGGACTGGATTTAGAAAAAAGAAAAGTTTTAGGAAGCCTAAAGAAGATGAACAACAGTCTCCTGTGAAAGAAGAGGAGAAGGAAAAAGAGGGGACAACATTAACAACTGAAATCGGTGAAAAGGAGGAGAAACCTGAATCTGAGAAGCAGGATGAAGAGAGGAATGTGACAGCAGTAACTGGTGAAGTGCATGAAAAGGAGCAAAGTGAAGGTGAAACGCAGGAGTCAGAAAAGACTCTGGCAGCCACAGGAGTAGAAGGAAGCGAAGAGAAAGAGGTAGTCAAGCGTGATGAGCAGGGACAAAAAGAGGACCCAGCAGCAGCAGCTGTCAAAGAAAGTGCAGAGGGAAAAAAAGATGAAGATGATCAAGAAAGGAAACTGCTGGAAGTCTCAGAAAATCTTGGTAAAGAGGAAGAAAAAACTGAAGAAGGAGAGAAAGAAGGTGAGACAACAGAGAAGCCACTAAAAAAAAAATCAGTAGTATCTCTTGTCACTGACAGTGTGGATGAAAAATTGAAAACATCCTCAGAAGTCCTATCTGTGGGAGAAAAACTGGAGTCAGTGGAGAAGTGTGAAATAGATGAGAGAACTGAAATAGCCTCTGAAGAGACATTTGAAACAGGATCTGTGGCAATGGAAATTTCTAGTGATCAGCTTAGAAAATCTGAAGGAAGAGAAGGAAATAAACATGCTCTACTTGGGAAAGAGACATTAGAGGAAAAAACAGAGGGAGCAGAATTGAAAATGTCACCCACAGCAGAAGATGTTGCACAGGGAGAAGCTCTGGAGAGAACCACAGAGAAGAAGGAAAGCAAAGAACATGAAACAAAGTCAACTCTCAGTGCTCCTGAATCAAAGTCCTTTTCTACTTCTGAGCAATCAGTTGACACAGAGGATAATCAACAGTCAGTCAAACCCGCTGATGGAGGACTACAGGGAAAACCTGGCACAGATACTGCTGATACTGTCAAACCAGATGAAACAACCATGGAAATAACTTCTGAAGAGGCAGCTGGAAAGAGGCCTCCAGAAGGTATCACAAATGAAGCAGAACTCCTGTCTTCTCAAGAAAAGACTAAACTACAAGGCAGCCCTTTAAAGAAACTCTTTACAGGTACTGGATTGAAAAAACTGTCTGGAAAGAAGCAAAAAGGTAAAAGAGAAGAATCTAAGTTAGGGGAGCAGGGGGAACCAATTCAGCACTTATCAGATTCCCCAGATAGCCCAGAGGAACCAAAGGGGGAGAGTTCTGCTTCTTCTCCTGAGGAGATGAGTGAAATTCCCTCTTTGGAAAAATCTGCAGATGGAATGCAGGTCACTGAAAGTGAAGACGCCACAATTCCAGATGTGGAGCGAAAAAGAGAAACTGTTACACCTTGGGCATCGTTTAAAAAGATGGTGACTCCCAAGAAACGTGTCAGAAGGCCTTCTGAAAGTGATAAAGAAGAAGAAATTGATAAGATAAAGAGTGTTGCAGTATCTACAACTGAAAATGTTGTTGATGAAAATCAGGGAGAAATACAAGAAAATGGGATTGACCAGAAACCAGAGAAAATTACAGAAGAGCCCAAAAGAAAAGTTGACACCTCTGTGTCCTGGGAAACTTTCATATGTGTAGGTTCTTCAAAGAAAAGAGCCAGGAAGTCATCATCATCTGATGAAGAAAGCCAAAAAGTAGAAGAGTCTGGACAGAGCAAAGAAACAGCAACAGATGCAGTTCTTACTAGCTCTCAGGAGAGTGATCAAGGACAAGGGAATTCTTCCCCCGAACAAGCTGGAAGCCCATCTGAAAGTGAAGGGATTTCAACATGGGAATCATTTAAAAGGTTAGTTACTCCAAGAAGGAGATCCAAAACCAGAGTAGAAGAGAGAACTGATGACTCTGTTGTGGGATCTAGCCTGGAGCATTCAACATCGGATGGTGAGCCTGGGAAAGATGAATCGTGGGTTCCATTTAGAAAACTGATGCCTGGACGCAGGAAGAAAAAGTCAGATGGAAAGCCAGAACCAGCACATCTTAAACAAGCAAGAGAAGACATGGCAGAAACAGCTGAGGAAGATTCTGATGTTCCAGCTGTTGTTCCTTTATCTGAGTATGAAGCAGCAGAACAGGAGAAAATGGAAGCTCAACGAGCGAAAGATGCTGAAGCGATGAGAGAACAAACCAGTGAGGAAGAGAGAGCAGAAAAGTTAGAGGAGACCCTAAGGATGGAGCAAGGATCTGAGGGGCTGGTACATGCAGTTGCTGTTGCGGAAGAAAGGGCAGTGAGCAGCATTGAGGAAAGGTCACCATCATGGATATCTGCTGCTCTGACAGAGTGCATTGAGCAGGCAAGAGAAGAGGAAGAGAAAGAAACTCAGAAAACAGCTGAAGCGGGTGTTACTGTGGAGGATGCAGTGGTAGCTGCTAAGACAGTGCCAGAGACTAGAAAGGATGTAAGTGATGACACCACAGCAAGTGAGCTGGAGCTAACTTCTGAAGCTGTGACTGCTCTGGAGACAGCAGAAGCTTCCTGTGCTGAAGAAACCATGGAGGTGTCCCTTGCCGAGGAGACAACTGAGATGGTTTCTGCTGTTTCACAGTTGTTGGAAACCCCAGATACTACAGAGGAAGCTACACCAGTTCAAGAAGTAGAGGCCACTGAACAAAATTTGAAAGAATTGGACAAACAGACACAAAAAGTTCTTCATGAAGTTGCTGAAAGAGTAAAGTCAGATGTAACACAGGTGGTTAGTGAAAGAGCTGTGACAGAAACTATAACTACAACAGTGCAGGGACTTGAGTCAGAAGTGAAAAGTGGTGCTAAAGATGGGAACATTGTTGGCCAGGAAACTGTTCTGCTTGAACAGTCCTTGGAAAAAGAACACAAAGAGGATGGCCCCCAGCCCCAGCAAAGTTCAAGGAGCATTCAGGGCCAAAACGGAGTTGAAGAGAGTGTATTACCTGAAGGTTCAGAGAAAAGTGAAATACCTTCTGCGATGGAAGAAAGCACGGAAGGATGTCAAGGATATTTAGAAGACGATAAAGAAGTAAATGAAGTGCAGAGGACAACAGAGGAAACTTTATCACATGACAAAGAGTTTCACAGCATCAAAGCCATCACTCCCAAGGAAGAGCTGTTTGCGAAGGAGGAGCCTTCCGAACAAGAGAAAATGCCTGTTACAGAGTTGACAGTGGATGAGACGAGAGATGAATGTGTTCCAGAAGGAAAGCATGCAGTAAGTGTTGCATATAAACACAAAGGTTGATTTGTCAAAGTCAGCAAATGTTAGGTTCTATACCTTGTTTAGAACAAGGTATATTTGTGGGTGTATTACTGTCAAGGACCTTCCTTGTGCAGCCTGAGACAACTGAAGTTCATTTCCAGTGAGAGATACACAGATGTCTAGAAGCAGTAGAAGCAGCAGGCACTGCAGCTTGTGTGCAGGGTAAGGTGGATGCAATGCCTGCAGAAATGGAGTGAGAGATGGTGTGCATAGATGCAGAGGTACTGAAGGCATTGCCATTAGAGCTCCTGCACTGCACAAAGTGACTGAAAATATATGATACTATATGAACACCTGAGATACAGATGTGATCCATGTAAGACCATACACATTGGATGGTATCTTCAGTTGCAGGCAGAAATACAGGTGAAGCTGAGGTACCTCTGCAAAGGAAGGACATGGAAACAACACCACTATCTCCAGCTTTAAATACTGTAGTTACTCTGGCTGGCACATTGCTGCCTTCTTCCCTACCTCCTCATCTTCTAGCTTAGTCTTTGTTTCAAGTGCTGTCAGCTGTCCCTTCCTTTAATTAATTTTGAGGCTGCCCTTTGTTTAATGAGCTACATGTCCTCAGAAACAACACAAGCTGGGATCTTGGTGAGCTACTAATCCCCATGTCATCACTTTGTGCTCTTCCCCTAACACTTGTCCTTTGGGGTGTTGCAGTTTTTTTTCACCTAGAACATTGCTGGGCACTCCCTGCTTCTTCCCTTTTTCACAGATCTGTTGCAATTCTCCACAGGTTCAGGACAAGACAGAGGATGAAACCTCATCCTTGGGGCTTACAGCTGAAGGAGAGGGCAGAATGCTCACTGTGGGATCAGAGTGCACAGACGCAGTTGTCACTGTGGTCCCTGTTAAAACTGAGCAACAAGATGGAATTCCTGACTCAGAAGAGCAAGTTTGTACTAAAGGAGTTCCTAGCAGGACACCTGCCCTGCGAGAGGAAGATGATGCTGTGCACAATGGAGTAAAAAGCACAGAAGTCACTGTTCCTGAGGTTCTACTGCAGAGCAAGGGAAAAACCTCTGCCCATCCTTCAAAAACAGTTGGCTCAGAAACAGCTGCAGATGCTGAGCAGAGCATGAATGATGAGTCTGACAGGGACATTGCAGCAAAAGATTGTGTGCCTGTCATAGAGCCACAATGCAGAGACAAAACAACTGAAACCCCCTCCAAGAGTGATGAAGCCAAAGGTGGCGAAGTGGAAGGTGCTGTGCTCAGATCTGAAACACGGTTGGAGAGCATTTCTGTTGTTGCTGAGGCTCCCGTGCAGATTGAAGCAGATGGGGCATCTAATTTAGCATCAGCATGCCCAGAGATTGTTGAAAATGGAAGTGCTATTATCACTGATAAAAGTCCTGAGAAATGTGAAACACCCAGGAGTTTGGCTGGAGAAGATACTGTGAGAAAAGGACAAGAACTTCTAGAAACCTTGAACTGTCAAGGCTTCCAGGAAGAAGATAAGAAAAATGAGCAATTGCTGGAAGGAGCCGAAGAAGTATTTGAATATGGAAAACAGGAAGCTGTGAGACATGATGAATGTTCAACTGCTGTCCAGCAGGAGGAAGGCTCTGACTCGGCCTTTCCACAGGCTGAAAGCTTGGGGGCTCTGAAAACTCCTGTGGCTCTAGCAGCTGCAGCAGGTGGAGAGCATGTCGTGGCAGAAACTGCGACATGCACAGATATGACAGCCAAAACTGTACAGCCCTTGGCAACCGCACCAGAGCAAATGGCTTCTGAAGAGGTTCCAATTTCTAATACTGACTGTTCAGGCTGTGGGACTGCAGAGCTTGGTAGTGTGGAGGTACCCAAGCCTAGAGTAACTTGTGCTTCCATGAATGGGGTATCAGAGGAGCAAGAGCGGCCCCAGAGCACAGGACAAGCCGAACACAATGGTATTCCTTCCAGTCATAGTCTGTCTCCCAGCCACCCAGAATTTCAGAAGCATGTTGTTCAGTCTGTGACCATAGAGTCCCAGAGCACAAAAATTGTAATGAATGCCATCCAGTCAGCTGTTCACAAACTTGCAGAAACAGAAGAGTCGGCTGCCCTTGAGGCAGAGGAGAGCATTAAGTCCATAGGGAAAGGCCTATCAGATATAATTGTACCTGAACTTCTGGGAAGTACACAGGTAGATCAACAGCTTCCAGTAAAAGAGGAAGAGATACGGAGTAAAGAACAAGAGCTCAAGCAACCAGGAATAGTGAAAACTGCTACCTTAACTGAGTCTGCAGAAATTCATGCAACTGTGGAAAAAACAAAGGACATGCCTTTAATTTCTGAGGTGCTGAAAGATGGGCAAAGTCACAATTCTATAACAATCATGACAAGCCCTGAAGACATTTCAAGGGGAAGTGTGAGACTTCAGAAATCAACCCTAGAACAAAGTACTTCAGAAGATTCAACCAAAGACGCCCTAGACATACACACACCAAAATTAAGGGAAAAAGAGGTTGGGTACATTATGGAAATCTCAGACCAACATACAGGACAGCAAACATGCAGAGAAAGTGAAGAACAACCATATCACCCACCAGTGGAAGACGGGAAAACACAAATGTGGGAGGATGACAGTTGTCAAGAAGGAACATCTTGTGATAGACAAAGTCAGAACTCAGTGGCTCTGATGCCTTGAATGTAAGTAGCATTCTTAGCCACTATTTATTTCTTTTTCTAAGATAGTTGTGAGGATCTCTAACCTTTTATCTCTAATATGGTGTGGTGGTTTGTTTTGTTTTTAATTACTTTGTTGAAGGGCTGCCCTCGTTTCAATGTCCTCAGACTTGGCCTGTATTTTGGTGTGGTATTTCTGGGACGTAGTAAATGTATTTTTCAGTTTTCCTAGGTAGGAACTCACATGACACAATTTAATGTGCAAACATGTTAAATCAATTTAATGTGCAAACACACTCTATAACAAAGCTCTTTTTAAAATCCTAAAATATGTGAATATTGCCTTCCATGATAAAACTGGAGTGCCTCATGTACAAAGTTCTTTGCACTTCAGAAGAATTTGAATCAGAAATTACAAGTGCAGTCTCTCCCTAGGATATATGCTGCACTTGCTTCACTAAGTCATAAGACCTTTATCTCTGAGAACTGCTTGGAAAAATAACATATTCTTTAGAAAGTAAGCAGTCATTACTAAAGCTTTTTTACTGTCATCTTTCTTTCAGATGTGCTAAGCATCCATGTGGTATTTGGAGAGATGCCAGTCCTAGAGAACAACTGACAATCCTGCCACAGAACCAGGAGCTTTATTCACTACCCTTTATTCTTGGATGTTAACATCTGTTCCTTTGAAGACCTCGCCTTGCCATTTTTGTTAAAAACAAAATGCCTTTAATATTGGCTGTATCCATACCTGTGTTCCATTTGAAGGTTATTTGTCTCTGCCCAAAATAGTCCATTAAGACTGGAGATGCACCACTGAGTGACTGGGCAGACCACTAGAATTTTTGCCATGGTTATTACTGTCCCCTCATTTAATGTGTGTCCTGTCTGTCCAATCTCCTTGAATCCCTTCACTTGTCCCTGAGTCTTCCTCCCTTCTTTAGCAGTCTCACTTACCCCTCACATCTTTCCTAGCTGCCTTGATCTGACCTGTGAATGGCCATAGGTGCTGCTCAGCTTGTGTGTGAGGGGGAAGAGGAGGGCTGACTGATGAGAACACATGACACTTCTGGATACGTCTGTCACACAGCAGGAACTGGATCACGCACAAATTGTTGAGCAAGGTGCTCGAGTTTGTTGCCTTTCAGTCCCATTCAGGTATCTCTGTCCATCTTTCAGTTGTATTTGTGCAGGCCTGATTAAGCCAGAAATTATTTCTACAGTGTAGCTTGAAAGGAGATGGAAAATACCCTTCCTCTGTTGTTCTAGACTTCAGGTCTCAGGACTGGACTGTAATGTATTGAATATTTATATGTATGTCTTAAACCCAGTTCTGATTTTAATGTAGAGCAATGATACTTCAGTACTGTTTAGGCATTCCCTTAAATGAATATTGTAGAGTAGCCTGGAGAGGAAATTGATACTTATTGGAGCAAAAATTGATAACATGTAGTTTCCTATTTATTGTTCCAGGTTTTTCCCCCCTGTAAATTCTCTCAAAAAATTTGGCTGTCTTGCTTTGAATATTTATATGTATATCCTAAACCCAGTTCTGATTTTAATGTAGAACTATGATATTTCTAATGACAAAAGGAGAGCCCTGACCTGACCCACTAATCACTTCTACTTGCAGCCCTCCCTGGTTTTTGAGAACCCTCCAGACACCACCATTACGCTGTCACGTGGTTCTTGTGCCACTGCGTTTGTATCTCGCCCCTCTCATTCCGAGCTCTGCTAATTTCTGGTCACTGCCCCATCCAATGCAAAACCTTTCCCTGCCCTTTAAGGTCTAACATCTTTCCTGCATACACACTTCCTTCTTTCCCAACCACTGCCTGAACTGTTTTCTCACCACACCATTTTCTGAAATGCTCCCCACTCCTGACAATTCTGTCTTTTCTGAAGCAGGAATAGGAAAGAGGAGAAAAAGGACTTGGTAATGAGTTCTGCCTTGAATTTCAAAGAGCTGATGAGATTTTTGGGGTATCGAGGTCTTAAAAAGCTTCATGAAAGGTGGATTGGACTGACAGCAGCTGAGACCGGAATGGAGAGGGTATATAAAGATACTTAGAAAGCCCCAAGACTCAGAGTCCTGGGATGTCTGTCCCCAACAGGAATTGGTCCTCTCCTTCGTAGTTTACGTTAAAATCGAACAAGGGGTACAAGTCAGTACTTTCAGCTCTGATTTCCAAAGTGAAGGTTACAGATCACACATTGTGAAACCAATGCCCATCAAGTTGAACAATAGCTCACTCTCATACCTGTATAGTAATTTATTTTAAAATCAGCTTTAGTGTACAAATGCTCTTGTTATGGCAGGTGCTGGCCTCTCCTCAAGGCTGCACGTCCAGCAAGTGATGTGACTGATTGCACTGGTGTGATTGCACCATCTGGTGCTGACCTATGTGGAAGCATCAAAAGATTTTTCCTTACCTCAGAGCGAATTATATAAATATTTAAAGCCAAACAATATGGTTTCAAACAATCCAGTCTATATCTGACCATCGTTAGTGGCAGCTTTCCCCCTTAGCTTTGGGCAATTCCAAAAACCTCAGTTGATTTCCACACGTTTAGGTTGGCTTGCAAGGTAATGATGCTCTTTAATAACACCTCAGAAGTGCAAACTTGGCTGAATTTGTACAAATTGTATACCTATGTACCTTAAGCCATATTGCAATAACTGCAGCAGGTAAAACAAAATAACAAAAGCATGACCTGTATAATCCTGATTCTTACGTTTGTAGCTCCAAAGCTGTTAATAATATGTAAAGTTACTTCTTGTCTGAACCTCATTTAAATAAAGCTAGCTTTACCACAATGTAAATTGTCTGTTGGTAGTAATTGAGCAGGCAAGGGCTTTTAACTTGTCTGTTTTCTCCATTAATCCAGGGCCTAGGTAAGCAATGCAACAAACCTAACAAAACAAATAGAAAATCTTCTTTTTATAACTGACAGCTAAAAAAACCTGCTTCACCCAAAACCACACTAATGGTGCAGGGAGCATGTCTCCACAAAGAGATACTACTTTGTTCCAGTGTATTGCTTTGGCCTCTGAAACTCTCCTTGAGACTGTGACTTCTGGCTTGTGCTTAAAAGCTTGAAGCTTTCTCTAATCCAGTGTATTGGGTTACTAAATTTGATTTTGTGTTTTTAAGGTAGATTTCATTGATTGAATAAAATGCAACTACAAATTTGTTCTAACCTGTGTATGTGGTGAGTTTTTTTTCACCTTGCTTTAGTGTAAATTATTTTCTGGTGGTTGCTTCATCTTCAGGGAGTTAGATTTGCTCCTGAGAATTGACGTTCAGGTTTTGATGTGAATTAAAGAAGCTAATTAAACAGAATTAAATTATGATTTGGCTCTAAGTTTCAATAAAATATGCATATTTCAGAAGAAGTAAGAATAGGGTACTCCAGAAGGCTGAAATACTTTTATAAAATTCAAGCTAGAAAACAGCATTCAGTGAGCCAGAATGAAAAATTAGTAAATCATATGCGTTGCTGGTGTGACTAAAGTATAGAACACTCCAGCAAAGCAACAACATAAATGTCCTTTGTTATAGATTAGCAGATCAAGAGTCTTAGGCCCATAACTGGTATCTTCTAGGCTCCCCCACTTCTGCTTAGCAAGGGTATACTCATGGCACCAAAAATCTGTTATTTATGTTAGCAGACCTTGGACTTCAGACATGAAGTTTTTCCAGCTGTTCATGTTCTGTGGCTGATTAGCAGTGTTTGCATCTCAAGACAGGTTTACACCTGAACTAGTTTTGTAATAATTGGTACCTTCCTATTCTCAGCTAAAATGCTAAATCCGCTATCTGCAAATACTTGGTTGTACTGATTGCAGCAAGGGCAGGGATATTGGCATACTGCACACTGTCTGTCCCTCATTTTGCTTTGGCATGGTGTCAGGGGGCTCACACTGCAGGGGACTGATCTCACTGTCCTCTTTTGGCAGCTGGAGGTACAAATTGAACCAGCATCTCCTGCCACACATTGTGCTCAAGGTGTACACAGCCTCTGCTGCCCCGTTTGCAAGATTTGTGCATTTATACTGGTTAGTGAAATCTCTGAACAGGCATCTAACTAGGGATTGGAGTCCAAGCCTCTTGGATCCCGAGGAAGTTTCTCTGCTGTTTCCTCTTGTAGGGTTGTTTTATTGGCAACGACTCAAGTATCCTGCCTGTTAGCTCAGGCTATGGAAGTGGATCTGGCTTTCCCATGCAATCCAGAGCATATGGGAGGCAGCTGTGCTTACTGAGGAACCTGCACAGCTTGGATACAGCAAGTGCTTGGGGATGGGCAGGGGGCTTGCCAAAAGCAGAGAGGATTCCTGAGATGTTCGTGTCTGGATGCTGAACGCTGGATGTTTGTCATTCGCAGCTGCCACATGGGAAGGGAGCAGGCCTGAGGAGGCTGATGGCCTCACAAGGAAGGATGTGGCTTGGAATAAGGAGCAATGTGGAGCAGAAGGCGAGTGGAATTGGCAGCATAGGATTTGGAGTTCTAATTTGGCAGGGGGATGAATGATGTGATAAAGGAGGAGTAACTTAGCTCTGTGAACGTTTTGAGATACTCCTAAAGAGGTGGAAACAGCCACCACAATGCTAGCACCTGGTACAGGGCTGGTGTCATCTCTAGTTGGGCACTTATGTGTACTCTTTACAAAAGTAAGAATTAAAGTCAGGAGTCTAGTGTCTGTTCTGCTGTCTGTTCTAATGTCTGTAAAGTTAGCATGTGTCTGTTCTGCTTCAAATTCCTCTTGAAAAAGTACTGTCAACTTGTTAGAACAGGAAGAACAGTATTAGGAAGCATCTCCTATTCCCCCTTGAAAATGGCATCCACTTCCAGAGTTTGAAAAGGCTATGTATAATCACAGAATGATTTGGGATGGGTGGGACCTTGAAGACCATCTGGTTCCAACCCCCTCTGCAATGGGCAGGGCAAGGAGTGATGGTACCATGAAATGAGGGGAGCAGAAGTCTGATATGCCACAGGAGCTGTGACCTGGGGACGGTCTCTGTGTCAGCTTGACCCTGTCCTCATCATCTGTTCTACAGATAGGCCTCTGTCCTTCCTACAAGGACAGAAAGGATAACCAACACAATGCCGTTTCTCTAAGCAGCTAGACAAGAGGGAATTGTGGAAAACTGCAAGGCATTTGCAAGCCAGTTGCTGCCCTGGAAGGCAGACATCCCAGGAAGCCTTCAGGAAGCAGCCTGGGAGCAATCCATGCCTTCTCGGATTGCAAGTGTTCCCCTGGGGGGCTCTCCTGTGTCCCCTCAGCCTTGCAGTACTATGGCCTCCTCTCCCCTACCCGATATGTCGTCTCTGCTTTGTAAGCAGGTTCCTGGTGAACTTGTAAATTAATTTCTGGGAGATTTTCATTGGACAGTCCCAGAGGCAGCATGACAGTGGTGCCTGTAATTTCTTATAAAAGCAGCTGTATGAAGCAGAAATCCTGACAACTGCCTGGACTAACATGTCTCCCTTTCACCATTCCAGGGCAGCCATGAGGGTAACAAAAAGACAGCTGATGCTCAGGCAGTGTTTGAGGGTAGTGTATGCCCAGGGCGAAAAAGGGGTAAAGTTTTCAAGACTGGCTCACTAATGTAAGGAGGCTGGGAGGTTACAGCTCCAAGGAAAGTCTGCTAGGTGAAGATGGAGCAAGGGGGAAACATTATTCATTCAGAGGAAGTTTTCTTAGCCCAATTACATTTATTTTTTAATCTCCCAGATAATGTTTTCATTATCATTTCATGAGCATGATTAGGAATTTGAAGGACAAATATGATCTGTCCATTATTCTGGAGCTGACATGAACTCTTCTGGAGTATTTGCTGAATAATCTTGAAAATAGCATTATTTAATTTGGCATAAGTCTCCCTGCTGGGAAAATGCTTTTATTGGATTTTTGCATAATCTGTCTTGATCCTGCAATTGGATTCCAGCTCATACATCCTCTCTCCTCCTCACAGCAGATCCAGTTAATGCCTCGCAGATGCAAGGGGGAAACTTGCATCAGTATGAATGATGTGGCAAAGGCTGGGCATATTGCTTACAGTTCCTCATACAAAAGCATACTTAATTTAAAAATTCCAAACAAACAGACAAATCCCTTGAGCCATTATTGGCACCAGTCGGTAGAAGTAGGCTCATATTCATTCTGGGCTTATATTAATCATGGCAGTAGATTGACTATGTTGAAATTACTGTTTTGTTTTCTTTCACTCATAGGCAACAGTTGCTCATGAAGAGAACAGATAAAATACTTCTTTCTGTAAATATTCCTTGAAGCATCTCAAGGCTCTGGACATTCCTGTTATTAGTTATTTATTTTTCCAATAGAAGAGGCATCACGTTTTATTTTCTCTTTCCAACTGAGAGCTTGGATCACTTGGGTAGCATCAAACCTAACAATCCAAGAAAATGAGATGATTTTACTTAAAACGTCTCAAAATCCTACTTTCAGTTTTGACCTATGTACAGGGAACACAGTGATGATGTGCTATGACAAAGCAACCTGCTATACTTCTATACTGTACCACAGAAACCAGGAGCCTCGGCATATCACTGAAAAAATAATACTTGAATTCTGAATTGTAAACTAGGAAAGGTAATGATTTTTTTTTTTCTCATTGAGAGACAAAGTAAAATTAGCAGGAAAGTGGTGGTGGGTGGCACTGACAAGAAGCAAGGAAGAAGTAGAGCACAGCTGGAGGACTGCAGGAACAGAGACCAACATGCATCAAGTGATGTAAGATTGCTGCTACTGGAAACAGAATGTTTATTATGACAAACTTGGAATTAGGAAAAAAAAAAATCAGAGAGGCTCCACAATCTGCAAGTCCAGAAAAAGATTTAAATGAGTTGAAAAAAAATCAGTGCTTTTATTGAATATGAATTTGTGACCTGTTTGCAGGAATGCAGATAATATGGCCACTGTGGCTTCTCAAGGATGAAGTGCTCTTTAAAGAATATGTTCATATGTATGTATGTATTTGAAGTAAGAGTATCTTCATTTTAAAGATAAGCTCATAGCTTTAACATAACACTTACCAGTGAGCCAAAGATAGTGTGAAGCTAGTACTTTCCTTTCTGCAAGAAGAAAGACAGGTAAGAGGGCTTTTAAAAATTTGCTAGAAATAAGAAACATGAAAGTGTATGGTTAAATAATAATGATCTTTGAAGTGTAAAGATCAATTTTCCTGCTCATTACCAATTTTCTTAAGGGAGACACCAAAACCCTCTACCTGGCTTCTACTCCAAATATAGCACACAGACCAAAGTTTAGGTTATGTTTGAATTTTAAATGGGCCTAGACTGAAATATTAATGATTCCTCAGCTTAGAAGAGCCTAAAATAGACTGTCAAGTGAGCAGTGCTGAGGTTAGATTGTTTTAATGTTCCAGGGAAAAATCTGCAGCTCTTTCTAATTCTGTTGTAATCTCCAAACGTAACCAAACGATGAGAACAGTCTCCCTAAAGTGAGAAGATTCTCTGGCTTTTAAGCAGAGAGGAGAAAGACTAAACAGAGCGAGTATTACTGGTGCTGCTTGGAGAATTAATATTTTTCAGCCCTTCTTAAGTCAGCGCTCTGGACTGGAGGAGCAGATGGACATTTGTGTACTTCGTGTTCACATACACGTGTGCATACATGCACCCTCCCTCTGGCAAGGACGTGCTCAGGCTCCGTCCCCTCTCTGAACCCCGGGACAGGGAACTTCAGCAGCTGCACTGAAGCTCAAACAATTGCTTCCCCTTGGCCTTGCACTTCCCTGGTGCAGCTGGAACATGGTATGCAGGGATGTGCCGGTTTTTCCACTGTGCTGAAATTTCTCTGCCACCTGCTTATCAGCTCACGGGTCTCTCCTGGCAGCGCTGCCGCTGTGTGGGGGACAAAAAATATACTCTCGAGGCGTATTTTCCCTGGTGTACCTGCTCTTGCCAGCTTCGAGATTTGGCGCCTTTGAGTGCTCTGCAGCCCACCCAAGCAAAAGGCTCTGCTCTCTGGAACAAGCCCTCTGCGGGACGGTGCTGCCGGAGTCCCTCCTGCCCCTTTCTTTGGCTTTCCAAGTGCAGCCGCTGGGTGCGGAGATGCCCGGGTATGCTGCCGGGGAAGGCTGCCTGGGGATGCTGCCGGGGAAGGCTGCCTGGGGATGCTGCCGGGGAAGGCTGCCCGGGGATGCTGCCGGGGAAGGCTGCCCGGGGATGCTGCCGGCTGTCCCACGGAGGGCCCGGGTGGCTGCACTGGTGTGACGGCACCATCTAGTGCTGTCCCTGCACACCGCCGCTGCATGTTCCGCCGGGAGGAGGCTCAGCTGGGGCTTCTCTCAAAAACAAACAGAAAGGAAAAATCGACGCAGGCTGCACCTTCCGTGTGCATATAACTATATCTCCTGCTTCATAACACCCCCAAAGGTGGAGAAATCGGTGTGGCAAAGGCAGAAACTTCTAGCTGTTTTCTTCCCAGCTAGCTGATATTCCACCCAGCTCTGGCAGCTGCTGAAGAGTAAAAAGCAGGACAGTGTGTTAGCTTGCTATTAGTGATGTATTTGCACAAAACACACGTGTGAAATGATGAGCTGCTTTAGTGGGCTCTGGAGGGAAAATGCAAGTTCAGTTCTAGATCGCTGCTGTTTTTGGAGCCTGAAAGTCTTCAGAGTGAGCTGTAAGCCACAGGAAATGTGTAGACTGGGCTTCTGAGCTGGGAAACAAGGATACACCAGCTTATCCCAAAAGCCTTTGGCAGCAGATCCAGCAGAAACTGGGCTGCCGAGGCTCTCCTGCTTCCTGGGATGATGGAGGGGACATCTGCAGTGTGATGCAAGGGGAGCTGAGCGAGCACCGGAGTCATTAGCCAAGGTACAGTGGCAATGCCTTCAAAGACATTCAGCCTGTTTGCAGATACACCCAGTACATACCACAAATGGTAAATACCAGAGCAGAACCTCAGTGAAAACAAAGGTAATGGAGAAGGAAAAGAGCCAGCCTGTCTCTATGTGAAAACGAGAAAGCAAACTGGGGAAACAGAGAAGCACCGAGTATAAGTGGTTGTGGAAAATATACTTAGACAAAGAGCAAACTTTAAGTCAGTTAAATGTACAGGCAACACCTGTTTTACATCAGTTAGCTGAGTTTCTCTCTTCATAATAATCCCCTGGGATCCATACCCAGGGATGGTGGTGACAAAGTACAACTTCCAAAAAAGTAATGACCAAGGCAGAGGGTTTTAGGGATGTGGTCTCTTTGGCACCTGCATCCAAGTAGCAACTAACAGCAGGTTATAGAGGCCCGACAGTTGCTGCCAAACCACTCACTGCATCTTTTCCCAGTATAGCTGATACAGAGGTCAGTCCTCTTAATGATAGATGCAACTATCAACGTGAAAGAAACGTTTTTCATGACCCCAGCACTGGGGGCAGATCAGATAAGGTTTGCTTTCATCTGTCAGGGACTTGACTATATATTTACTTGTCTATTCCAAAGCTTAAACTGTAGTCCTAGCATATGGTACAGCTCATCCTACATTGCCCGAAGAGCTGGAAATGTTAACATTTCCACAAGAGGTCACTGTGAGGCAGTGCATCAGTGATGGAGGAGGCGGATGCTTCACAAAACCTGTAAAGACTATGGACACTTGGGACAACACAGCCACAGTCAGCGGGGGTAGAGATACCAGCAGAACAGGAGCAAGAGCCCAGTCACTAATTCATCTTTGGGGAGTCAGATAGACAGGTGGGAGACAAACAGGTGCTGCAAGAAATCCAAAGGTTATCCCTGTCCCAGAATAAGAAATAAGTTATGTGCTGTGCCAGAGACTTTAGGAGGAGGCATATTCCAGGATCAAGTATAATAATCTGACTACTCCATAATTTGCTAAAGAAAAATGCAATCTGGGAATGGATCCCACAACATAAGAAGGCCCTAGCGCTGTTGAAGAAAACCATAAATGTGTTTCAGTCACTGGGACTCATCTGCCCTATGTGGCCCCCCTCACTGTACATCCAGGTGGGAGAGAAGGGAAAGGGATATGGCTGCAGACTAGAGCAACAGTGACTGCCTGGACACATGCAACATCAAGCCACTTTGGGTTCCAAATAGAATGTAGGAATGCAGTCATATGTGACAATAAGCTTGCTATAAAATAACTATGAAAAGAAAAAATATTTTGAATAGGAAGCCAGAGATTATGATTTCAGAGGAAGGTCATGAAGCTGGGCAGTGGGGTCATCACGAAGGTAAGTGCACTTACCCTCCAGTAAAGCTTTTTGGAAAGCTAGGAGCATAAGTGTTTATTTCTGTGGTAAGCATGGGTTGCCTCACTCCCAAAGCTTTTCACACATCAGTGAAATCTGCATCAGAAAAGGTGGTAGATGTAGCCTCTCTCTAGACCACTTTCTGCATTGCTTAACTGAGACTTTTTAATCTCCATCTCTAAAAACTGCTTGGGAAAATAAGATAATCTTGAGAGAGTAAATTGTAGTTCATAAAACTTTCATAATTCTCTTCTTTCTGTCAGATACACTGGGCATCCATGTGCCATTTAGAGAGATGCCAGTCTTAGAGAAGAACTGGCAAGGTGTGGCAGAGTCAGGAGCTTTATCTATCAGGCTTCATTCAGGGATGCTGACAGTTACTCTTTGAAGACCTTACCTTTTGTCATGGTCATAAAAAGCAGTATCTTTAATGCTCAGTGTAGCTACATGTGTGCTCCATGCCATGGTCTGCACAACAGAGCCAAGATCACAGAGGATATCTCAACCCACTCCCCTCATGGAGGACATCAAAGATTCCTCTGCCTCCTTTTCCCTTTTCCTATCATGAGATAGGACAGAAACAGGGGCGTGTCCTGCACATGCTCTCAAGTGAAAGGGCAAAATGAAGCTGAAATTAGAGAAGACTGAGTGAGAGGGGAGAAAATCACATTCTGTTTAGTGGCTGCAGTGGTTGAAATACTTGTTTGGTGTCATTCCAGCAGAACAGGCAGTGTCCCGCACCTGCACTCTCCACCAGTAGTTACACTGACTTTCTACAGCTTCCCTCTTCCTTCAGCAGCTCTTTTGCAGCCCCATTCTGGTGAGAGGTTACCACTCTGTTTCTCTCCCAACCCTAACCCTAATCCTTGTCCTGGTTCTGGCTAGGATAGAGTTAATTTCCTCCCTAGCAGCTGCTACAGTGCCATGTGTTCATACACAATGTGTGAATAATGTTGATAACACAGTGATGATGTAGTTGTTGCTGAATAGTGCTTAGCCCAAGTCAAGGACATTCCAGTTTCCCTTGCTCTGCCAGTGAGGAGGAGCACAAGAAGCTGAGGGGGAGCATGGCCAGGACATGAACTGGTCTGAGAGTGCTGAGGTTGTGGCCTTCCTGACTGACCCAGCATGGCTGCTGCAGTGAGGGACTTTGTCATCAAAGTCCCTGTCAGAGGAAGTGCCATTCCTGGACCTAACCATTGCTTCTGCAGATGCTTGAATTCCCTGGGATCTACTTTGGGTTTCTGAGAGCTCGAGCAACTTGCCTGTGTAATCTTAACATATTTCCTGCTGCAGGATGACACCAAGAAATGTATCTTCTTGGTCCCATCAGACACTGAAAAAGAATTTTGCCACCCAGCTGGTAGGTTTTAAACACAGACTGAGGAACTGCCCTTGTCTATAGCACTTTACAAGCTGGCATTTCTGCAAAACTGCCTGCTTCACTTCAGGCAGAGCAGTTCAGCTCTGTACAGGAGACCTCTTGAAGCCTGGAGTGTCACTACTTTGGAAACCCTGGTTATACTCAGTGGCAGAGACATCAGTGCTAAGTGCCACTGTCATTGTATCTCTATTTCCCAGCTCTCAGAGCCATGTTTAATCATGTTCCTTGACAGCAATAGGAAATAGATGTGCTCGTTCTTCATGTAAGAGTCACCACGGAGGTGTGGCTCTGCAAGGGAGTACCGCTACTGGCAGCTGCATGACAGAGCAAATAAATCCTCTTGGCAGCAGCAGCTGCACTTTTTTCCTCTCACCATGCAAAACCTCAGCTTCTGTAAGCACTCTGAGGGAGCCCACCAGCATGGCCAGATGCAGAGTAAACCATCAGCTCACACTCCCTTGCAGTAGTGTCAGAAGCAGGGAGATGTTTTTTATGACATTGCAACACTAGATGACTTTCTCATGGGTCTACCATTGATACAGGAATTGATGACTTTTAATTTCTGTAGGTCAACTTCTTTTTAGAAGCACAAAACATCTCCTTAAGAAGAAAGAGGAGCTATCTATGGTGGGGGGAAGGGTGGAAAAAGCATTAATACAGCCATCATTTCCAAATTCCTAGTATGCTCTTTTAAGACACAAACGCAAATCCCAAGCTAAGAGATTTCTGACTCTTTAGCTAACAAGAACTGAAGGTAGTGCTCCCATTGCCTGGGAAAAGTGTACCACTTGTCTAGGAGAAACAATTTATGTAATGTAAAAAATCCCAAAGCAAAACATAAAAAATAAAAAAAAAAAAACAAACCAAAAAAAAAAACCAAACAAAACAAAAAAAAAAAAACAAAACAAAAAAAAACCAAAAAAAAAACAAAAAACCCCACAAAAAAACAAAACAAAACAAACAAAAAAAAAACCCAAACCCCACCCCAAAACAGGAAAGGTGCGTCCTTACTGGCGTGATCACAGCTTAGGCAGCTGCTTTCTGAGTAACTGCTCAGTTCTTTCAGACTCTCCCCATTTAGTCTGAGCTGCTGTTTCATCACATTGGCTTTCCACTCTGTGTGGCACAGCTCTGCACAGAGATGAAAGCTGATCCATATTTCAGCTGATTCCTTCTGCTGATTTTTGCTTTTGCTTCACTTGCAGCAGATAAACTCAGAAAAAACCTGGTGACATTGAGGCCCTTTGCTCTGAGACATTTCCTATATGACAGGAGAGTGATGCATAACAACATTTACATCCTTCAAGTCATGCCTGTAAAATGGTTTTTTAAAATTAATATCATGCTACAGTTTTATTAAAAAGGGCATGAAAATTTTGAACCTTAATAAACTCAGTGAACAAGGATGAAGTTTCTACAAATGTTCTTTTTCTGTTCTTGTGCACAAATCAGGACTTGTTCTGGGTCCCATTCTCTTATCAGTGTTGCAAAGGTGCCTCAAAATGAGATTAAAAAAATTAATTCTGCGTAAGAATGCAATCGTATCAAAGAATAAGATTATTCTTATTGAACAATTATTACTCTATATTCTGTGTACTCTATATGTCTGTCTGTGGACAGCTGTGTGCCAGCAGCTGGAGTGATGCTGGTTTGGCGATGGGGCATCCCTTCCTTTCCTCATCAGCTGCCAATCACATAATTTGAGTGACTATTTCGCTTCACATCCTTTGAGCACTACTGTTGGGGTGGAAGGACCTGACCTTCCACATTTTTCAGACTTTATCCTTTTATAGGACACTCAGGAAAGGCCTGCTCCTGCTGGGATGGGAAGATCATGCTGGCAGTATAACACCAACAGAGAGGCTGTGGCCAGTGTCCGTATTCAGGGCTTCCCTAAAGCCTGTCCTTGTCATTATCTCATGCTGCGTTTGCAGCAGAATTCTAGATCACTGCTGTATTTGGTGCCTGACTCAAGTCAGGAGATGAGAGGGCAGCAGCAGAAACAGGGCCCAGATCCACAGCAGCTCTCACCTGGCTCCTGCTCGATGCTCCCCAAGGTACAGCCCCTGCCGAGGCCCGGCCTGTGCTGGCAGAAGTGCCTGTGGCTGCAGGAACCTGCACCTGCAGCCCGGCAGACGTGACTGCTTGGCAGGGTCTGATGAGCCTGGAAGTCTTGGGAGTGAGGTGCCACAAGCCACAGGAAAGGTGTAGACCAGGCCTCTGAGCTGGGAGACAGGAATACACCAGCTTACCCCAAAAGCCTTTGGCAGCAGATCCAGCAGAAGCCAAGCTGCTGAGGTTCTCCTGCTTCCTGGGGTGATGGAGGGGACACCTGCAGCGTGAGGCAAAGGAAGGATGAGCACCCTCACCCTCAGCCAGGCAACTCTCTTGCTCATATGCATGTGCTTCAGTCAGTTCCTGAGTTAATGAACGTGTGAATTGTTGAAGCACCACTGAAAGATCAGACTAATTTGTCAAAAGTGGATTGAACCCTGGTTTGACTTTTACCTAATAAGCTCATTAAATAAAGCTTGATTGACAGAGTACATTGCTCTGTGAATTTGAGAGACCCGAATAAAGTATGGCAATATATAAAATAATTCATTGCTGAAACTGGAATTGCACAATACAGTAGTAACAAAATAGAAAGTGCTTTAACCATATGGTTAAGAGATTAAGGATAGAAGGAAACAATGGATTGATCAGGAAGCTTCCTTAGAAAGTGTATGAGCAGCTTCAAAATGAGTCCTGACACAGTCAGCAGATTGGATACAGGCTGTGGATCTGTGCTGAGGCATGCCAGAGTGCTGGGTCCCTCCTCCACACTCCACAGAGCAGTACAGTAAGTGAACATTTGTGTTAAGTTTCATTTTGTGGCTCTGCTTCTCTCCTCCCTGAGCAGATTTCCTAATGGTCCAGGAAGGCTTCAGCTTTGGCCAAGGCAATAGGCATGGACTGAATATAAGGAAGTCCTGCTGGCAGCTCCTTTGGCACTAAGACACTGGCACCTCAAGGAACGACAGCTGCTCCAAGGCCATACTGAGCTCTTGAATCTTGGCACACATGAGCTGTTCAAAAGCATGGATGCACCAACATCACAGCACCATGGCTGTACTGCAGAGAAAATGTGTTATGTGGTTTTGGCTAAATTTCATCTAAATATGTCCTTCTTAATGGCAGACTTGATAGAAGCCCATGTTTAAGGACAGTGAATTTCTCTTATTTCTAGAGATGATCACAGATAATTTGGCAAATACACATTAATGGTGTTACAAAAGATTTCTTGCTTCTTTCTCTTTTGTTCTACTTTTGGTATGAGTGGGATTTCATTATCTAGTGACAATGGACATTTTTACAAACAAAAACAAGTGAACACAACAAGAGCTGTAGAAATGGAAACACTCTGTCTCAAAGTAACAGCTGGGCTATTTGAACAGTCAGCCTCCATCACCACTGGTAGTCTGTCACCTAGATTTCATTAACAAAAGTATGCTGCTGTAATTAACAGTGTAACATTTACAGTTTTGAAGTAGGAATCTAATTGGTTTTAAATTTTTTTTTTTTTAAGTAACTCGGTTACTCCTAATCACTTGTAACTATGAAATATCTTAAAACACTTGTTGACTTTTGGGAAGCAATAAACAAGAGAATCAATGACAGAACTCCAAAATTAACTTCCCTTATATGTGTTTACTTTTTAAGATTAAAAGGTGTGGAAATACAATCAAGGAAAAACTTGAACTTGGTTAAGAATGAATCAGTTTGATCTTTATGGATATCTAAAGGATAAGGATCTTAAGGATATCTAAAGAATTGTATTACTCTCCAAAAAGGCAAAATACCCAAACAAGGTAATCCTCCAGTTAAGCAGGTTGGGAAAAAAACATTGAGAGACTGTGATGCCACCAGGTACCATAGCACCTGCTCGAGTCTAACCAGGTCTCCTTTAAAAAAAGATGTAAAATATGTTGCAATGCAAGAAATGATTTAAAGTAAACAGAATGAAATCTGTTTCTTCTTTTTTTTTCCTCTTGCAACTGACAACTTTTTGTGACTGAGGCTGTTATTTTATGGGATTTGGAGCTGAGGAGCCAGCCATATTTTCTAAACATCAAGACAGCAGCTATAGGCTCTGCAGTGTAAACAGGAACACAATTTTAAATATTCAGTGTTTGTAACACAAGTATTTAAAAGAAACCATTATCATAGCTCAACACATATTAGAACAGTCTCTTTATTGTGTTTTTTTTTTCTCTTTACCTGACAGTGTTATTTCATAAGAATAAATATTAACAGGTGAAAGTATCTCTGCTGAGCCTGCAATTTCACATTCCTTGTAGCAGCAGGACCATCATAACCCACTCCTTCCACAGCTGCTTTTTCCCTGCCCTACCCTGCTCCTTCTTGCTGGGCAGCACACCAGCCTGCAAGGCCACACTGCCCTCCAGAGGAGCTACCTGCCCAAGTGGGAGTCACCACTTCCCACCTTTTACATCCTCGATATTGCCAGCAGCAACACTGGCTTCAGTAAGGCTCTTCCCAGCTCATCTCCATCTCTGCACAATCTGTGAGTTGTTCAAAACCTTCTGCAGAGTTAAAATAAGGAACAGGTTTGACAGAAAAATAGCTTAAGAGTGGCTGTTTTTTGCTTGAGTCCATTCAACATGTAACCTAGCAAACATCATGATGTGCAAACAGTGGAGAAGAAGTGAGAGCAGGAACAATGTCTCACAATAAATGCTGTGGCCATATGCACCCTTACACAACCAGCCACCTGGGGAGTTGAGCTGAACTGCTGTACTTTGCCCCACAGAAGAATTGGAGCTTTTTTAAAAAAAAAATCTAAGCAGTGTTTAGATGTTTTTAAAAACATCCGAGCAGTAACTAACAGCTGAGGTAAGCAGTAACTAACAGCACCTTTAGCAGCTTCAGTCATTTTGGAAATGAACTTGTGACTATCCCCTAAACCACAGATACCTCAAAAGCTGGTGTTACCCTGAACTAGGAAAGGCTTATTTTGTTTTTCTATTCTGAGAGCATTTTGGACTAAGGAAGATGAAATAAACCCCACATTTAAGGAAATGATACTGGTAGATGAAGATCCTAAAGAAGTTTTAAAATGGGCAGCACTAAAATAATTCTGTAGGATGTTATTTTTTTACCTCAAAAGACTTCTATACTTTGAAGTCAATTGATTTTAAACCTATTACTCTAATAAAAGAGAGATAATAAAATCAATATCACTTACAATAAACTTTACAATAATGGTCACATCATAATAAGCTGGGAAAAAAATCTAATATGTAGAGACTTTTTGTGCTAAATCCACCTTAAGTATTAGTAAGCTCATTGTTCACCTGTGTGATGGATGTTTTAGTCTGATAAACAGAATACATTGCTTGGCTTTTAAGCTGATTCAGCAAGAGCTCATTCAGGAAGACCGAACACCACCAACAACCTTTCACCTTCAACTCAATAAATCATATCCCATTTAATTCAATTTTTATTCAATGAAATGATGTATAAAAACTTACAAATCTGAGAACTTAACTATACACAAAAAGATGATATTCAGTTTAAACATATACACAGAGAAGAGCTGTGGTTTGTGACTTGCCCTCTCCCACCCCTCCCCCCAAACACACACTGTCTCCATTTATGATGGGGCACTTTTTCTGTCCACTTAGACTTTCTGTTGGCCCAGTAATTGCTCAGTGGGCTGCACTTCTGCTGTCAGTTTAGGTTTTTAGGCTACCAGCAAAAAATCTGGGCATCTATATAAAATAATAAAAATCAACAACTTGATTTTTAACACAAAGATGCAGTACTGCCACCAGCAGTAACTAAAACTACAGAATTCACCCTTTCAGTTTTTGCAGGCTTTGACTTGGCTTTCAAAATAACAGGACTCTCATAGAGCAGAATTTCCCAGCCAGCACTACAGATTTCATTTTAAAACAACCATGATCACCTGTTGCTAGAACACCGTTTATCCTCCCTCTTAACTCATGCCATTAGACCAAATGAAATCATGGACGTTCCTTGCCTGAGTAAGGGAATAAAGCTTTTCTCTCTTCTTTCATCCAGAATGACTCAAAGCACTCCATAGTTAACAACACAAGCATGTGCTGCACTAACGATGGTGCAGTGCTCACCAGTATGCCACTTCTCTAGTTTCCTTGGTAGCTTGGGTGACAACACTTACCTATTGGCTTCTCTTTGACAGGTCAATAAAAATGCACACAGCTCAGGACATTCCAAATTTGGTTACAAGCAACCTGTGCAATGACTAGCTTTGTCAAACAACTAAAAGACATTCCAGGCTGAATCTGAGAGCAGGTGGCCAGTTACTTAAAAAGGATGTGTGCATTTATTTACCTGTACCAAATATACACACAGACACTTTATATATATATAAATCTTTATACATATACAGTATTTATATATATATATATATAAAGATTGCCATCACATTACTATTACAGCTACTTAAGTCAGAAGTTGACTAAGTAACGACTTTGCTTGACTCTGAAACAGATACCCAAAGGCAGGCTTGAAGGAAAACATAGGCTAAAAGAAAACCAACACCCAACACCCTCAGCTCTATTTAACTCAGTGAACAGAGATTTCTGCATTCCTTGAGGAAAAGTTCTGAGGGCTTAGGTTATAACCTTAATCGACTTGCATGTGGACTTGTAAAGAGCACGGTGTTTAATCTGCCAGATCTCAAAATGCCATCTACCAGGGAAACTAAAATACATAAATCCTTTGCTTACCAAACTGATACTCTGTTTCTCATTACACTCGTCATTGTATCTAAATACACTTTTAAGCAATCTAACTTTTGTTTAAAATCTATTAAATTTGGAATAACTAATACTATCAACATAGTTAGCTGGATTGTTTTTTCATATGTTCCTTTGTATTAAAATCAATTTTGTTGTGGTTTGATGCAAGAGCTTTTTGTTTGTTTTGGTGGGAGAGGCAAAGTCCAATTTCCTAATGTGCCAGTACAGTTCTGGTTGCTGAAGACAAAGGGTGGGAAGGAGGTTCCTGGAAAAGATGGCAGGGGTAAGTGAGGTAAGAGGTAGGGGTAGGAAAAATTCATTTAATAAAAAATGAGTAAAGAAACTTTAAAAAATTGATATAGGTTTCACATTCAGTCTAACAACACTGCTTCCTGCTCCTTTTTGATGGAGGCTAACACTGCATTATCAGTCTCTGTGGCTTCTGTGTCCCCACCACCTAACAGAATGGAGCGATCTTCTTCTAGTGTAAAGACAGAGTTTTGATTTTGGCACGAATGTTTGACTACTTCATTGGGAGTTGAAAAAGTTTTGTCACACAAGTTACATTTGTAGGGCTTGTTGGTTTGTACTAGCATGTTGTCCATTTGACTGCCTTCCTCAAAAGTACAGAGCTCCAGAGTCTGTTTATCCACCATCGTGTACGTGTCCATGCTCTGGTTTAGGCACACGTGTCTGGCAGCCTGGTTAGCCCTACAAAAGCTTTTGTCACAAGTGCTGCACTTGAAGGGCTTGCCTGTATGTATGTACATGTGCTCCCTCCAGTGGCTTTTCTGAATAAATTTGCGACCACAGATGGAACATTCATATTTCCGTCTCTTTACCTCCCTCTCTTGATCTGCCTGCTCCAGGTTGTCAATATCTGCAATATCGGAAGGGGGAGGTGTCTCTGACTGCTGCTGCCCATCAATTATTGGGGAGTCTGAGATCTGCTGCAGCTCGCTATCACTAATCATTCCCGCTTCAGGCACTTCCATGGCATCTTTATCAGCTGTGTTGTTACAGAGAGACAAGGAAATATTACTTTCTCCCTGCTGGCTAGATGTGAAGGGAACTCCCGTGTGGATCTGCAGGTGCTCCCGCAAGCTGCTGCGCAAGTTGAACCGGCGACCACAGAGGTGACAGGCATAGTATTTTGGGAAGCTTCCGTTCCTTTTCATAATGCTTGGCTTGACATGTGCTATTGTGAGAGAGGCAGGCTGTTCATCTGAAGAAGATGCTTCCATATTGCCCTCTTCTCCCGAAGGTGAATTATTACCAGCAGCAGATACCAATTCTGGAGATAGAGAAGATGGCAATGGGTCAGAAGCGGACATATTTGTCCGGGTCACTTGTGGCAGATTTGCACCCAACTGCGAGAGCTGTGAACCTTCAGAAGCCTGCTCTTGGTTCATTCGTGATGTCTGAGGCCGTGGTTCTCGCCCGAGTTTGTCAGTCGCCGACGTAACCTTAGTGGGATGTCTTATCTGGTGATCTGCAATCTGAATGCCATATAATGAAGATGCTAATGGAAAGACTTGATCCGGGTGAGAAAAAGTTCCCTGACTTGCAAGGCTGGCCTCTTGAATTAGTGGATATGCATGCAGAAACTTTATTCCCTGTTCTAGTCGAACTGGGTCAATGAGTTGTGGTGCCATCTTCCCAGTGTACATCAAATGCAAGAGATAACTGAAGATATCTGGCTGTATGTCGGTTGCTTTCAAACGGACACATTCACTGAAAGGTGAAACAAAATTACAAATAAGACATAAGGGAAATATTTTTTTCCAGTTCTATATTATTCAAGCCTTGATACAAATAGGAGGTTTCTACTTAAATTCAAAAGACAGAATCTGCAATAAATATTAAGGGAAATGCTTTACTGTGAAAGAGCTAATCTTAGGAGCTACTTGAAAGATGACTCCTTTCCTCGTGAAGTAACTGGCTTGAAAGAAAAGCAGTCCCATTGCGACCTATACCATTTTAAACTGCTGTTATGTTGTAAATGTGTTGTCACATATTAATATATTTTGTAAACTGCAAAGACATTTCCCCCCTTTTCTTGGCTGGATTCAAACACATCTGTAGCTAAATTACAACCTGCTAGCACAGGACTCTAAATTCACAGTCCAATAAACTTTTCTCAGTGTTTAGCCCTGAAAACACCTAATTCATCTGGCACTTGCCTGCTGGGCTTATATGTCCTACTAGAATTTACAACTAGAGTTCTGCAAACGGGCGGTATTCCGTTGTCCCAAGTGCATTATGATCCAGAAACCATGCAGGACAGGGTGTGAATTCACCCGGGGATCTGATGCAACAGGTGTAACCTGTGGAATCCAGGTTCTTTACACAGCAGAACAGCAGCTTTTTTTTCCTTGAATAGGGAGGAAGAAACAGCAGGACCAGTGGACTGCCTGGTCAGCCTAGCAGTCCCTTGATTAGAGCACTCAAAGGGAGATGCTTTGGCTGTGATGCCCTCTTCAGCCCAACAGGACTGAAACCAACACCACCCTCCAGCTCAGAGTGTGCCCCATGCATCAACCTTTACGATGCTCTGGACTGAGACAGCTACCACTGTTCTAGATAAGGCTGTATCTCTGAGCAGAAAGTAAGGCAAGGTTCACAGAAGAAGAAAGAAAACAGGGAGCTTCTTTGTGAGGTCAGTTAGCTAACAGGAGAGGAACTGGGATTCTAATTATTTTTCATAAGTATTTGTAGCTCCTCTATTAAAAACAAACATAAATAAACCACAGAAATTCAGAAATGGACAGGATTGTGTGTTGTGGTCTGAATGCTCTAACTACAGCAGGCTACCAAGCTGAGAAGGAAATTATAGCCAATTCTTCCATTTCTTGAGGTGCATGCTTTCTTGAGCTCCCTCTGTGACTGCCTTTGACAGATATATGACTCAAAAGTAAACTTTGCAATGCTGTCTGCCAAAGATGACTGTGTGCTCTTGATGGAGCATCAAGACTGATAACATCTGCCTGCACTCCTGTTTCAGAAGTGCAAATGCACTTCTGTCCTAGCAGTTCACTTCTGGCTAAGAACTCTTAGCCAAAAAGTTTGAATCACTTAACATAATCTTTTTGAGTTAGTTCAGATATTTTGGAAAAAGATAAAAAAATCTTTAAAGTGGTCTCACACTTTGGTGATCTTTTCAATCTCCTCAATATAAGCCTGTGGTACAAAAAAAAACCCCAAAAAAACACTGGAAGAAAAGTACCACAAACCCCTTTATTTTTCACCATAACGTAGTATTCTATTATTTAATTGACAATAAACTATAAAGAAACGAAACACATATACCTCTTTTGTAAGTTTATTTCTCAAAACCTCCTAGCAAGTACTTATTGGATTGTATGTAACATTACACAAATGTCAACAACAGTGTCAAGACAGAGCAGAAGATAGTGACTGGGGGAAGGAAGCTGCAGGAGAAAAGACAGGATCTTTGAAGTATTCAATTATAGAAAATCAATTTTCTATGTTTTTTAAGGACAAAGAACTTGTGCTAAATTATAAAATTAATGTTAATGAATCACAGTTCAACTTTAATATGTTTGAAAGTGAGGTTCTAGTTTGCATTTAAGACTGGATTCCATGCTCTTTATGTCATAACAAGAAGCAAAAAGAACATTTTGTTGCTAGACTTCCTTAGCTTAGTTAACTGAACAACATTTAAATGGTGAACCTTTTTAGAGTTACCTGGTTTGATGAACAAACAACATCTTGAAGTAGTTGGAGAAAGAAGCGAGGACAGATTTGTGTGCCTTGAAGTAGACATCCCCAATGGCAACTGTGCAGTCACACAGGAAACCGAACTCTCTCTGAGCATTTAGCTGCTGCAGCAGAATAAGTCCATGGTTGGCCAAATCCATTTTTTTTACACTCTGAAAAGCAAATGACTTGCATGTAAAACTTAACAGTAGATGCACAGATGCAACAGTAGCTGTCTATTACCAGATATTTTCACCAATATCCAGATGCCATACTTTAGTAACACATCTTAATCTCAAGTTACTGTACAAAAGATACCTTACACATAGGCAAGGATTTCTCTTTCATGATGGGAAATGCGATTCAGAAAGGTGTGAGTGATTTGCCAAGGCTTAAAGAGCAAAGGAGAACCAGGACCAAAGGGTTCTGGAAAGGCATGGTGTGGGTACTTGGATACAGAAATATAAATAGCTAAGGAAGAGGAAGATATATTAACAAGTAGTAAAAACAGCTATACAGAGTGGGAAAAAGAAAGTGTGTTGGTTGCCACTTGTCAGCTCAAATAGGAAAACTGATTTTCCTTTCTGATGTCAGTCACTCTCACCCATGCAAGTGAGAGTGACACAACCCAATAAAAGACAAGGTAGATACTTTTAATCTGGATTTTCAGTGTCTTTGTATATCTTTTACCTAGAAGTTATGGGTCCATCCAGCTGAATCCAAGCCCAGCATTAAATAACTGAACATTTGTGATGGTTATGCCCTCTCCTGGGAAATACCAGATACATACCTAAATCTTCCTAGGCTCAAACAGTGAATTCATTCTAGGTATTGGCAAGCCCTCTGGACTATCAATACAGGAGGGGCCAACCTTTTCACCTGATAACTATTGATCTATTTATTGAGACCAGCCACAACAGCATTTTTAAGAAGTCTGCATGCCTCATGCCTGCCTAGAAAAATCAAGAAACTCAAAGGGTGAGAGGTGCAGTTCTGTCCATGGCTGCCCATCGGCCACCCACCAGGTAGGATAACCAACAGTGAAATTCAGCACTGACCCGAGCCCCCTTAGGCCAGGGCTTCCACAGCCCCTCACCTCCTGGGCACCTCCTTGTACCAGCTGCTGGAGGCTGCCCACAAAGAACTACCTAAGAGCTAGAAACTTTTTATTAAGGATTCAAGGGCAGTCTTGGAAGCAAAAATTAGTAACTTTGGGGGAAAAAAATAGACAGGAAAACACATCAGGACAGTTGCCCATGGTTGGATGGATGGATGAATATAGGGCTAGTAAGATCAGCGAGTGGAAACAAACTTAAAGCAAATAGAGCTTCGGGCAAAAGTGAAAGTATGAAGCAATGTAAATCTGTACATAAACATACAAAACAGCAAGAGAAGCCAACAAATTCCTGTCCATGTAACACCCAGAACAGAAACAGAACAGAACAGAAAGAGAACTTGAAACTAGAAGTGGATCAAAACTTTTATAAAAAGTCTTGGGTGCAATCCCCTCTAAACTTAACTGCAGTTATCAGAATTTAAGTCAGGTTCAAGCAGCTAGTTTCTTTTACACACTAAGAGCATGGCTTTTTGGGAAAGAGAACAGAAATGTATTCCACATATGCCGGTATGTTTCGTCACTGGAGAAGCAAGTATTTCTACTTGCCAGACAGGGAAGAACTCCCTCGTATTTAAAGCAATAACCAAGCTGACCAAATGCATTCCTTTGCATTCACATGAGATCAGAACTCACTGGAGACAGGGGTGTAAAGACAAAGAAGGAAATACAGTGTAAGATACAGCTGATTATTTTCTTACAGTAAATAAGAGAAAAAGAAATTAGGCTTCAGCTCTCTTTAGGTACATATTCTCCCCCCTAAACTAATGTTTGCATAACTAAGTTTGTACATACAGTATGCTAAGATTCTCTCTCTCTCTCCACAAGAGGGAATACCTACACTCAGCAGGAACAAAAATCATGTTGAGTGTTATTTAATCCTGCAAGATACCCCATGTGGGTGATACAGAAAACGCTAGATTTTTTTTTTTTTTACTTTTAATTTTGATTATTAATGTGTTCTACATTTTTTTTAATTCAGTCTGGTTTGCACTTGGACAACAAAACTTGCAAATCGGAGCAAACCACCAATGTGAAGGCACTCCAAGCCAGACAAGCATTCTTTCTAGTTATTACCGTCCTAAGTGTATTTAGTTTGGAGCTTCACTCTTACCCCAAACAGCAAGCCCTTCCGTACAGACCTGAATTGAACTTTTAAAAAAATGATACATGTGCACAACATTGTGTTTTGCATGTATCTGGATGGTATCTAAACGCTCTAGCTAAAAGCACTGCAGTAATTACACTCCAAGGAAATGACAGGGCAGATGAAAAGAGCGAGGAAAGCACTTTGCACATTACAGTATGCGTGTGCTCAGGAATTTTACCCTTAGCTAAATGAAGTGGTGATTAACACCGGCAAGGCCGCATTTCAGTGCTGACCGATTCAACAAGTGTGTGAAATACTCGTGCCCTGAAACCCCGTGGGGGCAGCGCTTCCCTGCCCGGGCCCCGCTCTGCCGCGGCTTTGCAAGTTACCTAATCTGTTCAGCCCTGGCTGAGAAGCCACGCGGGGCCGAGCCCGTTCGGGCAGGGTGCTCGCTCCGGAGACACCGCATGGAAAAGGGGGCGGCACAAGCCCAGGATAACACCGGGGAAGCGCCGGCACCGCTCCGCGGGAGTGGGCCGGGTACGGGCAGCCAACCGGGCTGGCAGGGAACAGCTCGGGCACGGCGCTTCCCGCTCTGCCCTCGCACCCTGGGCAGCGAACCTCGACAGCACCGAGCCCGCGGCGCTGCTCCCGCTCCGACGGCAGAGGGCACCGGCGCGGCCCCGGCCGCTCACAGACGCGCCACACCTCCCGCAGCGGCGGCAGCTGTCCGCTCGGCCCTCGCCCTCAGCCCGGGCGGCGGGCGGGGACCCGTGATGCGCCTTCCCTGCCTCCCGCCTCCCGGCCCCCGCCCGGGCCCTCCCGCCTAGCCCGGGCCGGGGGCGTATCCGGCCGCGCGCCCGCTCCATGCCCGGAGCACGCTCGGCCCCAGTGCGGGAGCGGACGGCGCCCTCCCATTGGCCGCCGGGGCGGAAGGCCGGGCGGCCGCGCGCCGCTCTCACTGGCTGCGCCCCGCCCCTCCCTCCTCCCGCTGGCCCCGCCCGCCGCCCCCCCCGGCGCACGCCACGCGCGCACGGACGGGACGGAGACGGCGCGCGAGACGCAGCGCGAGCGGAGCCGCCAGGGCGCGCGAGACGGGAAGAGCCGCCGCCGCCGCCGCCGCCAGGGCCGGCCCATCCCAAGCCGCCGGGGGGGGGCGGGGGACAGGCGGGGCCGCCCCGCCCCGCGCGCGCCGGATCCCGCTGCTGCTGCTGCTGCTGCCGCCGCCACCGCCGCCGCCGAAGGGGGCGGGAGGGAGGCAGCGCGGGCCTCAACCGGCCGAGCCGAGCCCCGCGCCGGGCGGCACCGGCTTCCCCGGCCCCCTCCCTCTCTTCCTCTCTCTCCGCGACCCACCCACTCCACTCCGGCTCGGCCCGGCCCTCCCCTCGGTGCGCACCCATCCCCCCCCCCCCCCCGTACCGTGTCCCGGATGGAGCCGCCCGGCCCGGCCCGGACCGGTCCGGCCCGGTCCGGCGGGGATTCACCGGGCAGTTCCACCTCCCGCCCCGCAACCCCCTCGGCCCTCTCGGACCCGGCGGGGCCCGGGGAGCCCCTCACACACAATGCGGAGGTAGGGCCGAGCAGGCCCCGCCGCGCCCCCGCCGCCGCCGCCGCCTCAGCCCGGGCCGCGGCCGGCGCGACGGGGCCGGGCGCACGTGCGGGCGGCGGGGCCGGGCTGCCCCGCGGGGCGGGCGCGGCGCGGCCGGTGCTCGCTCACCTGGGGGGCGTGGGGGCCGCCGGGTGGCGCCGCGCGGGGGCCGCCGCCGTCTCCGCGCCCGGCAGCAGCAACAACGGAGTCAGCGCGGCGGCGGCGGCGGCGGCTTTTCCTGTCCGGTTACGTTCGGGTCACATGACCGGGAGCGGAGCACAGAGGCTGCGGCGAGGAGCCCCCGCCGTGGGGGAGGGGAGGCGGCGAGCGCTGTGGCGGCAGCGGGAGACACCCAGCCCCCGCCCCTCCCTCCGCGCCCGCCCCACCACCGGGAACGGGAGCGGCCTTCCGGGCACCCCCGGGGCAAAGCCGCTGCTCCTGTCCTAGAGAGGCGCGCTGCCCCTTTAAAACTCCCGGGCGGCAGAGGCCGGTGTAGCCCCCCTGCACCCCCCTCCGCCTCCAGCGCTGCGGGATAACGGGGATCGTGGCGGCGTGCGGGGCTGGGATGGGGCGGTGCTGTGCCGTGCCCGCCGCCGCCTTCCCGGCGCCCATCCGGCCTCGCCGTGGCGGCGGAGGCTGCTCGGTGTCGCCACCGGGGGGCCCCGGGCCCCGAGCGGCTCCCGCCGAGCGGTGCTCGGCGGCGGGTGTGGGATCGAGGGATGGATGCCGCCGGGTGCTGCCCTCGCGCTTGCTGCCGGGGAGGAGTGACGGGCGCAGGTGCGTCCCGGCGCTTTCCGCGGAGTCGCCCGGGATGTGGGACACGGGGATGGGCCGGCAGCGGCGGGACGCGGTGTCCCGGGCCTATCGGGCACGAAGTCTGAGAGCCGGTGCCGTTCTCCGCGTCACCCTGGCTGCTCTCCAGGTGTCATTTATAGGAAGTTTCGCTCCGGTGCGTCGGGAAGGGGCGGCGTGGGACCGATCTCTGTGAAACTGTCCTGGGCACGCCGTGGCGGAGCTGTCAGATGGGAGGTTACAAGTTCAGTTGTCAAAAAGAGTGATTCAGCGTACAAATGTGGAGAGGTTGGCTCTGCTTGCGGTCTGTTCAGCTGGACGCAGGTTATTTGAAGCGGGTATTGCCTTTTTAAGGGATGATATAGCTGCTGTATGTAAAACTCGCATCTGCAGCTTCCCACAGTGGCAGATCTGGTTGTGGTGGAGTGCGGAGGGAAGGTGGCTGTAGCAAGGCCTGGTTTTATCCAAATCCAAGGCATACCGTAGAATAATCTGTGGATGCCTATAAAACTGTATAGAGAAATACACCAAGAGACATACCTGGAAATACATGTATGTCTGCAATACATGGAAAAAATTGTCGGTCTTGCAGAAGTTACTAAGTCAGAGCTGTTGGCGTGGAGCAGGGATGCTGTCTCCTACAAGAGGCTCTTGGATGTGATTTCTGCAGGCAGGGTATCAGTCCAGGGACAGCTGGGATTCATCTGCTAAGTGGAGCAGTGGCATGGACAGAATCATTTTCAGAGAGAAACTTTGTCATTGTTGTTGAAAGACCTTGTGGGAAGATGTTTGGCCAGCAATAGGTGAAGGGGGTTCCTTTGCACCTCCTGTCCTAGAGCCCTGCTCCTGCTGTCCTCCAGAGTGCTTTCTGTTGTTCATGGCGAACAGCATATGCTACAATGCCAACAGTCTGAATTAGGTCCAGATGATTATTACTTTTTTTAGGGTACTTATTTAAGCAAACATTTAGGGGCCTAGCTGTTCCTGGGATGTTGTTTCTGTGATAATTAAATAAGATATACTATGGAAAAAAAGGCCCAAACTTTGAACTCTGCATCTTGACAGCAGGTGTACTGTTGGGGAGGAGAAGTCTTGTATCTTGTCTGGTTTGTAGATCCACAGATGATTGCAGCTATCTCAGGCAGCTGTTACTTCTACAGGATCTAAATTGATAAAGGATTAGACCAGTTTTATGTGCGTCTGTCTGACTTAGCCATCTCCCACTGAAATTAATGGATGTCTTGATAGGCACAGCTTGAGTCTTTGCATCAAATAGCTCATGAATATTAATTTATTTACCCAAATTAAACTGCATTTGAAAAGTGCAGGTTTTTAAGACTAGTGAAGTCTTAAAAAAAACCCAACAAACCAACTCCAAAACCCAACAACTTTTAATTTTAATGGAGCTGAAAGCTGACTGTCTGCTGCTGTTCCAGTACTTAGAATAAAGCATCTGAACAGAACCTAATCCTTAAGACCCATCTCGAATAGCTGAGATCTTCAAAACATGTCCATTGTAGTTCAGCACAACTCTCTGAGTTCTGCTATGTGAGCACGTGGCAGAAAGTTTATAGAGTGTATTTAACCAGTCTACTTGGCAATTTTTTCCCCTGAATGGTTTCCCTTGCATTTCAGTTTTGCAAGCTAAATACAAAGTAAAGAGAGTAGATGGGCATTTGAACTCAAGTCGCTTAGTGTTTGATCATCTGTCTCATTCTACTGGAAGATATTGAAAAAGTGATATAATTTTTAATTTAACTGAGTGGGCTACTTAGGAAAACCAGTGTGTTTCTGGTAGGCTTTTTGGCCTCTTTTTCTCTTTCATGCTGCACTTGCTTACTTCTGTGTTGGCATTTGTGTGGGATTCTCCTCTGTGCTGTCTCTGAAACTGGAGAAAAATTAACTTTGCTATGGTTTATTTGTATTATTAGCAGCTCATAATTCAGCTGTAAAGCACCTTTATTTGGACTGCAATACTTGAATCCAGCAATAATGCAGTTTCTAATACTGTTGGATTCAAGGCCTGTTGGAATCTCTAGAAAGATGGCTGTGTGGAGTGTAATGTTGCCAAACTTCAGACCTTCAATACTGACTGACACCTGAGATGTGTCACCTGTGTCGCAGGGAGTGATAAGCATTCACCTGATCAATTTGGGACACCCAACTTATCATGTGAATCTAAATTATTACTCTATCTCTTCAGATTTTTGGTTTGTTTCTTTCTTAGGTTACAATCCATGCACCTGAAATTGTAATAAAAATGTATCCATGTCTCATTAAGTGACATTACTGTGCTTTCAGTTTTTATGTGCTGGCTTTCCCTCCTGAGTTTCTAGAGGTACTTGATTAGGATTTCTTTCCCACTTTTATGACTTTTTGAAAGGACTGTTCAGACTGTTTGAGATAGTGCTACACACATCTGAGCACATTCTTAGTTAGGTGTGATGCTGTTGATGACAGGATCAGTCCCTAGGTTTTGGGTTTTACTTTGGTCTGCACGTATTTGGATTAAAGGCAGCATTTTGCCTGATAAGATCATATTTTATATTGTAAATGAGCATGCTGCTGATGATATAAGTGTTAATAGGATGATGGAAGTGTCTGCTAATCTGAGTAAAAAGTCACTTGAGCAGTGGGAGGAACTTGATCCAGTCTCAAATCCTGTGTGTCCTCTTGGATGAGTTCAGTTGAAATCTGGAGTGGAATAGCAGATTTTTTTATCGCTATAGTCAAAACCTCAGCAGCTCTAGTGATGTAATTAGGCTCAAAGTGCTAAGATTTTTTGTGAGTTTTCAAATTTCTCTGCATTTTTGAAAAGTAAGAGAGCAGAGTTGCTGTTCTGAAGAGCTCTTTGCTCACTGCTCCCTGCAACATTGCTGACACACTCTCAAAGGAGTGCAAGCCATGGGCATCTGGGAGTTGTGTGTCCTAGGCAATGCATGGGAATTGTTCCCTGAAGGTGTGGGACCCTATTTCACATGGGTACAACTGTAGTAAACCAAGAGTTTATGTCAATGCTGAAAAATCTCTTTTATTAGCACAGCTGCCATTTCTAACACTTCCACTTTGGATTTATGCTGGCAAGAAGGCTTGGTGGCAAGTGTGACAGCTGCAGTAGCTTCTTCCTAGAACATTGTACCTCTGAGAGTCTCCAAGCTTTTTTCTTCCAGGACTCTGTCCTCCTCCTGTTAGAATTGTGCACATAGTTTATCCAAGTCTCACCTATCTTTCAGACAGCATTGTAGGAATGTAAAAGTGATCCCTGGGAAAACTGATATAAGGGCCCAGCAGCAATAGTGGAATGGCTCTGCTTTTTCTTGCCTTGACTTCCCTACTCTTCCTTGCCTTGCTGTTGGGATATGTTCATGACAGGTGAGTGGTCATCCCCAAGGAGATCTGAGCTTTCACATTTTTGTTGCCAGTAGGTTTGGTGGTCTGACAGGTGAAGGAGATCCATGGTGTGTGAGCCACCTTTTGTATAGGCTGTATGAGCTGAAAAGATGAAGAAATAAATTGATCTCCATTGTTCTGTAGGCTAAGCTGGTTTTCTGGTATTGGGATATTAGGAATTGTTTCTACACCTAGTGAACAAAATTAGTTGAGTATCTGCAATTTAGACCAGGGAAAATAATTATAACCATCATTTTGTCAGTACAATATATGTCATTTAAGGAAATGGTTTAACTGTGTGTAGTTTTTCTTGTTAAGAGACTCATCTCTGTCAGGAAATTTTAGTGTAACCCAACTAACACAGTTCTTGCAGTACAGATTAGCCATCTATTTTCTGCCTTTAGCTTAGTCTGAAATGAGCCTTTTTACATGGGCCCTGCTCACTTTTAACAGGTAAAGGTCAGACGTGACAATGTCCTCCTGGCTGGAGTGACATTTTTAGTGGAGCTTGACTATAAAGTTACAGCAATATATGTACTTGCATGTGTTGTTTTCCTTAGAAAAAAAGATTCAAACTGCAGTAGTTCTCAGGTGCATTTTTAATGGCCATGCACGTGAGGTGTTCAGATGAAGCAGCTCTCAGTGACAGAGCTCCAGGGAAGTGTGTGTATGCATCCAGCAAGCAGAGCTGATGTGAACAGCACAGCAGAGAGCAGAGATTGACTCTGTACCCATGAGTGCTGTCACCCCAGAGAAACTATTGGAATTGAGTCACAGCTCTCAGCATTCCTTGCTGTTTTACAAACAGCTACTCTTGTGACAACTTCCCAGCAGATCTGCCAAAGAAAATCATGTATAAGTTATCCTTTACCTTATCTGACAGAAAAAGCAGAGATAGAAGCAGTTTGCACAGTTAGGATCCTTATAAAGAATGGTCTAACAAGGCTCCATATGAACAGATTTTTACCGTTCAATCTTAATTTTTTTAAAAAGGTTAAAATTTCAGAGTTCTGGGTATTTTAGGATTCCTCTCTTGTTTTCCTTGCATATTCTGTATTTATTGCTATTGCATTTTTTTTTCCCTCAAGTGACCCTTACTAGTTAGACTCATTTTGATGAAGACTCAAACTGTGCAAACTGTAGTGAGGATGGTTGTTTTCAGTTACACTGGGAGAGCATGGGGTGGGTGAGGTAGGCAAAAGATGGGTGTGGTCTCACAAATAAGGCAGTTTTGCGTTGCTTCTGGAGCTTGAGTCTCATCCTGCCTGTGCCATAAAACTTCCTCCTGGTCAGGCCATGTGTACATGTGCACAGGCTCCCCAAGGGATCTCTGGCGTGAAGCAGAAACAGGGACTGCAGGCAGGGAGAGTTTCCCATGTGCTGTGTGGTCGTTGAGGGTTCTACTCCCTGGTATATTGTGCAGTGAAAGCTCAAATTACATTCTTGGTGAACTCAATTCCCAGCTTGGTTCTCTACATGTAATACAGCAAGAGGATTCTCTATAGAGTTAGCTGCTAATACAAAAACCCCTCATGCGTGGTTGCAGCTGCTACTGTGTACACCATGAAAAAAACGGATACAAAGTTTTAAAGGTCTGTCAAGGCTTAACTGAAGGTTTTGGCTTTTTTTAAACTGTGACTAGCCACTGAGTGGAGTAAGCAGGGTTGGGGGCTAGGCAAGAAGTACAGTATGAGTTTATGGCCTGTGATTTTATGTGCCAAGATAAAGTGATTTACAGTTTCAACAGTAACTGTGCTTCTTTTGTTTTGAGGTGTTGGTAACTCTTACAGTCCTGAGACAGAATACTTCAGATAATCAAGCCTAGATACTTTATGCTTTTAAAGAGCATTTAGGAGTTCTCAAATTACTTTGTTAAAACCACTTTTCTTAATGATGCAGTTGGTCTACTTATTTACATTTTAGCAATTTAGTTGAAATACTGAAACATTAAATGTGAGGTGAATGGGAAGTCATGTCCTTGAGTGTATTACCTCAAAGAGGGGGGAGGGAGAAGCCTGAAAAATATTTGCTGGAAAAATTAGAATTAAAATGTAACCTAATTTTCTGTTATTGGAATTACGTGGTGCTTGCTAAGTTTTCCTGCTGCATAAAAGATGTAATGTTCTGTTTCTCAACAACACTGTGTAAGCCAGGCTACCGATGAAGAACAGTTTTGCAGTGACAAGTCTTTGTCACTGAGCTGTTCTCACCAATTCACTTCCCTGAGCAGGGCCTGACTGTTCAGACCTTCTCAGTTCAGAGAAGAGGAACTTGAGCTATTCCAGAACCAAGACCTCCAGCTACAATCTGTTCTGATTCCAGTGGAGAAAGCCTACACTTAAGAGCACTCTTCTACACTGAAGAGCTGCTTCTTCAGAGGCACCCATGGCATTGTATTGTAATTTATGGCAAAAGGATGAGTTTGCAGTCAGATGTTTTTGCTAGCTGTGCTTGACTGTATTCTTTTCTCCATTATGTCTGTTTGATGTATTCAACAGGAGTGTATTGCACTCAGAAATAATGCTCTCAGGTGAAGAGAGAACAATAAGCTACTGCAATTGTAGTTGCATTTTTAGCCAGAACTTAGTCATCATGGCTTGTTAATGATGCTCCAGGGGCTTTTAACAGAATCTTTAGGTTCTGTTCCTTATTTAATACACTGGACTAAAGTGAATTTGAAACAGGTGATAAAACAGCAGTTGTGTACCAGTTTCTGAAAATACATTTACAAAAAGAAGTTGCTAGGAAAAAAAATCTGTTCATCCTCTCATGAATAAGTAACACATCTCACCTATGCTAACTCACTCCTTGCAACTTACACTGATTAAAATCAGATAAGCATGATAAAGTGGACAGAGAAATTCTGTGAAACTTTCTTTATTTTACCATTTTTGCTACAGGTTCCTGTGACCTCTGGGATCAACTAATTTCCCTTCTATATGAATACTAAATGTAAAAACAGAATGGAAATAGTACTACCTCTCAATAAACGTATTCCCATTCAAGTATACAAACACCACTTTGTGATGGGATGGAACATAACGTTAAATATATCTGCCACATATATTAAAATCATGCCAGGAGAACAAATAGTAATGCCATCTTCAAGCTTGGGACAGTATTGCAGCTCTCCAAGAGTGAGCTGATAAACATGAGGGAAAACATCAGCATAATTTTAACTGTTAAGGGTAGTAGAGTAGTAAGCAGTAGTGTCTTTCACCAAATACAGTCAGTACAGATGAAATTCATCCATAGGTTAAGCCCTCTCTAACATTATTAGTACAGTGGTTGGGAATAATGTTCACAAACTGATTTTTAAATTTTTTTTATTTGAGCAGAAGATTTAGAGATTTATCAAGAGACACAATTTCATGAAGCATATGATTGGAGTTTTCCAAATCTTGTGTTCTCTATTGTTTTGTCTGTTTTCTTCTTCCTGAGTTTGTTCTGTCATCAGAAAACTACCCTTGCAAGTTCAAACAGAACCTGTGGAACAGCAAACACACTGATGTGAATTTTTATTTTATTTAAAAACCTTTAAACCAGTTTACACTATAAATCAGATAATCTGAAAAGTAACGGTAGCCACAATTTGAAAGTTGCTAAGAATAAATATTAATCCCTGTGTACATCACATTAATACAATGATCTTAATTCTCAAAGTATGAAGTATAGAAGTTGTACTTATTATTATGTTCTTAATATTGAAAAAAACCCCACCAACCTCTATGGTGATTAGTATTACTATCATCCACTCAAGGCGCAGCGCGTGCTTTTCATTCAGGTGATTTCGCATTAGGTCTGTCAGCTCCATGCAGTGCTGGAGCTTTTCATTCATTACCTACAAATAATTACAAACATCACAAACCTGGACTCCAGAAATTGAATGAGATCCCTAAATAGGGAAAATACTCCACAGAACTAGAAAGGGGTTAACATCACTGCAAAATAGAATAGAAAATTGATAGAACAGAAAATTCTCTAAGACAACAAGTACAAGCAACAGGAGCTTCAGTATAAATGAACCTGTTATTTCAATGGGTTCCCCAAAAGAATATAAATTTAGATATGCATCTACAGTGTTTCTGTGAAGTGTTTCTGGGTGACATCTGCTCATGAAAACAGTCATAAGCAAAAGAAGATACAGCTTTCTGGAATGCCTCAAAATTAAATATTTATGATTGCTGTACCACCAGGAGAGGTAGTTTTCATGCTTCTAATTCTGGTTCAGCAGTAAATATGTCACCCTTCAAGAACTGATGTGAATGATCATGTCAGTAAGAAGAATCCACTTCTCAGTTCTAACTATTTAAAGCTAATTTAGTGCCTCATTAATGTGAGGCAGGTTAACCTAAACCAGGTAAAGGTATGAGTGGGCTAATAATACCTGGAAAAGAGGAGAGTATAATACCTTATTATTTATTCCCTTTCTGCAATTAAAGCACATTCACAGAGCAATTTGTAACCCTGCTGAGCCAAAGACAACTGATCTGAGCATGGAAGATTCTCACAACAGTAAGACACTCACCTTAACTCTGCGATTAATGTTGAGAAACTGGCAAGTCTTGTCATAAAGCTCTTCCAGTTTTTCTCTGTCCCAGTAGAAGTCTGGTGTTATTAGCAGGTCTGAGCTCAGATTTATACGGTGTCTAAAAAGAATGGGTACTAATGTAGTTCAGGCTTCCTCTTGGTGAATATACGAGCAAATATTTAAATGTAGTTAAATGAAATAAGAAAATTTTCCTGTAATTCTACATACAGTATGAAAACAATCTCCTTTCACAGTAAAAATACAATTGGAGTGATCATTTAAAATTGGTCACATCTCCTGAAACTTTTCTGGGAATACTCTACTGTTGAACTCTTTTGAACATAAATGACTTTTTCCTTATGCCATCACTGCCTCCTCAACCTGTCACCTTCCTTAATTTTTGATACCTGTAGAGAGGTCCCTGACTATGCCGGTGGCTCATGGAAGCAGTACACAAAGTAACAATACAGAACTCCTAAATGTGACTGGCACTGCATGTTGGGTATGTGAGAGCAGCACACCCCTCAGAATCAGGCAATGGTCTAAGCATCATAAAGGCTAAAAGCTAAAATCTCCTGCCTTCAATGTATTACTAACATAAACATCTGGATACCTGGAACATTATTGTTGATAACTGATCAGTCCTTCAAGTACTCCAGCATTTGAAACAGGAATTGTTGAATTGTTTTTTAATTTTACCTTGGAGATTTTGGAGAAAAAGGATTTTTTTCCTTTTTCTTTTGAGCATGTAATGGTCTGTATTGTCAAAGGCCAAATTTCACTTGAGGGAGGAAAAAACATTAAATACAATGACTTAGCAGTGGTTTCTGAGTAAGTCAAGGGAAGAACAAAACTCACAAAAGATTTTTAACAACTCTAGGCTGTTAACAGTACTACACCTACCCACCTTTCTCCTGGTATCCTTTACGTGCTGTAGTATCTACTGTAATTACTAGTTTAAACACGTGTTGCTGGACTCAGGAAGGGAAAAGGGTGTGGTATTTGGTCATTTATGATATACTGCCTGCTTAATGCCTGCAGTTGAAATGCCAGCGTGAGTGGTGAGCCAGTCCCCTTTCTAATGTAAAAAGCACATAGACTCCAGTCTCACCCTGCTCTATTTAGTATGCATTCACCTCTTTATATCCTGCACAATGTAACTTTTACATTCTGTGTAATGCAATGTCTTGGGTGTAACCAAAGAAGTTACCTTAGTGCGAAGAGTTCTCCAATTTTCTGCATCACATCTGCATGAGAGAGTTTTACCTTTCTTCGTGACTTTAGAATCTGAAAAGTAGGAAGTTCTTCACTGCTTGATCAAGTAATATGTACTAGTAGTTAAGAAGTCCAGAGTTTTACAGCCTGAATTGTCTTAGCATCTAAATGCATATTGTACTTACTAATATTTTAGTTTTGTTTGCTTAGTGCCTTGCTTCTCTAGCTTTCTAAGAATATCACCGTGCAACTGGTTCATCCAGGCTTCTCAATAAATCACTGAGTATGTCATCAGTAGCTACAGAAATACTGGGGCATTTTCTGTAAGTGATTTCCTGAACAAGAGATGATTTGTTCTTCCTTCCTGCTTTTTTTATTTTAAAGTCATGACAGTGTTCTTTTACCTTGTCACTCCTCAGCCTTTTTACAGACTTTCTCCTTATAACAATTAATGTATTACCATTTATTTCCTTCATATACAAGTAATAAACCCAATGCTTTCTCTTTTGAACCCTACAAATCTCAATTTTATATACAACATCATATGGGCTTTTTACTGTAATTACGTCTCATGAAAAACCTTTAAGTAATTCACTCAAATTCTTCATTATATTCAAGTCAAAGCACATTATTTTCAGCCCAAGTTAGCACACACTGTGTTTGGCTAGGTTTTTAAATGCTGCTTGTCCTGTTACACATACATTTCACCAGTAGCAAGTGACAGTGGCACAACACGGGAAACATTATTACAATGCAGATCCACACTCCCAGGCCTTTAAAGGCTGATGATTTCTTGTTCAACCACTTTGCATCTCTGCACTGATGGATTTACGATCAAATGTGTTCAACATTCAATTGCTTTTTCCCTATCCTCAGCTACATATGGACTGATCTTTTACAAAACACAGGAGAAAAGGAGGGGAACAAGACCTCACCTCAGGAATTGACTGGATAGATTCCACAAAGTTATCCAGTAACGATTCCCAAATCGCCAGCTTCACTGCAACAGAGATGACAAAGCAGAAGACTGTGAAAAGTACATATGCTTTCAAGTAATTCTAACTTTAAATCTGCCAACAGGCTGCTTCAGGACATGTCGATGCTTACAGACATTATTTGCAGCAAGTCACAGTTTGTACTATACAATCATTGTTCATGTACCAGTGGGCAGATCTGGGCTGGGCACTGACACAGCTCTGCACACAGAACCAGCTTCACCATGAGCGCAGCTTTCTTCTCCAAGTGATCAGTTCAGATTCTGGAGAGTTTCTGCTTCAGCTCAGAAGTTGTGTGTCCAAGTGCTCTACTGGATGTGTGAGCCCTCGGCAAATTACATTCCAAGGAGGCCGGAGATAATGAGCTATGCTGGTGTCAGGCTGATTTCATGTGGTACGTCAAAAGCCTCCACTGCATTTCTAGTGTCCTGCACAGCTCTCATTCTCCATTTGTGCAGTACTAATGCACCGTGCTCCAACCACAGAGTTAGCCTGTATAGACACACCACCTGTTCCTAGCTCAATCCAAACTTGAGCAATCTCCCATTTTGTTTTTAGGTGAGTGTACTGTTACTGAAGATACTAACTTCTGTTCTATGGAAGCTTGAGTTCAGCACTGGCATTGGCAACACAAATTCTGCTATGCCTCAGCAGAATGTTTCTCCAAGATGATAGTTTAACTTGGGCCTTGTTCTTTAGTCCACAGATTCCCAGACAAGAAAGAAGTAGCAACAGATCAAAAATGAACCCCACTCAGTCTGAAATTTTTAATCAGGGAAGATTTAATTGTCAAAATGAACTCTTCTGTGGTAGTAATCAATAGTACCATCTGGTTAGGACACTGCCAGTAAACTCAATGCTGAGCATTTTGCACACTCATCTTTTAAATACACAGGCCTGACTTAAATGACTTTAAATTTAGCCCCTGAAAAAAACAACAGCCAATAAGCATTTCATCTGTCACCTGTTATTTGACAGAGGCTGGTTTCTGCCGTTGATAAATTTGACTAAGGACTATACTTGTATCCTTTATTTTTACTGAACATTATCTCCTGGGAATAAATCCCTTGTTCCCTTTTAGGAGGCACTACTCTTCCATATAGTGCCTTTTTGAATAAGAAAACTACAGAGAACAATATGCTTTTTTCTCAACAGCTCTTCCTCCAACAGTCAGGAACCATTCACTTACACTGCACTCCTTGATGAAATGATGTAGTACTTCAAAAAGGTGCATTCTGTTTCTCTCCTGTGTAAAGGTGCACTTCCCCAAAATAGTGGAATCCTGGAATTTACCCTACAGGCAGTAGAGGTAGACAGACCAGACTTCCCTTAAAGGGGTTTTTGAGGACAGCCTTACTGATGCTGGTTCCTAACTCCCACTCACTCCATCATTCAAGGTCTGAAGCAGTAGACAGGTGTTATTTGCTCAAGCAGCAGGACAACTGGTGAGCCTGACTTCTTCACAGTGCCTCCCACTGTCTGCTACCATGGCTAATAAGCCTGCAAAACATTATCTGTGACTCTGGTCCACATATGTGTTACTGATACACCTCCCCAGCTGGGAATAGCTGCCCTGTATCACTTCTTTAGCTGGCATCTAGCTTTTTCTGTCAGAGAAAATGATGTCAGTATGAATTACCCAAGATTACTGAGAGGTTTCAAATACTGAACTCTACACTCATTGTTATCCTAGGATAGTTCTTAAAGGTGGGGAACAGGATGCTCAGTAGAATGTGTATTTTTTACAAAGCATGTTTGTTAATGTGCTTTTTTCAGCTTTAAAATTGTTTCCATTGAATAAGGCAATTCCAATTTATAGAAAACATGGTAAAAGCATTGAAAACAAGTCCTCTCAACCTGAAGCACAATCACTCTTTACACAGTTTGTCTAAACCAGATATGAAGTTTTTTCCAGCCTGTCACTGTACAAGTCCCACTCACAATGACATTTCACAAAATTTGTAGCATAGACTACATAGTACGAACAACATTAACTTACCAGAAAGACAAAGAGCATTTGAAAAGGCAAATTTCTGCAGAACAACTTCATCACTATCCAGCTCAGAATTTAACAAGATTTGTCCTTTATGGAGCTTTGACTGACCTCTGTAAAGACAAGATTGAAGCATCTTCATTGACTGAGCCACCAGCACAGGAACATTTAAAGAATATTGGACAGTGCAAGAAAGGCTGGTTGTTTATTTAGATAAGGCATGCCACGTCTGTATGCTATCATCCCCATCCTTGCATTTTACTCATGTTCAACCGGACGATATTCACAACAAATCACTGAAAATTAGTTCCTCAGTCTAAGACAAATATAATGGCCAAATTTTCTAGGTGTAAATGCAAGTGCAGCAAGTTGTGATGGTAACTATAGCATTGCTGCATACACACAGATTATTCAGAGTAAGCAGGATGCTGGCCTCTCTCCTGCTCTTTAGCTCCTCTGTTATCTTTCTGTTTTCATTTTCCGCTTTCACTCTTATCAACCTTACTCCCTCCCCACTATGATGTTACTTTCCCTAAAACCTCTATGGCATAGGGGGCAAGGAGCAGAGAAAAGGGGACAAAAGACTTGTTCAATTTTTCGTGTCAATCTCACTATGAAACACGCATAAGCAAAATGGAGCATGTCAAGAATCACAAATTACACAACTGAATAGTACATGCAGTTTTCAAATGGTCAGGAAAAACCAAACACCTGTCTCCTTATCAAGTTACTTTAAATAAGCTGAGCATTATTCATTCAGTTCCTAGTATAAAAAGTGTCCTGTCTAGGGGTTGCTTTTGGGTGCTGTTGGAAAATTACAGATAATTTAATATATAATTAATAATTTAAACATAACAATTTTCATTGTGAAATATTTCTGTAGAAATAATTTTTGTTCTATGATGAAAAAACATTATTTAACAAGGAAAGATAACTTGCCAGGTTTATAATTACAAAATAATCAAGCTGTAACTTTCCTACTAAATGAAGTATATAGAATTTAGTGATCTTTGTATATGAATTTCAAGGACATGGAGAAAGCTTATAGAGAGCATCCTCTTTAAGATCAAACTCGTCTTAATAATGCTTATTAGTTTTTTTGCTGTGGCATACATAGTTTCTGTTTGGGATTGCTGAAGAGTTGTGTGGGCAGAGAGCTTCTTATTTACAAGATCTATCATATAAGCAAATCACAAAGGTCACTACCTGCAAGTTTACCAAGACAGAAACATTTATTGACTCAAGATTTATAGTTTTCTTTCTTTATTTTACTCATTTGGAAAAAAAGTAAGGATAAGTATATTTTTACTAGCTGAATTACTTCTGCTTGATTTTTGTTTAGGTGTCTGTTAGCTTTTATATACAGAATGCCTGAAGATACTTACTCTCCTATTCTATAGTTCAGCTCTTCATTTTCCCAATGGACCAGTGCAACTTCGTATGGCTGAATTTCATGCTGCTCTAGCACTCGCATGATATTCTTCATCTAAGAAGGAGACAATTGCAGCAATAGTTACCATGCAGTAAATTATCATTCTGCAAAGAACTTGCATAGGGCAGGCTGATGAATGCAACCTTCATGCTGAAGTTATTTACCTAACAATGAAGAGGTGTGCTAAATAATAATTATTAACACAGTTATTATATTTTATATATAAGTATATAAAATATTATATATAGATAGATATATATAAAAATATTATTATTAACACTTCTGAAACTAGTTGTGGTTCAAGAAGAATTTGTAGCTATAAACAACGGCAAGGAATCTGGTAAAACTGAAATGTCATTTTATATGTGCACACATGGAACAGGGTAAGGACAACGTGGATGTATTCAGTATTATAACAATGAACTTACTAGATTTTGGCAGATGTCTGAGTGTGGGAATGAATCTTTAGAAAAAGTACATTAGGTTGTTGTTTCTGATAAAATTACTAGTTTGCTGCTAAATCAGTGGTTTTGTTTTTGATTGCTGCTGAAATCAGTAGTCTTGTTTCAGCTACCAGAGGTTAGTTATATTACAGAAACCCTTTACCACTACAAAAATCTGGAAAAACTGTTTCAGCTGCTACATTCATCCCTGTAAGTAATTCAATGTGCAATTTTACTTGCAGAAGTAATCTCACTGCTCCTTTATTCTCCAGCACACGAAAAACTGATGCAGGAAGAAAGAGCCCTTTTCTGTCACAAAACTTTTTCCTCTTGACACCTAACTTAGGATCTCTCATCCTTCTTCCTTTTTATATGCTACAAGGCTCCCCTCAAAAAAATCATCTGCAATTAGAATGAATTCTGAACTAAAAAAAAGCACTCACCTACTAGTTTTTAAAAGGCATTTAGCTACACAACAGCCAATAAAAAACCAAACCACAAAACCACAAAACACTTTTGATGCCTAAATTCTTTAGAGTTCAATCTTCTACTAAGTCATACTTAAAAGCACTCTCTTTTTAAAATAAAAGATCATAGTTCATCTTTTAGCACAAAACTGTACCCTCTAAATTTTTCATAAAGCATATTTTCCAGGTTAAGTACTCTAAAAAAAAAAAAATCTGTTGGATCACCTGCAAGAGGGATTTTCTTTGCACTGCTAGCTTTTTTCATTGATTTCAAGAATTTTGGTGATACTATCTATGTAACACAGTAACATTTTTCACTGAAAAAAAACCCCTCAACTGTACTGCTGAAACTGCTCCTTTCATAATCCTGAATTCAGTATTAGCATGACTAAGATTTGCCATATAATTCAAGTCTTGTGATAAAAAAGAGTATGAAAACATAGGAAGCGTCTGCTTGGAGGCCAGTCACCTCAGCCAAACAGCAGTGTCCAGAGACAGCTCAGCAGTGCAAACCTCACATTGCTTCTAGGCCCAGCCTAATTTTATAGAAGGGACTAGTTGTGACACAGTAAAATTAATTAGAAGAGATGTTCTGGAGTCACCACCTGCAAACTCTTGCTATTACAGGCACTTATGTCACAGTTCCCTTTTAAAAAAACCTCAGAGCAGGTTTTTCTTTTTGCCCTTGCTATTTTGGTAAGGAAGCTGCTGTACAACCTTCTTACTCAGGTATTTGAAATTGGTATTTTGTATTTTAAGTTTCTTTTTGTGATCAGTCTGTATTTTTTACTTCTTCTGTTAAATGTTTGTTAATTTAAAATATTTTTTTCTCTTACTAGTCATTTTGGGGTATTTTGGCCATTTGCAGTGACACTCTAAATTCTGTTTTACTGAATTGCTTTCAGTTTCTGTTCTACAGACCAGTTTGGGGTTTTTCTCCTTTCATTTCAGTTCATTAAAGCATGTCCATAAAAATACTTCCTGTATTTGAGCAAGTTGTTGGGCAATTAAAGCTTTGACTATGATTTCAATAAGCAGAAAGAGGCATTTTTCCTCCTCTTTTACAAATAAAGCTAGCAAGGGGCCAACTGCTGATACTAGTATTGACCAAGAAAACAAGGTATCAAATTTTCAAAGGTATTTAAGCTTGTACAACAAAAGGAGAATTTTCAGAGTACGCCGGTGGGCTAAGGTGTTCAACTCAAAGATCATCAGGAGTTAAAGCAGCTGGTCTTCAGTAATACTTGTTAATCAGTAGTGTAGTTACAGCCATAGCATCCAAACAGGCAAGGTTTGAAGGGAGAACTGGTATTTTTTTGTAGGACACCTGATACACTGACACCCCCCAAAACAGACAGGAAATCAGGAACATTTCAGTTCTGAAACAGAAGAAGTGAACTTGAATCCACAAATTGTTCACATCTGGAAACAACTGCTCTGAGTTTTTGTTTACCCCAATGAAAATCCTCCTGTGAACTTCTATGCATCTCAGTATCATCTATTTAATACACCACTTAATTTCACATAGTCTGTCTACAGATAAGGTCAATACTTTTTGTATCTAGAATCCAGTTTAACCACAGTAATAGAAATACATTTAAAACATTAAATAATTATAAATGTATTCATTAGAATAGATATGCTTCTGGCATACCCTTCTAGGTCAGCAAAGATCACCAAAATATAACATGTCAGCAACATATTTAATAATTATACCAACCAATAAAAAAATTCCTTCAGGAAAATTGCTGGCTGGTAAAAACACAGAACAGTATTAATGAGTTGCTTATAATTCTTTTTTCTCTTTCAAAGTTGTACAAACATAAGTCTTTAATAACTGACTTAAATGGAATACAATGGAATAATCCTTCTAACAGACTTTCTGTTCCATTAGTGCTTTTCAAACAATCATTCACAGGTAGATTTTTCTGATCTACTTTTTCAGGAGAACTGCAAGAATATTCTTTTTGTCAGTCTCACTAAATTAAGGTTTCGGATTTTTGTCTTAAGTAGATGAATTTCAAAGGTGATGTATCAGCAGCCCACACACTTGAGGCCAGTAGCAGGCAAGAACCTGCACTCATTGGATAAGAATCAGTTTTTTTCCTTCATAGAAAGATCAGTCCCCCAAACAAACGTCTAGCAGGCTGAGCTTTGTGAGACTGACAAAACACCTGCTTATGCAGTTTTAACCAAGTTTCACTTTACTTACACTTTTCTCTTCCACATTCCAAAATACAACAGCCCCTTCCCTGTGAATTCAAGGAAAAACTGAGTGTAATCACTGTTTTAAATGTATTTTAATGGAATACTCAAATTGTACAGTGGCAATTTTTGTCATTGTGAATCAAGAAACTTAAAACTATCTTCACGGAAATTATATACTAGTTGCTTTTTAACTATACTTCAATGAAAAAACATGAGAAGGTGTTTTTCAACCATTTAAATAATTCTGACTTTTTTTTTTTAATCATTCTGACTGGACAGTTATTCCTTGAGTTTCATGAGGTAATATGATGCAGGAACAAGCAAGCTGCACTACTTCCTTTACACTATTACTATTAATGACATAATATTTTGAGCATGATTTATAGCTTACCTGAAGAAAAAAATCATGCCAGAATCATCTTCTTTTGCAGATTTCTCAGTACTGATCACCAAAACATTTGCAGCATCTGTTTGAAATAAGTGAAAAAATTGAATATTTAGTCAACTTCTAAACATGACAGCTGGTAACTGTAATCATGTAATTCAACATTTGCATACTAACACATCAGCCAGTTGAGAAAACTGATGCAGACATTGTAAATAATGAATACAGAAGTGGACATACAGTGTGAGAGAACTGTGGAAGTTTTGCACAGTTGCAGAAAAATTACCAGACAAATCCACTTGCCTGGAAGCTCTTATTTTCTATATACTAAAAGATTAATCTGCACTCAAATTGTGCTGACTTTGCTTTGCCAGTCAGAAACTTGAAAGAGTGTACCCTCAAGACAGGAGAGCTTACACCTGCATTTCCCTGCACATCAGAAGTGTGTTTTTGAAACAAATCTTCCACCCACTCTCCCTTACCACACTTCTGATGTGCACTACGCAACAGTACATAAAATGTGAGGGCTTTTGCATTAAACTAAAATGAAAGAGAAGCTCAAACAATGCTCTTGTCGTACTCCAACCACTAAATGGGGCATTTGTTAGAGAGGATTAGACCAGAGCTAGTCCAAATAGAATATCCCCAAATTTAATAAAATGTGGTTGCTGGGTTCTCCAAACAGGGGTTTGATTTTTCTTCTACAAATCTTCTCCACTGTGCCACTCACTAATACAGATAAAATTTTAGAAGTCCCAATGTGGTTTCAAACCAGCATGACTCATTTTGTTGCAGCACTAGTGGAAGTTAGACCAGAAAAGCCCCCTACTTCTATTTAAAGTGACACTTCACAAAGATTTTGCAGGGCCTAACAGCTAAGCCTTAAAAATTTAAATGCCTTTTCAGGAAAATCACAAGTCAAGTGATGGGGTATCAAATGTTGTTACTTCTGCTTGTGTACAAATTCTACCTTCTGCTTTACTGCTCAGGCCATAGAGGCCAGGTAGACTGAGGCAGCAGAGAGACATGACCAAGTACCAGATACAGTTTTGCTAATATCTGAATTGGGACCACACAGTTGGTCTGAATGAGCCTTTAAAGACTTTTCTTCCACTTGCTAGTCCACTTCAGAGATACATCATTGGATGAATAACTAGAGCAATTTTAGGTGTGAAATTTGAGTTCATCATTGAAGTAACATTTGTCTATGTTTTCTCATTTGCCTTTTCAAATACCAGCCATATCTTTATTTATCCACTCCAGCCAAAACACGCACAATTGAAGAGAATTTGGTCTATTTTAAGTGGATGTGCAGGATCTGCCTCTAAAAAGTTTTTAAAGAGGTCAAAACCAAGAATAATGCTTTGGAAAAACACTACAAAGCAACAAACTCACACTGTAACTGCTGTTTTAGATTTCTATGTGGAAATATTTTTAAAAATTATCTTCCCAGATTCAATGTTTGGCTTGGTAACCAACCACTGCTACATGCGTATGCCAACCATCACAACACTTCAGATCTGCTGGCACAATCCAATATCCTTTCATCATTACTTCCTCCAAACCTTTGATAAACAGTACTCATTATGAGTCAAAAACACCATGAAGAAATAAAAGGAATTGGCAAAACTGACACTCCCAAGGTAAAATAACACCAACAGTAACATTTAATTCATGGTCACGCTGGGGGTTGTACAAAGTTTATATCCCAAAGCTGTGAAACCAGGGTTAGTTTTAATACAAAGAAACTACAAAAGAACATGAAGCCTATATTCTAGTGGGTATTGTCTTTCATGTTCATCTTTCTGAACAAGACAATCATTAGTAAATCTCGTGCTTGAAAGAGACCCACTAGAGTATTACTGCACTTAGATTATTACTTGAGAGGCAGACAGGCTTTTGATAACCCCTACTGAAATGCCCATGAACTGCCAGTGCTTCTCCTAGCTTCATATAATCTGTTCTTTCAAAGGAAGAAGAAAAGGCATTCTACTACTGACATATGAAAATCACAGCTGTTCCAGGGCGTAAGGTTCCTTATGTTATAGTAAGATCAATTTGTTTTTCTTTTGTAGTATACTGCAGCTATCTCCAAGCCCAAGTCTACAGAGATACTTTATATAGAAACCAGAATCAATTATTATGCTGAAGCCTACCTAAGTGTAGCATTCAACAATTGCTAGGATATACTTCGCCCAATAAATAAGAAGTATCAACAGCATGCTCTTTACTAGAGCTAAACACTTATTTGTGTATCTTTTTCATTTCACTTAGCAAGATTCTCTCTTGCATGCCTTCCTCTCCAACTCTGTGATTTACATTAATAGAAATCTAGGTACAGAAAGAAGATGCAACACTTCAAACTACAAAATTGTTTTGACAGCTGATGTACTGCACTACCTCACTACTGAAAGATTAATTAAAATAAATAATTCAAAAACTAATACTCAGTTAGTGAATGTCGTAGAAATTCTCTGTATCAGTCAATTCCCTAAGTTATTTTTCATGCATGCATGTAATTTTTCTATACTTCTGATGTAATTGTAATGTTGGGAAAAATTACAGAAGGTAAGAGCACGAGCTGCTCACATTGTTATTCTGAAAGGTTTTGTTGTGGGGACTTTTAGGCAAATAGAATCTTTAAGCACAGCAATAATTTTACAGGCAGTAAAATGTAATCCAGGATATTATCAGAATAAGAATACATACAGTTACAAAAATTATATCCCTCACCCATAATTTATTTCCCAAGATATAACATTGCATTTAATATGTTTCAAAAATCTACCTCTAGGCAAACTTGTTATTTCAACATATCCATGTGAAGTCAGGTCATGACAGAGATTACCAAGATGATATTCATCTGCTGTTGCAAAGGCTGTGCACTGCATCAGATTCTGTGCCAAAGGAATAGAAATTTGAGTTAGGGCATGGCTGGAGCAAGATGGTAATAAGACAACTGTTTGCTTCAAATTTATTAAGAGAGTGACAATTTTCATTTATGCACTGTTCTGTGGTATCATTGCCTTGATTTCCACCTGGTGTACATATACTAACAGGAGTACTTGCTCCTTGTTAAGTGGGAAAGCAAATCACACACTGAGAACAAGTCACGTGGCATGAGTGAAGTCACAACAAAAAACTATGACAGAGCCACAAAGACAACCCTTCTTCCCTGAAAGCCAATCAAATACTTGAACATTAGAGCTGCACTTGCTGCTGCTCTCCCATCCCATGGCTTATGACATACTTGGCTGACCACTGAAACCAGAGGCAGGTCACCCCTGATCGCAGGTAAAACACCGTGTTTTAAAGGTAAATGGAGTTTGACTACCCCAGTCTGTTTATCAAGCAGAAGCTCCAACCACAAACATCGTGTTCTGCCATGCAGCAAGCTACTGCCAGGGCTGAGCCACCGCAGCACAGAAAGTCACCTTCTGGACCAGCTGCAGGTGCTGCACATCTACAGTGTCCTCCCCTGCCCTGAGCTGCATCCTGCACTAACAGGGGGTCTCCCCTGACACCACAGTGGAACAGTACACATGGCCAGTTTGTCCCAATATCCCACAATCTTAAACAACTAAAATGTCATTTTCAAAGAAGTAAATGGGAAAATGATGCTGACTTGCAAGGAGATGTGAGGTTTTCTTGATTAATCAAACAAGTCACAATAAACTGATTTGCAAATTCTACTACTCATCTGAAGTGTTTTTCTTTCTTCTGATACGATGTATGACCTATTTTCAGTACAATGTAGTGGAAAATATCCAGAAAGCAATGTCTCACTGTGGATCAGTCACTTCCCAGCTTTTTGTAACTAATACAAATGGGGATGTAACTAACAACAAATGAACAAAAGAACTGTGCTCATCTGCAGGCATTTAGGTCCACAATACACTTCAACCTAAAAATCTAAGTCACATTCTTGCAGCACTCATACACTGTCAAATAGCAAGGCTTCAAGAGGGGTTCCGATCCCTGCAGGGGGACTGTCACCAATCATTAGAATCACCACCTCACATTTGAACTTTTCTTTTTTAATGTTAACATTCTACTATCACATCCAAAGATTTGCTTACACAAAATCTTAATTCAGCAACCACTAGGATAAAATAAGCTTTCAAAGTAATTGTAATATTCAGAGAGCAATTTTGTAGGCATATTCCCACAACTGTGCTAAAAGGTTGAATTAACAGTGGAACAGAACTCCAGCTTTCAGTTCCCTTGAAATATCACGTTTCATTATCACAATTTCAACTGCAAAATCCATTCTCAATCGCTAAATCACCAGTGCCAATTATACATCTGAATCTGAAGACTCTTCCAAAAAGCTCCTTTTGGTTATTTTAAGTACACATGCTCTGCTATGAAACTCTTCTGTCACGAATTAAGGGAACAAATTCTCATCTTGCAGTTAGTATACAGTCTGAAAACCTCTATCCTGCTCTGTGTTTCCCACAGTTTATTACTTGGTCTATTCTTCATTTCAAGGCACTACAGGATTGACTTTCTGTCTTACAGCTACAATTTTAGTTTCAATGGCTAACTACATTTCTCCTTTAGTTACAACCAGAGGTTTTCCACTAAGCTACATGCCTGAAACAGCATTTTGGATATAAACTACTTTTTGGGTTTGGGGATTTTTTTATAATGTACTGTGTCACTTACATATTTACAAAAATCTTGTTTGATAGAGAACATTTGGCTTAGGCATAATTTGTGATTAAGACACCTAAAATACATGTCCATGGGTGCTGGTGGAGATACAGACAAAAAATCTAATCAGTGACTCAGTTAATCCTAAAATAGATGTGTTAAATGGCTGATCAACCTTAATGCCATGTTTTCTGCTACATCATTTTTGCCTGCAAACTTCAAAAACCTCAGAATACAGCTCCTGTACTGGTGTTAGAAAGGAACTTGAGCTACTCACCCTCTTCTCCTTTCTGCCTACAGCATTATTGATATTCTATTCAGAGCTACACACAGGATGGCTGCTTCTAAGGACAGCTAAGTATGCTGACAACTCATTTTCGGTATCATCATGCCCCCAAACAACTGTGCAGGCTCATGGAATCATAACTCCTCTTAGTCCATCTCTTCCACTTTTAGCACACAAAAAAATTTAAGAAAGAAAACCTGTAGGATGAACTTTAGTCCTCATATCACCACAGGAATCAATCTTTATCTAAAGTGTAGTAAATATTATGTCTATGCCTGAATTTCAAACTATTTCTATGCTAGATCATATGCTGTAGCATAAATGCTGTAGTATTAAGGGTTAGCTCAGAGGCTTTTCCTGCCATCAGATCGTACCAGGTTATGCAAGTAGTGGTACCACTCACTGATGGACTGACTAAACCACTTAACTGCTTCCAAGGAAATCCTCTATGTATCCTGAAAAACTGGTTGTACAATGATTTATCACTGCTGGTGCCCTGCACGCTGACTGTAAAAACACATGAAGACCAGTGCTGGGGAGGATGGGAAGGACCTCATTCAGCAAGTGCTCTGCAAAAGAAAGGCGTCAGCTATCAAGCCCTCCCAGAGAGAAACCACCACAGATCCTCAGGGTTATCAAACTGAGAACCTCAGGAATGGAAACCTGCAACTGCTGTCTCCAGAGGCAGGAAAAGATGGGAAGGAGATGGCAGTGGCCTTGGGGCCTGCTACACTAGAGGTAATTTCTGACCCAGCATTTTACCATGCAAAAGCCTCCTCAGAAAGTATATTATTATTTCAGTTTATCAGGCAGTATTTTCTCAATTTCTCTATTCACAATGGAAAAAAATAAAAATAGCACTACATGTTACTTGCACATATATATGAAAATGTCATACAAAGAAACTGCATTCTATGCTGTCATTTAAAGGCCTCAAAAATGTTGTCACTTCACCCAAAACCAAGAAGAATCAAACTCTGAATGTAATGTTATACCATGACTAAAATGCTGGAAACATTACACAGTGTTTCAGGACTAATATTTTTCACTTTCCTCTTTCAAAGCAACATGAAAATATGAGTGGTAACTAAATTGTTTATAACTACCTCTTTAATTTACACTATGGCATGCACCTGCTTACCACACAAAATACACATCATAAGCTTAGATATGAGAAGGCAAGCACTAAAACTTTTCTCTGCTCACATTCAGTAGATCATGTAACAGATATATTTTGCAGTGTGGAAACTATTTCTGAAGACACAGTGCTTATTTTAGTCTCACCTATCATACATTTTACTAACAACACGGTTGTTTTAGCCTGACGAGAACAGTAACACATCTGACACCAGGATTCACCGTGGAAATCCTATATTCAAGTGTACTTAAGGCCTGGCTTGGCTAAGAGTTAGCTTAAGAAGATATGGCCACAAATATGCACTGTTCTTCCTCACTGTAACTAAAACAGTGTGTTGTTGCATTTCCCCTGTATACCTCAGACCTGATAATCAAGGTGCTATTTCTACACATGGAATGATCTTTCTCAGGTAACACAGGCTACACTTACACATTTTTTTCCCATCTGAAACTTAATCTGAATATAAGCTTTATATTATTTACTTTCACTTATGTTTCTGTTTGAGTGAAACCTTAAAACTGGATAGATCTGGATAAGCAAGGAAATGTAGAGAAAGTTAAATTACTCTGATGGCTAGACTCTTTTTCTCAATAGAAAAGTAATTTGAAAGCACTGGTCAAAACTATTTTTAATGCACTTCACCTTTTCACTTTATAATAACCACTCATCTTCACTTTTGTTAACACATTGCAAGTAAACTTCCATTTTACCTTCAAAATACCAGACATGCCAATTTCTATCAAGTTTGCTTCTATTTGCAAAGCTCCAACACTAGTGTAAATAATGAAGTCCTTCTCACCAAATAATTATTTTAATTTCATTAAAATGTTCATCTAAACCCAAATCTAAATGCAAATTAAACTGATGCACTCCCTTAGTGTCACACAGACTGTAAATGTTATACTTCACCTCCATGTCTGAGAGTGGCAGGTTCGTTCTGGATGGCTGCTTGGTCCTTGGTGCCTTTGGTGGCCTCTTAACTGCCTGGTTACTGGGTTTGGGGACAGTTTTACCAGCTGATACAACGGCATAAAATCTTGATGATGTGTTCCTAAGCCTTTTGATCCACTCTGTATTGAGCCTGTAGTTTTCCATCATTGTCACACCCAAACGTCTCCAGGATGAGAAAAAACCCTCCCCACTCTGATAATAAACACTTCTTTCCAAAGTGGACAGAAATCCTTGGAGAAAATGCCAATTCCTGACTTGCACACATTGACTTGTCAACCAAGGGAACGCAGGTTTCAGTGCATACAAATCCCAAGACTTCGCTGTTCTGTGAGCTCTTCTTTCAACTTCATTATCCAGCTTTAATAGCAGACGTCCAGTTTTGTTAAAGCTTTGGCACCGGCATATTGTTGTTAAAGCGTGGAAAGATCTCATCTGAAGGCGCAGAAGTTTCCGTCTCATTTCTTCCCTCTGAACTGCATTTAAAACAAACAAACAAAATCATCCATCAACATTTTGGAAAGAAATAATATTGTTTCCCTCTTATCTAAAAGGTGGTCCATACTACTCTTGCATGTGTTAGTACTCCTCAGCACATTACATTGTTGGGAATAAAAAGATTTTTTTGATCCTATGGAAACACTCTAAGATCAAACCACATCTGTGTGCTTGCAACAAGTGGTGAAAAAATAGAACTGGTTGCTGTGTCAATATGCAAGAGGGCATCTTTTCCTTTGGCTGCTCATTCTGTGCAGCAGCCTGCACTTTCAGTAACCCCACTGCTTGTCAGCAAGCAAGCACACACTTTAAAGAGGACATCAGACGCTGTGAATCATTTCGATATATAATAAAAACAGCCATTAGATTACTACGTGGTTGTATGGGAACGTCACCTGCAAAACACACACACAGCCCAGCATCAGCTCAGCTGCTGTGCCATGAACAGCTGAGCACAGTTCCAGCCCCAGCCATCTGTCCTGACCACAGCGAGAATGGAGCTGACTCACAGCCTTGCTCCTGCCAGTACATCCTGGTGCTACAGGGACCACCGGGCCTGCCTGCAGAGCCACCGTGCAGCCTGAAACACAACAGTGTCCTTATGCTGGCAGCTCAGACTAAAAGCAACCCTTCTATATTTACACTACATTGTGTGAGCTAATAAAATAAAAATATTCAGACTCAATATCACAGTGCATGTGTTTAATTTGCAGAAAAAAATAAGTGACAAGTTCTCTACCCTCATCTGGTTTTCTTAATAACATTTTCCTTATGACAAAAAATCCATCCTCAGCAAGTTATTAACAAAAAGTCATTAAGCTGCCTAGTTCAAAAACCTGCCCATTTTAGAATATTTTTCAAAAACTGAGGAGGATCTTTAACACTAAAAATACATTTAACATAACAGTTCAAATAAACACTTTATTTAAAGAGCAAATCATAGTGTGTGCTGTAGAACAAGCATCCTGTCCATCCTTACAAGGATACCTAGGTGAATTGATACTGGGCTTAACTTTATATCTTTACATGCTCTTCACTCATACATTTTTGCCCAATTTAGAAGCCTGTTATTTGCATACTTACTGGGATAAACTATTATTTTAATTTTAAACTTGTTCTGTATTTAAAAAGCAACCCTGTCCAGGACAAGGCATATTTACCTTTTTAGAGGCCTGATATCTCCTGGATAAAAAAGGAGCTGAGACAAATTCAGTAACTGCAACCCAGGTGGTGGAGAGCTGGGGCAAGGGGTAAAGTCTCCAGCAATGTGTGGTAAGTGGAGAAAGAGACTCAAAATGGTTTTGTTGACGTTCCTAGCCAACAAAACCTCATCCCGGATCAGTAATGCTAGGAATGACTTTTCAACTCTACAGGCTTACAAATAATTTGCAAGGAAAGAGAGATTATATAGACCGAATTCCATGGAGGGGCCTGAGCGTCAGACCTGCGGTACCAGAGGCACCAAGCCAGAAGGAGCGGAACACAGCAATCCAAGAAAGCGGCACGAAAGGCGACCACAACAGGGCGGGAGGCGCCACTCCGAGCAGCAGGCAGGGAACTGGGACTTATTTTCCAACGTCTCTTCAGCATACGGCACACTTTAGCCACGCCCGCTGCCTCCCCGGCCGGGAGGCCCGGCTCGCTGCGGCACAACCACCGACATATACGGATAGAGCGGGCCCGCTCCGCCGGCGGCCGGACCGGACCGGCACAGACCAGCCCGCGAGCTCCGCCCGGCCCACGCAGTCCGGATGCCTCCAGACTGCCCCCGGGGCCCGCCAGCCCCGGATGCCGGGACACTCCGCCCCTGCCCTGCCCCCGCACTGCCGCCCTTCGCTCCAAGGAAAACATCGGCCGCACCGCCCCTGCGGCAAGCGCGGGGGGAAGGGAGGCAGGGGGGCGAGGGCTCCGCTCCCATTGGCCGCGTGCCGGGCGGGGCGGGCACAGCGGGCAGCAAGCCGACCAATGGGAAGGCGAGGCCGCCCCGCCCGCGGGATCGAGCGAGGGCGCCAGGGCCGCCCCCGCCCCGCGCGACTCACGGGCGCCCCTGGCGGGCGCGGAAGGCAGCGCCGCCAGCGACCGGGGGGCCCGGCCCCCCCACCCCCGGTCCGCGGCCTCCACCGGGGCTGCGTCACCCCCGCGCAGCGACACCTGAACACGGGGGGTGGGAGGCGGCCGCCCGGCAGCCGCACCGCTCCGGCCGCCCCAGGGGCATCCAGGGCTGGGGGTCGGGCACGGGGCTGGGAATCTCCCCTCACACCAGCAGGCAGGGCTCGTGATCGCCCCGAAATTGTGCCCTCGTCGCGAGGAACGTCGCGGGGCCCTCCCAGCCGCGGCAGGACCGGAGACGGCGGGAAGGGCGGGCGAGGCCGCCTTGGCTCGCCCACACCCTTCTCGCGGGCGCTGCGGCAGGCCCCGCCGCGCCGGGATCACTCCAGGAGGGGCTGCGCACCCCTCCCCCGCCGCAGCGCGGGCTGCGCCGCAGCTCCGGCCGGCGCGCGGGGCCGCCAAGGGCACCGCTTGCGCCGCCGGCCCGGCCCTCCTTCCCCTCCCTTCCCCCGCCCCGCGCGCGCGCCCGCCGCCGCCGCCGCGGCGGGAGGGGCGAGGCGGTTCCCGCCGCCGCCGCGCGCCAGCACTGACCTGGGGGAGGGGGCGCGCCGCTCTCCGCCGCGCGAGCCGCGGCCCCGCCCACCGCCCGCCGGGCCCCGCCAAGGCGCGCGGGCCGACACGCCCCGCCCGTCCGTCGCCGCGCGGCGGGGCGCGGCCCGCGCGCCAATAACGTCCGGCCGCCGCTCGGGCCCGCTTCCGGGAGGGGGCAGGGGGAGGGCGGTGCGCCTCCTCGCGGGGGGGGCGGAGCAAGATGGCGGCGGTACCGGCGCTCCCGGTGTCCCTGTCGGGCAGGTTTAAGGGGTCCGTCACGGCCTGGCGCGCTCGTTACCGGCAGCGAAGCGCGGGGCGGGAGGGAGCTGAGGGGCCGTCCGGCGCGCCGCCGCCGGAGAGCGGAGGTTTTCGGGCGCCGGGCGGGGCCGGGGGGCGGCTCTTGGCCCGGGGGAGCGGGCGGGGACAGCAGCGCCGGCGGCGCGCGGGGCCCGCAGGCGGCGCTGTGGGCGCGGCGCTGCCGCCACCGCCGCAGTCAGCGGCCCGGCCGGGCCGAGAGGTGGTGTCAGCGGCGGTGCCGTGCTCCCCGTGCGGCTGCTCGGCTCCGGGCCTCCAACCCACCGGGTAGAAATCTCACAGTAAAAATCGTCCTTCAGGCCGGTGTGCGCTCTCTGTGCGGCTGGCCGCGTTCTGCTCGTTGTCCTCGTACATAAACAGCGTTTGGAGCAAATGTAAATCAAGTGTGTAATGGAGAGTGCGTTTCTTGTTGATGAGATACGTGATAAAATTTGAGGCGATATCTGTGCTTTTAGTTTTACATGTACTACGTTTTGCATCTGGGTATCTTAGCAATAGAGGTCGCGTTTTAGCTTAGAATTATCTTCAATTTTTCGCTGTTTTGTCAGGGCCAGTCATTAGCTTTTTCTTGAAAAGGTTGCTGTTTATAATCTTCTGCAAAAGTAGACACAAGAACGTGACCAGTTTGAAATTTTTTCCGTTTTTTTTTTTTTTTTTTTTGCTGTCCACTTCTTTAAGGGCATGTCAAGCTGCTTTTAATACTGTTGTGTTATAACCCCAGCTGGCAGCAAAGCACCATATAGCTCAGTGGGGTGGGGAGAAGTGAATGAGAAAGGTAAAAATGAGGAAACTTGTGGGTTGAGAGCAGTTTAATAATTGGAATGAGAATAAATCATAATGAAAAGAGCAAAGAGAAATACAACCCAAGAAAACCAAGTAAGACAAATGAAAGCGATTGCTCACCGTGAACTTACTGATGCCTAGGCAGTGGCTCCCTGTCCAGCTTTTCCTCCTGGTTTCCACCACTGAGCATGACACCATATGGTCTGGAATAGCCTCTGGGTCAGTTAAGGTCAGTTGTCCTGGCTGGGTCCCTTCCCAACACCCTGTGCACCCTCAGCCTCCTCGCTGGTGGGGTGGGGTGAGGCAGAAAAGGCCTTGACTCTGTGCAATCCCTGCTCAGCAATAAGGAAAACTTCCCTGTGTTGCCAACATTGTCTCCAGCACAAATCTAAAACACAACCCCCATACCAGTTACTGTGAAGAAAATTAACTCTACCCCAGCCCAAAGTAGCACAAAGACCTTGCATTTGTTTTTAAAAATTAAAGCTGTTTCATCCTTTGCTGACAATAATAAAATATTGATCCTCTCCTTTTTAGATCCTTTGCATATTTTACCATTAAAGACAGACTTCCCCAGATCCTCACAAGAGTTATTGATACTTTACATCGACATAAAAATGAATTTTTTGAAGAACATGGTGAGGTAAGAGTAAGGTCCCTATTTTCCCTGATGTTTATTTCCCTCTAGCCTTTGAGACCCTTTCTCTGCCTTGTTTTTACTGGTGAGGCTTGTCTCAATCCTTTTGTCTGATATTTTTAAAAAATAATTTCTTTCTAGTAGCTATTTTTGATTAGTTCTGTAACACACCTCTCTGTCCAACCTTTTCTTTCTGATCTGTTACTTATGCAACTGCATCACTTACTTTGGTTTTTGTGTTGATGCAGTGTTTGATAGACAGTAACACCTTCTTAACAAGACTGTATTTCAACACTCTCTTCACCTCTAATAAGCAAAACGTCCAATCTAAAAAGAAGTCCCTTACGGAATTAATTTTAGATCTTGGATCTGAAACGAGCTTTATTCACCAAACTATATTTTGTTGAATCAAGCTGTGATTTGTCAGGGACTCACATGGCAATTAAAACTTTGCACATTCCATGAACAGTTGATCTGTGTCTCTACAGGAATAAAGGTACAGAGTAGGAACTTTTGTTCTCCACTTTTTTCAGAAGGGTGTTGAAGCAGAGAAGAGAGCTATATCTTTCCTCTCCAAACTGCGGAATGAACTGCAAACAGACAAGCCAGTGACCCCTTTGGAAGATGAGTTGCCTGATGCTGCACTGTGGAACCAATACCTGGACTACCAACGAAATTTACCAAATGGAAATGGAGAACCAAGTTGGTTTCAGTCCCCTTGGCTGTACGTAGAGTGTTACATGTATCGAAGAATTCATGCAGCATTAGCACAGAAGTAAGTATTTACTGGCTTGGTATATTACTTTGCAAAGCATTGCTCTTTCCCATTTTTATTTTGGGAAAAGGAAAGACAGGAGTAAGATAAAGGGAGATCTTAAGCTTTTACCATATTGCTTTTTCCTCAGCTTGCACATCAGATTTAAAATGAATACCTTTACTTCTTATATTTAGCAGAATTTGAAGCTTATTAATTTTTTTATGCTTCAGTTTTGGTGAGTTGGTCTACACGAAAACTCTTGAGCTTGATTTTGCAGTTTGATTTTGCAGACTAATGTAAATTGAGATATAAAAACCATGTAGCATTTCTACAAGGTTTGTTGGTCTAGAATTTTCCCTTAAGTGTTAAATACTGAATATGAGAGCCACAAATCTGTTGGGAATTCTAACTTTTTTTGCTGCTTGCAATCTGAAGTTACCATTTGAGAACTGTTTCTTACAGCAGTAGACCCATCTTAAGCAGCCCCTGTTGTTCATTCTACACCAGCTTCAGTTACAGCAGTGCTTGCAGACCATGTGTTGCATCAAACTTCGGGAGCTGATACTGGTTAAAAATAACTGGACAGGGAAAAACTTGTTGTGCTGGTACCATGGAGATGTGCCAGTACAATGTCATGGGGTAGGAATGAACAGTTTAAGATCCTGTTGCTGCCAAAAAAATTTGAAAGCTCCCCGAGTACAGATTTACCGTTAGTGTTGAGATGCAAACACAGTAATGGGACTCAGTTTCCACTGGTATGTTGTGTAATTTGAACTCTTGAACCAAATGCTTCAAATATGAGGTTGATCCCCTGGATTGCACTTAAAAAGCTGAGCAGATAGTTTTCATTTTTAACTTTTAAGTTTCTTGATCTCCATTATTTAGTTGCTCTTAAGCATATGCTTGGATGGAAGTTCAATCATTTGTTGGAAGGTTGTTGTGCAAATATGTCTCATAATAGATTGACCTATAATTTTTATATATTACAACATTCTCATTTGTCATGGTAATTTTTCAAAATGCTAGTAAAGACTTCCATAGGATTAACTTGCTAACTGGAAGTGAATTTGATATGGGAAGTACCCTCCAGCACACACAAACACATTTAAAATCAGGCCAGCTTTTCTTGACTTAAGTTCACTTGTATGTTACAGTTTTAATTCACTTATCTGAAGATCAGAGTTCAAAATGTTCACTGCCTGTGCAGTTCCCAGAGTTGTTGTGATTGAATGCTTGTTCACTTTCAGAATATATTGCTATGTAAAGATGCCTTGCATAGTGTCTGTTTTAGCGAGATGCAATATTAGGCTGTTACAGAGATATGTGAAAATCGAGTATGACAAATTAGAAATGGAAAATCTAACTAAAGCCTGTAGTACAGTCTAAAGAAGCCGACCTTTGAGCTTCCTTTGCATGTGCTGTAATGAAGAATGTGGGAAGTATATCAACATACTTGTTCTTCTCTTTTTAGCCCACCTATCGACAACTTTGACGTATTTAAGGAAGGAAAGGCTCAAAATTTCTTTGAATCCCAAGAAGCTGTTATTGCCTTATGCACTTACTTTCAGGAACTTCTTAAGAACATCAAGGATCTAGATGAAAAGCAACTTCAAGAGGAACTTTTTAAGCTATTGCAGGTAAACTGGTAGTGCTAAACAAAAGAATTGAAAATATCTTTCCTATGAAACAAACAAGAATTTGAGGTTATAAAGAATCTGAACTTCATATGGAAATTAAAATAAATATATTTTGTTTGTTAAAGTGTGATGAAGTCCTGATAGCCCTACTATATTGCTGCTATTCTGAAAAGATGTTTTGGCTACTTGTTTTAAATGTGACACTTTTTTATTAATGGCTGGTCTTCGTTGTGTGTATGAAAACCCAGCAATTTTTTCTGTCAAAACCAGTATCTCTCAAACATTTTACATCAAATTCCAGATTACCTTTTTGATATTTACCTATAATTTCTTAAAACAGTTAATTTTAGTTGGCACTTTAAATGTTTTTAGACTTCTTTGGAGAAAAAATTAGAAGTCAATCTGGGTCAGAAGTGGTTTAAAAGCTTTTTAACAGCATTATTCTTGGAATGTAGTGCCTTTGGGTAGAAACCCCAAAGTATTGTAGGATTACAAATAAGTCCATTAGCTGGCAACATGTATGCCAGGTATTTGATGACTCTTCACAAAGGGCTCATTAGTGAGTACTAAAAATACATATATAAAAAATACTTATTTGGCTGCACGTAATAAAAAAATAAATCTGCTTTTATTATTCCTTTTTCTGTGTTACCACTGACATTTTTTGGAATTGCAGTATGGAGAATATTTCTGTTTTGAGCTTTGTGAGCAATGTGTTTATGTTGATCTAAATCTCCCATCTTTGTCGCTTCTGACACCTGTGTAAATGCAGAGCTTTGTTTGGTTTCTTTCACAAAATCTTGTCTATGTTGAGATACCTGGACAAGGAGTTGAGTTTTATTAAAGCTTGGAAGAATATGTGGAGTTAGAATCTTTATTACCTAAAACAAAAACCAGGGAACAAAATCTTCAGTGTATGTGAAGTTGAGAATGTAACTACAGTGAGACTTAGTAAATGGTTTCTTTTCTCTCTCTTTTTTTTTTTTTTTTTTTTTTTTTTTTTTTTTTTTTTTTTTTCCTTTTTCCCCTCTAGGTGTCATTATGGGGCAATAAGTGTGACCTTTCTTTTTCAGCTGGTGAAGACAGCTCTCAGAAATCTAGTCCTTTGCAATCCCTGGAAAACATGGTACCTTACATCTTAGTGAATGATATGGAAAAAGTTTGGTCACTACTTGAAAATGCCAAAAAAAATAGAACAGAAAGAAGTAATGTTAGAGTTGACATAATCCTGGATAATGCTGGATTTGAACTTGTAAGTGATCTTGTGTTGGCTGATTTCTTGTTGTCGTCAAAGCTAGCTGATGAAGTTTATTTTCATGGAAAAAGTATTCCATGGTATGTATCAGATACCACAAAGCATGATTTTAACTGGACTATTAAACAACTGGGGTCAGCTAATCATATGTGGATGTCTAGATGTGGGATAAACTGGGAGGGCAATTTGAAAAAGGGAGTTTGGGTTTTCCATGACCACATGTTTTGGACTTTACCACATGATTTTTCCAGTATGAGTGAAGTTGCTCCTGACTTGTATGCTGAGTTACAGAAGTCAAACTTGCTTCTCTTCAAAGGTGATCTAAACTATAGAAAATTAACAGGAGATAGAAAATGGGAATACAATGTCCTGTTTCATCAAGCCTTGAATAAGTTTCATCCTGCGCCTCTCTGTAGTTTGAGAACACTGAAATCTGACACTCAGGTTGGCCTGAAACCTGGACAAGGTGAGCAAATACAGGCTTCTGAACCTGAGTGGATGGTAAGTGGAAAATACGGGGTAATTCAGTTTGATGCTGGTCTCTAGTTAAATGATTTGTAATATTCTGAAATAGACATTAAGTCTGACTTGAATTTTTTTTCTCTGTTCCATGCTTGGCTTCAGTAAAGATTCTTTTTGTTTGCACTTTTTCCTCCCAAGTGATTTGTTTTTGTCCTGCAGAAGACTTTAATGTTGTGCAAATATTTATAAACTGTCTTTGTGTACGTAAATCAATCTGAATTTCAATAATTTTGTTTTCCTATTGTCCAATGTCATTAGATCTTTAAGATGAATATTTAGTTGTCCATAATATTTTTTCTTCATCAGTGAGTATGAGTTTAATGAGTGAAAGCTTTACAAGTGAAAAATTTGCTTCAGAAACAATTTCCCCAATGCCACATTAGTATGAATTTACTTATTTCGGAATAATTTGTGCTCCATGTCATTTCATGAAAGGTAGTATTTTAGAGAATTCAGAAGTTAATTACAGACAGATTATTTTGATGTTTTGAGGATAGTTGGCATTACATTACTGGGTGGCAGCTTGTAAACATTAATGTAGAATTGAAAATTGAATTTCAATTTTAAAGCACAAGTGAATGTTACTAGCCAGTTTGCCTGTGGGAGAGTTGTCCCATCTGGTAGGAAGATTAGTGGGAGAAAAAATTAGTGGGAGAGAAAATCTCATTTTAAGAATATTGAAGATACTGTTTATTTACAAAGCTCTACCAAAAAAGAAGCACACAGAAAAGCCTCCCCAAACAAAAAAATTAACGAAACCCAAGCAGTTGCATTAACTGGACTTTAGATTTTATGCAGACTTGATCTGCAGGTGGCCTGTCAGCAGTGTATGTATGAGGTTCGAGCACACCTGTTTCCTTCTGTTGTGGTAATTCTCTTTATTTTTCAAATTTATTTATTTGAGGGTTTTTGTTTGGTTGGTTGTTTTTTAAGAAGGATGCCTTAATTTCTAGGGAGGATATACAGCCCCATTTGCACTGAGAAGTACAGGGTAGGGAAGCATATGCCATACAGGTTTCTGTTAACTGGAGTTGTTAGGTGCCCATTTCTGCTCTTCTACTCTGGTCTCAAAAGCTGCTGCTAGTTATGTTCATACAACAAAGATCTAGACAGTGGATAAATATGTTCCAAATGGTGATGACTTTGATTATTTGGGTTTATTTTCTTCTTAAATCTAAAAGGGTATTTTAAGGTTCCAGGGTCAAGTATTCAAAAACAAAGATGCAAGGAATTTCATGAGGCAGTTATAGGAAGAGTTACAATTTTGAGACCTGGGTTTACTGCTCTTATCTCTTTTGTACCTTTGGCTTAGTACTCCTACAGGGTGAATTAATCCTCATCCTTAGGCACCTGATTGAACTGCAGAAATTAAAAATCTAGTCAAGAAGGCTGAAGGTCAGACTGCTGAAGGTTTGTGACTGGAGAGAGCTCAACACAAATATGTAAAAGACAGGATGAATCTGTGCACTGGAGCCTCAGTGTGTCATCTTTAAAAATTGTCAACTTGTTTCAAGTGCATTTTGAAGAAACAGCTTTGGGTCAAGAACAGAGAGATGGAAGTTGTGGAATATGTGGAATGAGAATATCATATCTTGCTCAGAGAGACAAAATCAATTGGAGATGAAATCTGCTTTGCCTCTGCTCAGATTGTAAGCTGCAGACTTAATTTGCTGGAGAGGTTTAAAAGTGTATAATGGACAAGAAGAGAAAGTCACTGTTGAGGCCACCCTAGATTTGCCTCTTACACAATCCTTACACATGCTAAGAAACTTGATTTAGTTTTTTACTGGTGGTTACTGTGTCCCTGTGCCCAGGTTGCTTTCAGGCTGTTACGTCTGGGAATTCACAATGGAGATTGGGGAAAATTAATAATATGAAGTAATGATTAATACAGTGCTACAAAAGACGAAATCAATTAGGAGATGTAGTGGCATTTGCTCAGTATTACTGAATTATGAAGATTACTACAAGACATGTAATTCTTAGCTTAGCGTATGACATGATGTCATGCTGAAAAAAAATCACTCTGTTCTCCAGTTGATTAAAAGTGCACTTTCCATCTTTTACCCCTCACAAAGAGCAGTTTATGTGGTAATACACTGTGTGACTATGTGGCTGTGTAAGGAATGCACAGCCATAACTTCCAAATGCTTGTCTTCTGTAGCTGTTATTGCAAAGTGCTATCTCTAGGCAGAGCTGAATATGCAGCATACTTTTATGTGTGTTGGTTGGCTATATTTTTGTAAAATTTTGATTGATTGTATGAAAAAAGAAAAGGTAACATCAGTGTTGCTGTAACAGCAGCGTTACAGTCTCCCATGACACAACAAAGTTGTGAAGACATATTCCAGCGAGGCACAGTGCTCTTCTGATGGGTTTGCTACAGTTTACTTAAAAATAGGAAACACTTTTGTAGCTATTCAGTGTTAATTACTTTTTGTAATACAGCTTCATGAAATGCCAGCATGAACCTATTGCATTTAGATGGAATTTAAAAACATAACCTGAAGCATGTGTTAGAACACTAGCATGTGCTGTAATATAACATTTTTTTCCTTCAGTATTTAAGAAAGTTCCTTCTATATATCTGTTACAAGTGATTGCCCAAAATGCTTCTACAGTATAACTCAGGAGCTATTGACTTGTACATCCAAAGTTTTGAGATTTTCATTTCATATGCCATTTGAATATTTACGGCAAAAGCCAAAGGCGATTTCAGTAATTCTGAGGACCACAACAAAAAATGTTTCTTACTTTTTTTTTTGTTTTCTACCTTTTGAACAACTGTATTTGTAAGTCAGTTTTTGATCATGACTTTCATTGTTGATGAAATAGAAGGAAAGTAATATCACAGGCACAGTGAAAGGCAGTACACACATCTGTCTGAATACTTGGTAAGTTATCCTGTAAGATATCTACAATAATTTCTTATGTATATAAGGTTTCTTAAAATAAATTGTTTGATGTGGGAAATAAGTTGATTGTATGACTAGAAGCTTGTAAGAATATTGAAATAAATTATATAATTTTGTGCAAGTCAGACATTGTTATACTATTTCAGAGGCTGGAGAAGACAAAATAATTCAGGTCTTAGTTCCTGAATTTTTTTCTTTGAAATGGATTTTATGCATAAACCTGTAAAGCATATTTAATGAGATTTTGAAAGATACAGATGCAAGAGATGGGTATCATAAAATGTTCTTCTGTAACAAGACAGGGCAATAATAAGGAATTTTCTGATTTTTACGCTACTTGTACTCCTGTTAAAATTTTCAAACCCTAAAAATAATTGAGTATCTCTTAAATGTATCTGGTACTTAATTACTAAGGTTGGTGCAGCTGATGATGTCATTTCCAGAATCACTTCTAAAAGTGATAGGTGCTCCATGTGTTGTCAGCAAAAATGAAAATATTTTGGTGTTACTCTTACTGTAATTAAAATATTTCCAAAACACTTTGGTTTACACACCTTGCTGATGTCCCATAAACCCTGACTGTTGTTGTTGAAACAGTTTCTTTAAAGTTTTGTAGTGTTATTTGCATTCATGGTTAACAGCTTGTTCCATGTGAACATTTATCTCCTGTGCTGTCGAACGGCATAGGAAAAAAGTTTACTCTGTTGCATGAAAATTACTCTATGAAATGGTTTTAATCTAAAAAGAAACCCTTAATTGTGTCTAAAATAAAAATTCCAAAATGGAATCTTGTACAGTTTTTTTCACTTAAGTTTGTTTGCGTACCAGCTTTCTGTTTACCCAAAATTACAGAACAAAGGCTTGTAATTATTTTTATTTAAAGCAAAATGTAAGTTGAAATTCACCTAACACTTATCTAAGGATTTTAAAATAAAACTGAGAATGTGCTGGTTAAAGTGGTCCTTTTCTTTCTTTTTCATATGCTAATGGCAGAACAGGTGAGGGAGAACATCCTCTAACATGGACTGTTTGTTTTCTTGTTTGCTTCTGTTTTGTTTTTCTTTTTTTTCCTAAAAAAGGTTTTGAAAACTTCTGTACATTTTTATTCTTGCTGATATACTTCTATTTCTAACAGCCTGCAAATGAAAAGTCCATTTACATGTATTTTTACATTAATTAAGAATTAGTTTATGGATTATTCCACATTCTGCCTCAGGTTTGCAGTTGTGAATTCTGCAGGCATGTTCTGAGAAGGGTTTTTATTTATTTTTATTTACAATGCTTTTTTGAGGTTTAGCTCATCTGGCTTTGCTTCCACTGTGAAAGAAATATAAAATGTCCTCTTACGATAACTTAGAGTGAATAAACATTTCCAGTACTTGTGTGCTGCTTCTGTTGTATCACTTTTCAGTAAGTGACATAATCACAACCTTTCAAACTCTGTGTGAAGAAAAGTTTTCATACTTGTAGAATTTTTTTTTTCCCTGGGATACTTCTTCCAAGTCTAATGAAGTAACAGATTAAACGTTGACATAAGATACATCAAGATATATACTATGGGCTTTTTAATTTCCTTTCTTAATGTTAAATAATTGATTAGTCTCACACTGCCGTGGTAAGACTGATGCCTTCCTTCCAAGTGATTCTAATTGATGAAAGGCCTGATGATGCATTTCATGGAGTTGCATTTGGAATAGGTTTCATCTCTTATCTCCTACTTCCCAAAAAAATACCATTAATTGTCATAGGTCAGGAAGTGCACTGAATTCTGGTCCTAGATGGTTTATGTACACCCATAATTGTTAATTTTAATCTAGGATCTGTGTAAAAGGCAGAACCATTCAGGAAGAAGGGTTAGGGTCCTGGAGTGTTCCCTCAAGCTAGCTGAAGGGCCTTGCCACCTACTTTTCCTTCTGTCCAGTGACTCTTACATTATCTGCATGGGCCCTGTTTCTGCTCAAGGAGTATGTGTGCCTCTGGGATCAGGTTAGGGAATTAGGAGGCAGGTAGATTCCTCCAGACTGAGAACTTGCAGTGAGGGCTTGAGTATCTTTACGTGAACAAAGAGCATTCCCATTTTTCCATAGCTGATTGTATTTTTGTTTTCGGTAATCCTGAATTAGAGCTACACTTGAGTGCTTTTGCCATGTATTGGATGCACAGCTTTCACTGCATCCATGATGCTAGATTGGCCCTTGGAAGTTTTGCTGCTACTTTGCTGGAGTGTGATGGAAGCATTAGCAGGAAATACTTGCTTGGGACAAATCCGAGAGTTTTCATACATATGTGGAAACCTAAGATCCACAAACAGAGGATTTACAAAATAACTGGTTGAGTTTGGACTTTCAAGGACTCTGTGTCTGGTTTAAGTTCCTCAAACTGAAAATGACCCAATATATCAGCACCAGCAGCTCTCCCTTACACAGATTCCCACTTTCCCAAGCCTGATTGGTTCCCCCATATGCGTATTGCATTTTCACCATCCCCTTTGTCCAGGGGGGAAGTCCAGGGTTGTAAAACCAGGTTATTTCCTTCAGAAGATTGCTGACCCCACCACATGTGCTTATCACAGGGACATCATCACATGACTTCTGGCTTTGAAATTATTTTTACACATCCATTCTCATTTAGACACCTGCAGAATATCAGCTGGTACATTTTTGAATGTACTGGGTGCTGGAATTGGGGTTTCATAACACCGATCAATTTGAGCATCTTTTCTCAACACTGAGCATTTTCATGAAAGGGAAAGTTTGTATTAATGTTTAAATTATTTTTTAATTCAAAAATTAATGGCTTTACTAGGTCCCTACATTCAAGAGATTTGCATCATTCTTTGCTCAGAAAGGCTGAGAACATACTTTCCATGTATTTTATGAAATACAACATGAAGAATTTGATTAATGAAAATGACTCCTTGAAATTATTTAGAATTTAAACTCCCAAATTAACCCTTCCTAAATTGTTTCCTGTCCCTGTTAAGGAAAAAGAAACATGAAATTCCTTTGAGAACTCTACTTTTAAATACTAGCAAACAAGGGTAAAGCATTTTAAAGTGTGAGCATTTTGTAATAAGGTAGTTTTTTCTCAGTCAAATAGCTTGAAGAGTGGGTACTGCACCTGTTCTTTTCAGAGTGCTACATGACATTTCTACTTTTCTTCATCCTTTTTTTTTTTTTTTTTGGTCTCTTTTGTTGTTACTCTTGTTACAGTTCACCAGAATAAAGTGTGTTTTTTTAAGGGCAAATAACTTCATAGATCTGCAGTAAGATACAGCTGTATAAGCTCTCCCTCCCCATCACGAAGGGTGTAGAAGCAGGTAAAGTGTAACTCCCGAACCAGCCGTGGCACTGCAGGACTAGCGATGGGGAAGTGTGCTTAGGAAAGTTAGCATGAAGTTTCACAAGCACTTATTCCTGCATTTGCATGCCACTCCAGTAGTAGGACAGATCAGGCTGTAGTCGAATGCTGGACAAATCCAGGATGATATTTTTGTTCAAATTTGCAGTGGATAGTAAAACGTGCCAGATTTCCTCTGGGTTTATGTAAGACTGCCCACTAAAAAAATTAACCTGTCAAAAATACTTAATAGATTGGGATTGCAGAATGAGGTTACCCTGGAGCAGCATGATCCACGCTGGCAAAATCCCCCCTCTGTTTGGGGGCTTCTGTGTCCTCGGCAACAGCAGTGAAATGGTAGCAGGCACACAGGGACAAGGACAGAAAAAATTAGTACTACCCCTAGCTTTTTCCTTTTCTTCTCTGGAAAACGTGATTAGTTCAGCATTCCTGAGAACGGTAAAGTACTTTTTGACTTTTGGGTACAGAAATGGTCTGTGATGGCACTGTCCCCAGAGGCTGATTAAAGCTTGCTGAGTCTTCAGAGAAAATGATGTGCAGCTGCCATACACCCACAGGTTTAACTTTCTTTTACTGCAAACTTCAGTTTCTCTCTTCCCGTGTTTACCCAGTTTATTTGGATGAAAGGTGAGGAGGAGGTGCTCTTTCAGATGGAGGCAGTTCAGCAGCCATCAAGGAGGGTTGCTTTTGCGGGGGTGCTCCTTTAGCAGGTTCTGGGGGGAGAAGGAAACCCTGTTTGGGTAACAGAAGCCGCTGCTCAGGTTCCATCTGCTCCGCTCGCCTCTTCTGACTTTTATTTTTGAGGGAAAACATGAGCAAATATTATCAGGTTAATGTTTATTTGAAGTGAAAATAAACAAACAAAAACAACAAACCCTGGCGTTTCTGTGAGTCTTCCCCTTGTGAAGACTGCTCACTTGCAGCCACCGAGCCCGGTCCCCCCTTCCCTAGCCAGGGCCCCCCTTCGTCCTTCCCCCGGGACGCGTTGCCAGGGGCACGGCTGTGGCCATGAGTGGCTCCGGGGCTGGCGGGGGCAGCGGCGCGGCGGAACCGCGGTAACCGAGGGACGGGGCAAGGCAGAAAGGGTCGAGGGGGTTGGTTTGGTTAGGGCTTGGGGTTTTTGTGGCAGTTCCCCTATTAGGGAACAAAGCCCGGACTTTGGAAATATACCCCCCTTCCTACGCCCCTTTCTGTCGGTGTTGCTGTAACGACTGACGGGCTGGCTATAATCCCCCCTTTCCAAGTCATCTTTGCAACATTCAACTTAATCTCGCCTTTAAACACCTCCCCCGCCCCAGCCCCCAGGAAAAAAGCAAAACAAAAAAAAACACCCCAACCAAACAAAATAAAAACCAACCAACCAAAACCCCAAAACAAACAAAAAACCCCAACCCCAAAACAGAACTCCTGCAGGTGCAGAGCTGTGCCCGGTGGTCCGTGCGTGGTGCGACTGAAGCCCCATGAACTTCAGCTGATCATTATAGCTTATCTGTACAAGTTCAAGGCCAGAAAGATTTTTCTTAGTAAGTGCTGCAGAAGGGAGTAGCTTTCACAGAGCAGGAATTTATAGTTATCTAAGAATTTCTTCTTTGCATCTCTTCCTCCTTTGAAAGTGGTTTGCTGGCCTTGATGTGAATTTAAGGGAGACACTAGAGGATATTGCTTAGAAGGATCAAACCCTGGTACTAAACATATAATAGGAACCTTGTAACAATTTTGTGTTCCAAAGGATAAGCAATTTATTTCTGTGAACAATTTATTTAGTTGAACATCAATTTTGTAATGAAGCTGTATTGTTCTGAGACAAGAAATACAGAAATTTGGTCGTTTGTAGTGGAAAAAAACCCCTGCCGTTATATTAAATACAACTGTTATGACTCAATTACAAACTTTTTGCTAGCACTGCTTAGTGACAGAGTTGACCGCAACCCGCTCCACATTTTAACCAACCAGAAGTCAAATAGTTTGTGAGTGTTGATTTTGGGACTCAAAAACATGCTAGAAATGACATGTTTATAAAATGTAAGTTACAACTGCTAAATCAAACTGCAGCACTAATCAGTTTTTAATTGTGCATATGCCAATATACTCAAGTATTTCTTAAATATTTTAATATTGTTGACTGTGGTAAAGTATAGCAGGCATTGTAGGAAAATTGCAGTTGTTGGCATTGCATGATGGTCTGTTTTTTAAATCTACCATTTAAGTAGTTCTATTACAGAAGTTATTTAACTCTACTTAGCACTGATAAAGTAAAAACAGTAGAACGAATTGTTTGCACAAATCCCTGCATAAGCACTTAATTTTGTCCCTTTTTATTGTTTAGGGAATAAACGCAGCAGCTCCTTGTTAATCATTTTGGAAAAGCTGTGAGAGAAAGTGTCAGGGGAGTTCCAAATTCCTTAATTTGTCCACACAGACAAAGGATGAAGTCAACCAGAAAGCATGTTAAGTAATGTTTAGAGTAGGTGATATATCTCTCTAATTGCCTTCAGATGACTGCTGTCTTTCATCGCGTGAAATGCATTTATTATATTTAGATGCAAAGTCACCTCATCCTAAGAGAAAACAAAAGATGGGAATGCTTTGACTGCTTCTGATAGTAGTAGCAGTGGGTAAGACTAAAATTTTGCTTGTAATGAAGCTTTCATTTGGGCCCATTAATCAAGCTTGAAATTGGCCTCTTTGAGGCCAATGAACAGCAGGGGTGAATTTTTATCTTTTCAGTAATACCTTTCAATGATTACTGAAGGGAGTACTAAAGGGAGGAAGATAGAGCTGAGCAGTACCCTTCTGAAAGGAATTTAGAAAACCTCTTTGGTAATTTATTTAAGCTGCTGAGAACACTTAAGTTAGTTTTACATGTTTCTGGAACATTACACTAATGCAGAAAAACTCCATAGGTATGTAAAAATAACAAAAAAAAGTACTACAAGCAGTGAGTTGAGCCTAGTTACAAGAAGGAATCAGCAAGGGGAAATAGGACTTTCCTGAGTGGATAGTGATCAAAAGTATTTGGGTGTTTCTGGCACTTTATAATGTGCAAGAGCAAGTGACAGAACTTAAATAGTTGTGAAATATTACTTGCAAACTTTGATTTATGTTAATATATAATTATCAATACATTTTGAGATCTCTGATAAGCAAATTGGGCAAAGTATTATCTATAAAGAAGACCCAAAATATACATACAAGATGGTGAATTTGTGAACCATTTTTATCCCACCCCCTGAAGTGACTCTAGTCAGGGAGTCAGCCTATTCCAGCTAACCAGTGACAGGACAAGAGGACACAGTCTTTAGCTCTGCCAGGGGAGGTTTTAGGTTGGGGATTAGGAGGAATTCCTTTACAGAAAGGATGGTTAGACATTGGAATGGACTGCTCAGGGAGATGGTGGAGTCACTGTTCCTGGAGGTGTTTAAGGAAACACTGTGTGTGACACTCAGTGCCATGATCTGTTTGACATGGTGATGCTTGGTCACAGGTTGGACTTGATGTTCTCAGAAGTTCTCAGAAGTTCTTTAAAACCTCATCGGTAATGTGTGATTAATTTTAGTCTGTTTTCATATGTGTTAACAAAATCTGAGTCACTGTGGAACAGTGTTTGAACCTTCTCATGCTCATTGCTGTGTGTAGCTGCTGTGCTTTTCGGAGGTGATGTGCATGCTGGCTGGCTGGCTGGCTGCGCCTACCAAGAAAAATCTGCAGCAGCCAAGTATGAACATTTTTCAACTAGCCATTCGTTCAGGTATTTCATGCTGGATGTCATCTTCCTTCTGGTTGCATCTACTACTACTACTACTACTAAACAACTCTGCTGCTACATTGTATTTTCAGAAGTTATAACAATTTTATGCATGTATACACTTATGAATATTCATTGTCTTAAGAAAAAAACATTGCAGACTTGGGAAATCTCATTTTGTTTGATTTCAGAATTCAGAATATGAATATTTATGACACTGGGATTTATAAAAATCATTGAACAGCCCACTGAGTCCAACCACTGTACCAAGTCCTATACAAATATGTAGGTAAAAAGGGCCCACTGATTACCTTAACATCTGAGAGGGAAAAAAAGATGTATTTCAATAAGACAGATCCTGTGTTATTGCTCGGATCCTTTTTAAATATATCAGAATAGAAGAGATGCAGGACAAAAGGAGAAATGAAATAAAAACTTGGAGCACCTGAAAAGCAGTGGCAAAGGAAGCAATCACTGCACGAAGGCTGCCTGTGTAGCTGAACTGGTGAATGTACCCTGGACATGTCAACTTGAAGGTGCCTGTTTTGGTTAGATGTGTGCTTGAATATTGTGGACACAATCAGAGCTCATAGGCTACTAGAGAAACTTTCCCATGGTGTTCTGCTTTCATGCCCAACTTTGCTGATGGTAACCTATGATACAATTTAGTAAAGCATATCAGTGAAAAAATAATGCCATCATATTACTAATCTATTTAATTTTCAAACTTTTTTCCCTCTCCTCCCCATTTGTTCTGTAGAAACAAAGGAAGAACGAAGTCAACAAAGGTTTGTGAGTCATCATCTTTGGTATGTCAATCCCAATGTGTATAGGTGCTTTGGGAATGGGAAAAAGAAATCCCTGCCCTGAGTACAGTCTATGGCAGAGCACTGACAAGTCACTCAGGGTGGTGATGGGTGTTTAAATGCCTACTGGGGGCTTTCTGTTTCAAAAAAGGTTTTTTAAAATTCTATGCTTTGGGAAAGGGGTCTGGGCTGTGTGCAGGCAATGTCAGTGGTAATGGCATTTGGCAGCACTGAAATAGGAAATACAGCAGGAAATAAAAGAGAAGCTGCCAAAAGCAGAATGGGAGTGAGCGACTTTAACAGTTGGCCGATTTCAAAGTTCCTGGATAGGTATTAAACTACTGAACATTGTTGTAGTTTTGCTGTTTCTGAATCAAATGAAGCTTTCCAACTAAAAGCTGGGAGATAATGGCAGTTATTTGGTAAAAAAAGTCAAAGCAAAAATGGTCAATAATAACAAAAATCACCTTATATTGTTGATCTTCTAAATAACACCTATTACTAATAAAACTGAAGATTCAAGTAGATATTGCTCTTAAGTATTGTAAATATAGGCTTAGCTTCTGTTTAGCGTATGAAGTTAGATAAAAGCTTCATTTTCTTGCAGATAAGTGGAAAGAGGTGAAAAAAATTAATAATGTGAGTGGGAGAAACACCCAAAACCTAGGTTAATTAGAGCTGATGGAGTGTTAATATATTAAGAATTCTTCTGCCTGCTTTCCCTAATTATTTTAACACTTCATTAATTCTATTTTCCTAACAAAAATCAGTATAGATTATGCAATACTAATAAAACATTAAAAATCTGATTTTTTCCACAGATAGAAAAATGTCACATCTGCATTACAAATTTTACCCCTATAGTAAAGTCATGCCAATTTAACTGAGTTGTCTGATAGGTCTGATTAAAGATCACACTTGTGATTTGCTGATGGTAACCCACAGAAACATAGAAAACTATTAATTTTAGAGCATGCATGTTTCCTGTTGAAAGTATGATGATAATACCAACTTTCCTAGTGTGGTGCCACCATGATTAGTTTTACATTTACTAAGGCCTGAAGGATGCAGAGCTCTGCCTCTGTAAATCTCACTGAGACTGTAGATGAGTCGAACAGTAATTCCCATTGACTTTGGCACCTGGCTTCATTTAAACTTTTTTTAAATCCTTCTGGATGTGTAGCTGTATCTTTAAAGTGCTCATAATTTAAAAATCTAATTTGTATGAAAAACATAGATATTGGAAACATCAGCTCTAAAGCTGTTATGTTGGTTATTGCTGCTGAATGGGGGCTTCTTTTCTTCAGCTATACTCTGAAATGTATTTATTTCACCAGTTTTGAGATGTACTCCTTTCTGTGAAGTCATAACTTGTGGTTTTTTAGAGAAGAAAAGGAAAAGCCTACATTCATGCAGTACTACAAATGTAATAACATACATAACCATCATACCCAGTGTTGCTGTTTGCAATCTCCATTCATGGTTTTGCAGCCCTTGTGTATTACAGAATAAGAAAAATGCCCTCTACACTAAAGAATCTCATGTGGTTGTACATGCGAAACAAGCAGAGTGAAGCAAAAGTAAGACAAAAGCAGTGAGGAGATGGCACATGCTTTCCCTCACTCCCTCAGAACAGTGATAAAGTGTTGAGAAAATTAGCAGCCCTTTTATCTCCAAGATTATGTGCTGTGTTCTATGTGGCTGTGAGTTTTCTGCATGTGTCAGTCTGGCTTGATGAGAGTGGCAACTCCTTTATGGAAGAGCACAGCTGAGTGTCTTTGAAGGAGATGAATGCAATTAAACTTGATGGGTCTAATCTAGTGTCAACTAGCACAGGGAGGAATGATTAAAGAATAGAGCTGGTGATATTATAGCAACTAATCCAAGGTGATTTATCTTCTGCTGCAGTCTAAACTAGTACTTCTTTTTCCCTATTCCTTAGGGATTTCTCTATGTGTTGCATGGTAAATGCTTATTTTAATGGATGCCCACATATTTGGAAAGTTCTTCAGGTTTATTTTTTTTTTTTTTCCTATTTTGGATGGGTAGGGGCTGGATTTGTAATTTATCTCAGCCTGGAAATTGATGCTGATGTAGAAAAGCATGAAGAGAAGATGTCTTTGTCTCCATTGCAATACCTTTTTCCAAAACCAGTCTTTATCTCGGGGTGTTTTGCATTTTGTAATTCATACCCAAATGTACCAGGATTGCAGTTTTGTTTCAGTCCTGTGTGAGAGCTGATGGAGCTCTCACAGAAATCTCATGTTCAGTTCTCTGCCATGTGTGCTTCCAGCATAACTGAAACTTAGTTCTGTTCTGAAGAGATTACATTTCATTTGTTTTAGTTACTATTGATTGAAAAAAGAAAAAGTTCTGTCTAATGAAACTCTACCAAGACTTCAAGGCTGAATTTTCACCTTGAAAGACTTAAGTAATAAGGGCCAAGAAATCCAGTACATTCCTGCTCTACTGAAGAAGAGCAGAACATCACAAAAAGGAGAAAACCTACTATAGAATCTAAAGGGCACAGCTAAAAGGGTTGTACAAGTGGTGTGAAGGAGACTGTACTAGAAAGACAGAGGCAATGCTTACCATGGAATCAGGACTTGAAAAAGAATGAAAGGTAGTCATTATGGTGATGGATGGGGATGAGAAAGCATCAGTCAGGAAGCTGAAGTTGTGTCCAAGTGATGGAGTTCAAAAGGACCTCTAAACTTGAAAGGTTAGAAGTTTAGAAGTAAAAAAGCAAATGGCAAGCCAAAAAGTGATTTGAAGGAGCAGATACAAGTGTCTGAGTAGGCATGGGCTCTTCAGCCTGGTAGAGAGACTGTGGAGGTGAGATATGATAGAAATCTGAAAAATCTTGAGTGGCACAGTGAAGATGGACAGCCATTGCTTTTTTTTTCAACATTTCTTCTGAATGAAAAATGAGGGGACGTGCAGTATAACTGAAGTCTAAAAACCAAAGTGATTCTTTGCATAAGAGACCCCTGAGGAATCCCTTTGGATTAAGGTTTATAGAGGTTGAAAGAGTAACTGGATAAGTTTGTAGAAATGGGACCTTTTGAATGTTACTAAATATATAGAAACTGCTGGAAATAGCCAAAGCTGAAAACAGTGGGAGGTCATGGGATTGTTCGGGGGGGACTATCTTACTTTAGCACTGGTATCGGTGGCTGAACTTGGAGATGAAAGTGGTGACTCGTAGAAAAGCGACTGTTTAACCTATTTTTCAGTAAGTGTGTGTTACTCTGGGAATAATACTCTGCAACATTTGGAGTAATGCCCTGGAGCAGCTTAATCAAACAAAAAAAGCACTGAAGCAAAAATGTTCCAAAAATGTGATGTCTAAAGGTTTTGTATTCATGCTGTCTTCACAGGAATCTCATGATCACGTTCTTTTGGATATTCCCGTCACTAGAGAGCAGATGAATCACTATCGAGCTGCAGCTGAAACTGCTCAAAGTGAACTCGCAGCACTTTCAGTGAAGTATGACTGTGCCCAGTCAGAGGTACATCTAAAGATAATTTCAAATCCTTCTCCAAACCTGAGGATATTTTGTAGAGACTAGAAACCTGAGGATATTATGTAGAGACTAGAAAGCTTGCAGAAGGTCCAAAACTTGCTTTTGCTACAGAACTTTTGGGTTTTTGGTTTTAGAATATCTGTGTGATTTTTACTTTGTTTCCTTCTGTGATCAAGAAATGATTATAAGTTTGTATTTGGAAGATTTGAAGCAGTGCAACTTTTTATCATCATCCAAGTGCAATAGGTTTATATTAAACATTAAAATTAATTAAATTATGGTTGTATAAATGTTCAGATAGATTTCCTCCTCTTGCTGGTAAGTTAAGATCTATCTGCTCATCTTTACTCATGTCTCCCTTTTATTCAAGTTATAGCTCCCCAAATGTGCTCTACTTTAGTCACCAGTCAAATTGTGTTTGTGCTAATGAGGTTGATTGTATCTAGAGAGTCTGAAGAACACGTACACATACTTTTTTTATTCTTCCTGCTGTGTAGATGGTGTTTCTCAGGAGAGGATTTATTGCAGGATAATTTTTAGAACTGCCTTATTTCCACAAGTAATTTTTTTTAACATTTAAACTGGTTAAAATTGATTTGATTGAAGTCAGCAATGTGGGCAGTGGGCAGTTTTAAAGTGGAGTAAAATTTGCCTTTAGAAGACATGAAATGCTTACATTAATTCACATACAGAACTACAGGCATAAGTGTCTGTTGGCTGAGGTTTAATTTGATCAGTTGATCCTGAAGTTACTGCAGGGTTCCCCTGCATTTAACATTTATCCAGAACTGGTGCCTCAAATTTAAATTTTAAGAAGCCATAAAGAATCTAATGTTCTCATACAAAGAATTTATTACTGGAAATGTTGAATGGCTTTATTGCCAGAACATCTGACTGATTTATAGATTTTTCAAGACAGTGCTTGCAAAAGCATAGTCAAAAAAGCAGCTGTTCATGCTCTTGTTAATAAAGACCTTCATGACCCAGCTGAGGTCAGAGCCTTGTTCTGCTGAGTGCTCTGTAAAACTCATGATATGGGATTATTCTTGCTTTTTCTGCTATTGGAACTGACCACAAAGACAATGGATAGATGAAAAAATATCACATGGGGAGTTGAACCACAGAGAAATTTTAAGGTTATGAACACTCTAAGATACCATGGCTTGGTTCAGCTGCCAAGCAAAGCAGTGCTATTGTTCCTTCAGCTGCTTATTTCCTTCCCCACACTGCCCCACCCCTTGTGCCGGCACAGATGTAGTGTAGTTTTACAGTGCACTGTTGTGTCCATACAATTGAAAAATAATTCCTTTCCTTCTGAGTTGCTTTTCAGCTGGATCAGTTTGCCAATCTTATTTCACCTTGTAGCCATATAAGTGCTTCTTCTAGCACTAAGAGGAGGGTGGAGTATGGAAATGAAGCCCATGAACCCAAGAAAAAGCCAAGCTCCTTTTCTTGAGCTCAGTGCTGCTCCGCTGTCTGATAAACCTGTGCTTGCACATGAAACATAAGCTTACTGAAGGCTGTGCTGCTGCTGCAAGGGTGATCCTCCTACCTGATTTCTCAGCCTTAACCTTTGCTCTGTGATTCTTTTTCTCCTCTGTGAGACAAATTTGAACTATTTTCTGTCGGTTGTTATTTAAGTTGTTTTTAAGGGAGTCAGACAAACACAGAGGTGGTGCGAGGGACAGGACAGCATGTGTGGCTGGAAACAAGAGAAGCACGACCTCCCTTTTCCAAGGCAGTTGCTATTCTGTTGGCTCACCAGCCTCTCAAATTTCTCTGAGTATCTTGGGTCATACTGAAAGACTCCAAAGGAGAAGTGAATTTCCCGTTGATATGGATTGCAGTCTAATGTCTTAAATATTTTTGCCTTAAAATGCTAGCCACAATTTAGAAGTTCTGTCACTCACCATAAAGAGCAGTTAACTTGGCTAAATTATTTGCCTGTTAATTTTATGTGATAGGACAGAAATCCTTCAGATTGCATCTTGCTGCTTTTAATTGGAATTGTCGGGAAAGCTGAAACATGCTTTAACACTTCTTGTGACAAAAAGTCCACTTTAAATTACTTGTTCCTAATAACAAAAAAAATCGTATGGAAATTTTGTTTGCCTGATGAGTCTCCTTCTAATGCAGTCTCCTAGAGAAGCTTCTAACAGAAGTAGTTCAATGGAAAATGGTATTTTTAACAAAGAGAGATAGGAAAATCTACTGAACTCCATGAGCTCTTGGAAAGCTTTAACATCATCCCTGTAAGAGGGTGATTTTCCTGCTTCTACCCTTCCTTAAAAGGCTCTGTTGCTGTTTCTGTGTAAATACAGCTACATTTAATTGGATTATCATACCCAAAAATAACTATTTGCATAAGATGAGGAGAAGGTGCCTAGCACACATTGCTCCAAAAATTTACTTGCCTCTGAATATGCCTCAAGCCATCAAAAGGCTCCACCTTCATACAGCAGGATACTTTGCTGTTACAACTCCCTGCAGCTCTAGATTATCTGAGGAGTTGAGCACCAGATCTGGAAGCAGGCAGGCAGCAGGCAAAAAAGAGGGAATTGTGGTGTTAATAACTTTGCTGTACTGAAGATACATAGGAGACATGAGATAAGGTTGTGCAGCAGAACTTAAGTTAGACTTTTCCTAAATTCTGAATTAGTAAATAACTTATCTGCCTGTAAGATGTAATCTTGAAAAGTTGTATTGTGTTACCCAACAGTAGCTTTTGTTTTTGCTAACCTCTTCCATTGCTTTTTCCTAGTCGTATGAAAGTAAAGTTGTGTCCCTCTACTCAGTCTTGTAGTGATAAGAAATGTGTTTCTTGTCACGTTACTAAGCTTGTAATACAGTCATGTTATTTCAGGCTGGGAAAACTATTCTTCATTAATTTTCTTCTTTTCTATCTATAGCTGCTTAAACTCAGGTCGAGCATGATCTCTAAAGAAGCTTCTTTTCAAGAGCTGAAGGCTGAAGCTGAAAGCTATAAGGAAAACAATGCTAGACTGATGTCTCGCCTCCTGTCTTTGCAAACGCGAATCCAGGAGATGGAAAAAGAGCTGTGTGTGCTTGCTGCTTCTAAAAACCAGGCTGAGCTGACAGCTCAGGTGGCATATAAGGAAAATTTGGAGCTGAAGGAGGAGCTTCATGAGAAAAGTGCCAGACTTAAGTAAGAATCATGTGAGATAAGAAACCACTTTTTTTTGGATGGGATGACAGAATGGTACAGTGGTCATTACAGAAAAATAAGTTGGTGGATAGACTTTATTGCAGTTCTGAATTTTGTTACAGTCCCTGAGTGTGTGGAAGGTGTTGAAATTTGAATTTTGTTTTGAGTTGGTAGTCCATACATAGAGGTTTGAATGTTTTGTACTTTGAAGGTGAAATGCATTGAACTTATAAAAGACAGTATCCTTTAACTGTAGTGTTCTTAGCATAGTGTATCAGAGCACTGATATGTCAGTTCTACATAATTGCTCATGTTTTGTGTCTGTAGGATGGAGACTCGTAGCAAAATTGATTGGTATGAAAATATTCTGAACTCTTAAATTCCAAAATCAGTCAGTCCTATTAATAGACGGCTAGACTTTTATAATGGATTTTTCTGCCCATTATCAGATGAATATTTGTGACTCTATCAATACTGTCTAGTCAAGAGCAAGGTGAGTGTTTACCAGACACCTGTATTTCCCAAATCAGTATTTGGCACAGCTCTGCCAGTTTTTATGCATTAAAAGTAAATAATTAAGTAATTTTAAAACTAAGAGAATACCATTACAGTGCACTTGTTTATTACCAGCTGATTTTCCAAAAGCCCTGCCTGGAGAGTACAATTTTACATAATGGCTGTTAAGATTCTTTAAAATGATATTTCTGATAGAAAAAAAAAAAAAAAAAAAAAAAAAAAAAAAGAAGAAAGAGGAAGAAAAACTTCCTATCCTGTTTGCTTGCCTAACTCACTGGGAGAAAACTTCTGGGATACTGTGTTTCATACTTGCCTGCCTTTATAGTGATACCATCAATTTTATGGGCATAAATCTCTGCTGTCACTCCCAGAGCAGTCCTGGCTGCTCTCTTTGGCGCACAACACTTGTGTAACCAGTTCTGTTTGTGCTGATGCGTGGTGATCAGGACCAAGGGGCTGCTCCAAGAGAGAAGTGAGCAAAATAAAAAGCTTAATTTCCACCTCTATCAATCCCAGCTCTGTTTCACTGTGCGCCTGGAGTGTGCCACTGGACTTCTGGCAAAAGGGAAGAGATACAGGGATAGTGAGTCTGCTCATTTGGAAGGAACAAATACGTTGGATTGCTCATGAATGTGCAGTGTTTACTTCCAAAGCTTTTTGTTATCCTCAGCTAATGGTTACATGTGTCACTTCACACTAACCAATGTGTTGACTCAGTGAGCTTCAGTCACTTAGTCTGGTCACCCTGGTAGTGCCTGGCACATGACTAGTCCTAACTAGGTGTTCAAAAAAGATTTTCACTGAAAACCACTAACGAAAGGGAAGAGCAAGCCAGCACGCATGAAGTGCATATTTACATTTTATACCTTGGGAATATAGTAAGAAATATTTGGTGAATTCTATGATCGACTTCCAGGATGTGCACCTCTCCTATTGAAAATGGTGCTTTTGTACTCAACATGTCTATTGCCATGGTATTTTTAGACTGTGAACTGTCAAAAGCTTTTTTCTTCTTCTTTTTCCTGCCCTTCTCTTTGCTCATTAGTTCTGAAGAGCTAGCAAAACTGTGAAAAAGCTGTGTTCTACTTTTTTGTACCTGATTGCCTATTTTCTAGGTGCTCACACCTCTATGTGTGAGGCAGTACCTGCCCTACTGCAGGTAATTAGATTATTCGTAAAGTTATCAAATGAGTGCTTTGTACTTTAGATTTTTTATTTTTTAGCAGCAGGCATGGTTTTGTTAGTGGATACCTCAGTTTTTTAGAGCCACAGAACAGTTGTGGGTGGTCAATCTTTTATATAATATTCTGATATATAGGCATGCATATATGGCATGTCTGAGCCTAATACCTTTTCACTTCTGATATATCCCCCCTCACAAGAAACAGTTTAGCAATCATCTCATGGTTTAGTTTTGTTGGGGCTACAGAGGAAAGGAAGGTGCCCAGAGGTGAGGAAGCTGTGAGGGTGCTTATGTTCTGAGGGACAGTGTCTGCTGCAGAAGGCAGAACTCTTTCGGCTCATGGTGTGTGCTGTGCAGTACTATGTGGAACTGCCCTCACAGTGTCCAGAGCAGTAATGAATGATTCCATTCCTTTCAGTTATTCTTCCACTCTCTTTCACTTTGCAGCATTTTCAGCAGCTGTGCTGATCTCCTTCCTAAGGTTATGTGTTAAATCTTTTCATGGACTGTCTGTTTTGCTTACTGATTTATGAGCATTTTATTCAATGTACTGTGTTTGCACTCACTGTGCATCTCCTGTTGGAGTCTCGTGTGGCTCTTTGGTTATGGAATGATGCTTTGTTTGATTACCAGCCGGGAGAGGAAGAAATCAGACATGGAAAAGAATGAGTCCAGCAATGACTACTGGGTCTGCCTTAAAAACTGAGAATAGTGCTACACTCTGATAAGCAAATGAGTTTCAATAAAATATTTGCTCTAGACATGCATTTGGTTCCATCTCAGGTCTTGATTTATTCTAAAGTGAAGGACTTGCTTTAGAAACAACCTTGTTTTTCAAATGGAAGCTTGTCTTGCAAATCTACTACTACCAATCTACCATATCTTGCACTCTACCACTAAGTACCACATTCGTGGGTGTTACTGAGAGGTATTGGAGTTGACATTTGGATTACACTGGTGGTTGTTTTGAGCTCTGTTTGGTTGGCTGGTTTTGCTAACCTGTTTGTAGTTTTTCATAAGCAATGTGTATTTCAGCATATTTTTTTTTCTGTGTTTCCTACTGAATCAGACTGTGGTGGTTCTTGTTTGTGGGACCCACTGGGGGACCCATCTTGTCGCTTGCAATTGAAGGAATATAACCACATTTATACTAATGAGTTAATTTATTTGGTTGGTTGTTCTTGTAGAGTATTTACAAACTGACACCTGCTCTTAAGGCTGAGAACACGTTCCATGTGGGATATGCAACTGCATGAAAAGCACCTGTTGGGTGAAATTTATGGCAAAATTGTGATGAAATTGCTGGCAAAAACCCCCCTTCTCTTAATATCTTTGTGGTAGCCCCTAGCTGCTGTCTTTTTAAATGCATCCCTTTCATGAGTAGTGCTTCAGAGTACTGTACAAGAAAGTGGTGTCTCCCATCTCTGCTTCTGCTTGTAAATTTCCCTTCATGGGTACTCTCGATGTCTTACACTTCCATTGGTCCAGAAAGGCGTCTCTTTACTTGAAGTTTGTTAATCATCTCTGTCAGCTTCTTTAGAGAGAGGGGATATGAAGTGCTTTTCACATATTTTTGCTCAGAGTTGATCACTCTCTCCTCCCCACTTACTTTTTCTAAGCTTTTGCTTGCATTTTCTACTTGTAGTATCTTGAGGGCACTATTTATTCATATCACTTGGTTCTTGTGTTTTATTCAGATTTTGTGCTGAGACTGAGATTGGGATCATAGAAGATTTTTTAAGTGTTAATCAAAAACAATGATGAAGAAATGTTTACACATAAGGCAACACCAAAAGTTATATGTATTAACATAACAGATATAGAGAATTAAATGTAATTTTTAAAATTCATTTGGTGGTATGCAGAAGCTAGCAATAGTCTTGGGACAATGTATTTTGCCTGGAATTCTTTTTCAGGGAACATTCATCCTGATGTGTATATTTTTTTTTGTCTCATTAGTAAATATTTGAGTGAATGCGAAGAAAACATGACTCAAGCTTCTAAAATCAGCAAAAACTATGAAGAGCTCCTTACATGTCTTTCTGGATTCTTGGACATAGACATCAGAGAAAAAGAGAAACCACAAGAACATTTAACATCAAAGGTGATTGTGTAGGCAAATATTTCTCTATAGTGATTTAATAGAAAAATATTTAGTTGTCACAGAAGTAAAGCAAATAATAGAGATCCTTGTATTTAATTATGGTTTGCAGACAGTGCTATCATTTAAAGGCAGATTTTTTTTTTTTTATTTTGTACTGGGCTAATTTTCAAAGGTGCTGAAGACTAATATGCCCCAGTGAACTCAGTCTGCTCTTATCTGCATAAATAATTGTTCAGCCTGTAGTTCCCACATACAGCCTTGATTAAATATTGGTTAAAAGCTTGCCTTAAAACATTAATCTGGGGGTCAACAGGTGATGTGTAAACTGTGGCACTAAATTTTATCTCTTATTTTGAGCTGACATACCATTAAATACAAACATCTGAAATGGCATGCCCTAAAACAACCCTTACCGTGTCCTGTAATACAATGCTGTAAATAACTTTGTGGTTTTTCTGAGACTTAATAATAAAAATTTAAAATTTCTCTTCAGAATACTTCTGAAGTTCCAAAAACTAAGCTTCCCTTTAGAAAAAGAAAGTTGTTTGTATATTCTTTTAGCATCTATCAATGCTGCTGAAAGTAATTTTATTCTAATTTTATGCATTTGACTCATTTTCTGTCCACTCTTTGATCTCTATTTTTCTTCACTTTGGAGCACAGTAGATATCCGGGGAAATTCTATCTCATTATGTTCATGTCATTGTAAGATTACAGTTGTAATAAATCAAGATTATCTAGGTATGTATCTTAGTGAGTGTACGCCCTCATAATATTACATAATATTGCAAGCACATTTTAATAGATGCTCTAAAAAAAGTTGTCACGCAAGATGCACTCTTGCATGCTTTAATAATTAATAAATTAATAATGAGAGATTTAAAAAACATATTTTCATGTCTTTTAACAATGTAATAATAAATCTAGTTGGGAAATCTAATTTGTGCTGAAAGCTGTGCCTTAGGAAACCTTAGCAACTAGCTTTTCTGTGGTCTTGGCACATCTATTTAGCTTCTTTTCCACATTATGGTTTTATTTAAAACAGAATTGATCTGTTTTAGTCTTAACAAATGTCTTGCCAGTAGGAATCAGGGTACATTTTTTGCTCACTCTTTGAAGTGCACCCATTCATCTATTCCACTGATTGGAAATAGCATAGCACACCAAAACAGCCCTAGAATCCTCCTGGAAAGGACTCCTTTTTCCAAGGAGTTGGCTGCTCATAATGGCAGCACACCAGGTATTTGGCCCTGTCCTTGAATGTGCTTATGAAATATCTGTTACTAACCCAAACCTCTGGTGCTTAAAAAGTTTTGAGCATGAATTGCAGCTTTCTTGTTCCAAATGAAAGACATACATCTCAAAAAGCCAGGCTGGAAAGGTTTGCTTTTCACATGAAGGAGCTGAGTGCTCTGCTCTGTTTTCTGACCTGCCTCACGTCAAGCACGGATATGCAGCAGCAGCAGCAGTTCTCCACCTGTTTAATACATCATAAAGTCTGTGTGGGAGTAAATCTGAATCACATTATGCTAAGGTGGGGGTTTATAGTGAGAATATAATTCTGTGATTTTAACTGTATTTCTACTCTTTTTCTAAAGGAGCAGTAAAGTGCTATTATAAGTCTGACTTAGGGGTCACCAGAAACACTGAGTCTTTATTGGCATGATTAGGAGCAGGTATAACTGGGATGAATATTTTTAATTTTTAAGAGCCTTTAAGAAGCTACTAATATTTGATTTATTTCTCAAGGTCTCTGAAATACGCAAAGAAAATGTGACACTAAAAGACGAGGTTGCTGCTCTTCAAGAAGCTGTGAAAGTCCATGAGATGGAGTCTAAAGCTAACAGAGAAACTATCATGAGACTAGTTTCAGAAGTGGCCAAGGAGCAGAAAAAGGCAGCAGGATATTACCAAGACATGGATAAACTTAGTAAGGTACATAATTGCATGGCTTGTATGCTTGTCTGGTTTTCAAATGTTTCCTTGAAATTTCAAATTAATTTTCAATAGGAATTGCATGAGAAAAAATGCTTCTGAAAAAATTATGTTGATTAGGGTCCTTCCTAAAAAGGACATTTTTCTAAAATTATTTTCAACTTTTTGAAAGTGAGATATGATGATTAAACAATAACATTTTGTAAAATAAATCTGAGGTAGATTTGATGGCTTTCAATGCTCTTTGCAAATTTCTGGTTTTGCTTTCTTCTTTGTGTTGTAACCTTTGTGCTTGCAGAAACATGTAAATAAATGAATGTGTATATTGTTAATATCTGAGGCACAAGTATGAAGTGGTGAAAAAATAATATTTCTAAAATAATATTTATTTGATACTGCAAGTTTTCTGAGAATTTTTTTGACTCAGTTTTACAAAATTCTAATGAGAAATTGAAAGGAATTGATTGGACACTATTCTTTCTCTTAAAGCACTGGCAGGTTAAGTGTCTTGGCTTCCATACACGCTAGATTATCTTTTCACTGTGTTATAAATTTGTATTTCATAACCATTGACTCATAGCCCAAAAATTGTAGCAATAGGATGGCTCTTGCAGGAAAGCAAGAAGTTTCACTGTTGGGAAGACTTAGAGGAAATCTGCAGTAGGAAGGATGGTCAGATGAGAAATGCAAGTTGTAAGTCAAGTATTTCAAATTCACCTAGCTATGATTTTGAAGGAAATGGATGTGATTTAAGGATTGAATTGCTCCAGGAGAACTCCCCATTAAGAGTTTGTATATTTCAAAGGATGGATGAGCAAAGTGCATTTCTGTAGCAATTTTCCTTATTGCTTTGCACTTTGAATGATGTCTGTGGAAAGGAAGCAATTTAGTGAAGCCAGAATGAAGATTTCCTGCAGGTGAAACAGTGCAGTTAAAGCTGATGGCCAGAACGTTAGAAAATAAGGGAAGAAACTTAGACTGCCAAATATGTAGCTGAGTGGTGTGTGATTGAGTTTGTATGAATTTTTAACATAAAGACAACCTTGTGCAAGTGAGTTTTCCAAAGTAATACAGCATATTCCCCACCCCTGGCATTCCTCTTTTCCTGAAGAAGAGACACCCACCATACACTTTAAAGGATATAGTGTTCTGATTTGGTTGTAAGCAAAATACTTAGGAGATGAGAAATAGCTGGCAGCCTGCTCTGGAAAAGAAGGAATTTGTGGGGAAGATAAATGTAAGTACCACAAGGGTAATAAATTTTTCTTACTGCTGAAAATAGTTCTTACCAAGCTGTGTACAATTTTCTAAGACTCAATGGAACTGAGAGAGCCTGCACCAAAACCTTAAACAGGTCCTTTTTGAGAATATTTTGTTTTCATGCTTCACTTCAAACACAGGTGTATGAGGAAGAACAGAGTGTAGCTTTCTCAGTAAGCCAGAATCGGGAGATGTTTTAAACCAAGATCAGGGCTCCATCTGTGGCTTGTTTTTCAAGTTTGCTTTGACTGCCAAAACATTTACCAAGTTGAACTATTTTCTGAAAAATATTTTCCTATCATTATTTTGCATGTGCCAAATACATAATTTATTTAACCAATTTTAGAGAAATATCTTTCTAAATTATTAGCATTGCCTTTCAAAAACATTGCCTTTGAAAAGCCCCATTTGCATAGGGGCTGCAGATTCCTCCAGTGCAATTTTGGTTTAGCAACTTACATTTTCAGACACTGAATAAATTTGTTGAGAAGGTTTTGTGTTCACAAAAGAGTATGAAGAAGTTCAGTATTGAAAAAGAAAGTAAAAAACAAAAAATACATCCTCACGTGTAAAGTGTGAAGTGTGGGATCCCCTGTTCCCTTGATGGGTGTCTGGCTTGGTTACAAGAGGGGCCCCAGTGGCAAAAGTCAGTCGGACTTCACCATGTACTTCATGCTGCACAGTTTAAGCGCATGAACGGAGCTGCATGTGTTGTGACATGTTTCCCTGTCAAGGTGAGAAGCAGAAATCCATATTGTTCCTGTGCCAGAAGACTCATACATGGCTGTTTCTGGGCTGTTTTCTGGACTTAATTAATGGAATTGCCTGTAGCTGAATTTACCCAGCAAGTGACTGTTGCCTGCCTGTGCCAACAGCTCTCAGGGCCAAACATTTTGGCCATCTTCAGATGGAGATGGCAGCCCATTTCCCCCAGTTTTCTCTTTAAATTCTTCCTAAGTCTATAGAGACCATCACACTGTTCTGTCAGTCATCTCCACCAAGATTTGGCCACCATACCGTTCCCTGCCACCCCTCTGAATTTTTTTTAATTGCCTGTTTTAGTTGCCAGGTAGTTCTCCACTCACATTCCTTAGGAATTCTATGAATTCCTTCTCTTGATCAGGTGCACTTTTTTTAATGTCCCAGGAGGAAGTAGCTGCCTGTATTCAAAAATTCTTACTGAATAAAATGAAAGCCAGTTAATTACATTTTAAGGTTAATATATTTAAAATATTCTTTAGCATGTTTGACACTTGAGTATTTGTTGCAGTTAGCTGGGCTCCATTTGAGGAACATTAACAAGTGAACAATCATTTTATCTGTTCCACTCTCAGTCTCACTGCATGACATTATCAAGCAGCAAAGAATAAAAGCCAATAATTCCTGAAACTAATAAAAGTAAAAAAAGGAATTCAAGAAGCTGTTTTTTTCCTAATCTATTATTTTTATTTATTTCTGAATATGTTCTTCTATTTATTTCTGAATTTCTCATGTTTCTGATGGAATATTGCAAGATTTTGCTTCTGGAAATCTGTAAATATTGTGCATACCTTTATTATGGCTGCATTGGATACAAAATTTGCATTTAATGAAAAACAACATTTAAATCCTGCCCAGATTTCTAGACTGAGAATTGGAATACCCAAACTTTCTTTCTGTAATTCCAGAGAGTGATTATTGCTTATGATAATCATAATTAGAGAATGATAACATTCTTTGAGAGTGTCTGTAGGTCCTCTAAAATGTCTTACTTTAACCAAATTTCTTTTTTATATTTAATAAATTCCTCTATGGTATTTATCTAAGATATAGAAGAGAATGCATATATTCTTCTGCATTAATTTAAATACAGCATTGCCACAGATGAGCCACAAGAACTAGTAAACTGTCTTGCTCTGTTTCACATCTTTGCTGATGGTTCAACCTGGAAATATTTGTGATTTCCCTCTGAAGTGTTACTTTAAACATTTGTTTTGCAAAGCTGTACCGTGCAAAATCTTTAAAGAACAAAGTTGAAATGTATGCAAGCAATTTTAATTAATACAAATACGTCTGCATTTACTACTGATGCAAAATTAACCAAGAAAATACTCTTCAGTGTTCAATATTGGCTTATATTGTTATGTTAATGAACAAAATACATGTAAGTAGTTTCTATTTAATATAAACATATTAAAATAAATCAATTTTATGAAAAGAGTTAATTATGAAAACCTTATTTAAGGAATTTCATTGGACTTGAGAAATATAGCTACATTTTGAATATACCCAAATACTTAGATAGTAGGAGAGACAGCCAAATGATTTTAGGTTTTTCTTGTACCAACAGATAAATACAGGAAGTTTCTCAGAACCTGGAAATTTTTTTTGTTTTGTTTTTGTTTATAAGATGTCATTAAGAAAATACATATTAGAGACAGGTTTCAGCAGGCATCACAGATATTTCCAGATTGAATCATTTGAGAAGACGAGAGATAAGAGCAAACTAGTTTACAATCCTTCTGGTATAACAGTAGTACCTGGAGGTGCAGCTGGTAAAAGAATTGATCTAGATAATACCTGCATTCTTTTAATACCTTATTATTAATGTTAATGTAATGTGGGGTCTTTTTTGTATATGTATATGTAGTTGACTTTAGTCTATTGAGAGCATGCTGCTGACTGGGGTGTCATTATTAATAAAATCATGGAATTTAGGTTGGAAAAGACCTGTGAGTTCATGGAGTCCAACTGTTAACTCAGCACTGCCAAACCCGCCATTAAACCATGTCCCTAAGTATCCTGTATACAGTATCCTGCATCCTAATATCCTGTATATCCCTAAGTATATATCCAGGGGTGGTGACTCCACCACTTACTTCCCTGGGCAGTCTGCTCCAGTGCTTTGCTACTCTTTTGATGAAGAATACTTTCCTAATATCCAATATAAACCTCTCGCCAGAATTCAAGGCCATTTCCTATGTTTCTTAACTGGGAGAAGAAATCGACCCCTACCTGGCTGCAGCCTCCTTTCAGGCAGTTGTAGAGAGTGATAAGGTCTCCCTTGAGCCTCCTCCAGTTTAAGCACACCTAGCTCCTCCAGATCCTCCTCATCAGACTTGTGCTCCAGACCCTTCACCACCTCAATGCCTCAATGTCCTTCCTGTAGTGAGGGGCCCAGAACTGGACGCAGCACTCGAGGTCCAGCCTCACCAGTGCCGAGTGGCCAATCCCTGCCCTGCTCCTGCTCCTGCTGGCCACACTATTGCTGATCCAGGCCAGGATGCCATTGGCCTTCTTGGCCACCTGGGCACAGCTGGCTCATTTTCAGCTGCTGTCAATCAGCACCCCCAGGTGCTTTGATGCCAGGCAGTTTCCCAGCCACTGTTTGGTGGCTTGTACTTCTTTATTTTAGACCTTGATCTTTTTAATAAACTATCTTTGATTTCAGATATTCACAATTTTACAAGATGGTGATTAGGTAAGCTCCCTGGTACAGGCAAACCATTTTAGCACTGCCTTTCTGAAAGGAAAAATACACACTGCTGAAAACTGTAATTGAAATAAATGACTCTTTATTCTTTGCTGTAATTACCATAATGTAGTTCTGAGCACAGGTGGGAATTTTCTATTAATAGGATTTGTCTAGAATAAAAAACAGAAATTGGCAAGGAATCAGGCCGACATTTGTTTCTAAAACAATTCTAAAATTACTTCAGAAATGTGTAATAACAAATAATTCCTAAATGACGGGGGTTGCTTTTATTTATGTCTTTGCATGTTTGCCTTTTTTGTAGCTATTAAAAATTTTAGTATTTTTAGTATCATATTTTTATGTTTTCTTTCCTAAAAGTGCCCTCCAAATTCTTTTTTTTTGCCACCCTCCCTGCTGATCTACAGAAATGCTCCCAGGTTTAACTGCTTGATTGACAGGTATTCCAATAATACAAATGACATATTATGCTCCACTCTGCAAGCACATGCAGACCCAGAGAGACCCTTGTGTAACCACCACATTCATAACTGCTCCAGGAACAGTTCTTTACCTCCAGTGTGCACGATCTTAACTCATATCAGTCCACTTACTGAGCTTCTACTTACCACTGAGACCTCCAGAAGAATCCAATCCTCTAGTAATTTTGTGTTGTGAGTGAAATATTATTCTTTCCTTTTTGTCTCATGTGTGAAATAATATTCTTTCCAATTTGTTCTTACCAATTAGAAAATGCCCTGAGAAATGAAGACCTAGTCTTTGCTGTACTTTTAGTTGGTCTTGCTGCAAATATTTTTCTTGTATATGTAAGTGTAAGCACTCTTAATATTGGTATTGTGGGGAAAGGAGAGACACACAATATTTTTTTATGTTTAGATGGTTATTTATATTTTTTTCTGTCATAATTTGTTTTGGTGTCATGGGTCAGGATGCATAATTCTTTCTGTCTGCTCTGACCAATTATGTCAATACTTATATACAACTGATATAGATACATATGTATTTGCTATATTTTATTCCTTCCCAACCAAGCCTTGATTTGTCTGGTCCCTCACTTCTCATTTCTGTGAATAAATAATCTCAGGAATTTTTGTTGCATTCAGATAAACTGATCTCAGAGATCACCTCTTATCACCATATTCAGGGAGATGATGTCTATAGTTTCGGTCAGCTCTGAATTGTCAGGCAGTTGGAGTTGATCATCACTGCAGCTCCCTTCCAACTGGAATATTCTATTCTATCCTACACTTACCCTCTCAGTTGTAGAGGCTTTATTTGTGATACATCTTTTTCACTGCTTGTTTTTCAGGCCATATTACCTGGATAGAAAAGTAAGATTTCAATAGTTTTACAATAAAAAATTTGGCTTCATTCACTTGGAAATTTTATTTATGTATTCCTTTTTGCAAACCAATATAAGAGGTTAGGCTTTAGTGTGATTACAGCAGACTTTAGGTTTTCATCAATTTCAGTGGCAGTTCCCCTATGAGACCCTGATGTTGAGCAAATATAAAGAATATGGGTCCTAGTTTCTCTGTCTGCAGTACCTGCTCCTGAGTTATTCCTTAATTTGTGTGTTATGGACAGGGTTTCTAACTTATTTTAAAAATCTTGTTTAATTTTTTCATGCACTTTAGGATCTTGGCAGTGCTATAATAAAGAAGCAGAGTTTAGAGATGGAGATCAGAAACCTCCAAGAGAAACTGACTGTTAACCAGAAAGCTTTGGACACCTCAAAGCAGGAGCTGCACAATCTGAAGAAATCTTCCAGCGAGTTAGATGCAAACTTTAAGAGTAGCAGAGAAGAGGCCAGGACTGCTCAGAGCTCTTTAGAGGCTTTTAAAGAAGAAATTGCTACCCTGCTCAGCTGTGGATCTGCAATAGTTAAACCTTCTGAGAAGGCCATTTTGGAGAGGATCCAAGAAATAAATTGTGAAGAGGAGAATAAAGAAATAGTAAGTCAGCAACTACCACACTTGCCCTGTGTGTATTTATTCTCTTTGGGTTCTGTTTAATTTTATTCATCTGATAGAGTGTTGGTTCTTTCTGCTTAGGTTTTGTAATGACGGAAACCTTTAATTTTGTTGTCTATTGACTTAAGGTAATAGGGGAAAAGCATCTATGTTTTATTAAGCAGGATTAAATTAATAATGGATGATGTTAAGAAGAAAAGATTTGGAATGGTCTTTCAGTTACAACATTGAAATTTGGTTTCTGTGCCAGCAGACATCAAAGGTGGCTGGTTGCTATGATTTAGTAAAACCTGTGAACAAGTATGGATTTGCTGCTACAATGGTGACTTCAAGAACTGACTTCTTTCTCAAAGCAAATATAATTGATGAGTTGCCATAGGCAACTTCTTTCCCTCCAGTCCTCAAAACCTGCACCTAAAAATAAAGATGTGTTTTTACACTTACAGTTAAACATTATTCAGCATCCGAAGAAGGTAAAAGGAAGGCTGTGGCTTCAGGCATTTGGGCTGGCGGTTTGCAAAAGTGTGTTTGAATGTATAGATAGAGAAGGGGCAGCTCAGGAAAAAGGAGAATCGGAATGCAGCCTGACCAATGTCAGCATCTTGACACTGCACTGAAGTTTCTCGCTTGCTTATATTTTATTAATTTTGTCAGTGAGGACTATTTATATAATTAAAAGTCACATACTAAATCCAAAGCTGCTTTCAGTGAGCCACTGAAAACCAGCTCTAATATTCTTGCCAGATTTTGAAATTCTAGCATCTCCTGCTGATGTGATAGTTTTTAATGACAGCAAATTTTGTCCAAGGCTGGAAATAGTTCTTGAAAATATTCTGTGCATTTTGGTGAAGTACTTAAAAAAAAACAAAACCAAAAACCTGTGGCATTGGCCTTCTTGCCTACCTGGGCACATTGTTGGCTCAGTTTCAGCCAGCACCCACACATCCTTTTCCACCACACAGCTTCTCAGCCACTCTGCCCAGCCTGCAGCAATGTTGTGACCCAAGGGTAGGACCTGGCACTTGGAACTGGCACTTTGCCTTGTTCAACTTCATACATTGGCATAAGCCCATTGATCCAGCCTGCCCAGATCCCTCTGCAGAGCCCTCCTACCCTCCTGCAGATCCACACAGACCCTGCTTTGTGTCACATGTAAAATGGTTGTAGTCTGACATTACCCAGTAGCCACGTTAAAACAAAAAGCAGGAAAGGGGTTTTTATTTTTGCAGGTTGACTGATCAAGCTGCATTAGTCATAGGAATGAGAAGTTGTGGAGGTTAGAACTGCAGGACCAAAAATGCAGCCTTTATAAGATGATGGATTAGGCTTGGGTAGGTAACAAGGCTGCAACGCTGTTTTAGGAAATGTCTACCTTGTGGGTTGTCCCTAAGCCAAGGATGAAAGTTGCACTAGGATGTCCCAGGATGATAAAATGACAGCTTCTGCTTTGCTTCTGTGGTATAGTCCTTCACTTTCTCATGTTTATGGATCTTTGAAGCCTCTAAAACTCCCTCTGCAACCTGATAAAGGGGCTCTAGGTTCCCTGGCATTAGCACATCTGTGGGGGAACAAGTTACTGAAATTCTTGTTCCTGGTGAGTGATGTGAAATGCAAAACAGCATAAAATATGTTTGTGGGTTCTTGCAGATTTATTACTGTTTAGTGTTGTCTACTGCATGAATATCAGTAATTTCTCAGTGTTTTTAGGCAAGTTGGGGGTAAACTGTTTGTATTTAATTGCAGTTTGAGTTGGAAACCTTTCAGTGCCATTAAAATTAATGAGAGCTCCGTGTACTTACTGTTAATTTTATTAACAGGAACCAACAAGATGATTAAAATTAAGAGGCTGCTTGGAGATGAGTGTCTGAACACTGAGTTTCAAATGCACTATAGTTAACTGTGTGACAAAAAACTTATATGACAGTAAGAAGACTACAGAGGGAAACAAGCAACTTGGTGTATAGAACTGCCTTTCAGTATTTGGCAGTAGTGTAACCATATACTTTAAAGCATTTAATTTATAAATAGTTTACAACCTAAAATCCATTACATTATATGCAGGAGTTGTAAAGTTAACAGTGAAGAAGTAGAATTTTTTTCAAAATTGTTCTCGTTGCTTGTAATGAGATTTTATCCTTTTATCCTGTGGCTCTGGCTAGATTACAGAAATTATTATTACTAATATTTTTTAAAGCACTATCTTTTGAACACTGCTTAACAGTTACCAGTTGGGAAACACTCCTCTGAGACTTAATTACCCATATCTACATTCTCGCCTATATGCTGCATGTATTATCTAAATAATTTATATGCTTTTGCTAATCACCTCCTCCAAAGAATAGTGATTTCTTTGGCTTATTTCAAGGAATGATAGCTGACTGCCAGGTATTGCTGCTGTGCCCACATATTTGGAAAATTTTTCTCTGAATTACTTTGTATCTGTACAAAATATCTGAATTGATTTTTTAATATATAGCAATACCTTTTAGTCATTTGACTTATTTATAGTATCTGCTGTTCACTCTTGGGTGTCTCCACGTCTGCAATTTTTTGCTGGTGGTTACAGATTTTTCTTTTTTACTTTTTAAATACATATATTTTAAAGATAGATATTTTGCCCTATTTTTAATAATTTGTTTATTTATCTTTAATATCTTTCTAGCATTTCCCACGTAACCCCATATGCTTTGTTTGTTTGCTTGCTCCCTAGATGGTATCTCAGCTTGAAACACAATTAGCTAAATCGACTAAAGCTTTGGAAAATCAGACCAGATTGTACCATGAAGCCCTAGAGAGGAACAGGAAAGCTGAAAAATGTTCTGAGAATTTCCGCGATCAAGTGAAACACTTGGAAGAGGAATTATTAACTAGAGACCTGATGCAAGATGGTTTGAAGCTTGAGAAACAAAAAGTAGTTGCACACATTATTTACTTTTGAATAGAAGTCACTTAAGGCAGAGACACAGCTCATTGTATTGCACTGGTCCACTGGAGCACTGCAAGTAATGTGAAATAGCAAAGTCAGACATCATGTAGGGAGTAATAATACCTTTTCTTTGACCCACAATACCTTTTCTTTGACCAACAATTGCAGTTGGAAGATGTAGCTAAGTTTTTGAGTTCCAAGTCCATTACTGTGAAACAAAACAAACAAAAACCCACCCCCCCAAAAAAAACCCCACCAAGCAAAAAAAAAAAAACAAACCCTAAAACCAAGCTATACCCCAAAACCAGCTTAAAAAGCTTAAAATAAGTCCCGTCAATACCCCATCAGAAGTCCTTCAATTATTCTCTGATGTCAAAATTTCTTTCATCCCGATGTCTTTCTCTAAAACATTATCTGGTCTGCAATTTCTCAAGGTCTTGTAGTTTTTGATTCTTTTATATTATTAGACAATCATGACTACTAGGGTTTTTTGTCTAATTGTTTGAATGAGCACACAGCCTATAACTCATTCACGTACCAAAGAGTTTGAAAAATGACATAGTATCTGGAAAGCCAAACACTACAGCTACAAAGAGCAAAATTTCAGCATGTTGCCAGGCCAGGATTAATGCTTAGAGGAATCAACAATTTTATGCTATTTGTTTTGCCTTAGATTATGATAAAATAACTTTTTTGAATGACGCATCACATTGGGAGAGGACCAGAAAAAGGAGCTGTTCCTTCTGCTTTGCTTCCTCTGTGAATAACATGTGGCCTTAGATTCTTAAATTATTCTCTAGATTTTGCTGCAATGAAGAGATCTTTTTTGCAATTTTTTTCTGTCAATGAATAACTGCAGTGCTTTCCTCTTATGCTGCTGTTTTTATTTTTTTGAAGCAGAAATATCATGAAGCAAAAACAATGGTAATGTTGTAATGAACAAATGGTGAAAGTGGTTTGTTGGTGTTTTGTTTTTTTTTCTTTTTATTTATTTTGTTGGTTCTTTGCAAAGATAATGGTTTGCACCAGAAGTAAGAGGAAATAAAGGAAAACAGTTCTTAGTGAGAAGGAGGGTTCTGGATTTTGCAAGAGAAGCTAATTGAGAGCAAGAGGCTAAAGCAATTTTTAAAGAGCTGGTAGGGCAGGACGAAAGAAGGAAAAATTGGATTGAATACTATTTGATATCTGTATGTGTTCACATCAGTAAACCAGATGGAGATGCAGTTAAAATAACCTTAAAAGCAATTTGTAAACCAGTAACTTATCTCTAAACCTTGCTGTTCCAAAGAAGGGCTGGAGGCTGACTGTGTTAACATTCCTGCATCTCCTCAGACTACATTGTATGTCATTCACGGTATCACTGGTACCAGTTCCCTCTGTTTGAGAGCTCACAGTACGGGGCAATCCCAGCACTTGCAGTATTAGTTAGGACACAGCTGCCCATTCTGACTTCTCCCTGCCAATGCACGGCCATGTAAATCAACAGAGCTCCAGACAGGAACTGGAGTCAGAAGCAGGGACCTACCTATTCCTGCAGAGAAGCAAACCCCAATTTTTCTTGCTAAGAAGATAAATACAGTCTATCTAGGCCATTTATGGACAAAGTAAGTGTTGATTAAAAAAGGATATAGGGAGAATTTGCAGTTGTGTCAGGAGTGTGCCCAATTACACTCTTTCAGTGTATTATTTCTTGTAGTGTACTTGTACATATTGTTGGCTGCCTCTGTAGTTGGGATTGCTTTTAAAGTGTACTTCATGACTTTTAATGAAATTTTATTATTCTTCTGCCCACTTTCCCACATCTTAGTATCTGAAATTTCTGGAGCAACTTAATGAGAAGATGAAGCTGGATAGTCTAGCAGCAGAAGTTGGATTTGATATGACTATGGATATGATTCTGGCCCGGGTAGAGCAGTTGGTAAAACTGGAAGGGGATGCGGTAGTTGAGAACAAGACTGTGGCATACAGCCTCAGAAGGAAGGTATGCAAAAAAGACATACCATTCAAAGATAAACATATGGCTATGTTTCTGTAGTGGCTTGTTAGAAGCAGCAGACTGTATATGTGCAAGGAATTTCAAAGATATCCATGACATAAAAAGAAGATGGTGAATATTTGCAAACTGTGCAAAAAGGCTGCATATTGAAATAATAAACCCATCAGTCGGTTGAACACAATACTGTTTTTCACAACTTCTTAAGAAAAAATGAAGAAGTTATGGATGTTTATAGCTGTATATTTGTCTACTTTTTAATATGCATTTATAGTTCTGTAAACAACTGCCATAAATATTTAAATCTAAAGGGATCTGCCAAGGAGGGATTCACATTACACAAACTTCTCTAGAAGCTAGTGGGGTCTTGGTTGTACTTCACCTAGAATTTGGTCAAGCAGCCCTCTGTCATCCTGTTCTGACATAGGGAAAACTTTTGGGTTTAGGCTTGTCAGACTGGTATAGAGCTGGGAATTGGGTCTGTTTAAGGCTTAAAACAATAGAGAAGCACAATGAATTGGTAATACAAGAAGTATCAAGTTAGGGTATATATGTTGATACTTCTTCACAAAGTTTTCAAGAGAGGAAAAGGAGTTCAGGTTATAAATGCAACATGAGGATTAAATTTGGTGATTATGTAATACCACGGTCTTTCACATTTATTTTTTCAAATGTTCTTGTGTTTGGAAATCAAGTTGAAGGCTCAGAAAGAAAAGCTTGAAAGCAGAGAGCTGCACATGAACCTTCTGCGGCAGAAAATAACCCAGCTGGAGGAAGAGAAGCAAGTAAGGACTGCCTTAGCTGTGGAAAGGGATGAGGCCAATCTCGCTGTCAGAAAGTTACATAAGATGATAGAGAGGCTACAGAAGCAGCTTGATCTGGCAAGGAAAACAAATACTGATCTCAAAGCCAAGTTGTCTGAAACCAGTGAACTTAAGGTGAGTTAAAAGATTACATTTGTACTTCTATCCATTTTTCTATTCCAGTTGCATACAGCTGGACTTCATTTAAATAAATGTGTTCATGGACAACTGCTCAAATCTAGGTGGCAAAAGCAAATATAATATTATAATGTTTTGGGTATTTAAAAATTTGTCTTGTTATGCCTAGTAGCATTTGCAAAGCCCAACATAAATTTTTGGGCTAGTATAAGAAAAATACAGTATATGCATCCCTTTCTTTCCTGTTGGTATGACTGTCATGTATTTTCCCATGAGTTGCACACAGAAGCAATTAATATCTCTTCTGATGAGTATGGGGGGAATATAACAGGCAAGATTTTAAATTTTAATTGTTTCTATGTTTCATTACATTGCAATAGTAATACAGTACCTTCTTTTACTTAGGTGAATACTAGTAGTTTGCAGCCATTGATAGCTTGCCACCACTAAGAGAAAGGAAGATTGATTTTATGTGACTTTTTGTCTTGTGGCTGATGGAGTGAAATAGACAACTATGCACATGTTCCCACTGAACCATTTTTACCAGCAAAACATTTGACAACTCTTTTTAGTACTATTTTTCCAGGAGCTGGAAGAGAGTGAACCCTCACTGTGGATTTTCTTTTCTGTCCAGATGCTACTTTTCACAAAACCTGTGGAAAATTAACTGTCTTTGAAGGAAAAATCTTTTTGTTAATTTTGTTGAAATAGGCCAGTATCCTTAAATAACATTTTTGTTCACATGTACATGTGATGATTTAATGAAGAACCCAAAAGAAACCACACTAAAATGCTTATTCGCGATCACTCCTGATATTTTTATTGTTTGCTCAGGTTAGATGAAAAAGTATGGCAAATTTAATACTTCTTTATCTTATTGCAGATCAAAACTTTGGAGCAGAACAGAACAATAGAGGAACTCAGTAAATCTCAAGACAAATTGGAAAGAATGAAAGAAAAAGCTGAGAAACAACTTAAATCTGCTAAATCGGAACTTCTTTTAAAGGAGCGTAAAGCTACTGAAGATAAAGAGAAAAACAAAAATATGTTAGAAGCAGTTACCAGTGAGATGAAGGTGCTTAAAACAACCCTTGCAGAACTAGCAAAAAGAGAGAGACAGGTAGGTGTATAGGTATTTGACAAGTGCTAGGTGTCCCTTAGAGTGTAGGAAATTGGTGTAGTGGAGCAGCTACCCAGCTGTGCTTTATACTGTTCCAAACATTATCAAACAAGGAAATTTTAGCTCACACTTGTGAGCCACAGTGACAGTTATAATTGCAAAGCTATTCTGCAAGTTAAGTTTGGCAAGAGAATAATAAATGCAGGCATTATTTTCTTTGCTCATTGTTGCATCCTGGGTTGGGGTTCAGATTAGGGGTTCTGATGTGTGTTAGTTAGCCGGTTCTGTGTACCCCTGTGCATCCCCTGTGTTTTCCCCCCCGCGGTGGCCTGCTCCAGGTCTCCTACCATTGGAGCTCACCATGCCAGTCCTGTAACCACCCCCCTGGCCACTCCGGAGATTTTGCTGTCTGTTACCCTGCTCCCGCAACCCCATTAGCCCTGGAGCCCCGTGTCCGCCCCTGTCGTGTCCACGTTGGTTACCCCGGTCCATGTCACTCCCCCATAGCCTGCCCCCATTGGGTGAGGGGGGCTTCTGCCTCCCTCGGCCCGCCCCCTATAAAACCCTGTGCGTTCCTTTGTTCGGGGCCATTTTGTCCATGCGGTGCCAGGGAGCAAGTCACAACTCTCCACTGCAGCTCCCCGCAGCAAATAAAAGCTCTCCAGCCAACCACACGGATGGAGTGGACAATTCCTTCCCTCTTTGTCTCGCCCCTCACACACAGCAGCAGAAGCCGCGGCCAGCCCACCCCGGTGCACAGAACGCAGTAGCGCCTGGGAGGAAGCAGCAGCCCTGGGTCCCGCTGAGAAGCAGCGCCATTCCAGGCTCTCCTGGGCTGCCTGGGACCAGGGAAAACAATGCAACGCTGCAGCTCATCACAAAATATTACATCACCTTTTAGAGAAGTATTAAAATGCTGTAAAATCCTAGTATCTCTCTTAAGATATATCTTTTCCCAAATATCTTAGGTATAAAACTTACCAACATCTCATCTGTTTCCTTTTGTTTCTCGCACATCTGTCTCTTGCACTTTCTCCTTGCCAGTTGTAAGAGATGCAACAAGACTAAGTGATAGGATGAAAGGAAGCAGCCTCAGTTTGTGCTGTGGGGGAGCCTCAGTTTGTGCTGTGGATATTAAGCAAAATTTATTCACTGAAAGCGTAATCAGGCATTGGAACAAGTTGCCCAGGGGAGTGGCTGAGTCACCAGTCCTAAAAGTATTTAAAAGACACCTAGACACGGTCTAGTGATGGACTTGGCAATGCGGTTAGGAGTTGGACTTGATAATCTTAAAGGTCTTTTCCAACCTAAATGATTCAACGAGGCTGCGTTACTGTGTAACTGTGTATAGGCCATAAATTCAAAGGATGTTGGAGAATACATGAAACACCTAGAACTTTATTAGATTTCCCAGCTAAAAAATTTATGGCATATATTGGCCTTAACAATGACTCTGGATGAAATTTAAGAATGCTATTTCAGAAAATTAGTCTAGAAAAAGTTTTTTTTATTTACATGGAGAGAAGACCAACAACATGGGAATCTTTTTTCCCCTGGAAATCTTTAGCACTGTTTTGTTTTATAACAAATGTTAGAAATTTCAAAGGAAGATTTAATTTCTTCATACATCTCATCAGGAAACAAAGCATCTGACACAGAGAAGGAGATGTTAATTATATGCAGGAAATAATTCCATGGAGTCATACACTGAATATTGTGCTAAAAGCACAAATACAAATGTTGACTTTTTACCGTCTGAATCCAAGGGGTTTCAAACCACTTGAATATTGTTGCAATATTCTTTGCACTTTTCTTTTTGTTCTCTTTCTGTTGAAATAAGACCCCTTCTACTCTCTTGTAGTTACAGTGTGAAAATAAAATATAGCGTCTGCTTTTTACTTCCTCAAACCCCAATATCTTGGGTTAATGCTCTAAGTTGCATTTATTTCCTGTTTTTTACTTATGATAATTTTACTCACTGAATGGAAGGTGCAAAGAAAATTTAGCAGGAGTGTTGTTGTCTGCAGCATACCTTTGTGTTTGAGTCTTTAGTGATGTTTATCCTTTATTATTTCTCTCCTTCATCCAAAGGCTGGTTCTTTGCAGTGAGCTGCCTTGATCTTTCAATGTAAAGTTTGTATGAAAACAAATTCCAACTTTACTGCCTCCTTATCCTGTCTGTGAGCCAGATGTTTTAAAAAAATCTTTAGCTTCTGCAAAATACTGCTTGCCTAGCACACTGCCAGACCCCTGCATCAGTGACCTCCTGAGCTAGTGTAGAATATAATATATGGGAACTTTAGGGTTTTGGTGTAGTGCTGTTCCAGCATTTGACCCAAGACATCTCACTGCCTTGGTAATACAGGTAGCTGGGATTGAATTCTCAAATCACAGAATCGTGGAATGGGTTGGATTGGAAGGGACCCTAAAGATGATCTAGTTCCAACACACCTCCCACGGGCAGGGACACCTTCCACTAAACCAGATTGTTCAAAATCCATTTCAGCCTGACCTTGAACACATCCAGGGATGGGACAGCACAAGTTCCCTGGGCAAACCTGTTCCAGTGTCTCACTATGCTCCCAGTAAAGAACTTCTTCCTACTATCTAATCTAAGTCTTTTTGTTTAAAAACCTTCTCCCGTTTCCTATCCCTATGTGCTTGTGTAAAGTGTTGCTCTTCTTTTTTTTTTTTTTTTTTTTTCTTTTTTTTTAATAAGCCCCTTTATGTCCTGAAAGGCTGTCATAAGGTCTCCCTGGAGCCTTCTCTTCTCCAGGCTGAACAAACCCAGCTCTCTCAGCCTGACTTCATAAAAGAAGTTCTTCAGCCCTCTGATCATCTCTGTAGCTCTCCTTCTAACAGTTCCATGTCTGTCCTGTGCTGAGGACTCCAGACCTCAGCTCTGTTTTGTATTGGTTTCCATATTTGTGTTTCTGAATTGATGGCAGCTCCTCAGGGTTTGAAATAAACTGCCTTTGGCAAAGTCTTGGAAACTGAGACCTTGTTTTCAGGAAAGCTGCCAACCCTTTCCTCACAGATTTGACTGCTTTAGAATTCTGCACAGTGTTCTTGGGGTTGGAGACATTTCAGGACTGTCTTATTTTCTCCATATCCTTAGCCCTTGGAGTGAGGACGTTGCCACATTAGAACATGAGTCCAGTTTCTTAATGGTGCTGATGATTTTGTGGCATTTTGAGTCTCTTTCATGCTTGGGAATGGGGATTCAAATAGAGATCAATAAAAGCATATTTGGCATTCAAATAGAGAGCAATAAAAACATGTTTCCTCAAAAAGTAACATTTTCCTCTTTCATGTGTTGATGATGAGGAGTATTAAGGCATTTGTTATTTTGGCTGTGTAATTTATTGTCTGTTCAAGAGGCCTTGAAGTTTGACTGATAATGATACATATTGTGAGTTGAGAAGAGTAAATCAGCAGTGATGACAACTACTTGTGGATGTCTATCCATTTGGAACTGCAGAGAGAAAGCTGTGTCTTTAATGAATTACTTTACCAAATACTATTCCTGTGACATTTTCAGCAGCTATGCACAGAAGAAAAACAAGCATTTTCTTAAGCTGCATCTTGAATTTGGGCTGTATCCTGATTCAAATCAAAGTCAGACCACAGGATGTGCCAAGAACTTCCACCTTTCTTCCAACTTACTCCTTTCTTTTCTCTCAAGAAAGTGCAGGGTGGAGGGGAGAGGTGGCAGATAGTGGTCAAGGACAAGCAACAACCTCTGCTCTGGGAAGTGCCCACCAGGGTTTCCAGTTTGTATAGTTTTTGGTCATCTGGGTCAAGTAAAAGTATGTTTTCCTCAGTTTTTGGAGTTGAGTTAGCAGGGAAGATGTGCCTGTGAAAGATACTAAAGAAACACTTGAAAACTGTTTTGTGTTTGAGATAATTGACATCTCAGCTGTTTGTGTTTTGTGATTTGATGTATGCCCCAAAGGGCTGTTTATGTCCTCTTCTGCTCTCTGTATTGAGCAACAGCTGATATGCCTATATTTAGCACTGATAACACAAGTTATCAGTGTTGTGTTTGTATATGCCTATATGTACATGTTTTCCCTGACATCTCCTTTGCTTCCTATTTGATTTACTCCTTTCTGTTTGCTGTTGCAGCTGGCAGATTTTCGAGAGGTGGTCTCGCGGATGCTGGGCCTCAACATTGCCAGCCTGGCTCTTCCTGACTATGAAATCATTACACGCCTTGAAGGGCTGATTCACTCCCATCAGCACCACTTCTTCCCCTGTGTTTGCCTCAAAGATGTGGCAAGAACCCCAGAGGAACAGTAAGGAAACATCCAGCTTCTTCACTGGAACAAAGTAAAATTTTCTGTTTGCTTCCTTACCTGCTGGACCTCCACAGAAAACAGATCTCTATTTCTGTTTCCTATTCTAGAGACAGCAACCAGGGCCAATTTTTTAGAACTTCAACAGAGAGACTGATTGGAATGGGTAGAGTCAAGCCAACAGCCTGGAGATGGCAAACAGAATGATAGGCAGCACATCTACGATGCCCTCAAGTTTCAGTGCAGAGGCGTTTAAGTCATGGGTCACCCAAAGTCAGCTCACAGTTTTGAGAAGTTACTGGATGTCTGCTTCAGTGGCATTCCTTGTGTTTTACCTCTAGATGACAAGGATGAAATCAAGTAGGGGTTGTTCTGCTGCTGTTCTTTTTGGCACCTGGGACATCTCTGCATTTTTACACATAACGGCTTTAGCTTCAAGACAATGGTCTGCAAGTTAGAGGATTATCTCAATTTTGGAGCAAGAGATTTTTTTCCCCCTTCTGTTGGTTTCTTTTGTCTGCTTGTATGGCAAAACAAAAAAATTCATTTTTGCAGCAAAAGCTTTCTCACAGAGTCCTGTTGGTATAATTGAGTGTTGGCCTTGGTCATGATGTCTTGAAAAGTTTGCTTCCTGCAAAGCTGCTGTATTCCTTGGGCAATTAATCCACAGTGGCAATTCTTCTGAGTTAATGAAAATTTTAGAATTCTTGTTCACAACAGAAAATAGCTGAACTACTATAGTGTTTATTTTCAGAGAAGTGATGATGAGGTGTACAAAACTACCCCTTAGTAGTTTTAGTAAGAGTTACTACCTTAGTAGTAACTGCTTTCTGAGTGTTGTTAAATGCCATGATTTCTAAAAAAGAAATATAGACAATAAATCTGTTTTAATAGCACATTCAAACTCGATTCCGTGGTTTTAGTTTTCTCTTCCCATTACATATTTTGTATGGTTGTGTAAAACAGTAAAGACGACTTACTTATTTTTGTCTTGACCATTTGTGGGCTTTCTACAGTATCTCAGCAAATGATGACCCACTCAGTAAAATTGAACACACTATTTTAAGAAAAATTACACTTTTTCAAGTAAGAGTGGTAATTTCTGTATCTGGCTGGGGACTCAAAACATGTTTTTATTTCATTTGCTTCTGAAGAATTGTTTTTCATTGACTTGCTGTAAAATAAAGAAATAAACACTCAAGCTTTTATAAAATCAGTCATTTGAGAAGACAGAAATAAATCTTGCATAAATTCTTATGCTCCTGTGGCTAACTGATTGAAATAAATTTATTTTTTTGTTTTGTAATGTAACATTATTGTATTATTTATTTATTATTTTAGGGGGAATGACTTCAAATGGAAAGAGAACAGGTTTAGGTTAGATATTAGAATTCTTTTTTTTTTTTTTTTTTTTTTTTTTTTTTTTTTTTTTTGTGTGTGTGTGTGTGGGTAGTGAGGCACAGGTTGCACAGAGAAGTTGTGGATGCTCCATCCCTGGAAGTGTTCAAGGCTGAATGAAATGTAATTTTTAGGCGTGATATGTTGATTGGGGATTTAGAGGGTGGAAAAGGATGCAATAATTTTCTAATTCTTTGTGAGATAAGTAGTTTCATGTTGTGTTTTGTTGGTTTTATTGGCACTTCTTTTTGATTTATTACTAAAGAACAAAACCCATTTTCTTCATCCAGATTAATAAATAGCATACAAAACATGATTTACTGTATTTTGAAAGTTAAGTAAATTGCATTACAAATTCAGGTCCACTCAGCTTAGATAATACATTCATAACATTAAGAAATAGTCTCTGAGAGTGACAAATATAAAGTAAGGTTGCATTGTGAAATGATTTCCTGATGTCTGCAATGAGACTTGAAGTCTCCTGTCAGGCCCATCAGCCTCGTCCCCTGCCACCCTGCAACCGGCCCTGGCACCAGCAGTGGAGTTCCAGCCCCACGGAAGCTACCAGTGTGGGTCTCTAAATTATTTCAAAGGAGGCAGATTTTCACATGAAGTTCACAGCAATGCTTGATCAGTGGTTTGCATGTTAAGCCAGAAGAAAGAATAAAGGTTTTCTAATGCCTTTTTTATTTTTAGCCCAGCAGATCTGTATTTTCTGAAGCATTAATGCTTACCATGTTCACAAAGGAATGGGACCTATTATCTGACTACTAATATTCCCTGTATTTGCTTTAGTTTTGGAAGAGCACTGACATATTTCTCCATGTATCCAAAGAAAATAATTAAATAAATAAATAAGAAGAAATTTGATTTGAACAAAGTTCAGGTGATTTTTGACTTATATGATTTAAGCCCTGAAAAAACTGACTTTCAGGTTTTTTTCAAAGCTTGTTCCCTACAGCACTGAAGTAAGTCTTTCTTTTGGGAGAAAAATTAGAAGAGGCTTATGAATGTTTTGAACATTTTTTTCAAATATTTTCTTCTTTTTTTAAACCAAGATGCATTCATCACAAGACAGGCATTGCAAGTGTGTATTGAGGTTGTATCAGCAGACACCACTCTTCCTGTAGCTTATTTTTACTAGTTTTGTCTGTATTAAAAAAGGTGTGGGATTAAGAGTTTACTATCTGGTCATAATTACTCTTTTATTGTGGTAAAGAATATAAAATTCTTGATTTATCAATAGAATGCATACTGAAATAGAAGTAGTCGATGTTAACTCACAGAACAGTACAGCTACAGAATTACATTTTTTTCTCCAAATAACAGCTGAACTAACTCCAATGAAAACAACTTTACTAAGTGTTAAGGTAAAACTCAACAAATTAAAATGTTGCAATTGTAGATATTAAAGTGAAATTATCTAAATGCTATAACACTGTAAAAATAAAATCACAAAGCAGATAGAAAAATGAGTGTTCTAGTGTTATAAGTGTATTAAAGTAAATGGAAGTGAATTTTTGCCTATGCATCATATTATTAATAATACACTATTTGCAACACAGCAGAACCATGCATCAGAATATGAATGTAGTCAAATCATGATTCCTCAAAGAAGTTAAGTGCAAAAGTATTCAAGTACTTTACTAAATTAGAATTAAGATGCATCAAGACAGATTGCATTAAATTACCCTTTGACTTCTGTTGCTCTGTAGTTTATTATTACAGTAAAAAGCAGTTTGCTTGCTTTTCATATTTTCAGTGGATGTATGCATAATGAAAAATTTCGTACAGCTGTTCTGTTATTTTGCACATTATAATGGTGCAGGAGAGGGGGAATATGAATAACCCAAGTCATAAAAGATTTTAATTTAAAAATAGCAGATGAGAAATCAGGTACATTTTGAGAGAAAAAGTAATGTATTCTACCAAATTTTTCATTGAAATAGAAGTATTTTGTAAGACTACAGGTTCTGAATTTTTCTCTTGACCATCTAAAACAAAGGGGGTGAAGAATGAAACAAAACAAAGTGAAATTCTCTAGGAAATTAGAGAAAAGAGATTTCTTATATCACTGAAGCATACAAAACAAAATTAGTTAACTATGTGGAAAATAAAAAAATGATAGCTTGCCAGAATAGAAACTGGAAAGAATGTTCAAAGATAAACCTTTTCAAATGGAAGATTTCAGTTTTTTTTTTTTTTTTTTGTCAAAACAAGTGAGAATCCTCTATGGAATTACTTTTTTTTTTTTTTCTGGAAGGCAGATGAGTTTATTAGATTACACTCAAAATTAGTGAGGAATAAATGAGCCAGAAAAAAATCTATGAAACATAACAATGTGTTTGAACAAAATAGTTTACTTTTCTGTCAGTTTTAAAGTCAGCTAATGACCCCTGAGAAAATGAGAAACACTTATTTTCAGAAGGGAACAAATAAAACAATTGAGATATGTTATTTCATTTTTTCCCCTGTGACTACTTACACTTTGGATAGGTAGGAGAAACAAGACAAAGACTGCAAAATGTGAGGTGGTGGGCTCCAAACAGGTTCCAGGTAGAGAATCCAAGTGTCAGATGCCTTCTGGTAATGCTGGAGATGGGAGTGGAAAGCAGGAAGTCTCACCAAACTGGGGGCTGGATAGGTTTTGGCCCCACGTTATGTGTACCTTTTATAATTTTTGTTATAATTCAATGTTTTTGTGAAATTATTTGGGCTGTTTTTTATTTTTTTTTTTTTTTTTTTATTTATTTTTTTTTTTTTTTTAAGGAATGTTAGTATGTTGGGTGGGGAGGTTGAGTGCTTGGTTATAAACAAAACATTCCGTTTTCTATTAATACTGTTTTTAAACAGGCCAATGAATGCAATTTAGTCTGAAAAAAAAAAGAACCTTGCCCACAAAACTCTGGGAGCTCTAATTACAAAACAAGCATGTGATGGTACCCCTGGAATGCTGGAAGACCTTCCCCAGGGCTGGCAGCAACATGCCAGCAGAGCTGACTCAGCCCTTTCCCCTCCTGGTCATGTTTTTGTACTGTGAGGAAGAGCACGGCCACGGCAGCTCTGGGGGCTGTGGCAGAGCATTGGAGGGAGCCTTGCAAACAGGAATGTAAATCTGGGCACACCAAAGAGGCACCTCTGCTCCCAACAGGGAGTGCCTCCAGCCTGAAAACTGTGCTTTGATTGATGGCTTGGGCTTAAGCTGGCATGAAGTAAGGAACAGTAAGAGTATTTCTAGCACTAAGGCTATTTCACTGAGTGTTTCAAAGTATTTCCTCTGTGTACCCTTTATACTGCAGCAGTGATGTAAAAATATGCAGTATGAATTATAAAGTAACGGTATGAATTGATATGGTCAGCCACTCTGGCTGACTTCTTGTCCTTAGAGGAGGTCAGAGACTCATCACTAAACCAACAGGCATCCCAAAGGACTGGCAGAAAAACATGATTGGCAAGAACCTTTATCTGAAGACATTTCTTTTTCTTAGTCTCTACATGCTGCATTGGGTTTGTTGTCGTTCATGATACTTTTCTCACCTGGATCTTTCCCAGATCACTTGCCTGCAGCAAAGTCTCTGTGGTCAGCCCTGTTTTTCATCCAGCAAGGTTTCACATCTGCATCTTGCAAGGAGCCCCAGGTTGTGTAGGCTTGCTGGAGAAATCTGTCCACACTTTTGCTCTGCTGCCACTTTCCATCCCTCAGACCTGGCAGCCTCCTCCTGCACTTTAGCCAGGGTGTGATCTTTGCACGCTGTGCAGCACTCAGCAGACACCAAGACACAGCTGAATCTCTCGTGTAAGACTGCAGTGCCTTTTAGATGCTTCCTACCCCCTTTAAGTATTTTTCTGGAGCTGACAGGTCAGGAACAGTCAGTCCATGCTTGTGTGGGTGGGAGAAAGAGCTGAAAGGTTTTGGTCAGCCTAGAGGATCCTATGAAGTAGCAGGGCTGTGTCAGGCATATGGCCACAAGGGGACAGATATGTACTGTAGGATCTGCAGGGGAGGTGGAGCTGTGAGAAGGAGAAATAACACGAGGGTAAAATGATGGCAGCAGACAAGCCAGGACAGGTGCAGATTCTTGTGAAGCAGACTGCAATGATTTTTATAGCAGAAGTGCTATAGCCATCAGTGTAGATGGATGGAATCCTGCAGATTATGGAGTAAAAGTCCCTAAGAGCTTTCCTTAGACATCAGTCCAAACAGGCTGTGCAGAAAAGTGCTAGGCTAGTGCTGAGATTGTTGTAGTAATATTTATGTTTACTGTTTTTGATATTGTTTGGTATTAGAGACATTTAGAATAATACTTCCAAATAATACTTCCATTTATATACTTCCATAATATGCTGGTATTAACTCCAGCATAAGACACCACTATGTAGTCCTGGCTGCTTTTGAATACATGGATTGGGAACAGTGAACAGAGGACAGACAACAGATCTGGGGTGTGTCCAGCAGGAGTGGAGAAGCAGAGTGACTTATATAGCACGTAGGGATCCAGATCTCAGCATGTATTGATGACATTTAGCTGCCTGAGGGGTTGTGGAAGGGGGTGGGAACAGAGGGTATCTGAGAAGCACCTCACAGTCATGGAGCTAAAATGTATTGATTCAAGTGGCTAAAAATATGCCTGAAGACATTTTTCCGTATTTACTATTAGGAATTATTCATTTCAACAGCTCGAGACAGGAGGCCGTGGAGAGTGTAGGAATCAAAAAGAATAAATATTTGAAAAAGCAACCAGTAAACAGACAGGGATTTAGACTAATGACCTAAACAGAAAATAATGTCATGGGTTCAGAGCTGCACAGACTAATCCTCTGGTGATAAATCTTAACTGCAAGGCTTTATAAACTTCTCCTGACTTGTGGGTGAACTTCAGGATAGAAACAAGAGGAGCTAGTTGCCCTTGGAAATCTGCTGGTGATGTAGAGGGAGAAAAGGAAGCTGGAACAGGAGGAAAGACTGGCTAATTGCCTGAAGACTGCTGCTCAGCTGGTTTTCGAATCAAGACAGATAAGCTTCCTTTCAGTCTTATGAAGCTCTACAAATGACAATGTCTGCACCAGCAAGTGATAGAGATCCAAAATCCCCCCAGTTAGGATAACAGTTTTTCACAATAGCTCTTTTATTCTTAAGTGGTGCTTGTTCAAAAACATTGTAGTTCTTTATAGTGACTTCCTGGCCTAGTCAAAGAAGAGGTTGTGGTTTTTTTCTCAAAAAATGTGGTTTATCTCTGTAGTTTTCCTAAGAAATTCTTGACTGGTCTGGTTTGGAAGTTCAGTTTTTACTTGTATCTGTAGTAGTATCATTGCCTATAATGCAATGTGATGCTTTGCTTTTATTTACAGGAGGAGGGAAGTCTTCCTTGCCAGATGGCAGAATTTATTTATTTGAAAATTCAAGTCAAAATGATTCAGACCTCCCTAAGGACAAGACTAATGGAAAACCTATAATTATAGGTTTATGCCTATAATTATAATTATAGATATATGCCTATATCTATAAACAAAAATGCGGCAATTTGGAGCAATTCAGGCCAGAGTCAAAACTAAGTTTCTTTGTAGCAAGTTTTCCTGGCTTGCTCTGGACCAGAGCAAAGGTTGACACACCTTACTTCTCCCAGTCCTTCTTCAATTAAAAATAAACAGGAATGGAAGGAGAGGACCATCTCCAAGCCAGAAGGAAAAGGAACAGACTCAGGAAGGAGCTAGTTATGGCAGGTTTCACAGGGAAGGGAAGAGAAGAGAAAGGAAGTTCAATGGGAGAGATACGGTAAAGGTATGCTGTAAGATAAAAAAAGAAAAGGGAGAGGTGTGAGTAGCTGTGTAGGGATTTGGGAATGAGTGCTTGGGATGACTGGGGAGCAAGCAGCAGGCAATGGTGAGGATGGGAGCATTTCATAACTTTTTGGTCATATACCAGGATGAAGGGCAGGGGAGAAGCCAAGGGCAAGAGGCTGAGGTTGATTCTGTTGGGTGCAGCAATGGGAAACCCAGGAACAGCATGAGAAATCAGCACTGGCGTCTCCAAATGAAGGAGGAAGAATGGGAGAAAGCAAGGTAATGTAGGATGGAATCAACTGTACAAAATGTTCCCAGCATTTCATGCCAGCAGGAGATGGGACATCTCAGCAGTCCCAAAACGAAGTGAAGTTACTTGTTGAAAAATGCAACAAAGAGCAAGGCAGAAGGATCACTGTATCCTCTCATTCTGTCCTGGTGCCGAGCTGCACATCTGTGTTGCAGCTGGACCTGATATTTCCTGCTTTTCCTGGGCTCATTTCTCAGCTGCATTTCCTGACAAAGTATGGATCTTCCTGTAGTACACTAAACCCTCCAATTTAACAGTTGCTAAAGGAAAAAGCATTTCAGCTCAATTGCAGCTTGAATGCCATCACTTAAACTCCAGGCTGCTTGATGGACCATATAGAAAGTGGGTTGGAATCATGCAGGAATCACATTTAGTGGTTTTAAGATTGCTTTCACATTCCCTTGTAAAATATCTGAATATCATTGCCACAAATATTTCTAAATGATCATAAATATAGGGTAGTTTTTGGCATTAGGAGGTTCAGAGAAATTAGAAATAAGAACAGGAAGTGACAGCAAAGAAAAAAAACCCCTGTGTGGAGTGGTCCTTTCTGGAGCAACTTGTTATAACTTATGCCAGGGGACTTTGAAATTATAATTAAGAGTAGTCAAAAAAAAAAAAAGAATCCCAAATCTTCTAATTACCACAGAATATATTTGGGTTTGCCTCTCCTGGAAGCTTACCATAATTTTCCAGATGGGCATGTTGGTTTTAGTTCCACATGATAAACAACAGGAGATTTTAAAAAAATTGCAAAACTTTCAGCTTCAATTTAAAGAAAAGGATACCTCTTTCACACCAAAATATGTCTATAAAAAAAAAAAAAAAGGAAGAGTTTTCCCCAAAATATCAGCCTGCAGGAGCCAAGTGCTGTGAGGGAGTGGGAATGATTGGTCTGAGGAATCAGGATGCTGGTGGCACAGAGATGTACAATGAGGGAATGGGACTAGATTGCAAACTGGTGTAGAAGAATCACCCAAATTACTGAAGTCTCCATGTAGTTATAATGTATATTCCTTATACACATCCAGACACATGATAGTCTTTGTTTTCTAGTATGTAACAACTCCCAATCCTGAATCTGTGGTGTGCATTCATCAAATAAGATAAAGTGATGTTTGCCATATTGATATTTTCCATTGCCTCAGTTACAGGCAGTTCACATGTAAGGTCAATTACATGGTGTTTGATTATTCTTGAAATCCAGCTAAAATGCCTGCTTGAAACAAATTACATTTTTTCTGGGTATTGTGGTGCCTTGTAGTGCTTCATCCCCCCACAGAAGGCAATTCATTTAGTAAGTGTCAATTCCCGTTTCTCTAGTAGTAGAGCAATGGTAACAGCTTGCAAAAAAGGTTGGTAAAGAGTACATGGGTAGGTCAGTAACACACAGCTGGAAAAGGAGGGGCTTATTGGCTGAAATAAGGTAAATAAGGCTGGGAAAATCTGACAAACTCATGGCAGTATCTGTGATCAAGGTTTGACAGGACTATCACTGGGACAATCCTATGTGCACAAGTCTGGAGAGAATCTGATCACTCCTGTCACAAGAAAGGGATTGGAATAGATGGATTTTGAGGGGATTTTTGTCCATCCAGAAGTACATAATTATGTATCAGAGATCTGTCCAAGGTTGGTAATATTTTTAACAACATAAATAGCTATAGCAGTATTTTGCCATCCTAATTCTATCCTTAGCTTTACAGTTAGAAGCTATAGTTAAGTATTTATTTATATTTGTTTTTAAAGCCCTATCCGTAACAGAGTAACACTGTAGATTTTTAAAGAGCAACAAAAACCGCTGACAATTCAAAATTTAAGGAAATTATATTGTATGAAAAACTTAAATACTTTGGCTGCTGTGGAATTTCTTATTTAACTGCTTTTAAGTCTGCTCAGAAGCCTAGGTAGTCCAAATTAGGTGGTATAAAAAACCCTTAAGTTTTCAAGAACAGTTTTTTAAACAAATTACATTATATGTAAAACTTGTATGTTTTAGTCTGTTACTAAATACTAGCAGGAAACTAAAATGGTTACTTACTGCAGATGTTGTATTTTACTAGCTGTGCTAGTGTGAAGCATTATGGTGAAGAAGGGAAACATAATATGAAGGTAGGAAATAATAAAGAAAGGTGAATGCCAGTGTATAATAATTATATATATAATATATATATTAATTGTATTGTGTATAAGAATTATAGTAATAATTTAGGAGTTGGCATTGTAGGAAAAAGCCTGAGAACTCTTACCTGATATGTTTTCAGAGATGATGCACACCTTTGTGGCAATTTGCAACTAAAATGTCCCAGCTAACAGGTAACAGTGATCATATGCTTTTATTTGTGAAGCAGGCAGAAATTGTCAGTGTCAGAATGCAAATTCAGAAAATCTGATGGGAAAATATTGACTGTGTAAACATGGAATAGCCAGAAGAATTGGGAGGCAAAATGCCACCAGTGCTGTTGCTGTCATGCAGTGGGACGTGGAGCCTGCTGCTGAACAGTCTTGTCAAAAGGTTGACAGACTAATTCAATCAGTTAGTCACTGTCACAGAGTTAAAGAATCAACCTATTTCACATGAGAGATCAAGTAGCTGCCTTTTCCAATGTGATTTGGTTTAGGTCAGCTGTCAGGTTCAAAGAAGCAAGTCCAGCATTGTTACCCAGCAGGTGCTGCCTGCTCAGTGCAAGAGCCTCTGGAAAGCAACATCCTGAAGAGCTGAACATCCAAGAGGATCAGAATTTGCCCTGTTAAGGCCAGGTGAGTTTGACCTGTTAAGAACATTATACAATGTTAGGTATCAATGTAGGCATCAAAAAGAGTCCTTTTTGGAATCTTCTTCCTTATGCTAAGAAAATGTGGCCGTTTATAAGAAAAGCTGAGTTATTAATGGAGTAGAAATTTTCTTTGAGTACCCTGCAAGCTTTAGTCCCTGTTGGAAGCAAGTAGTTCTCTTTATAGCTTTCGTACAATTTTTCTGAACACAGTTATTGATTCAAATTTTCTTTCATTTTGTTGCTAGTGATTTAGCTAAGTAGTAAGATAAAGGTACTTGAACCAAACAACAACACAACAACAAAAGAGTACAGAACTGAAATAGGACTTGATATTCTATTAACCAATTAACATTTTTATTCTGGGGCAAAGAAATAGACATTTGCCTTTAACAGAATGACCGACCAAATTGCTGTCAGTCAGCCAATCTGATAAAGGTCAACTACTGAAAACCCAGTCTGCCAGTACACAAACTAAGTGACCTGGGCAGTCAGAAGAAGTTCATTTGTTGTTTTGAAAGAAAAGTACACTATTTTCATAGATGCATCTGTTCTGCATCAATTACAAAACCTTTAATGAAATTTTATAGTGGAAATAATACTATCAATTTTCTTAATTATACTCTTTGCTCATTGGGGCTTCTTTGGGTATCTTGACAACACAAACTTGGTTTAAATAAAATGATATATTTTAGGTCCTTCAAAATGTTGTTTACTTTTATTTTAGTCGAACAACTCTTCCCAAGAGTTAAACTGGCTGAATTATACTGGCAGGGGTGGAAAAGAGGAATACAGCCACTATTCCTAAGATAGACAATTAATTTTTGGTAGAGATTCATGTTTTAGATTGTAGAATAAAACTTTAACTGTTGCTTACTTATTTTCAAATTACCTAACTATGAAAATATTTTAAGCAGGTTTTACTCTCTATAGAGTGTTGGCCTGGCAAACCTGGCTGTGGGACCTGGCAGTGGAGCTGACTGATGCTCTCGCATGGCTGATGCTCACCAAAGGAAAGGGCCAGGACTGGGCACCACAGAAACTTGTAGAGTAACTTTCCTATGCAAAGAAGTTTGCACAGGAAAAGTTTATCAGTTACTACAAAGAAATTCCCTTGTGTTCTTGGTTAGGAGTTGATTTATTTATTGCAGTCTTGTTTATATCCCTCCTAAGAAAAGAATTTTAAAAAATATCATCCTCTAAATGTAGTTGCCTGTGTGACCATCAACTGGACACATGTTTAATTTTGGAGTCAGCCTGAATAGCTGCATCACCACACTGATCTAAATCTCTCCCTGCCATGTCTGCCCAGAGGGAGCATTTTGAGTGTTGCAGCATTCCTTATGCCAGGGAACAAATAGCATTTCAAGGTGTAGGTACCTTTTGGTGTTGTAGAAATTTCAGGAACTTACATCTGCCATTAAAACTATCATGCAAATTACATGTTCTGTCTAAATAGATAAATTATGTACTTATTCTTTTAACATCCCTTTTTCTTTTCAAAAGAATAACAAATGTATATTTTTTGTTTGAAAGAGGGAAGCTGCTCCCCCTGCTAAGATGCAGGTGTCTTAGCCACTTATCTATTTTGTCCTCTCACTTGCCTCAGTTCTGGTGTCTGTTATCTGCAGTCACTTCTTTCATAAGGACGATGGTTTTTTACATCCATGTTTTACCTTTCAAAAAAAAGGAAGCTTAAAGGAATTAAGATTTACTCTGACTTGAACATAGGATATAATAATTTCCTCATAGAGATGGGAATAGCTTGTTATAAATTACATATAACATAATTATGTTATAAATTACATAAATGCTGTGTGAAAGCACTGCACAGAAATCCTCATAATGCTGAATATATCTGCTTACATGATTTCAGTAAATAAGTGATTACTGAAAATGGCTGCTAATTCTTCTGTTGCTCAGATGGTGCCAGTTTCAGAAGCTAGAAAATACAAATTTATTGTTGTTTGTTCAATCCTTGTGTTATTGTGTACTTCTGTTCCCTTATTAAGCTGGAGATGAATAGAACTATTTTTGGTTTATGAGCTTCTTTGAGCAGAATCATCACTAGTGTCATCATTACCGCAGAGAAGAAATTAATACCCGTAGGCTGCCATACAAGCGAGAGGGTATTTCCCCACAGATTATACAGTGCCACTGTGCTGTGAGTGCACAGAAGAGCATGTAAACACATATTAGCAGTACTTGTGGACATTTGTGTGTCACTGAGACCTGTGTGTGTGAAGCAACAGGCTTATCTAAGGAGACGCTGGCTTCTCTAAAGTGGTTTGAAATGAATCAAGGTGGCAGTATTTTGGAGCCTGATGCCTAGGGTTTTAGCTATCACATCCACCTCTTTCTTTCAATGTGCCTGGAAGATGTTTGTCTGGCAGCTTGCCCTCCTCCAGCTTTCCACTGTCTGACAGACCTCTGGGGGTTTGTGCCATCATTCTTTCTTTCCCATCTTTCTCCTTAGTGTCACCAGAAGGATATGGGTAGAAAAGCTGAATGTTGGCACCCTGTTTCCTGTCCCACAAGTGCCCCAAGTGGCTGTGAAGGAAGGGCTTGTTCACCATGGTCCCTCTAGAAGTTGCTCCCTCCTACTAATACATCTTTCCAATTACAGTGTATCTCCCTCAACAATCCCAGAGGTTCAGGAACACACAGACTCTCAAAAAAATCCCGAAGTGAGAAAGGAAAACCAGCAACAGCACAGAAGCTCCTAATGATGCAAGTTTTTAGCCTGATTTCTGATTTCCTTCTGAGCAAGAATGCTTGAGAGTGATGATGGTTGTTGCAATAAACTACACATTTTCAATCATAATCTCGGAGTGGTGAGCCTAGCTTAAATAGTTTTCAAGAAAGAGTTAAAAAAAGAGGATGGTACACTTAAGCTTTTCTTCCTCACACCCTTCTGAATTTACCTTGCATCAGATGAGATGGAATAGCTATTTCTTGCTCTTTGTTTTTCACGGAACTAAATCTAATATTTTTTTAAAAAAGGAGGAACAAACCACAGTAAGGAATTAAACATATCACTTCAAGAACTTTATAAAAGGGATGCATATTGGGTCATTTGGCCCAGTAGTAATGTCTTGATAACAGAAAAGTTTATCAACATGTAAGTGCAATAGAAATGTTTCTATTAAATCTATAAAAATAGTAATTGTAGAGCTTTTTTTTTGCACATTAAAGGATTTCTCCTCCACAGCAGTTTTTCCTTGAAACTGTGGAAAGTGTAATACATCAATTTTTATGAATTGATTTGATTGTTGCCATTTGTAGCATCTACATCTAGAGGAGCAAAATTAAGCTAGCAGACAGCAGAGAAGCCAGAAGAAAATTAGATTTTAAAAGTCTATCTGAATGTCATTTACACTTTACAATGCAGGTGTTGAAATCTATTTCTTATCCAGTATATTTTAAAATCAAACTGTGCTCCTTTAAATTGTTTAAATAAGATTTGTGCTCCTTTCTGTTTTGCAGACCTCCTCTTTCTTTGAAGTGAACTTAAATTGCTTCAGGAAACAGGAGACTTCAGAAATGGAAACACCGTGTGACAGTGGGGAAGGGCTGCGCTGGTCAAAGAGAGCTCATCCTTTTCAGGGTCACTATGCAGAAACCCCATATTTATTAGTGTTGGGATGAAAAGGAGCAACAATAAAATATGTGTTTTTAAGGGGGAAAGAAATTGTGCTAGGCTGTCTCAGGCCACCTCTGCCAGCCACTTTATGTATGGTTAGCTCTCAATTATATTATTGTTTAACTCAAATTGCTAAAACAACCCCTCATTTGAAACTGTTTCTACATATAAAGATTTATAGTGCTGGGAATAAAAATCATCATCTGGATTTCATTAAGATTTTCCTGGCAAGTAATTAATGCTGAAAGCATGTTTTGATCAAGCATCTCCAATAGCAGCAATGGTGAGTTAAAAGCAGCATTATAGAAATAGGTCTACATGGGCTCTGAAAGTTTTTGCTAGATTTCCCAGCCCTCAGCAAATGGTGGTGCTAGTACCTTATTTTTCATTCCCTGTGTTTCCTCATTTCATGGTCATATCAGCCTCTTGGTGACTGCCAATGAGCGGATCTCATCATAGCTGAAAATTCAGGAACATGTGCAAAGAAGCCACCCAAATGGACAAGAAATTTGAATATTCTCCCTCCTGGCTTTTTGCTTTAGAATGAGAAGACTGCAGGTATGAATCTGTCAAAGTAGGTAATTAATTTTTTTTTTGTTTGTTTCTGTTTTGATTTATATCTGCTGTGACTTAATTGCATGTCTCTATTTACATGTGCTGTAAGCCAATGTAGGTTTTTCTGTGTTATACCTGTTGGGCATTTTTGTGTTCTAGACTATGAGAGCAGGACTCTGTCTCAGCCTGCTTTTGGGAGAATTGGCTTTTGGAGCAATAATCAGTAAGATGTGGGATGCCCTTTTCCCAAAGCAGAAATGACAGCTTATCTACTGTACTCCAAGTAAAATACAGAGTGTACAGCTCCCTGTGAAGTTCCATGTTGCAGAAATGCAGAAATACCCATTGGTACCAAAGCAGTGTTTTACATTTTGCACCAGGCTGGGGAGGTACTTGTGAGATAACCTTACCCTTGGTAATTCATAATAACTCTTGTCTGTATTCAGTGGGTTATTGGCTATATCGGAAACTATCAGTTACAGGTGTACATTTGGAGAAATTTCCAGAAACTACTGATAACTTAGAACATATAGTGTAGCAGCAAGTATACAACTCCTGTTAATTTCACCCATTGAAAATTACAAGCTCGAAAAGCCGTTATGAGTTGTTTTGAGAGGTCCGTGTTTTATCATCAGCTTGATATTGTGCTTCTGGCTGTTAGGCACTGGGCTGCCAAAATTCAAGTGGCTTGAAGTGTGAGAGCTACTGGACCTGCAGGGCAATAACGGGAAGGAGGTTATTTTATGGCTGATCTCCCTGCATGTGTTGTGTGCTTCCCTCTGATAAGGTGGCTGTATCAGCCCCACCTATTAAAGTTGTCTGACACTTCCCATAACTTTGTTTTCAGATGATTATAATGTAGCCAAACTATAACTGTCTGAGTTGAAATCTGACTTCTTGTACTGGTGTGCTGAAGTGCTTCATGTGGAAATTAATCAAAAAGGTTCCTCAGGATGGGGTTTTCTTTTAATGAGGCTAGAGAAATTGTTTTGCACAGTGAAGATAATCTCCCCTCCGTGGAACTCTAAATGTAGTTGTGTGATCTTCGATCTGCAGGTCATGATTTCATGATCTCATTAGTGTGAGGAGAGTCAGTGTAGGCTTTGCATTAATGTAGAAATATTTCATATATTTCATGTATACTGTGTGGGCTGTCAAAGGTATTTTCAATGTTTGAGCCTATTTGGCTCTCATTTCTTGCCTGAGTGCATCTGTGTTTTCTGAGTGGAGACTTGACACTTGGAAGAGAAGTGGCTATTGGCTAAAGGACAGCTTTTATCTCTGTGAAATCAGACCAAATCTGGCAAAGCTGTAAGCTGCTTAAAGGACACGTAATTCCAATATGCTCATGCTTGCTGGATGTTTTCAGCCTTATTCCCTATAGTTTATCTGTGTGTGCCCAGGCTGGGACAGTTCAGGCTGAGCAGATGTCTCCTGTAACCGAAGTTCTCAAACTGTTGCTGGCTACACTGGCCCCGGGCATCATTACAAAGATCAGGGGCTCTTTCTCTTCATTGCCAATGCCTTATAAAATTATAATATAAAATTTTAAAGAATAACAGAGGCAACCTTGGTCCAGGGACCAAAGCAAGAGATGAGGACAAGGGATCTGGCTGTAGAAGACCACAGAATACAGGGACTGGAGGCCTATGGAGTAGTGAAAGCAACTTTGTTTTTGTTTGGGTTACTCTGCTGGGTAAAACCAACCAGGATTTAGTGGTCTGGATCAGCTGGACAAAGAGATTAGAGCAACAAATGAGGAAGGGAGTTGAGGCATAGCCAGAGATTATTTTACCAGCCTTGAACAGAAGAAATGGGGCTGGTGGGCTATATAGCCAAAGCAGGTGTTTCCTGCAGGAGGGACTGGAATAGTGAAAAAAAAAAATTCACTGTAGTGTCTATGAGAAGATGAACTTCAATCAGAAGGCTAAGGAGTAAACACCAAAATCAGCTCCAAAAGGCAAAATGGGAAGACTCATATGTGAGAAGGCACCAGCCTAAGAAAGGAGAAAATAAGAGAAGGGACAGAAGATGGTTTTGTGGGTTTTGTGGTTCTAGTCTTTCACATGAATGGAGGGATCAGAACAATGTACATAACTGAAAGAATGTTACTTTGTTTTTCAGACCAAAACAACTGTACGCAACACCTATTCTAGGTGCTTTTGCAATTCTCCAGTGCCAAAAACTCAGAATGAGTGGATTCCAGAGATAAAATATCCCATGCAACCTTAATTTTGTCCTTGCTTATTTGCATTCGGAAAATGTTTCCCTTTGCCTAACACATGCACAAAATAGGGGGATTGAACAGTCTGTGAAAGTTCATGTCACAGTTATTTTAATAGCAAGGGATTTTAATAAATATATTACACTAGCTGGCACAAGGTCCCCCTGAGCTAAACAGTATGCAATATTTTAGAACAAATTATGAAATAAATAATTTTTAAACCTGAGCTATTCTGCTGGAACCAAGAGGAAAATGAAACCTATATTAAAGTGTATGCAGCAAAATGGCAATGGAAATCTACAAATAGAAACAATAATGATAACTAGGCTAAGCTTTGATCTTCCCTTACTTTGAATGCCCAAGTTTGAAACTCTGTTCTTGTTATGTTCTTCTAATTCCTTGAGGAAATTACTTTGTTTTCTCCACAAGACAGTCCAAAAATATTATAATATTTTATGCAGAGTGGATGATACTGGATCAGGACCCAAGAATGAATACAGGGGTCACTAAACTGCCCCTCTAGGCACTACCTGAAGGTGTGTAAAGGCTGTGTATAGCTTCCATGTGAATCTGAATGACTGCCATGAACTCTGTTGGGTATTTTTTCACCACAAGATCAGTATTTAATTAGAATTATGTGCATTAAAACAGTGCTTTTTTGCCCCATCACAATATTGCCAGGTGTGCATATAGCTTTATTTTACTTTTGAATCTGCTTGGAAGAACGAAGTGTTTTGTGTATCTAACCTTTTGCAAGTTTGTTTCTGTTTGAAGATTTTGCCTGCTTAATAAGCAGTAAATGAGCTCCCTGACAAAACAGACCCCTCATGTATTCCAATATTCTTTACCAGATGCTATGAGATTGTGCCTAGAGAAGGTGAGCGCCTAAATTAGGTGCCTGTTAGGATTGGTCTCTGGTTGTCTGCTCAATGGAAAGAGTTTAATTTGCAGTTTAGGACCCACCCCATTTCTCTAGTTATTTGTGATGCTAAAATGAGATGCATATCAGGAATAAAGTTACATTGTCAAAATAAAGTTCCGCAGTGTGATGTCTTTCTGTAACAGTTGTCATCTGTTACTACCTAGAGTCAGTCTTGTTCACGCTCACCAGAGCAGAACTGCCATGAGAAGCCTTTAATGGTGAGCCTTCCTTTTATCAGATGCAACAGAGGGCCCACATGCTTCACCTCCCAAAATCAGAGCAAATTCTGCCACAAGCAGGTGGAAGGTGTATGATTTTATAATTTACAAAGTGGATGGTTGTAATTTTGGAGAATAAACTCAAGCTTGAGTTCCCACTAGGTCATGGCAATTGTAATGGTAAGAAGGGAGAGACAACAATGGAAAAATATCTTTTAATTGGAACAAAGTTGTGATTATGCCTGTTCCCAAGCACAAGTTCTGTTTGCTCTGCGCTGATAGCCCCTAGCTGCACTTAGCAATTTGGAAATTTTGAATTCAGAATAAGAGCTTTGATTCTGCTATTTCCCCACTTTGCACGCCTTAGACAGACAGAATCAGCAAGAAGTGAATAGGCAAGATTCAACTTTTTCCAACCAAGTAATATACAAATGAAACCATATGACTACAAACAATAGCTCTTGTGTCCTATTCCTGCTATTTGTAGGTCCATATATTGTTCCTTTGGCTAGCTACCAGAACTCATAAAATGCTTTTAGGCAGCTGTGTCCCATTAAAGCCACATGTTGCATTACATCACATCAATAAGGAACCACAGAAGTGCAGAGCTGACAGGGATTTTAGAAGACCGCTTTTTTATCTTCATAGACTGGGAAAGGATCAAGCATGCCACCCTAAAGATATTAAAAGCCCTCAGAGGAGCAGATTCCAGAACTCTTTAGACTATTTTGGAATTTCTCTTTTCTGTTAGAGAACTCTTTGTAATATCCAGCCTTAGTATTTTAAGTTTTTTTTTCTTACGGTGGACACTGTAAGCCGTTGATTACCATCCTTTTATAAAGCTCTATTACTTATTGTAAGATCACTGTCATATCTGCTCCCAGACTCCACTTCAGAGAAAAGAAACCCAATTAGCACAGTCTTTTTTTATCTTTTCATCACCTTTTCTGTTTAAATCCTCTAATACTGTTACAGTTCTGTGAATTCTGATTTGTTTATTTTTTTTTTTCTTGGGAATGGATAAAATTAATTCTTCATCTGAGGACCCATTAGTGACCAATATAGCAATCAATAGCTTCTGTGGATACATGTGATGCATTTGCTGCCTACTCAAAAATTCTTTCTCTTGTCTTTGTGCATTTGATTATATTCTATAATCTTTCTATAATGTTAAATTAATATAAAACAGAGAAATTAATATCTGCCCCAAACAGAAGAACACATGGGTCTGAGTATTAAATGAATAATCTTTTTTTTTTATGGTATTTTTGTCAAAAACAAATTATGCAATCACAAGGAGGACTTTTGCTAGCAGTGTCTCTTAGGTCACAGATTTCTGAGTTTTGTTCATATACTGAGAATAAATGGGAAACAATTTAAAAGGTTAAGATTCATCACACTAAAAAGAGATGAATTAGGAGGTGTTTGATAGAAATCTTCAAAGTTATGCATGATGTTAACAGTTTATAATTTCTTTCAGTACACGAAAGAACAGAAGTCAGGTTCAAAACAAGCAGAAGATGGGTTTGTTTTTAATGCAAGAGTCAGGCAGCAAGTAAAGGTTAAAGCGTGTTGGGGCTGATTTACATGTGTGGTAATTTACATATGTTAAAGGACATGCGAATAGGTTTGCCAAAAATATTATGTACATGATTAGTAAATGGATAAGTCAGGGTCAATAAATGGACAAACCAGATCCATTTCACAAAATACTCTGAGGGAGAATAGCTGGAGCACAATAAAGTACTCCGAAATATCATAGGTACTTGTTCCCTGAGCATCTGCTTCTGTTCAGCTCTGAAGATGTGACACTAGAAGAATTGCCTAGTCTGTGGACCTGCCTGCACCAATGGACCAGTTCCAGTGCTGTCATGCTACCAGAAACCAAGGCAGTTTCCTAAGAGTGTTGCCTTTGCACTAGAGTTTGAAAGTTACGTTTTTTCCCCTGAGAGGAGAAATACTATCGCCCTACCTCTGAACATTATTTATTTAAGAAGGTATTCATGGGGCAATGTGTTTGAGTAATTTATGAGTGGCATGGAATGAAATCAAATATATAAAACACCATTATGATTTAGCAGAACAGGAAAGAAAATGGACTTTCCTTCATTAATTGTGATTTAAGAAGTTACAGAAAGTATACACTAAAAATCAGGAGAAACTGAAGAGGATAAAACCTAACCATTCTCTTCTGTACAAGCTTTATTCAAACAAAGACAGCATTTCAGAATTAGGTGTAGCTGTGATATACATACCATACCAGTAAGTTCTAATCTGTTCTTCCAAATTTTCTTTGCAAAATATGGATACAATGACAAAGGAAGGGAAGGGGGGAAGAAGGGCAGGAAAATGAAAGATGCTGATTGAGTAAAAAAATTTTGAAAGACTGAAAACTGAAAAGAGATATTAATTTAATATTTCCTTCTTTGCTAGTTAAGATCCTTTATAATCTGACAAGTGGCTATAACTTTGTGTATAAATTACTTGTTGAAAAGTAAAACAACATTAAGATAAACTCTAAATGAAGGCTGGAAGTTGAAACAAGCTTCTTAAAAAACTCTCACAAAATCCAACCCCTTTACCTAACAAATCATGTCTGGCTGGTGCGCCAATGGAAGACATCAAATCTGCAGTAAGGTCAATGGCACGCAGCATTACCAAAAAGAGACATCTGTGTTTCAGACCTTGGAAAACAGATAGCACTTTAAAGCATTTGTCTGCACTCCTTAAGCTCATTCATGGGCATGGAGGAGTTGCACACAAACATTCTTTGAAAAAATACAGACAAAGTAATTTTTGTATCAGTGAAAACTCAGAGAGGGCAGTAAATCATTCAGAGGAGCAGCCTTCTTTTCCGTCTAGCATAAAGGACTAACAGATTGGGCTTGCCATACAGCACAAGGTAGAATGTTTGGACAGAATTTGTGGAAAAAAGTTTATTTTTAAATTCAGGACAAAAGGCAGAGCTCAGGATGGCTATTCTTTGGCAATCAGATAAGAGGAAGATTGATCATCATTATATGGAGGTTGTGGAAGCTTTCTAATTTAGAACTCAAGATACTAGAAATAGCAAAGTTGCCCTTCAGACTTCAGTGCAAGTTGTGTTTTAATCCTCCCTGTTTTTTAATGCTCCCAGAATTTTTTGGTTAAGGAGTAATATAGTACTTTTGTGAACAAAATAAAAAGTAAACAGATGAAAAGCTACTTCAGATGGCATATTTTCCATAAGTTTGATAGTTTTAAAGTTGGTTTTTTTTTTTTTTTAATTTTGTCTTCCAATGGGGAATTTTCCTTGTCAATATCTTCATGACAAAAATGGTTCCCCCAAATTATAATGCCTCCATGTCCCAAAGCCTTTAAGAGAATATTGCCCCATTGTAGAAGTCCACACAACATTTTTTCAGTTTGTTGCTATACATTTCAAAAGATCAAATCATTCCCCTCAAAAGCTCACAGCTCACCAGCAGAGCAGTGCTGGAGCTGTAGAGAAGGCAGCTCAGACCATGCAGTGAAAGCATCTCTTTATTGTCCACCTCTTAATTTAGAAATTCTTGGGCTAGCTAATTCCTGAAAGGGGTCACATAGCATGGATTTTCAGCTGGTCCAAACGATATACTCTCCACAAGGTATTCCCCTTATACCTCAATGGCTGGCCCCCCACTCCTGCTATCCCTGCATGTGCCAGGGCACCCTGTGCAGGGTGCACCCCGTGCTGTCAGGCACACACTGTCCCCTCTAGATGTACTATGGGATCCTGTCCTGGTTTTTGCTTCTTTTCCTTTTTTCTTTTCCTCCCCTATTGTTTACTACTGGGAACATTGATAGAGTTCATGGTGAGTCAGTGGTAACCATGGACAAGCTGGCCTGAATTACCTATAAAATAAAGACTAATGGAAGGTGACTGGAGAATTAAACAGACTTTTTCCAGCAAGAGGTTAGTATGTCAAGAGGTTAGTGCATGGCTCGTGGGGTCCAAGGAGGAACATCATTATGCAGTGTTCGATTTACTTAGGTCCATTGACACAGGGCTTAAAGATTTTTTTCTTTAATAGGGTTGGAGGGCATTAATGCAATAACTAAACAAGCATGTTGTCTCTTCTGTCTTGTGGATAATAAGTAAGACATGTCTTAAAACTTACCTTATTATATTATTATTGAATTCTCTGTTCTTTGCAAATGTTAAATGGTCACAGCAATGTAACTATAGATAACTTCACTGAAATTGGCAACGTTGCTATCCAGGCCAGCTGGAATTAATTTTTAAGCTATGATTTTGTAAGAAATCTAGTGTTCTTCTTACTGTCACATGGTAATTCACTTCTTTCACTAATTTGATAATTGTTTTTTGGAAAGGGCCATGGATTTCTGGCAAGATTTTTCTTCTATAATTTAATACTCTTTGATTCACATAAACCTATTGCTAGCCAGTAAATAATTTTTTTAGCATTTGTTCCATTTGTTGTTTAACAATGAAGATAAATTTACAGGAAGATTACCAGAAATACCCTCTTGCATTTTTTTCTATATATTTTTTAATGCCAATTAATTATTTTTCTCCTTTCTTCCAATATCTGCCTAAATACAAATAAATTTTTTAAAAGATTGGCAGCTCTCCTCTACAAGATAATGCTCAGAACTTGCTATGGGATTCATTGTCTGCACTTATATACAGATGCAAGATTCCACTTACATCCTGCTCTCCTGCAGGCTTTTCTTTCTAATTGCAGAGCCATAGAATGAAAGCATCTGTACTGTTGTGGAAAAAAAGTGGCCCTGTGCTTTTGGGGAAGCTGAGATCCAATGCAAGCCTTAGGACGGATCAATGTGCCTGGTTTCTGTACTTTTAGATGCCTTGCTGGTAGGGGTCATTATCCCAGGGGCTGTAGCTAAAAGGCCAGAAGCACACATAGGAAATCCATGCTGTTCAGATAAGTGAGTCGAAGAGCAAGCTTGTGCAGGATACTAGACTCTTTAAAACCAGGTGCTCAAGTATGGCTGGTGACAGAAATCATGCAGGGTGGCTCGAACATCTTCCGTCACAATTTGATGGGATAAAGCTGTCTTCAACCACAGTTGACCTACGTTCCTAGATACTTTGCACTGGCCTACAGTAATAACATCTGAAAAATGATCCAGATATGTTTAATGACCAACCTTTAAATCCTCTGCAAATGTTATCCTCTGAGATTTTTACTTCCCCACCTCTGATTAATAGGTGTGATCAGATCATTGCAAAGTGCCCGGATCACTGTGGAAATTTTATGAGAAGTACCAAGAAGTGCCAAGTGTCTTTTGGAACTGCTCTGCTGCTAGTTTAGCAAGCCAAAGATTGCTTTGGCTGCCTCAAATAGTGCCCTAGGGTATAATCTATCAAGTCTTTATCTCTAAGAGGTGTTGTTTCATGTTATCCTCAATGAATAATAGATTTGGAAATTCTTTGTCATTATCAGTTATGCAAGCATTGCACTCTGCTTTTTCTCTAGGCTGTTCTTCCTAATTATCAATTTTATCATCTGTGATTACATTTGGAAAGCAAGCAAATGTTCTTAAATCTGGCAATAATCCATAAGCTTTCCCTTGAGATCTTAACTTTTTTTGCACTTCTCTGCACTTCCCTCTTCATGCAATTAATTCTTTCCTCTTTGTTACTATTTTCTAGTGCTCCTGGGAAGAATGGAAGGAAAGGGAGGAGCGCAGAACAAGCACTATTTTTTTCTATTTCAGATCATTCCCCTTTCCACTTAGTCTAAAATCCTGTTGCATTTTTCACAGATGTTGGCCATTAGCTTAAAGTAAACAGAATTCTTTTCGTCGCTTTCATTCCTCTTCCTTTTCCTCTTCCTTATCTTGTGTCACCCTTACTATTTTTTTTGACACGGGAGATAACGCTAATCCTTCCTATTGCTCAGGTCTGGTTTTCAGCTTTGGTTTGGACATCTTTGCTGTATGCAGTTCAATGCTGAATCACTAATTAAAATTAAGCCCTTTAAGTAAAATTGAAATTAATAGAAATAATTAAGTAAATTTAAATTAATCTCCAAGTTTATTCAAACTCTTTTGTTAGATGGTACTGCACACATAGTAAATTTTCAAGCATCTCATATTTTGTGTTTTCTCCCCACTGAGGGCTTCACACCCATGCAGGAGTAATTCCTTGCTCCCAGTGAAATCCAGAAAAGCTCTCTACTACTGCACTTTGCAATCTGTCTTAAAATGTCCAGCCTCTGGGAAGTTAGCCCAAATGTGACAGCAAGCAAGTGCAGAATCACTGTCTGCAAAGTCCAGGAATTAGAAGACAAAACTGCTGGGTTTGGTCATCAGAGGTTCAAGAGGTCTGGACTATCTGCCTTGCCATGAGGGTAGGATCATAAAATAATTTAAGTTGGAACAGACCTTTGAGTCCAGTCATTAACCCAGCACTCTCTAGTCCACCGCCAAACCATGTCCCTAAGGGCCAGATCTATGTATTTTTAAAATACCTCCAGGGACAGATAGACTCACCACTTCCCTGGACACCCTGTTCCAATGCTTCTTTAGTGAAGAATTTTTTCCAGTTTAAACCACCCCTGAGGCAACTTGAGGCCATTTCCTCTTGTCCTATCACTCATTACTTGGGAGAAAGACTGCTCATGTACCTGGTCACAATCTCCTCTCAGGTAGTTGTAGAGGCCTCACCTGAGGCTCCTTTTCTCTGGGTTAAACAACCCCAACTCTCACAGCTGCTTCTCATTAGACTTGTGTTCCACACCTTTCATCAGCTCCAATGGCCTTCTCAGGACTTGTTCCAGCAGCTCAACATCTTTCTGGAAATGAGGGGCTCAGAACTGGACATGAACTTGAGGTGTGGATGTGGAGAACAGATGTGGAGGAACTGGAAGATAGGACTTCTGGCAAGTGTCAGACTTGGAGAGTATGCCTTGTGGTCAGCTGCCTCAGGCTTTTATTGAGATTTACACAATATGGGAACTTTGTTAATTAAACAAAAGGGCAAAGTCATATGATTACATTATGTTCCTCTTATCTTAAAGATGAGCATCTATTCTTCACAAATGCACTGATCAGTTGTAAAATTTTGCCCAAAAGGTAAAAAAAGAAGAGATGCCCTCCTCTCCCAAAAATTCCCCAAACTAAACCCACCAGAAACCCTAGGTCATAACTTTTCTGAAACAAGAGAGGACTTTGGGATATATAGGATTGGCAGTCATGGAGACAAATATCCAAAGATTGGAAACATGGAAGACTGAGGATTTTGTTTTAAGGTAAGAAATATGCTTGAAGGAAATGGAAAACAAAGCATAGGGACAGAATTACATCACCTAACAGTGCTTGCTGAGGTGCACACATCTTGGTCTTCTTTGGCCCCTCTGACATAGAAATATGGTAGTGGAGAAAAAGCCTATTACTACTACACTAATTAAGATTGCAAAGACAGTATTTCTGAATTCTGTATGAGTTAGATCATAAGACTAGGAAGCTTACTGATATGTGAAGTAACAGTTTGTCTAGATAAATAAGTCAGAACCTCTGAGATTATGGCCCAGTAACTGCAGCCTACCTGAACTCTAACAGGTAAGGTCACACAAGGGTTTGTTTAACAGTTCCGTTTTATCTTTTTTTTTTTTTCCCTGATATTTCCTGTAAGCTTGAGTTTTAGGCCTTTCCTACTTTTAAGTTAGAATTTTGTCACAGATTTCAGTGCAAACCTGCAAGTGAATCCTACTGTTTGTTTTGCCAGTACCAGGGCCCTTCAAAGGCAGAGCAGCTGATACAGCTGCCACAGCCACCAGCGGGGAGGGAATACCTGACTGGGCCAAGGCTATTGCTGGAGGCAGATCTTGCACCTGGTGCTGATCAGGCTCACCTGGCTTTTTTTGCAGCCAAGGAACAGCAAGGCTGTCTTGTTACAGCTCTACATCAGCCTGTCTTTTTGCCTTATCCTTTCTTTTACTCTCTCTTTCTGAACTTCTGGCTGTACTCTTAACCATCTTGCAGAGCTCACTTGACCGTGTTTCTGAGAAGCCTTCAGGCAATTTTGTGCAGGGTTAGTGGTGAAAAGCAGGTAACTGAATCTCAGGAAGATTTATGTGCAAGGGCAGCTTTATGGCTTAAGTGAAGCACCGTTAAAGGATTCACTCTCTCTGACAGAGTCTTGTAAAAGTAAGTCAGTGGTGCTGTTGATTAAGTTAGCCTGAGTTGGACTTCCTTGGATAGGTTTATCCCTCGCAGCCTGGTGGGATGGCTGCATGTATAGAAATGCATAACAAATTCTGAGCAAGGTGGCTGCTATGTCCATTCACTATGAATGAACTTATTAGTGTTTAATAAGCTTAATACATTGTTTCCCCCCCCCTCCAATTCACCTTTATTTCAAAGAACTCCAAATAAACAACAAGTATTTTTTTCATTTTCCATCAGCAGTGACTTCTTAGGGTACAAGATTCAAGGAATGTTCTTGGCTTGTGTGTTAAAGAAGCATTAATTTCTTCATTCTAGTTAAAGAATGCCAGTCCCACAAATTTAGAAATCAGTTTGCATATCCTTGTAAATTTGTCAGTATGTTCCTTTTTATTTGTTTGAAGTCTCAAAATAATTGTTCTTTGATACTTTTAGGGAGTCTGAAAACAAGAGGGTGGTAATATGTTTTATCCTTTTTTTTTTTTTTAGAAAAAAGTTATGTTAAAAACTAAAAGCAATAATTTTCTTATATCCTGTTTTATAAACAGAGGTGTGACAGATTTTTTCCTTAATTTATAATAAAAATGTTTTAAATATGTATTTAAATATGGAGTGCTTTTAAGGATGAATTTGCTGATAGTTTCTGCCAAAGTATTCTGCAAAGGAGGATTTAGAACAGGACAGAAGGTCCTTGTTTTATTAATCTTTCTGGTTTCTCTGTTCAATTTAGGCTTTTTGCAGACTTTTCTCAAGAGTGTGTTTACTGAAAACACAGCATTTTAAGCTTGAGCTAAGAGGGGAATACTTGGGTTCCTGTGACTTGAATAACCTTTCCCAGAAACATGCATGCATTCTGGTTTTGGAAGCTGCATCTGGCTCAGGAAGCCACCTCCACAGATGGAAGTAGCTGGAGATGGCTAAGGGTGGGGGGAATTGCCATGGACACCTATGTGCTCCTCTAAGACACCTGCTTATAGCTGGTGCTGGAAACTTGCTACTGGGCTGCTGTCTGACCCAGCATGGCTTGGATTGCCCTGAATATGGAGCACAGGGTTTGCTCTCCAGCACTGTTTCCATAGGAGACTTGTGGGTGAGGGTTGTGCACTGGCATGTCCCTGGCATCCAATTGAAAAGCCACTTTCTTGAGAACCATCCACTAAGATGTGGGTGTGTAAGGCTCAGTTAATTGGTAATTAATTTTGCCCAGTCTTCAAAGGGAAAAAAATAATTGAATAACTTTGGTAGCTTCAGTCTATCAAGAGAAAAGATGTGACAGAAGCATCTCATGGCACATTCCACTGCCAATATACTCTCCAAATCTATTCATTACAAATAGGGTTTGACTCAAGCACCAAGAGAATACTTTTATGAGCTTGGTCTGCAACCTTGAAATGTCAACAGAGAAACATGAACTCTTGCGCTTTTAGTTTTTCTCACCTGTGTCCTGAAGGTTTCAGATACTGTTTCATACTTAAGGCATGGAGTGCTGGGCCTGTGGAAGATGCAGGCCAAGACTGAGAGGTCTTTTTGGTTGCCTGTGCTGGCAAACAGATGTGGTGCAGATCAAATTAGCAGCGCTGTGCTGTTTGAACATTCACAAACGTGAATGTTTGCTGGTTCCTGGCTACCTATGTGCATTCGTTTCCTCATCCTACTTAGGAGCGACCTCAGCTGTGTTTCTGGGTGATAGAATGTATTTATTATTTTTCCTCACAGAAGTCACAGGAGTCTCTGTGTTCAGGGGTAGGGTAGTGGTTGCTTTGCTTGGCAAGTCACAGATTAACCTGTGTACTGCACACATGGATGCAAGTGTGCGTCACAGCTCATCCCCTCCTTTTGAAGAGGACATAAGCAAGTACAGAGAGGCAGCAGAAATTTGTCAGCTGGTAAAATTCCAATTCAGTGAATATGAACAAAATTTTGGAAGCAGAACAGTGAGCTGTCCTTTTTCAGAGTTTTCTCTGTTCCTCTGTTTAAAACTCAGGCACAACATCTTTTTCCATGAATCCTCTTACTGTTCCCAGTCTACAGACCCTCTCTTCTCCTTTAACACCTGACTTCTGTAACATAAAAGTAATAGGTCTGGAAAAGGATATGTATCTGAAGTGGAAGAGGCAGTACATGCCTCATGCCAACAGAAGGAGGCACAGGTTGCTATGGAACTCAGCCTCCCCAGGAAGACAGAAAGTGCCCAGGTGGGTGAGGTGTCTGTCCTGCTGGTTTCCCTGGCTGCTGCACCCATTGTGCCCTGGGTCTAAGGCCAGAAGAGCTAGCAGCACTACCAGTAATGCTGGGAAAGAAGTAAGAGTTTGGGAGCTCCCATACAACCCATAACCAGGTAAATCAATTCTTAAAATTGTAGTTCCATGACAATCAAAATATTTAGATCCAATGTTTTTTTCTGCTGGGTGCTGGTGGTTATGCTATGTGCTTGAAACTGTACTGTTGTTGTATTTATCTTCATCATATTATTTTGGAACCTCAAGCTATTGTTCATTTTAAACAGATTCTTCCCTCTAAATATTGATCCTGCTAAGGCTAAGTTAAATAGTGACAACAGTATTAAAAATTCCTTTTGACCTAACTGTTGACATTAATGACTAGTGATAGTTTCCTTCTCCTATATACACAATGTGAGTCAAATGAGCTTTCCTACTAACGTGTTGCTGCATTTCTGGAGTAATTTGAGTTTATTTTCTAAGTCTGCAACATGAGCAGCTTCTGCAAGGATCATCTTGCTGCACATTGTTCCAGGTTAACGTTGTTCTTGGAATAGTGTGCATGTATTAAATGCTTTAATTCTGTGCCTGATTTACATTCACATTGTCCCTAGAGTTAGCTGGCTAGTACATTTAGAGAGGGATGAAATTCACGTCAAAAAAGCCCACTGTCAATCTGAAAATGTATTTATAAAATTCACTCCTGTCCCATTAATTTTTTTCCAGTTAAAACTTTATTATGAAAAAAACATTATGAAACATCATTAACTTTCTGGATTTTTATATTAATGATTAAAAATGTTGGTATTTTGTTAGAAAATTAGCTTTTGTTTTGAAATTTCTTTATGATATTTTGTAGTAAATGCTTTTCCTTTTCAAATATTTTTGTAGCCTCTTCTTGTACTCTAGCATTTCAGCATTTCCATGTGGTGCTCATATTTAAGTGAAAAGTTGGGAAAGTGAGGGCAGAAGAGAGAAGAGATGTTACTTTTACTTTTCCCTAAATTCCTCCTACTAAATGTGTAGTCCATACCTTTTACATTTTCTTGATCTTTCCTCTTTCTTTGTTCACCTCTATCCCACACCAAATCATAAAAAGAAATAATTGTACAGGTCTGTTTTCCCTTGACTTCACTAAGCCTTTTTTCAATAAGTAGCTACAAAATTGGAGCAAATCTGTGATTAAAACGTGCTATTAATTTAAAGGGCAGGTAATGAAATCTGATCATTGAGTTTCAGCTGAAAAATACTTGTGCTTTTGTTTTCCCTTAATCAGCTGGTGACTTGTGTGGGTTACTATTCCTATTGTTTAACTGTCAATTCCAATGCCTACTCTAGTTGAGATTTTTTAATTTTATCTTTTATAACCTCTTTTTATAATTTTCTTATCCATTTACAAATATTTCATCCTTTAGGCTATAATTTCCTCTGTTTCACTGTTAGGAACAGATGACTTTATCTTCTTTCTTCTCCTCTCGTTCAAAAATTAGAGGAAAAACATAGTTGATCATAATATTTTGTTATAATGACAAAAAAAATCTACATACTTAAGTCACAATAAATAGTCCCATATTAACTTGGAGTTATTGAATAAGCTGAGACCTCAATATATTACTAGTCTGTCACACATAACAACAACATTTGTTTTTGGCAGGAGCTCAACAGTGCAGGTTTGAGTTTCATGACTTCAGACAGTTCCTAATATTAGAAAAACAGACATACACAAAGATAGCAGGGAAGTCAATGAAGGTGGATCATTATCTACAATTTTAAATGGTTCTCTTTTCCTGCCATGGTATGCAGGTTTTTAATCAACGCATTCTCTATTTTTATTTTTTATGCTTTTTAGAAATGGAGGAATTCCTTGTTAAATCATATATTCTGTAAATATTAATGAACCCCTAATTTTTTTCTGTAATACACATTTCCATAGTAAGATTTTGCTTGCTCAGCTGTGCAGACTTTCTTTCCTGTGTCCCTTCCACGGATTGTATGTTTATAACTGTATGAAAATGAGATCTATTTAATCTGTGACTGAATGTGTACTCAGATTCTGAAGTACTAAAAAAAAAAAATCACTAAGTGCCCAGTGACTAATTGGGTAAGCCTTGCGGATTTGTCCATTAGCACTAAGATGATTTCTAGATTTGTTAAGTCAAATAGGACTTTCTTTCCTGGGACATCACCTTAGTGTAAGGAAGAGTTTTGAACTAAAACTGGTTTGAATTAAAGTTTTGACACTTTAAGGAAAAAGGAATACTCTCTCACTGGACACTTCAGAAATGAAACTCAGGCAATGTAAATCGTGCAGATTCACCTTCTTCAGATACCTCTGCTCAAATACATATTTCTGATTTTCTATTAGGCACTAAGGATCTTGGGGTTGGGCAAAAGAAAATGTGCATAAAGATCTTCTGGGTGCTCTTGAAGCTGTTACAGAGTATTGGGAGGAAAAGGGAAGCTCCCTACTGGCTTGAATGTACTTTGTCTCTCTCAGTGCTCAACAGCCATAGCAAGGAAATTAATTTGTTTAACCTTTTGAAACTAATTTGTTTAAAACCATTTCTAATATTATGTTCCTAAGACTTAATATGTTCATATAAATCCTGACCTTTCTTGAACAGATGGTGATAATGATGGCAATGAGGATCCTTTTGAATGGCATATGGGAAATATGAGACCTAAGTAATATATTTGATTACTGATGATCAAGCAAAAATTGAAGTTTATCACAAGGATATCTGTTTTGAATAAATCTGTTCCAAGTTTTCCATAAAAGATGTGAAGCTCTTGACCCTGACCAGGTGCTTAGACATGTAGTTGTTTCGTGCATACACTTCTGACAATATTTTTCTGAAATTACATTTTTAGTCCTGCATTAAAGGCTAAATTCCAATTGTATATACTCTAAATTAATTACTAATATTAAATGACAGGAATAAAGTTAAATAGATTCCTATTAAATAGATTGAATTTATGTAAGTTACTATGGCAAAATATTTGGTCAAATTGCATTGCATCAAAATAACCCAAAGATAATTTCATTTCAAACATTGCATATACATATTTTTACTTTGTTTAAACTGAAAAAGAGCCTGGTAGCATTCTTAAAAAAAAATACAAAAGGAAAAAGAAAGAAATATATATATCTAGTCTTTGAACAATTTGGTAGAATAGTTGTAGAATAGTAGTTGTGACATACTGATGTATGACACAGCAGGCAGTGGATAATGCTGTGTAACCTTACATTTCTCCTATTTTTTTTTATTTCCCTTAGCAGAAATAGGGACGGCATAAAACTGGCTACTGTCTTCTGTATGTGAAGTCTCATTATGTATGTAAACAGATCAAGAAATATCTCTTATTTCCATTCTCCCCTTAAATCACAAAATTAGTCTTTAAGTGTTTGCATTTCTATTAGGGAAATAGAAATGTTTTATCTGCTAGGGAGAAAAAAGTCTTCAGCAGAAGCAGTAATCACTGGGGTAGGAGGGTTATGTTTTTTTATTACATTAGAACATACTAGAAACTATTTTTTCCTGGTTGCTAGGAATATGATCTTTTTAAATCACCAATTGGAATCTTTAATCATAGAAGGTCACTAAAGGATTTTAAATATCTTGCATGAGGATGAAGTTTGCCAGGAGAATGGTTTGTGAGCAATGTATGTATGTTAGTGTTTAGATCAGGTGTGTCACCACACACTTGTAAATTTGCAAAGATGTGTGTGGTGAATTTCAGTCAATTGGGGTGACTGTCACTAAGGACTATCTTTAGGCTCTTAAGGACCAGTTGTAGCACTGGGATTACTACACTTGTTCAAATGGATGTGGCTTACAGTTTTACACAAGAGGAATTAAAGAAATTAAAGGAATTATTCCAGTTTGCATGTTGAGACGAAAACATAATTTTTTTCTCTAAACTGAGGGCATAAGGAAGGATAAACATATGATTAGTCTATTTCTGTTTATTTATACTAAAAATTCCCACTAGCTTTATGGCAAACTGTCCCTTTAGAACATATGGAAACTCAATGATAGCAGTCCCAATTAAATTTTTGGGGGGTGTTGAAGAAAACTATTTTGAGGATGTATTAGTATTGTGAATAAAAAAGTATCCAAATACTGAGTTTATCCATGGATGTGGAATAACTTGCTGGCCCTGCTATTTCTCTTGTTAAGTGTTCTATTAATATACAGAGAGATTATTTCCAAAAACTGTTTTAATCTAGTCCTACTCTGAGATGTAAGTGAGCCCACAGCTTGAAAATATTGACTTGGTTTCTTCTGGCTTAAGAATTAAACTACCTGCCAAGAAGGTAAAATAGAGTTACATGTTTCTAGCAATTTAAATTGATAAAACTGTTCTGCACACTACTTTAAATAGTCTTCTTTAGCTATCAATGAATTGACTTTTTAGGAAATTATAATATACTAGCAGGGCAGATCAACATATTAGTGGTTGTCCCAAATATACTTTCAGCAGAAACTTTATAAACTGATTGATATATACTGGACAATATTTAAAAAAAATAAGTGCAATATTGAAATGCAGTATTTGTCAAACTGCTCATTCAATGCATGCCTATTTAACCAGTTCACTACCAAGTGCCACATCCTGCACTTAGGTTGCAACAAACCCCTGCAGTGCTACAGCTTGGGTGCAAAGTGGAAACTGCCGGGCAGAAAAGGACCTGGGAGTGCTGGTCAACAGCAGCTGAACATGAAATTTTAAGAGCTATGACAAAATCTACTGTTTTGTGTATTTTGTGTACTTATATCAGTGCCCTGGTTTGTCTCTTACCATGATCAATGGCAAGCGTCCATCCACTTCAGTTCTGCCACATTACCTGCAAAGGGGCACAATTTCAGTAATGCAAAACTTCTCCTAAAACCACAGTGATAGAAGTCATGTACTTGGTAGAATACTTAGAAGCATGTATACAGTAATATGCTTTTCAAAATGCTTTTAATTTTTTTTTACCTTTTCTTCCCCAAAATCCCCCACCAAATAGTTTGAATTTGCAGTTTTAGAAAGGTTTTCTTTATATTTAAATGACCAATGGCAACAGCTCTGGTGTATACTTCTATACTATTACTATTTCAAGTCAATGCTCAAGTGTCCTTTCACACTTGTTAACAATAACAGAGAAGATATGAGGAGCCTTTTTATGCTACCATGTTTATGTGGACTTGTACTTCACTTTGTGAAAAATTGTGTTGGGGTATCCTGCAGAATAAAGCAGATCTTGGTTTCTTTTAATGCCAAATTATCCGTCTTGGTTGAAGATATTCTATAATTTTGTATATAATTTTGATACATATGTACACTTCTTTCTGGAAAATTTAATCTGAGATTTTCTTAAGAAGTTTTTTGTGTGTGTGTGGGTTTCCTTTAATTTATTTATATTTATTTATTTTTCTTAATGAAAGGGGAACACTTTGGTTTCTTAACTCATGTTCATATTATTTTCAATTTTTTTTTCTTGCAGAGTTGGGAGTCTGCTAGGTAGGATTTTGAATTGCATTCTCTATCCTTTGTTTATTCAGAAGGTCCTGTGAGCCATTTGCATCGAAAGGGTGGGATTTTCAATATTTTTGCCTTATGACTGCAAGGTGAGGGTGATTGCATTTAAAGGTTAGAACACAAAATTTTTTCCTGTCCTTGTCCTTTTAAGATATGCAGCATATTTCCCTTTCCTTGATCACAGATTCTCTACTGCTGTTTGCATTTTTCAGTAAAGCCTTTTTCTACAATGACTGTCCTGATATTCACTGGAAACAAGGAAATCTTGACAATATATAGAATGAAAAATTGTAACAATCTAATTTCAAATGACTAGGAAATGATGAAAAAGTTAGCTGTTACAGAAAGTAACTTGTATTTCCTGTAATCCCAAGAATAATATTTTGCTGGAATCTATTTTTTACAAGACTTACAAAAATGGAAGAGTTAATGTTCTAACAGGGATAGCTAAACAACAGTCTTAAAATCAGAGGATATTTTTAGTTGGATGGAACTTGCACTTGGTCACTAACTCATTTGTTCAGCTTTTGACTTGGATTCTTAGTGGTTTTGTTTATATCTTTATGGTTAAATTTATAGATTTATAGATTTACAGCGACATTTTACAAACACATAGGTCTGCAACCGTATTTTTTACTTGTGAAAGAATTGAAAACAATCTTTGAAATGTGTTTACAGCTCGCCCAATTATCTTAAGAGCATATCCTTTTAAAAAAATTGCTTCCTCTCTAAAAAGTACTGGAAACCTTAGCCTTAAGACGAAAATGGTTCCGACGGTGGGAGGCTATTTTAAAACTTCAATAGATTAAATTTAAAATTTGATAGATCTTATTTTCTTTTAAGGTCTGGTGATTTACTACAGCAGTTAGCAGGTTTAGTTATGTACAGACACAGGCTGAGATTTATGAACATTTCCCACGTATTGTAAGGGGAGCTGATGCCGGATTGCAAACATCAAGGCATTACACATTTTTCAGCAAAGCCTAGGCTCCCAACTAAATTTACCACCTCCTGCTCCTAAGGGTGTGTTATCATGCACACGATAGATCTTTTCTTGAAAATGTGTTTCTGGTTCAGCTTCCTTGCTCCCGAGACTTTTCTATTTTGGTTCCCAGTGTCATGTGATCCCCGTGGCCAGTGAGAGCCCTGCAGAGGGAATGGCAACAGCATGCTGGGAGCAATGTAAGTCAGAAAAAAACTCTTGGTTTTTGCAGTTTCTGTCCCTCACACTCCATTTTAAATGCTGCTTTTACCTTGAACCTTCGCTGGGCACACCCAGTTATACCTATGGAAATGCTTAGAAGTTGGGTGGTTTAGTTTGGATTTAGTTTTTACTCTTTCAGATGTTACTTTTCTTACTATGTTCCTTTTTTTTTCCTGTGTCCTGCAGTGTGGCTGAGAAGCCTAAAAAAACAACAGAAAACAAGCCACAGGCATTGCAAAAGTTGCCTAAAGTATGTTTTAAGGTGAATATTTCAGGTGTAGTAGTACTTTGTTTAGTGTGTGCTATAGACAGTGCCATAAATCCTGTGCTGCAATTGCGAAAAAACAATGTGACCCCCCTGTCCCGTCCTCCAGCCCCTCAGTCAAAATCCTTCATGTAGATAGAAAGACAATAGTAAATAAAATAATCTGAAATCACATGTTAGTGTCTTTACCTATTGGCTGAGACATAATGGGGAAAGGACTTACTTGAATTAGAGGGCAGTCACACCCAAGGCAGTGTATTGTTTTTCTGGTATGAATGAAGTGAAATACTGTATTTTGATGTCAGCTGATGCTGAGCAATACTTATACACATGATACTGAAACCATGTATTTAGTGAGATTTATCATCGGGGTGCTTCCTGGTACAAAGTAAGAGTCTGATTCTTCTATTTTTCAGCACCGGCTCTGAACTCAGTTGGTAGAATTTACTTTGTAATTAGTGAGTAATGGTTTTCTCTAACTGCATTATTTTTTTCTTGGGTAAATATGATTTTCCAAAAATCATTGCCCCCCTCAAGGTTGGATATATATGTTTTACTTATTTTCTGGTTTTGGGGTTTTGGCTTTTGTTTTGATTTAATTTGGTTTTCTTTCATTTTTCTTTCTTCCAAATTCCACATGCTTTCTTTGGAGTTTACTTTTAAGTTTTGGAGTTAGTGTTTAAGTATTGCTAAGCTTATTTTAAACTTGGGTCCCTAAGTGATATGCCTTGATATCAGACAAAAGTTGGAGAATAAGTGTTTGGAAAAAGGTGTAATGAAATAAGCTGGAATCTTCCTATTTCCCTTCACGGCCTATAGCATGGACCTCCTATCACATCACTTGGAGGTGCAAAGGCTATTACTGAACTTTGCTTTATTTTCTTTGTGTTTCTAATCTATACCCTAACAACCAGGTAATAAATTAAGGACTGTTGGAAGACTTTCTTCTCTTTCCCCCTTCCCCAAATTAATTTGGAACAGAGAAATTTCACATAGTGGTTACACTTTCTTCCACTGAAGTAGGAAGAGCATGTTAGGTTTTCAGTTCAGTTCTCATCATCATAGGCACTGGAATAAAAAAGTACCAAATTTTGTGTTGGTTGAATTGTTGCAGTGTCAGAAGAGCAACAGCATCTCTCTGTAAATATCTGACTCAGAAACTGAAAGCAATTAGAAAAAGCCATACTCATTGTGCAAACTAGATGAAATTTAGGAGCCAGTCTTACAGAACTTTTGTTTAAAGGTTTGTGTTGCTGGTTTTGTTAATAAAGTGAAGCATGTGCAGGCCTGAAGACTTCTTACAATGATTTAAAGAAAAATGTCCATTAGATTATAAACTAAGTTCTAACCCAGTGTTGCCTATTTGCCTTCACTTTCACTTCATGAGTTTGCATTGTACCAATGTGCAAATAATGGGAATTTTGAGATTGCAGCTCAGAGCTGGATTTCCTATTGCTTTCTACAACATAATACTCAGGCTTGTGAATACAAGCCTAAGAATTGTGCCAATCTTGTGGCAACCAGAGAAATTGCAATAGGTAAAATATAATGAGTTAAATGAGATGTGTGTTATCACTTATTTTCTTTTTCTTTTTTTATTTTTCCCCCTACTGATTTATTTACTTAACTTTGTGCTCGTTGGTTGTCTTTGTTTCTGAAAAGGAACATACAGAAAGAGAAAAAGAACATACAAAAAAAAAAAAAAAAAAAAAAAGGGGGATGGTGGACAGTAAAAAGCTTGGCAATGAGGACATTCAAACAGTTCCACAGCTTTCCCAGGGAGGTTGTGGAGTCTGTGCTTGGAGATATTCCCAAGTGAACCCTGCCCTGATCCTGAGTAACCTTCTGTGGGTGACCCTGCTTGAGCAGGTGGTTGTGCTGCATGACTCTGAGGTCCTTCTGAGCCACAGTGATCCCATCAGTCTCAGAACTCCCCTCTGCCATTTGGAGACGTAGACAGCACTACTACTCTGGGGAGAGATCAGAAGTCGCGTGTAGACTTTAGTCTTAGACTGTCACTCTCACAGTTTAGACCATTTCATTTTGCTCCTCAGTTGAGTCATTAATCATTCATTTGGTGTGATGGCCATGTTTGTCTTAGTGGCATTGCCCAACACACCCCGCCTGAAATGTCACTGCCAAGCAAGGGATGGCACACTGAGAGCAGCTACTCCAAGGTATTTCAGGCAGCAGCCCATATCTTTTGTCTCCTGTCTTCTGAGGCACTGAGGAGACAGTGATGAAAAGAGAATGAGAAAAGAGTAGAATTAATGGTAGTACTGTGGGAAGAGTGTAAGTAGAAAGTAAAGGGAGCCAACACAGACTGTATAATGCTGTATAATTGCAAAACAAAATCTCAATGACCTTATTTGTGAAGACACAAGCAGTTAATCTGCACTTGAAGAATACAAAAGGCAAAACTATACTACTATAAACTGTACTACTATAAAAAAGCCAACACAGACTGAGTTCTTACATCCATCTTGCTACTCTACTTGAATCTTGCTGTGGCATCTCCAGAAGCTGAGGAAGGGATGTAGATTGCACAGGCTGTGTCAGGGATTGTGGAAGGAAGGGAGGAAGAAACAGATCTCACAGGAGCCCTTGGAGGCTGATGAAAAACATTAAGCCCCAGTCCCATACACTGTATGCAGAGTTGTACTCTAGAGATCTGGTGAGTGGTACAAGGGAGTATGAGATCACTGGGTAGGAATAGAAGTATGAAGGCAGAGAAAAGAGAAAATAAAATTTAAATTTTTTTGTATATAGAAAAAGCAACATAAAATGCACATGAAAGACGTAGATAGTTCAAGTAATACCTTTCACATTAACATATGGTTATAATTTTAAATAAAAATGGCAAAAATGAATAGCTTGACTCACCATTTGAAAAGATTATTTTAAATCTCTTTCTGCCATAATGCTGTAGGTGATGATTTTGCTTAAGGACTATTTAACTTGATGAGTTTTGGAACACTCATCCTGAAAGTAATTGCCAACATAAATCCAAACAGGTGACTGTGAATAAATTCAGACTGGAGCTGGAAAAGTAGATGGGTTCTGCCTCCTATCAGAAGGGTAGGCTAGGACATGTCGCTGTTTATAACAGGCTCAGGGAGTTGGCTACAGGTGATGCGGGTTTGGTAGCAAGGATTACACTCAGTAACTCAAGATGTCTATTTCCATTTCTGGCTAAATAGTGTAATTGGAATTTAGACAGCATTTTTTTTCCTGAAGAGACACATTTTAAAAATATTACTATTTTTTAATATATTGTTCACTTTTATTTTTCTTTCTTTTTGGAGAATAATGCTATAGATAAATGGGAAGCAAATTTGTGCGATGCTTTCTTGAAGATAGATACGAGCAAGGGTGAAACACTCCTTTTTATGAATTTCAGGGGAAAAAAAAACCACATTCCAAGGAGCCAGAAGCAGCTCAGTCTGGCAGCATTCAGTTGATTCTTGAAACTAGTCTGAGAAAAAAGACAAATCTGGAGGAAAATATTTTAAAATAATTATGTGATATTGAAATATATGCTAGATCTACAAGGTATATTTATTTTTTGTGGATAGCATTTTGTATATTTGCATATTTTTTTTGTCTGTAAAAAGCCTGTTTCTATATTGCATGCCAAAAGTAATTTTATTTATAATTTCACTAACCTATAATTTGGGTTGTCAATATTTGCTTTTACTTTTTTAATAATTTCTGTTATTACAATTGCTTACTGCAGACAAAAGAACAGAATCCTTATGTTCAAGTATGTTCGAAAATCTAAATGGTAAAACTTGGTTAGTTTTCTAAAGTGGAAAAAGTATTTATTTTGAAAAAATATTTTTTGGTGGGATTTTTCTATATTTTTTTTAATGATCAAATAAAAGTAATAGTTTTATGCAAAGTCCTTCAAGTGCTAAAAGTACCATTTGTTTGATTTTGATTACTTAAAAAACTGAATAGTTCAAGGAGAATAATCTGCAATGAAACAAGGCTGGAGTGATGTGTTTATGTTTTAGATATTTTGTTTTTTAAAGAGTCCAGTTGCAGATCCATATAGAGATACTAATTAAGTATCTGTTCAGTTCTAAGTAGTTTTCATTGACAATTTTTCTGGCTTTCAATAGCAGTGATTATGGGTTAGATCTGCCAAGATGCCTTGGGGATTATCACAACTGTCGATTCAATCTTTGTATCATCTGTGGCAGCTAAACATAAACACTGTAAAACCAAAATTGGTCAGATATGAATTTTGGCAATTTTGTCAAATCACTTGGTTTGAAATCCAAACCAACAGAAAACTAAAATCTTCTTTATATTTTGTTCTTTGAAACTTGTTGGGTAACTTCAGTGTAACTGCCTATAGTTTTGCCTTCTGTGTTCTTCAAGGGGAGATAAACTGGTTGTGTCTTCACAAATAAGGTCATTGACACTTTGTTTTGCAATTATACAGAATTTCACTGGTCATTTTATTGGCCTCATCAATTTTGAGGTAATGGACTTGAATGGTAATTTTGGGCTCACATTGTTATATGGCTGTAAATATAGCCATATAAACAGTCTGCTTATTCATTCCAAAATGCCATTAATCTCAGACTGTGCTGAGGCAAGTCCATCAGCAACTGTTGTCAGGTTGTGTTCCCACTATCCCAAGAAATCATTCAATTGCTGCTTGTATTGTCTTCCTCCAGCTTTGTCTGAAGGGCACCTTCTATATAGGCATTGATATCTTGCTTGGACACATTTGGATGTAAAAGCAACCCTGAACTCTTAATTTCCTGTGCTCATTAGAAAGCTGGGTGCATTTCATAATATTTTTGTCCCACTATTTTGATTGTTCTCCCTTGTCAATGTGAGCTTTCTGTAATTTAAACTGGGCATATTTCTTGTGGAATTGTTTCTTGTCCTGTCATGTGTGTTGCTATATCCAGCTAACAGCTGCTTTGCACAAAACAGGAGAGCCTTCCAATGGTGTTTCTGAATTTGCTGGTGTACTGGTGCCATAACCACTGGTAGGGTGTAACCAGTGGTGCTTGTTGTAACTTCTCATAAGGCTGAACAGGACTCTGGGCCCTGTGTCAGGCTTTATTGTAGTCGCCTTAACTCTGGCAACCAGCCCCCTGCTTACACTCAAAAGATGTTGGCTAACAAGCTCTTAAATTCTAACATACACTTTGTCAAAAATGATGGCTAAGAAACCCTTAGATTTTGTGCAGTACACTTCACTAAGTTCTCAACTCCCACAAAAAACTTCTCAAAGGTGCTGGCTACCAAGCCACAACACATAACCAAAGGTGCTGGTTAGCAAGTCACAACACCACTGCTCAAAGGTGTTGGCTAAAAAGCCACGGCACCCTTCCACAGGCTTCCCACTCTAACAGCGAACTTCAGTACTGAGTAGAATATCATAGCCATGCTTTGCCCATGGCAAAGCAAGGGAGGAGAGAGAGGGCTAAAGACAGAAAAAGGAGAGAACAAAGAGTATCAGCAGTCTTTAGATCATGTGTTGGCCCACATGGATAGTCTGGAGCTGGGAAAAATAAAGCATGTGAAAGAGAGAGAAAAAAGAAAGCGTGAGGGTCTGATCCCCTTCTGTTTATTATTAAACTGGTGCACACTTCTTGGTGTAAAATAGATTTTTCAGCCCTTTGAGCCCTCCTGCAGGAAGTGAGTTGAGAGGACTTAGCTTGTGTCAAAGTGAGCAGGAAGCTGGCTCAGCACAGCGCTGCCCCACCTCTGCAGGACCATCTCTTCTGATCACATCTTTCCTTTTTTAACAGTGTCATGTTTGAGACAAGTCATGCCAATACCTGGTCCTGCACTCCCTCCTAGACACACAAGAGCTCACTCTTGCATATACATGCATGGACTTTAAAGCAGGAGGGCTTCAAAGGCATTATATGAATGAAATTTTGTCATTGCCTGCATCATGGAGGTTCATAATTATTTCCTTAACACCTCATTTTTTATGGGGTGGTCTTTTTCTTAAGAAAGTGTTTGCTTTTGCTCCCTGGCACAGTTTGTATGCGAAGTGTCCATTGCAAACAATGGGAAACCGAATTTAGAGAAAAAGGGAGGTTGACATAAGTAACAGAAGATTACTTTCATAATTCCTTTTGGACTTTTGACAAAAAAATTGTCTTAAATATTGATTTGTTTTCTTCCTTTATTTTCTCTTGAAACCTAGCAACAGAAAGGATACACTTGTAGAAATACCTTTAAAAATAAAAGAGAGAAAGCTGAGTGAAGTGAGACTCAAGAAACGTCATGAACTAGATGTCAATTATAATATTTTTTCTTTTTAAAATAAGAAATAGGCACAAACAACTAATCTTTTTTACCCTCAGGGATTAAACTGAGGCAAGTAAGACAAGCTGTTCAGCAAATTTGATCTATGGTAACTTAAAGGATTGAAACCTAGACAAAATATTGTACAACTCATTATGTTCAAGGTAAAGTTTTTGTTCTTGGGAAATATAGTTTTTGAATTGAACCCATATCAGCTGCTTTGGTGTTTTCAACCCTTCAACCCAACATTTTACCACTGTAAAACAAAAAATTGTAGCAAATACTTGGCCAGTTTAGGTCCTCCCACTTGGATATCCGGATTGGGGTAGGACCATGCCTATTGTGTGCTGCTGTCCTGGCATGGCTTTCCTGGTGGGTTTCCAGACATTGGTGCCCATCCACGTGAATGTGTGGCAAAGTGGTGATAAGACAGTGAGGGCCTGGTGTCCTGGTTGGCATACAATGCCAGACATATACCTCAAGACTGCCCAAAGAACCAGTCTTGTGTCTCTGTGAGGAGTCAGTCTGTGTTTGGTACACTTTTGGAGCAGAGTTTTCTGTCTAGTTTACTCCAAGTGGAATTTGTTTTTTGCACATCCCAGCTGCTCTGTAATCCAAGCTTATGAAGGAAATCACTTTAGAACCTCACTACTGCTGTGAACAAAACCAGCAGCATAGACAGAGATTATTTTTATCAACAAATTTCCTTCCCTATTATAGCTAACTAACCTGTGACTAATTTGTTTCAGTCCTGGATCTGCTCTGACAAGACAAATAACTTCTGATGAAAGGCTGGACCTTTAGGCTTTAAAGCTACCTCTGCTCTTATCAAAACATAATCAAAGCTAAAACCAGGTATTTTGGATATAAGTGGAACATTCTTTCTCTTAAGAACATCCTTTAAAACTCAGGCTGTCTTTAGTGATTGAAGTCTAGTGCACGTGAGTCCAAGGCTTCTTGCACACAAAGCAATTCACCTCTCTTGATCTAAAGAGGAGCAGAAACATTCTGCATTTAAGCAGAAACTTATTTCTGCATAGGTGAAGCACTATGACTTGCTTTTGCATAGACAAAACTCATCTGATTCATGCTGGTAAGTTTTTGCTTTAGTATCATTTGTTGAATCCAGCCTAAGTTGGATGGCTAACCCAGTACTGAGCTGTCATAGCAACCAGATCATGTAATTTGTTCATGGTGCTTATCCACATTTATCTTAAAGCTCAGTTAGGCTGTTTTTCCTCTCATGGACATGCTGATCTAGAGCTTCACTGTTCTGTCAGCTGAGAGGCTTGTAATTTCCATATTAAATTTATTTGCAGTGCCAGCTAGCTTTCTTTGTCCTAAATACCTTAAAGGTAGTGATGTTTATGCCTAATGTATTTGTAGGAAATAATCAGCTTTCCTCTGATCTTTGGTGCTTTTTAGTCTAAGTAAGTTGAATGTTTAGTCCTTTGTTTAGTATACTCTTTTAGCCCTCAGATCTTTATTGGATTCCAGCTGCCATTTCATCCCATATTTTATATCGTGAAATCCTTTTCCAACTCATTGCAGTTGGCCCTCACTCTTAACTACCCTAGCATAAAAAAGAACCCCTTGCAAGTTATTTGTCCAGCCTTTTTTGGCTTGGCTTATTGGATTTTTACATTTAGTCTGCCAGAGTTTTATTTTGTCTTTTATTGTCCTCATTAAGACAACAGCTTCAGAATTTTTTTGAAGGCCTGCTTCAAATAATGTCTTACATTGGTAGTTAGCTGTTTTGGTTTTCCTTATGTTTGCTCTGCATCACTCAATATATTCTGTGTACTACCTACAAATTTGCCATTCTGTTTGTCTACTTGGAAGTTCCTTAATTGCAACTTCTTAATTTCCTATTTTTTCCAATCAAGCAGTGTTTTAGGGGATTTGTTGACTTTGCTTTCTCCTACATAAATTTAAGTGTTTTATGACTGCTGTTAAAAACTGGCTCTTTGGTAGAAAGATTCCAAATTATGAAGCCCTGTCAAATTAGTATTTGCTTATCTTGTGGGTTATGTGTTTATCTGCTCTCTGAAGCATTTAAAAGTGGCTAAAGATTTTATTTTGCAATCATGTACAACTTCGATATTTACTTGATTGTAAGGGACCATTTTCTGTCTGCTGACATAGATTGTCTCATCTCTGGCAAATACGTATTTGCCAAATTCATATCCTGTATCACCAGTCACCAGCTACAGCATAGTTGGAGAAATAAGGAATAGAAACACTGTACTGGGTGTTCCCTTCCCTGTTCTGCTCAGGGCAAACATGTTTGAATTTTCTAGCTTTTTAAGAGTACCATCAGTGAGTCTTTCTTCTTCCCCCTCTCCCCTCATCTGCTCAAATTAGTGACATGCAGCTGAATATCTTCTGCTGATAAGGATGTTTTTGGACAGTTACATTTTGTTTCCTGCTATTTATTCTACGTGTCTTCTTATGTTACATTGTATCATGCATCTCCTGTGCTATTTTCTTTTTATGTTATATTCTGAAATATGCCAGCTACATACGCCCTAGTGACTTTATCAATTGCTGGCAAGTTCCTAGACTATCTTAGATATTTTATTTTCTGATACTCTCCAGTCTGACAATATCTTTCTCATTGGTGTGGTGACCAAGTGACTGAATTTGACATTGTTGGGATGGACATTCTGCACATTTGAAGAACATGTAGTTAAAATAAAGCCACCGCCTTCTCGCACTTACATGAAGGAAGAAGAAGGTGCTGGAAAACCCTCAGCAGAAGTAGGAAGTTCTGAGTGGCAGTGCTGCTTAGCACTCACATCACTGTTTCTTGCAGTCCATCATGTTGTTCTCCTCTTGTCTCTGCTCTTGGCATCTGGTTGCTGTGAGGCTTTGTGAGACAGACCTCGGGAAACATCTCTGCTACAGAGTTTGCCTTACAGACTGAGCACAGTGCTGTTTGCAGAGCTTGTGTGACTGAAAACACCTGCTTTGACCGTCCTTGCTGACTTGTTTTGGAGAACAACCTATAGGAGCTCTCCAAATATTTTTGAAATATAGCTGGGTGAGGAAAGCAATTCTGCTTCAGTACTTAGTATCAGTTTGATATCAGCATGGCATAGGTTTCTGATGGGCAATTATCTGTGCAGTTAAAAAGTGCTGTTCATTTCTAGTCTTTATGTGTGTATTCCCAGTAGGAGGTGTGTCAGTGATAAGCAGAGGCAAATGTGACTCTCTACTTGCTATTCTGTTTCTCCCTACTGAGCTATATTTCACCAGGATTATCAAACTCCATGGGCACAGAGTAACACTGACAGCTCCTGTTTGGCTGTCTGCTAGTGCTGAAAAATCTTTGTGAGTCACTTCTCCTCAAGACAGAGTAGTATGTCTAGCAAATGGCTTCTTTCACATGCCTTCCTCCTCCCCACCCCCCATACATGCTTTTATATTTAGCTGTAATGGAGGTTATGTTGTTTTCCTGAAGGAAGGCTATAAAACATTCCATGTTGTATCTCTTGATAAAATGCAGTAATTTTTTATTTATTATTCCAAGTACTGTATTTTTCTGCACATCTGGTTAATAATACTATTATTCTTGCATTCATGACCCTGAGGAAAATATGAACAAAACCTATGAATTGCAATAGAAAATGCTTGGTTGCTGATTCTTCTCCAATCATTACATTTTTAAAATATAGTAAACAGTTTTATTTTATTATGTGGCAATTTGTTTTGTTTCATACTTCTACAATTATTGGAATGTTGTACCACATGCCTTACAGTAGGCAAAATATATTACACAATGCTATTGTTCTTATCAGCCAAAAATCTTAAATTAAGATTTATTCAGTGAATTTAAGAAGAATCACTTTATGCTTATACATAATGTACCTATATAATGTCATTGGTTGATGTTATTTTATTAGTGTCAAGTTAAAATCTTGATTTTCTGAACCAGAACAGACTTACTGCATGCTGCTGTGGTGTTTTTTGCATTACTTCATTTTAAGAATTGTTTCATTTTAAGTTTTATAAAAGTTTCATTTTAAGAATTGTCTGATGTCAATATTAGGATTTCTGAACTGCTGCCTTATTTTTGTGTTCCTTTGATTTCATTATTAATTATTATTTAGATTAGTGATTAATTTTTTAGAATTCCTAAAATGCTGCCTTTATATGTGTTTTCATTCTATGATTAAATTCTTTGCATATGTTTAATCTTGCCATTTAATTTGACTAAAATTTTATTATCTGGAAATTATTACTAAATTTATAATTTTTCACTTGTTCATCTTTTAAACCAAAGGTGAGCAAAGTTTTAATTTTCCTTTCCTAGTTTTCTGAACTCTGATATTTTTTGTGAATTATAGCTTTTCCCAAGAGCCATTAAAGTATGCTTAAAAAATTTTCAAATACCAGTTTAATAACTCCAGGCAAATGTTTGCTTTTAATTGATTTTAATCCTTGTTTCTTTCATGTCTGAGAAACTATACCTTAAAAATTAGAAGGTTTTATGTGTGTGCTTATGTGTCTGTATATATATATATATATATGTATATATATATATATGCATATATATATGTATATATATATATGCGTATATATATATATGTGTGTATATATATATATGCATATATATATGTGTATATATATACACATATATATATATGTGTATATATATCTATACATATACGATTTAGTCTTGATGCAATTATAACTTCTTGCAGTTTAGCTGTTATCAACTGCATCCCTGTGATTGTAAACTTTTTTTTTTTTTTTTTTTAATTATTATCCCTTCTTCTTTTGTCAAATGATATGTAAATTTCCCAAGCTGGATCCAGCAATTTTTGATTTGAGAAATTACTTTTTAAGATTTTTAGGGTATCCAAAGATTCTTTAACACTGAAGATTCAGAAGAAAGTGCCAGGTGACAAGGATGGCTCATACTTTATATTTAGTTTTGCTCTAGTCTTCTGTTGAACTCTTTTATTCTTTTTTTGGATATTATTGTTCTTTGATCTGTCACTTTTCTTTCCTTGATTGTAAATTCCCTTGTCTTTCAACATACATCTCTAACTTTATTTGTAGTGTGCTTCATATATTTAATAATATACTTAACATTAAAAACATAAGAGCTTTTCTGGATCTATGCCATAGTTTCTGCTGCCTTCCTTTTTTTATGAGCATTTTTATCTTGTGCTTTACTTTCTTATCATTCATTCTTCTTTTTACATTGTTTCCTTGCCTTGTCTACACATCCCACAACTCTCATGGAATTTTTTTCTTGGCTTCTCTTTTTCCCAATCCTTTTTCAGTCTTTTACATCTCTACTCACAGTTAATAGCTCTAAAGAATTATTTACATTATCAAGGTTACTGTTCTTGACTCTGTGTTCATTTAGTGTCATATTAGTATCAAAACAGCCTACCTTGAGAAAGTATCTGTTCTACTGAACATATGTGTACCACTGGAATCCTCAGGAATGCAGTCATTAACACCCTTTCTCCTTCACCTTGATTTTATTTCTCATATAACTTCTGGATTACAGTATTGGAATTAAGTAAACTGTGACTATGGAGACTGGTGACATTTTTTCAGCCTGTTCCCTTTGCCTTCATGGAAGTGCTGACACTGCTGTCTTAGAAAAAGCAGTTAGTGGTGACATGAAGAAATACTACAAATGAAATTAAGCGCTATTACAAAATACTTCCACTGTTCTGCATTGTGTGTGTTCATAGATACTTGCAAAATCATTGACACTTGTGAACTTGAAACCATGAACCTTACCCTGTCTGGTAAATGAGAACATTGACATTCCTACTTGATGAAAACGTACTTTACTTCTATTCCTTCCTTCTTTTCTATTCCTTCCTTCCTCCCATTCACATAATAGAACTGTACAGTTCTTGCTGAAATAACTGTTAAATTGAAATAGCAAAAGAACTCGCCTCTAAGTTGTCTTCTAACTTTGAAGCATATTAGCCTGTTCTGGGTGTATATGATTGATGGTTTCAGCAATTTTCTTCATTATTGCTTGGCAACCAGAACAGGCAAGTTGATTTTCTGTTCTGTTGATGGTATGTCTTTGAAGGAACAACTTTCTTATCTTAACTGACCCTGATGTGTCAGCCTATGAGATAAAAAAACCTTCCTTGTCTGTGTTATGTTTTGTGTTTCATCTGTGGGTCAGTTTATAAGGCAATGTGAAGCCTAAAGAAGACACCCTCCATCTTGGTGAAGGATTTCTTGGTCTAATGACAAGCCCACAGAATCATGAAGAATACTTGAAGTAATATTGCTTGTCTTTGGAGCCTTCTTTGTCCTGGAAGCAGGGGAAATGAAGGAAGAATTTACCACTGGCTGAGCTGAACTGCTTCCAGCCTTGCTGTAAAGATGCTCTGGTGGTATACGCCATGGTTTGGCTCAGGCTGGTAGGCACATTCAGCTGTGCTGCTGCAAGATGTAATCCACAGACTCCATAGGCTAAGGCATTGCTAGTTGTGTTTCCACACTGTTTCCCTTTTAAGAAAAAGTTGTCTGGTTATCAGGCAGTTGCCAGTTACTAATCGATGCCTGGTTCAGAAGGAAACTCTTTAGTCCCTTTAGTGGTGGACTTTCTACTGGCTGACAGTCACCACATTTTTTTCCTCTTGCTTATTTCCTTCTCATTGTTTTACTTTTTGCTCCCTCTGTTCTTTTGTTCAGGCCTTACTTTCTTCACTGCTCCTCCATGCTCCTTGTACCATCTCAGGTGGTGACAGTCCTGACCAAGACTGTGCTGTCTGTCCTGTGTGGTAGTTCCCTGAATACGTGCTGTTCCCTGATTCCTTCATGGATAGCCCTCGTTCTTCTTTGTGACAGGGTCTCTTGGAAGGTCTCTTCAGATCCTGCAGCTACCAGCTCTATCACATCCACAGTTGTGAGTGGCAGGAAGGTTTGCCCGTGTTGTCTTGAGAAGGGAGGAGAAGCTTAACCACAACAGCGACATCTTCACATGTTGCAGAAGTCTCTGAACATTGTCTTTCTGTTGAATGGTTTAGGAACTTTGATTAATTTTATGGTTCAAAAATTTTTTTGGTTGCAAAAGTGTTTTCAGAGAGTGTACAAGTCAAAAACATAATTCAGATAAATTTCACAGTTTTCAATTTCTGCACCTTATTCTAACTTCAAAGTGAGTCAAACTACCACAAAATCTCTGAGGAAGAGGTGAATCACAAAGCTGCAGTTTTTGTAATTACCTTTGAAGTATCTTAGTTTTTTCCCTTTGGAAAACTGTTGCTTCCTTTGAGTCTGAACAAATACCATGAAAAATTTAGGCTTCATTCTTTCATTAATATAATAATATATAATATATTAATGTGTGTGTGTATATATATACACATAGATATGTGTATATATACATACATACATACACACACATGCATATTTAACTATTCTTGTCTGTAATGATGATGCCATCAGCACAAACTAATGTCATATATCAAGAAGTTAATTGTGGAGAGATGCTACTTGTCTCTGTCATGGTTTGGGGATGGTACTCCCCAATTTAGTGCTCCCACTGAGACTCTCCAAACCAAGTGCTTCTTGTTCTCTTCCCCCTCTCTCTTCCCTGTTGTTCCCTGTGACAAGCTGGGGATGAGAACTGGGGATACAAAAGGTAAAGATCGCAGGCTGAGATAAGAACAATTTACTGGAAACAGCAATGAGATAAGAAAGTAAACAGTAACAGCAGCAATACTAATGACAGAGGTACAAGAAGGGGATGATTCACATGCATCCCTTGACAACAGACAGTACCTCATGGCTCCTTCTGCTGTGCTGTGTTAATAGCAGAAAGGAACCCTTCCCCTATCCCTGGAAAATGGTGAGAGGTCTATAGACAGGTTCTTAGTCCTCTGCTCTCCCCTCAACATCTTTCCTTTCGGAACTGAAACTGTATTTTGGTTTCAATTTGATAAGTATTGCTATACTCAAATACTCAAATTATGTTGTTTCTCAAATTGGCATTTAGTGTAGATTTCTGTTTTTTTTTTTTTTTTTTTTTTCCTGCATATGAGTTAGGAAAACAATAGACAGTCATGCACACATAAGCTTTTTCAGATTTATCCTCACATTGGTAGAGAGGAGGGTGTCATTCTTTACCTGAATGGCTTTTAAAAAAATCCATAATAGCTTGTTTCTTGTAAAGATAGCTGGAGGCTGAATTTTGTTGGATATAAAGGCCTGAAGTATTTGTAAAATCTGTAAAAGAGACACATACTTTCTTTATTTATTTCTTACTTCTAAGTGAGCCTGCCACAACTGAAAAATTGGAAATAACAAGAATTGAACCAACCCTTAAGTTGTAAGAGAGCTCCAGGAGAACATCTGGCTTAGTCTCAATCAAAGTCAATCAGCCTTATAAACGGTGGTGGTTTATTAATTTCTTTGTATGAATAGCAGTTTCATAATAGAAATAAATATCCTTGAGATAGCAGGTGAAAACACATTAAGGTCAGAAGCTTGCAAAAAAGATTGAAGTATTTAAGAAGGGGATAATTAACAATTGGAAAATATGTAATTCTCTAGGTAACTTTCAAGGAAGAGATTTCCTTGATTAAAAAAAGGACACTCAGACACACCAGTCATTTTGTTAGCATATAGTTTATGAAAGGGAGCAGTGTTTAGGAAGAAGATAAATGGTCTGACTGAAGTACAGGACTGGGAAATGAATTTTGCTGGATAATTTTCATATGCATAGGTGAAAAAGCTTTGCATAGCTCTTGTTCTCTACTACTCTTGACCCATTGTCTGCTCACTCTGCTGGTAATTGTGGGATTCCCAGGAGCCTTTCTCATTGTGATGTTTTAGGCAGATGGGGTAGTGTCAGATGACTGTAATATGAAATTTATTAATGAATATTGACATATTTCTTGAAATTTTCATGCTGGTATTGCTATAGTAATATGAAGCCTTGTTTTAAGAGTATTACTGGGCACATCTGTTCTATTAATAGACACATCCTTGAATCTTTTAACATTATGTCTTCACTTTATTGTTGGCTTTAAAAGTCTGTCTACTTTTTTGAAAGATTTCTAGTTCTTTGCAAAACAGCTTCAGTATCAATTTCTCAGATTAAAGCACCCTGTAGACACTGTGTGAATTTTTATTTTCAGATATTTCTGAAGGTTTTTTTTCCCCTTCCCCTCTCTTGCCTGTTTGTTTGTCTGGGTATCCTTAGCAACGTCTTTTACTAATGGAAAAAAGCACAATGCTTTCTGTAGTGTCACTGTGATTGAATCAGAAGCAGAATTTACTTGCAAAGGATTTTAAGATTTAATTTTGTTGTTCCTATTATCATCCTGAATTTATTATCCACTATTTAGTAGTGTGCATCAGGGGGATATACACACTTCTAATTTGTTTTTTCCAGTACTGGTATTGCAACCTTACCTGGAGTTAGAAAGTGGAATAGTCAGCTGTGTGTGGTAGGATCTCTGGCTCTGGATTGGATGAAGAAAGTATTCCTGTTTTTATTTTGTACAATTGCATATTATGGGCTGCATTCTTCAGAGAGATCACTTTTCAGAGTTCCTGTGAAAATTGATTGTGTTCTCATTATGCTGCTGAGGAACTCTCAGTAAGAATTACACTCTCAATTTTTGCATCAACTCCCTTAATTCTGGAGGCCAGGGGGTGCTATAGGTATATGCATTATAATCTATGTAGGTTTAGTAGTCAATATGAAGCCTGTTATATTTTTTAAATGTTGTTGCAGTTCTGAATTCTGAGTGTGCTGTTTCTTAAAGAACTATTTTAATGGCGTGTGTACATGTGCCTGCAATGACTTCTAGTATAACTTGTACGTATATGCATCTTACCTGAGTGAGGCAGAGCAAAAATGAGGCTCAGGCCTGCAAGTTTTGCTCTGGGAGATGATGGACCTTATACTATAAAAATATGATTTCTCTTCTTAGGAGAAAAAACTTTCAGCATGGAATGAAATGGGGGAGACTACAATCCCTTTGGTGATCTCAGTCATTGGTGTTGACAACAGAGGCAAAGAATGGAGATGAACCCCACATTTAAAGATATGCATAAATAAAAAATATGTGTACCTTTATGTGTGCTTTGATGTTCTTTTCACAGTTGGAAGATTTTGAAAGAATAGTTTTCTTAATCAAATCGTTACTATTTGAAAAGAAATGTTATTGCATTTAAATATTAGGCAAGGTGAAATTATTTGAACTATGTATTCTCAGAATCAGTTAGTTAATAAAACACCTGTTACTCTTTTCCTCCTGCTCTAACTATTCACATATGTAGGCAGATAGGAAGTGTGTGAGCCTAATCAGTTTTTCATAAAGTAGTAACATAGCATACACAGTTGTTCACATAGCCTGAGTGCAAAGGAGACATCAGTAAGTTCACATAGAGCACATCATATCTGTTTTTGTTTGTGTCTTAGAATCTTTGATGAACTAATAATTAATTAGTAGATGATTTATGGGTTGCAAGACCTGGGTCAAGTTTGGTTTATTTTTCTAAAACCCCGTTTTCCCAGAAGTGCTTATTTGAGATTTGACAAAAATTAAATCCTGGTCCTCTGGGTTTTAAACACCTTTTTATCATGATTTCCAATTTCCTTTTCTAGTATGCCACATTATTTTACTGACTGTTGAAATGTAAAACAACTAATTTGAAAAGGTGGTCATTAAAATAATATTCTCCTTATTTCCCACTGCTAACAGTGCAGGACTAAATCTATATATCATTGCTGTCTTCAAGGCAGCTTGTGAACATGTTCTGCAGACACATATAATGCCTGCTAGTTTTCTGTGTATATAGTTGTGCATGTCTGTATGTATTTACCCAGAGGCTTTAGCAAATTTTTTTCTTCCCGAGGGGACTTTGGCAGACCTGTATGTCTTTTTTTGTGCATTTGAAAATCATTTGAGGTGTGAAGGAATGTGGAGCTGACTTTGTATTTAAAAAAAAAAAAAAAAAAAAAAAAAAAAGTTGCTAATACCTGTTTAAAAATGAGTGGACTATAGCCAAAAAGGCTATGGGCACAGTTTATGAATGTTGACATTGCATGAAAATAAGTAAGGCAGTGATTTCACTTTATGAACAGTTTATTAGCAATGTTGACTTGAGACATTCCGGCTGTCCTGCTGGTGATTCTCATAGAGTTACTGTCACCCCTTCTGTAGAGCAGACTCACTGCTCTACAGTGAGTTGAACTGTGCTTGTAATCTGGATCAGGAACAGATCTAAAAAAATAACTTAGTAACTGTGAGAGCTGTGTGTATGTGTGCATTTTAATCTTGCATCAGAAAACTGCAACCTGCCAGCAGTACTTCTGATCCCACTGTAGTAGTGGCTTAGGTTTTGGAAGGAACTACCAGAAAATGGAAGGCCAAGAACCCTTAAGTCAGAAAATAAGCATTGTGGAAAGGAAATATACTTATCAAAATTCCTCCTTTTCTGCTCCCATTGAAGACCATATGCTTGAGAGCATTGTACAAACACTTCTTGAACTCTGTCAGGCTTGGCGCTGTGACCACTTCCCTGGGGAGCCTGTTCCAAAGCCCAAACACCCTCTGGTGAAGAAATTTTTTCTCATCTCCAACCTAAACCTCCCCTGACACAACTTCAGGCCATTCCCTTGGGTCATGTCACTGGTCAGCACAGAGTAGAGATCAGTGTCTGTCCCTCCTCTTCCCCTCATGAGGAAGCTGTTACTCAGTGAGGCCTCCCCTCAGTCTCCTCCAGGCTGAACAGACCAAGTGACCTGAGCCAGGTTCTCCTCAAGGCCATTCACCAGCTGGAGCTGCTTCCAGGGTTGACTGGGAGTTGATAAATCTCACAGTAATGGTCCTCCAGCTCAGGACGCTGAGACCCACCCCCCCCCCCCCCCACCCTGTGGTCTCAGTCATTGGTGTTGACAACAGAGGATGTGTGAAACATCTCTGCCTTCTCCCTGTTTGTGAGGGGACCATGCTCATCCTGTAATGGGCCAGTGTTACTTTTACACTGCCTGTTGCCATTAATATATTTGAAAACACACTTTTCATTGCCCCCACAGTTCTGTTCAGATGAGCTTTGGTGGTATGAATTTCCTCAGCAGAATGGCAAGCACCATCTTTGTATTCTTCCCATGTCACCTGACCTTGCTTCCACTGGACATACGCATTCTATTTTTTGTCCTTATTTTCAAGAGAAGATTCCTGTTCAGTCAAGCTGGCTTTCTGCCCTCACCTGCTTGAATTCTTACATTTGGGAATTGGCTGCTCCTGTGCCTTTAGGAGGTGATGTTTAAATTGTGAGCAGCACTGATGGACCACAGCACCTGCAAAAAACCTTTTTCCAGCAGCTCATCCCACGAGGTTTCACTTATACCACTGATATCAAATCTTTGGGACTGTGCCAAAACCTCAGCTACTCTTGTTTGTTCCTCATGCTGCCTGCATCGGTGTAGAAACATTTCAGGTGTGTTACACGGTAGCCAACACCTCCTGAAGCAGATTGAGGAATAGCATTAGTGCTCATTTCCTCGAGTTTTGGCACAACATAAAGGTGTAATGCTTCAGTAAGTAGAGTCCTAGAGAGATGACTTTAGTAGTGATGGGAAAAATGGTTATGGAAGTATTTTGACTTGAAACCATTACCTAAGTTTAGGGGAGATTATCTCTTCTGATCTGTGTAGAAATTTTATGTGTCTGACTTTGTTGGTTATATTGGTGTAAAAGGGGTTTCTAGTGGCCAGACTCTTACCTGTAATGTTTGTGCATGTCCTTTTTCCCTGAAGGTAATTGGTATTGATGTAACTGTCTTTAGTCTGACATATATACAAAATGATTTTTTATGACTTCAAGTCATCATCTGCTTATCTAAAATCTATTATCTACTGTTATTTATTACCACATGTATTTGAACACAGTACATTATAAATGCAGTCCTTTCCTGAAGAACTGACCTTCATCATCTGGGTATGTCAGTGGTTTGAAGGCTTTTTTTTTTTTTCTTCATGGTTTGATTCAGGAAGAGAAGTAGGGAGCTAGACAGAGCAGTTTCAAATAAATTTTTGGTGAAAATGCGCTTCTTCAACTGCAAGTCAAGAGGAAGTTCTGAAAACATTTTAAGAAGAAGGCTGTGTTTGTTGTGGTTTTTCTATAAGTTTTGCTTGCCTTCCTTTTCCCTCTTTACATTTATTTTTGGAATTCTCTTTTTATGAGAATAAAGAAAGATTTCTTTTTTGTCTTGCAATTTGATACTTTATGGCAGATATCACAACACTCCTTAGTGTGTCAGACAATGTCTGTTGGCACATGTTTAGAATGTTGCCTGAGAAACAATGTGTTTTTTCAATTGACATTAAAGTATTATTTCAGCAGTGAGACTGTATTTTAGTAAAACAAAGATTGTATAGATACTTGATTCCTTACGGCTAATGAGGAAGATGCTTTTAGTTACTTTTTCAGTAATGTGTTCATCAGATAAATACTGAACATCAAAGCAGAAACACAAATACTGCAAAATTACAAGAACTACTATTTCATTCTTAGTTCAGCTTTATTGTTTATGCAGAGTATAGTGTAAAATTTTAATGATATGATTGCATGATATTTCTTGTAAAATTTCTTTTTCTGGCACAAAATACAAGAAGCATAACTGATGAACATCTATTACGTGTTTCATCGTCATTGTGTAATATATGGTAAAGTCCTTATTTTAAATATTGCTGTTAATAAAGTATGGAAATTAATAACTTTATTAATTTCCTTTAAGTATTTTTGTGGTTTAATATAAGACACCATTTTGAAATTACTGAGGACAAGAGAGCAGTATTATTTTTATTTTAGAGATCATGGATGGGATAAAAATTAGATTAATAGAATTTAGTCTTTTCAGACCTGATTTTTATTGTAACTTAGCATTATAAAGCACTTTAAATATTCATATTTAACCCTGAGGCTTAAGTGTCAATCTTAACTTCACCTCTGATTTACACAAGAAGTTAAAATTTACAATTGGGAGTATTTAAAGCAAGATGATGAAATAATTTGTGAGATATTACTCTTGAGATTGCAAGGCTGATATTTTTATCATCTGTCAAGTTATAAATATTTTGATTATATACTGGCAAAACCAGTTATTTGCAAAAAAAAAGATGAGGGGTTAACCACAGTCTGTCTTCAGTTCTATGCTAAGCCTTAGACCACATTTTTAAGGAAGGACGGATTAAAAACTAGGTGATAAAGAAAAAGTGAATTAAAATAAAACCAAAAGTTTATTGTGCATGGTAATCTGATTATTTCTTTGCTAATATATTTTCCAGACTAAGAAAACCCAACTGGTTTAATCAGCATTAGTTGAACCATTTGGGAAAAAATCACAGGAAAAAGTATTAATTAGACAGGTGAAGATTAAAATCCCTAAAGCATAAAGTCTGCAGTAACTGAACTGTACAGTTTACTAAATTGTAAAACAGAATTGTAATGCTATAAAATGAAAGGCAAGTAATACTGTCAATTGTCCCTATAAAATGAGATCTTCCTGCCTGAAGTCAACTAAAGAATACTTCAAGTCAGGAATACTTAGGTATGTTTAGGCATTTGTAGGCATACATCAATGTAGTAGTTTTTAATTAGATGGTTCTGAATGAATACCATTAGTGCAGCTGTAATTGAGTCAATATGCTCAGGTGTTTCAGTGGCTATTTCAGGGTACCAAAAATATATGGATATACTGCAGTTGCTCCAGCAAAGGGCTACAGAGGTGGTTCAGGGGTGTCTGAGTGGGAAGAAACTGTGTCTGTTCAGCCTGGAGTGAAATCTGAGGAGTTCTTGTCGATGTGTATGAATACCTGATGGGGGGCAGCTCTATCCACATATTATATAGACAGAAAGAAGATGGAGCCACTTTCTTCTCAGTGGTGCCCAACGACAAGAGGTGGTGGGCACAATCTGAAACACAAGAAATTCTACATGAATGTAGGAAAAAACTTTTCTTTAAGTAGTGGGGGGGAGTCAAGCATTGGAATGGGCTGCCCAGAGAGGCGGTGGAGTCTCCACCTGTGAAGATATTAAAAATCTGGCTCTGCACAGTCTAAGCAACGTGGTATGGCTGCCCCTGCTTGAGCAGGGGGGGGTTGGACTAATGGATCTCTCAAGGTCTCTTCTCCTTAGTGACTCTCATATCCTGGGATAGAGAAATAACTAGTCAATTGTATAAGCTTCTGCATTATATTTTATATAATTTTTGTTCAGGTCACACATGTGCTAGAAAATTGGTTTGAAATACAAGATGAGCAAAAAATGCGTAAACTGTAATTTGAAAGGAAGAAATCTGGAAGAGGTATGAGAGATATGACAGAATACTCTGAATCAAGGACTGTAATCTTCAGGTAACGGATAGTGCTATTTAGGCTAAAATGCAGTAACCAAGTTGAAAGTTGATATGAATGTAGCAGTTCTTAAAATATGTGAAATGAGATTCAAGAATAATTTTCCTCTTAGACTGTGAGATTTTAGCTGGTAAGAACTGTCTAATTTGATCAAAATGAAGTAAAATTTCACAGAAAAGCTGAAGATCCTTCTAACTTACAGCTCAAACTCCCCTGTTTTGAGCTATGTTTGAGAATACAGAAGTATTTGAAATGGTCAGTAAAAGGACAATGGATGTACTTTTCTCAGTGTTGTCCTTGGGAACATCACAGATTATCCATGGAAAAATTTAGCCTTTGTAAAGCACAGCAAATCACTGCAATAAATTATATCCCAAAGTGTTTTAATAAGCTGAAAATATGAAAAGAACTGTTGCACAACCTTAATTACTGGCAGTGTCACTAGACTTTCTATAATGCAGTTCTATAATGTTTTTAAATCAAATAATAATATTTTGTTAGAGCAAGATGCATAACTGTATGAAGTGGTAAGAATTGCAGTATGTAGTAGGATAGAACTATTTAATGTGTATCACTAGTGTTCAGGACACTTGAGGAAAATAATTAGGTTTATTAGAAGGACTTTTGGTTAGCTAAACATTTGTGCTTGACAGGATTTGCATAAACAGATACAAACTTAGAATGATTCTCTGCAAATATTCTCTGTGATAATATTTGTCTGTTAACATTCCAAGACAATGTGCTGAATCTAGGGTCAGTTCTGGTGCACTCTAACCAAGTGCTATTGAAAAGAAAAAGTCACTTTTATGCTTTTCCCTCCTTCTTGTTTTCTACTGAGACTGTGCAGCCTCTGGACAGACCGTGGCCATTTGCATATTATGAACAACATGGCCTAATTAGAGCACCCAGCAGTAGCTGGGAGTCTATGGGATAAGACACACTGAAAAAAAGCTGTGTTGTGGCTTCTTCTTTCCACACGTGTGCTGGAACTTCTGCTACTGAAAAAGCTCAAAAATAATCATGCACCTTCCCTTCCTTTTAGCCCAACCACGTTGCTGGCAGGGAGAAGGGTAGGAACTGTGAGAGAAGGAAAAGCAAATGCATATGCTCCCTCTAATACTCTCCCTGCCTTCAGTTGATTTAGGGATTTAAGGAGCCAGGTCGCGCTTTTGAGAACTTTAGGGCATTGATTTTCTCAGCTTTCTCTGCATCCCTTAGAATCCAAGTTAAATTTAGAACATCTTGAAAATAATTTAGCAATGAGCTCTCTGTTACGCAAAAAATTATCTCTGGTTGTTTTGAACCTGGCTCTTAGTGGTTTCATTTCATGCCCTGTGGTTGTTGTACTGGTAAAGAGTCAAAACTCACCCATTTTCTCCATGTCATTCCTGATGTGGCTGATCTCTGTCATGCTCCCTTTAATGTGCCTCTTTTAATTTAAGAGTGCAATCCCAGTTTACTTTATTCTTCATCCCTCATACAAAGGAGACATTCTATGTGTTCTCCAGACCTTTTGTCATCCTTGGTTATCTTAAACCTTTTGTGTACTTGCATGTACTGCTTAGGAAGAAGGGACAAAACCTGCAACTGGTATTCCAGGTATAGAAAAAACAGATTCATGGCAGAATTCTTTGTTGGCTGTTCGCCAATCATAATGTATGAAGTTAGATTTGAGAGTGTACGACTCATTATTATGACTTAATTACTTCATTCTGGGGTTTTATAGCTGTCCTGGGTGGAGATAATCTGACTCTGGCAATTTTTTTTTATTCACGGTTTCATATCTTTCTATAGCCTGTTCTACACTCAGCAGTATTTCAAATAGATCTTTTCCTGAGCTGCTCACAAAGCAAGTTAGTGCTTCCTTTAAAAGCTGTGTATTCCATGTTACTCCTGCAAAGGACTGCTCTTCTTGCTGTACTTGCTGTTTTTGGTGCCCTTGGCAGGTGTCTGCTCTGGTTGTGTCTCAAGAACAATGTAGTGCTGGTTTTACTTTAGTTGTTTCTTATTTTTCTGGTCTGCCTTACAGTGTGCTTGCACCTAATCTCCCACAGCTCATCAGACTTTCTGTTTACTTCCTTTAGACACGTCTTCAGCCTTTAGATTTTTTTTTTTTTTTCTTGCATATCATCTACTCCCTTTCCTTCCTGGCTTCCCTCTGCTCTTTCTCAAGCCTTTCCTTAAGTGGCTTGGTTCCTGAGATGGTGTCTTCAAGAAGCCACTTCTAAGGATTTAGTTATCTCAGCTCTCCCTGTGTGTTTTTTAATGTGATTCTTTATTTTTATGTCCTCTTGGATCTGAGGGCATTGTGGTGGATATTTAGAATTTCATGCCCCTGCAGAGATATTGTCTGTAGGCATGTAATTGTTGTTTTTCTATGTGGGCTGTTAAAGTGTGCAAGATTTTTGAACCAAGTCCTGCACTGCATCTTTTATTGAGGACTATCAACCTATTAGCTCCACGAAACAATTAAAAGTGTTGTTAATTTGGTCATTGTATTGTAGCCTGATACATCTTCTGTACCTACATAGAGATAGCCAAAATCTGACTTTATTGTCCTATTTTCTGCATGTGCTGCCTCACGTCCCTGAACATGTCAGAGACTATGTCACCATTCCAACAGCAGGCTCTCAGACTTCCATTCATCCTTTTTGTGTAGGCTTGATATAAGCCCTAGAGTCTGTGCTACTTTTTGAGGTATTTAGCTCATCTATTTATTTTCATTAGGCTCTCTTTAACTTACAAAAGTACCCTATTTGCTTCTGATAAAGCTGGTTGCTTTCCTTTTTCCTGTGTGTTTTGTATGCTAGCATCAGGGCTTATTCACTAGTTTCCAATATGCCCAGGGTGTTCATGCCTTAATTTTGAGCTAGATATGGCAGTGCTGTCGTCATATTTCTTATGCCTTCCAGTATTCATGTGGAAGCATGTGTACCAATTTTTTGTTCTCTTGGCACTCTGTTTAAAGAGCCAGCCTGTTTTCTTTTTTGCCTGTTTGACAGCTCCTGTCCTCTGATACTGATTGCACTGAATTTTCTCTTCATCATCTGTAACAGAGATATTACCTCATACGGTGTGGTATCTTTTCCCACATTGGTATTTTCTTAAATTTTTTTTTCTTTAAAAGCTTTCTCATGATCTTTTTTCTTAGTTTGAAGCACCAGTTGATTGGTTCCTGCTTTCTTCAGCTGAAGGTTCCTTTATTTTGATGAAGCAACCTCAATTTCTAATGATTCTGAACCTTAGTTCTGTCTTTCTGCCATATTCTGAGGTAGGTGTAAATCTTGGTACTCATTCTGATTCTGAGCAGAATGCTGTGAGCATTCAGAAAATGGCACTACTGAAATCCTGGTCTTCTGCTGAAACCTACATTTTTGTCTGTCTCAATTCAGCTATTTCTTAGGATCATGCATTATCTGCATAAAAATACACATGAGTGTTTCCTAATTGCCTTCTATCTCAGAAATACTGCTCTTGATTTCAATGGATCCCTGACTTAGGACGGATGTTAAAAACAAAACAAAACAAAACAAAACAAAAAAACCAACCCCAACCCCCCCCCCCCCCCAAAAAAAAACAAAACAAAACAAAAAAACCCCAAAAAACCTCCAAAAAACCACAACAAAACAACCTTTTATCTTTTCCCCATGGTTCTCCAACATGCACAGACAGTAAATGTCAAGTTCCCTCTAAGTGTCTTGCAGGAGAGTGACAGCACACTTTTCAGCATGAGTCTTCTCATTCTGAAGTGCTCACTTTTTTTCCTATATGTATATTGTCAGAAACATTTTGGTAGTAAAATCATCTTATTGCTGCATGAATATCTCAGATTTTACCACAGTTCACAGAGGATTATGATAATTTAGGAAAGAAGAATCTGGCCAAGGGCCTGAAGAATAAAATGAAAGCTTGCTGCTTAGGCGGACAAGGTCAGAAGAACACCTATAGAGAGAAAATAGAACTATACCATCAAAAGCTAACTTGATTCCTATTTAACTATTCTTAGTGATTTAATTAATCTTGGTCCCTTTAAAAGCTAGAAGTAAAAATACAAATGTCTCTTTCTTTTAACCTTTAGTAACCAAATAGTGACAGTTATCAGGTTTCTCCCCAGTATTAGCAATATCTCGTTGTTTCAATACCACCTGATACATAGCAACTCTCTTCTTTTTTCATGACTCTTCGGTGAAAAGAATTTGCTCAAGCTTCATTCTGAATTCTAGGTAATTATACAACTAGATATTCTGCACTGACAGATGAAAAAATGGGTGTCTTTTAACTTCATTTCCACCACTCTTACTCATGCAAATGACATGTGCATTCCTGAGGTAATGGTAGTGTGTAGGATTAATGGGAAGGATGCATGTGAATCCATCTTGTAAAAACCTGTGGGATAATGGGAAGTTTGCTGTTGCTGCTGAATGCCCTGAAAAGTTATCTATGGGAAGGGTATCTCTGGTCTCACATTTTTCTCAAACCATTTTCTTTTGTTTTCATTTATGTGATGCAGTAACTTCCTATTTTCCAGGGAGAAGGTATAACTCTTGCACTAACTTTTATCTCTTGCTCCCTTCCCTCCTTTTTATTGTGGTTGTGGAACATACTGCTTAGGAAAAACTAGATACAGTTATCAGATACAGGAAGAGAAATTTAGGACAGAAAGTATGTGAGAGAGAAGTAAAATATGGCTAGAACAGCACAAATGTCCTGAATCATGGTAGTGAATATAACATAGAAACTTAGATAACTGCAAAAGGAGCAGTAGATATGGACTTTGCAGGAGCTCTTTTTTCTGGGCTAGATTAGCCCTTTTGGTTGTAAAGTGTTTGTGCTCCTGTCCCAAGGCTTGGTCGTGGCTGAGCAGACGTTTGGATCTGTCCCTGCCATGTTATGCTGAATAGAGGGAACTCTTGCGACAGGTTGCCATTTTGCTTTTCTGTGCTCGAGGGCTTGGATAACCGTGTATTGTTATGCCCCTGGTTTCATTTCTCTTAACACCTGACCTTGTTTAATTTTAATCCTAGTGTTCAGCACTGTTTGCAAACATGAAGCCGTTATGTCTTCTGTCCTCTTGAATGTGAGAATGTCATTATGACCGTGGGTCACTTTGGGCTGCCTTGTCACCTGTGGCTGTGGAAATGAGTTACTGTAATCAGGGCCAGGTTTAGCTGAGCCCTCAGAAGCTGTGTCTGTATTGAGTGATACTTTTGCTTTTGTGGCGTTGTTTCTGCCCTTTATGTTTGCCAACAAGTTTTGCAAAACTTTTTTGGTTCTATTAATAATTACTTGAAACAAGTTTTCAGCTTTTAGAGGTTTCCAGAAGAATTAATTTACACTTGATTTCGAGAGGATTCCCTTTAGGAAATGGCTCAGGATCTCATGTGACCGTGTCAGGTTTCTACAATAAGAGAAGCTAGAGGAAGGACTCTTCCTATGCTCTGAGGAAAACAGTGTTCACAAGGGTATATCTGCAAGGCTGAATTCTGTGGATGATGGGGGCATTATGGCATGATCCCCTCCAGTCTGAGATGTCTCTGGTTTTGATAAACTAGTTGAAAATATATCACATAGGCTTGCTAATTCTTGCCGGTTGTACTTGGCTTTTACAAAAAAAGCTTTTTTTCCTATGTGTTTTAATCAATGGATATAGAGCAATTCTAAAAAGCTTTTCTCACATAGATGAGATGCAATCTGCTTAACTTGCTATCCTCTAATCAATGAGATCAAAGTGATTTTATTTCATCTCTGAAACAAAAGTTAGATAGTGTATAAGGCTTAGCAATTTGGTTAGAATGAACTCCCTGAACAAAAGAAAGGCCATACTGGGTCAGATCACATGTTTATGTGGCACAAAGCCCTGTCTCTAGCAGTGATAAAAGGGGATGCATATTTAAATATACAAAAATATAATAAATTTATTATAATATATCAAAAGAATGCACCTTCTCTATTCAGCAGTTTGCAGCTTAGAGGCTTCCTGAGTTAGTGTCAATATCTTTCTTTTCCAATGTATTATCAGCAGTGTGAATAAGGGGTTTGAAATACAAATAAGGAATGAAAAGCTGAATACCAGGTTTTAGCTACTGGTAGTCAAGGAAGATGTCAGAACTCTCCAGTTTTGAAATGAAGAAAAAGATTCAGTGCATGATGCTGGCCAAATTACAGTGCAGGGGAAACAAGGTGCACTGTCAGACTAAGCCGCTCTCTCTGTAGGCTTCATAGGACTGTTCTTTAAATAATCTGAAATGCTAGAGCCTTGCAAATAAGAGTAATGTTATTGCTGTGGAAAGGGTGCTATATGCAGATGTCTGTGAGTGGAGTTTATATTTTGTACTTTTTCTTCCATGTTAATGACTTCACTTGTGAACTGTGAGAATGAAGGCAACATCTCATTTCAGAGGAGGGAAGTTCTAGGGCTTCCCATGGCAATTTCTACCTGAGAGACTTTCTTTGTAGGAGGCCAATTAGGCTAGTGCACTTGTGCCAGTTATCTCAGGATCTATGGATGTCTACCCTACATTCCTCCAACCTGTAAAATTGACATTTCTGCTAAGAGCAGCCAGCACTACTGTGCTCCAGAATTCTGTCAGGTCCAGAATTCTGAGGTTTGTTTCCATTAAAGGGACAATTTTGAAATTGTGTTGACTGATAAAAGACAGTCTATAGGTGATATTACACATGAGGATCATTCAACATTGTCATTGGGCAGGATTGTCTTCCAAAACCCACTGAGACTGATAAATGAGAAAAAAGCATGGGCCTCAGCTATTTTCAGAACAATGGTCATCTAGTGCAGAAAATGTGAAACTTTCTAATTTCATTGCTCACTCAGCAGTTCTGAATCTGTAAAACTTCATGTTCTTTATCCCTTTTTCATCCCAGATTCTTGACACATATCCAGATACATTGGCTGGCCACCCACCTCTAGGAAGTCTGTGTTTCTATGCTTTCTCTGTGTTTGCTGTCTTTTCTGTAAGCACTGGAAAAGGATACATAGTATAATGTATTCACAAAGGTTTTTTTACTTCAAATTTGCTGTCACTTCAGACCAATATTCTTAAGAGGTCAAAATTTATTTATTCTCTGTGTAGGATGTTCCTTTTGCAAATCAGACTTAGGGTTAATAAGTGATTATCTATCTCTTAGCCCCTCCCCGTCCTGTCCAAATGAATGTTAACATCCATTGTTGTTTGAATATACAGCTGGTAGAGGCACAGCACTTAGAGTTTGATAGCTAAGTCCTGAAATGATTTTTTAAACTTTATAACATTTTTTGTCTTTATATTAATTTTAAAATACATCTTTATGACATTCAAATTTCCTGCAATACACTGTGGTAAGAATATTCTAAAAGTAAATACTCCAAGACAGCTTTTCCAGTGGTGAAATCAAAGGTAAGTACAAGTAATTCACATCTACCTATTCCTAATTTGGACAGTTGCCCATTTTCCTACACAACATAGCTCACCATATTGCCTTTGTAAAAATTTATAACCTTACTGCTCCAGGGCATACCACTTTCTGCTTCATTGCTTTCCTACCGCAGATCACCCAGAGAACATTCTACTATGTTGTATTTTCTACCGATTTGGATAGACTAGGAAATCTAACTGAAAGAGTTGTTGTCTTCAAGCATTTAGTTAAAACTTTTAAATTAGTGATATTCCCACTTAATTTCTCCTCACCCTAGAAAATGTAGCTTATTCTGATATGACTTAAATTACATGGGATTTTACCATAGAAAAACTGTTACATACTTACAATAAGTGGATAATTAAATGTGTTTGAGGGGTTTTTAAAATAGTTTGTATTTTGGGGTTTGTTTTTTTTTTTTTTTTTTTTATCACAGAATTTGTGTTTCAAATGGCAGTGATTATGATTTATATTCAGTGAGTGCTAGTTTTTATCTGCTGTTATACAAATGATTTTTACAATTTTTCTAGAGAGTTTTCCTTTTGTAATTCAAATGGATTTCTTTTATAACCAACATTGCTAGCTCCAGACTTGTTCCCTAGTTTTCATTTTTCAGGTCTTAAAATTTTCTAATTTAAGTTTGAAGCCCAACTACTAATGTCTTTAATAGGATTAGAATGAATCACCTTAAAACAATGTGCTGTTTCACATTTGCTTTTCATTGTCAACACTGAATTTTGTTGCTAGTCATAATGCTCTGTCATAAATGCTGGTTGTATGGGCATTGTAGCAATGATGCACTACTTTGCTGAAAGTATTACTTCTGAGCAATTTGTGCATATTTCAGTTAATCCTCTCCTAGTCATTGAGGTATCATTGTGACAAGAATACTTTAGTATTTTCTTTAAAATAAAAGCTGGCAAACTCTTCGGTGATTTAGTGAGTTAAGTCAGGAAAGTAAGAGAATGAACGTGCCTTTCTACAGTGACACATAAGCAAGTAGAGGCAAACTTATCTGTAGAGAACTTCTTTCAGTTCTATGACAAATACTGTTTTTACCCCCTTTTCCTGTAGAATTTAGTTTGCTTGCAAGAAAATTTTAATTAATCTAGATGTTTTCGAGCAGCATTACTCCATGTAAATATGTTCTGGACTTCACAATGATACGTTTTCTTCAAAGTAAATAAACCCTTAGGTTGTTCTTATATTATCTTTGTGGACCCCACCCATGAGCTAATCCAAAATGAGTCCTCCCTAGAGTGAGTGTTTGCATCCATACCACAGTGCTGGGACTCATCACCCATGTGGCACTGAGGCACAATTCTTCACATGTTTCATATCCTGGGTAGTGAGAGGATTGTACCTGTGTACCTGGTTGATAAGATGTGCATTTTTGTGCCTGGCTGCAAGTGAAGAAGTTGCAAGCAACCTTTGGGTTCAGGGGAATAGAAATACTTTGGAAGGGGAAAACTAAACTGAGAATGTATGCATACTGCCTATCTGAAGGGAACCCTACAGCAAATGGGGCTGAGAGTTGTGCTTGTATTTCCTGGGAAACTCAGCCAAATTTTCAGTCCTTGCTCTAAGCTGGTTGGATCACTTCAGCAGTGATCCCAGGATTGACATTAGAAGTTTAGCAGTACAGTGAATCAGGAAAGCAGGACTGGAACGTGAATCACAGAATTAGCCAAGTAAGTGTTATATTTGCACATTTATTATAATCTTATTCTGTGTCTCAGAAAACAATGGTTCTGGAAAGAGTATTGAGGGAACCAAGCAACTGTGATCTGCCTGTGCAATATTGTAATAAGAAGACCTAATCCTCAGATGTTGAAACAGGGAAACACTGTGAAGGATTGAGAAGAGTGCTTGAAGCATATCAGAACAGAAATACTGATTCATTTGTCTATCATTGTAGAAGAATGTTGAAAAGTTGAAAAACAGAAACAAAAATTACCTTCACTTTGAGAAGTCTAAGAGAGTGTAGGATCTCTGTTTAATTAAAGTTTCAAACTGTGATAAGAACTTTAAGCAATTTATGAACTCTGTTCATAGCTGTTGCACAATAGTAGTACAACTTTGTTTTCCTGAGTCTTCTTTTGTGTTAATCAGATACCCATCTTTACAGGACATCATTTACTCTTGTGGCTATGAATATTCCAACCAGTCTCCCAACAGGGTAAGGGAGGAAGAGAGAACAGATGGGATTTAAATAGTACAGCCAGATTTTAATTAGCACCTGAGTAACCACAATGCCACTAAATTATATTAAGCTAGCAATAGATTTGATCTTGCAATAGGTATATCCTGATGATGAAACAGTGCGATCAGGTTAACCTATGTCTAAGTTAAAATTTTTAAACATTGATTTAGATCTCAAAATAGTATTCCTGCTGGAATTACTAGACACACTGGAGAAGGCAAGTGTTGAACATTTTGAATGTTGAATCACTTCATGTAACTAGCATAGTAGAAAATGTTATCTGAAATGGTTTCAGAGCCATTGAACTGCATGATGGCTCCCAATGTAGCTGAAAGGTGTGGCAACAGACTTATGTCAGTGATTTGCATATATTTAGATATTTTTTATATATTGAGAAAAGCCGATTAAGGTTAAAATTTAAAATTGTACCTGGAATATAGGCAAAAGATCTTTTAAAACAATTTTCAAACAATAAAGTGTTATTTTGAACTAAGAGGTTTTTCTTTTTTTTCCCCTTGTGCATTCAAAATAATGAATATTGAATATGGTAGTTTTCCTGGGACACTTCTAGTGTACTGATAGGATTCCTGTATGGAAAGCGACTGCTCTTGCTAAGTACCTAGAAGAAGAATATAACACAATTGGAAAATATGTCTAAGGTTAAATTATTTATTTATTTATTTATTTATTTAACCACTTAGAGTGGTTCTCAGACTATTGTGCCTAACCCTACCCCCTCTCCAGGCAGTTTCATATATTTTGGCTACAGATGCTCCCATGCAATGCTGAGACAGATGTCTGGACTATAGTGCACTAGTACCTTCTCCCATGCTTTCATCTCTGTTTAACAGGAAGCTTTTCCATTGATATTGACCACCTCTGAGCAGCAAGCACATGATTGCACAGTTGAGTGACAGGATTATCAGTGGAATAATTTCTAGTTTTCAAAGGTGGTCTTATTTCAGTTTCAGATTTCTTAGAATCTTGGACCTTGCAAAATTCCAAGTAGTAGAGTAGCCTTTGAGTCATAAACTATGTTGATGGATGATATTCAATGAGAAAACACACTTCGATCAAGAAAGAGGAAAGATCTGTTTTCTAGGTTTCATGCTGCTCTGTTGCTAAAGTAGTATGACAAACCCTGTCACGTCCCGGTGTTGCATAAGGAAAAAATATTAATGACATTTAATGTTTATAACTGTTCTGAGCACACTGCCTGGTGCTAGCATGTAAGTGGTACTGTGAGAATGAGTGGGTGAGGTGCTATGAACTTACAGGATGTATAGGAAATTGGGACATAGGGAAGTGAAATATTTTGGATGTGTCAGACAGAGAAGGGTCATGGATAAATTTGTTTTTACTAATTGCTGCAGCCTTCTTTAGTGAGAATAAGTAAACAAACTAGGAGTAATCCAGCCATTGCTTTTCATGGAATTACATCAGCAGAGTACTTTTGCAGTCACAGGTACATACATAAACCTAAGCTAGTCTGAGTGATGTGCAGATTCACTTGAAAATTTATTTGTTTGCAGCATTCACCAAATGATCAAAATTATCTTGGTAGTTTAGGCACAAAGATAACTTAGTTTAAAATTTGGCAGGAAGCTATTGTGGAGAGAAGAAGTTTCTGTTTTTCGGTTGGACAACCATCCCTCATGGAAAAGTAATACCTTAATTCCACTACCCAGAAAATAAAACAACACTTTGTAATCGCCTTTCTATGTTTTTCATGTGTTATTATTATTGTCCTCTAGGACCATAATGAGAATATGGGAACTCTGTTTCTTTGACCTCATACTTAGCTATGTCTTCAAGGAAGGATGAGTTCAGAGAGGGTTATCAGAAGTATAAATAAATATTTTTTTATCTAGTGATCAACTGAGCAATTTTTCCAGGCATGCTGGCAAGGGATGGCTATGTACCTTGCCCCAGTAGTTTTCTGAGCCTGCTGTTCTCTCTTGGTGCTATAGGCCATCCTAGCATATATACTTTGCATGAAGCTGTTTGGGCTTTAATAGACCCCCCAGAGAAATCATTAGTCTTCCTATATTGTTTAGCTTGGTGAAACCAGGGCAGTTGTGCATTTCAGTTTTCATGTGAAACTTATTTTGTGAGTTTTATATGAAAACTTGGAATTAATCGCAAATAATTCTGGGAGCAGGACCAAAGTGCAAGTTTTCATTTTCTCCACTGAAATTTCCAACCACCAGGCTGCAGTCTTGCTTCTATTCATGCTTTCATCACCTAAAAATAAAATAAAATAATAAGTAACTAACTTGTGTTAAGCTTTCTTTTTAGTGTATTGCTGGGTTAGACATGTTCAGAGCACTCCTTCCAAATTGTCCAGAGAGAATTTTAATGCTGTTTTCCTCTTCTATGTATTCCAGTTTGCCTGAGTCAGGAAACTGGGAACTCAACTGCTAAGGGAGAATGTCTTCAGTGCTGTACCAAAGGAGAAAAAGCAATAATTTTTCAGATAAAGCAGGGACATGTTTAGTGACTTCAGGTTCTTATGAGGGTCTTCAGAGTAGGTTTGATGTGTATTTTTGGATCCCAGTTTTTAATTTAATGAAGAGAATGGATAGGGACTGAGTGATATGATGTTATTCCAAAAGGAGAATGATGCCTATACTACGCAGTGAAACTTCAAGAAACCATGTTTAGAATCAGCAAAAGGAAGTAATTTCCTCCACAGCAGGCATATATGAGATTCTCTGATGAAGGCTGTTATGGATAGAAACAGTTTGTACAGGTTGAAGGGAAACTGAAAACAACTTGAAGGGATAGTTCCATTGAGGATTGCTGAATAGATAACTGGATTAGGCTCAGCATATTCTGTGAGCAGAAAATAGAATCTAGGTGAATAGATAGGATAAATGTCACATATTCTTGTCCTGTTCTTTCCATTCCCTGAACATACATTTGTCGCTGCTTTTTCTGAAGAAAGTATTTCAGGGCTGTGGGGATTCTGTGTCTGCACCAATATGGCTTCACTTCTCCTCCAGTTAACATCCAGTCTGTTCTGTTTCTATCCAGTTATCTTTTTAGACCAATTTAAACAGCTTTATTGAGTAAAGATTTCAGGTATAGGCATCTGTTTTCAACCAACCAATGATTTACTTTTCCACAAAGCACTAGCTTTGTCTATCACCTATTCTCATGCCTTCATATATAATGCGTGCCTGCATTTGAGTCATGCAGGGTCAGTAGATCTGAGCTTCCTTTGCATCCCCAAAACTGTGCTTTTGTTCATTTTGGAAAACTGGTAGAGTGATTAAATTTTCTTGTAGTTTGTTTTGGATATATCTTTCAGTCAGTTGTAGAGGATCAGTAAGTCTCCAAATAAAATATGACTTGGTGAATAATTGAACACAAAACAATGACAGTAGCCTTGAAAAGGAAAAGTAATGCTTTTATTCTGCCTTTGATTTATTAATAGAAAATACCACAGAAAAAGATGTCAAAGATGTCCATGTCAAATTTAAATTTTAATATTATTAGAATTTGCTAGTTTTTAAAATAAAATGTTATGATAATGATAATGCAAGAAGAAAACATTTTCTGTTTGGAAAGCTAATAACAGATGTATCTATTCCAGAAACCAAAGAATTTTTAAAAATACTTCTGTTACTACAGGTATATTTAAAAAAAATGTGGATAGGTGTTATGATTGCTTCATCTTTACTAAATCTGTCTTTAATTTAGAAGTTAAACAGAAGTGATGGATTTGAAATTTATTTGGAATTACATATAGGAAGTGATAAGAAAACATAAAGTAGAAGGAGGGCCTTAATGCCAGATTAAAACACAATCAACATTGCCTGTGTAGTGGGCGCAGAACACAGTGGGCCACACCTCACCTGGAAGTAGGAAAATGAAAGATAGGTAGTAAAAGAGGAAGGAAACCCCTTTAGCTTGCTATGTGTGTGTGTGGTGCTGATCAATGCAAGCACAATGGCCCCTGAGATGTAGCTGCCGCTTGCTCACACACAGCGGCTCCAAAGGCCACAGGTCTCATCTGTGGTCATATGTGCCAGCCTCGTGTAGTGTCTTGGGTGTCCTGGAGAGACCTAAAAGGTGCAAAAGGGCTGTGTTTAGGCTAATGAATTGAGTGCAAAAGTACTGTTTTAAAGTATTATGAATAACAGATTGGTAATGATATGAATTGTATGGGGTTTTTTTTGTGTGTGTCTGAAGGAACTTCTGTATTCCCAAAAGCAAGGACTGCTAACCTGACCTGTATACAACTTGGAAGTTTTTGCAGAATATGTGGAAGTAAATAAAACAAAGTTTTTACAGATTGGCTTAACTGTTATTCTAAGACACACTGACGATGACATTTGTGCAGTCTGGCTCTTACTTTTTTCTTCACACTTCTTGTCAGTACAAGACACTGATGTAGCAAAGCCAACAGATTCAGAAGTCTCTCTTTGACAGTTTAAGCTGATTCAAAATTGAAGAAAATATAAGTTTTGTTTGTATATATTTAGATATGGAAAATTTAAGTCTATTGAACAATATTTCTGTATGTTCGAAGTGCTCTAGATTCATTACGCATACAAAAAAGTTACGTTGTTTTGTAACTCTTCATTCACATCTAATAATTCTGACCTCTGGTGCTCCTTAAAATGCAGGTTATTCAATTGATTAATTTTTCTGTTGGCATAATATGTAATTACCTAGAGACAGTCTATAAATGGAGCAAGATCTGAGTGCATAGGTTGAATTAGGAAAGGAATTCATGTGGAATTCAAAGATTCTGGAAAGCAAATGAGATGGTGCAGTGACAAGCATTACCAGCCACTTAGCTGCAGATATGCATCTTGCTGTTTATTTGAAGAGATGATGACCTTGGCAGAGTTTTCAAGCCTTCAGCTTCTGGGAGATGATCAGGCCTCAATTTTTATGAACATTCGTGTTGCATTTCTGTCTGGAAGGAAGTTATTTCTTCTGGAAGGTGGTTTCTGTGATGTTACAGGCACTTGCATTTTTTTGAGATAAAATTATAGTATCTAATTTTTCATACGGGGATTGTTCACAGTGATCTCTTTTGACTGCTTCTTTATAAGTTAGATTTTCGAGCAATGTGAACCTATGAAACTTTTCAAGTTTGTGGTGTTGTAGTTTCAGTCAGGAAGGCTGTTTTAACAGTGCTGCCTTGGATTAGGAGAAAGGAAGCTGATGATGTGAAGCTATTAAGTAACTTACCTAAAATACGAAGTAAATGGCTCTACTGCTTGTGTCCCATATCCTGTGTAGGCCAGATATTTTCTCTTGCAAATGCTATTGCAAGATCAGAATATCTGGTTTTTTTTTAGAAAAAAAATATTATGTTTGAAGGCTTTGCCCCAAATCAGTATTTTTATAGAGTGCTAACTGTGCTTCAGACCCTGGTTTATTTGAGTGTTTGCATCTGTAAATTTTTTTAAGCAATGAACTCCACATTCATGTTTTTAAAAATATTTAGGTCAAAAAAATAAAATACTTTCGGATGAGGTAGTTCTTGCCTCTAAATATTTTCTTCAAATTGGATGGCTTTTGATAAAAGCCTGGTTATTGCCAAGTATGATTGTGAAGTTGCTGTATCTATTAAAGGAAGAGAGCATGAAGTACAGTGAATACATTTTGTTGCTGCTCTGTAAAATGAGTAAATGTACCTAGAATGTGTTTAAAATGCTTAAGATTATTCTGTTTTCCATCATGGACTTCCATCCATGAGAGTTAAAGGTCTCAGGTAGAAGTGTTATGGCATCAGTGGTTACTGACAATGTCTGAGAGATTAGAGTAAATGATAGTTTAACCATTTGAAGAAGAAACTGCACCTGATAAAATAAAAACTGTTCAACTTTGCTGGAGTTCAAACATTGCTGCTACAGTGTCTCTTATGGTGGTTTTTTTTTTCCTTAAATTCAGAATGTAAATAATCAGTGAGAGATTCTTGTCAAAAATCAAATGCTTATTTTGTCAGTGAGGCTGTGTAAGAGCATTTGCTCCTTCATTTCTTCACAATCAACATTTCAAAGCAGAAATAGGGTGAAGTAATACGACCTTGCAGTGGATTCTCCCCCTCACCCCTTTTTAACGAGAAAGGTCATATTATTTTTACATAGCATTGTTGGATATTTATTTGAGGATAGTCCTATTAATTTTATAGGGATTATTTATTCATTGATTTAAGTGAGGATACAGTCATGCTCATCATGCAAGTTTGAGTGTTACTTTTCAGGTATTGACAAATTTCACTCAGTTTTATCAAAGGTGGTTTTATGCAGTCTGGATACCTCAACTAAAAAATGTAGCCATCGGCATTCAACATATATTTGTTTTGTCAAAAAGCAGGTCTAGATTTTTACTAGTGCTTTTATTTTTTGCATAAAAGTACATTTTATGTTATTTGATAATGAACAGTGAACAGCAAGTTAAGAATACTTTATAGGGAAGAGTGGATTGAAATGCCTGGGAAAATAAACCGTGTTTGAAGTCATTAAACAAGAATTCCCTATGGTAAAATTGTATGCTGGAAATTTTTGGAGCACGGGTTCCAACAGTGAAGTTGGAGATATCCTTACAAGTCATCAGTGTTCAATGTACATTGTGGACTGATAAGCAACCATTTTTGTATATTGCCCAAAATACTACCTGACAGCCAGTGCAGTCTTTAAACACACATGGCATCTACACTTGACTTGAAACTGCTGTAGTATTGTTAAGCATAGTCAAATTACAAAATAGGAATGAATTTAACTACTGTTCCAGTTTTAAAACTGATAAAACTGATTTATGGTATAAGCTCAATATTTGCCCTCAGTTCCAATCCCTCAATCCGCAGTTCCAATCAGCTCAATATTTGCCCTCAGTTTCTTTTTTCAGTAAATATATTTCACAGTCATACAAAGATATTCAGTGAAGATCAGTCTCTCAAAATTGGCTCACTGAAATATTTGTAAGATGCAAACTAAATTTTATCTCAACTAGAACTGTGAATATTGAAGGATAAAATTTTGAATAGAAATAGTAACTTCTGCTTCGAAATGTTTTGCTGAGGTGTACTATGTGTCAGGATCAAGATTACATAAGAGAATACATCCTAGTGCATTTGAAGACTGAAATGGGGGGGTAGCTTGTGATTAGTCATGGATAATAAGCATGTTCTTTCTGCGTGGTGCAGATTTTGCAGGCTGAAGTTCATATTACAGCTATGGAACACTTCTGGTTAACGATGATGGTGGAAAGCAAGGATGAGCATTTTTCTTCTTCAGTAGCAGATGCAGGCTTTCAATAGTAGTATGAATAATAATAGGTATTCTTGTAATTTGATCTGCTCATATTCAACTTCCTCTGGCAAAATGAAACATTGGCATACAGGGATTGCTGCTGTATTGGAGAGAAGTGCTGAATTGCTAATCCCACTATTTTGTTTGCAGCAATCTTTTAAATCCTATCAGAAACTACCCTTAACTGAGGAAAAATTCTTAATATTAATATTATGGATGAATAGTTTTTGATGTGTCACAGGTATTGAAATTATTTTACTTAAGAATATTATATTCTAGATAAATATTTTTCTTCTAGTAAAAGAAGCCAGGACTCAGTGTTATTGTGAAATTGAGTCATAGTTTTTGTAGTACTTATTTATATTATTCTTTGTCAATATTGGCTAATCACAAATATGCAGAAGTTCCTCATAAGTAGCTCATCTTGCACTTGTTTTTATGCATAGAAATGTGTACCAAAGTGAATGGAATCTTCTCATAAAAACTTCTGAAAAGCAAAATACTACTTGATATTAAGCAGAGACCATTTTTCTTTTGAAAACAATGAATCTTTAGATAAAACAAAATTATTTCTTTTTGTATAATAAATAATTAGTATATTTAGTATACTACAGTTAATAGAAAATAATAGTATAATACAGATAATAGGAAATAAATAAACTGTGTTAAAGGTATACGTAGCCCATGGTGTATTTGATTCAGTTTCATCATGAGAGTTTACATCCTTTCTGCTTTGGCTCATTGAGTGCACTATTAAATTAATCTAACAGTTTACTGCTGCTGAACAAGGTGGTCTCCCTCTTCATTCTCGCCATGTGCTCCTGCAATTTCTCCTAATCTGGCTGAGGAGCTGCATCAGTGTGATATTTACCTTTCAAAAACAACAAGAACTTTTTGCTAATGTCAGTCTCCAGACTAGAAGCATGAAAGATGCAGGAATGTGAAGGCTGGAGAAAGGATATGACCACTTTTGACAAACAGTTCACTGCTAAATCACTTGAGCTGTATGGCAAAATTATTCTTTTTAAAACTCTGAGAAGCACGAACGATTGACTTTACAGGCTGGCTTTCAGGAAGGTGAATTCCCTGAATATTGGAGCAGGCGTGTGTTTCCTATGCGCCTTCCAAAATCTCCCTTGACCATTTCAGATCAGAAGTGCCCAACAACTCACTGTGTATACTCAAGTCATGCTGAAGCTGCTGGGAGTGAGGCATGCCAGGCTTCAGCAGTCTGCATTGCTCTTGAAATTTGTCATCTAAGAGGTAGATTGCAAACCAGTTTTTTGGATCAAATGTGAAAGCCAGGAGCTTTAGCTATAAACATAAATCAAATACATGCAAGATGATTTCTAGGCAGCTGGACCAGTTGTCCTGGAATAGCTTGCATCTATGCTAATAGTTTCCACAAAGCAGTAGATGAATGAAAACTAAGTAGTAGTAATGGTTCTGTAATTTTTTAATGTCTGAAGCTCAGGAGTATTTTGGGGCAATGCTGTTTGGCACATGCCAAACTTATCTCATGAAATATTACAACAGTTTATAGTACAATTGCAGAGAATCTGAAGGTCTGTCCTATTTTCAGTAGGTTAAAAACAGCCTTGAGCTTTACTGACCAGTAGCTCATTAACAGAAGTGCTTTCCTGAGGAAGATGCTTTCAGCATCTTGATTGTCACTTCTTCATTTCTTAGCCACCTCTGATGAAGATGGGTGACACTGGGCACTGCATGCTAGCCTCCTTGCAGGGGCTCCAGCCTTCCTGGTGCCATCCACGATGTCACCACATTGATTCTGTAGTGTGTCACCAGCCCCTATAGCTCTAATGATGCCAGGACTGTTTGTACTCAAAGGAGAAGAATCAATAGAGTCTATACTACTGAGTATTTTTATTTTTTACCAAGAGGCTTTTCTAAGCTATACCTATGCTCTTTGAAGGAGTGAAAGAATTGTGCAACATCACTGCCTGAATTAGTTGGTGGTTATTAGTAACTTGGTGTAGAAGGCAGTGTAACTGTACTAGCAATATGCTGTCTTGTGAGACGGGTTAATGATTCAGAGCATGGCACCTCACTAGCAGCAGTGTTTCTTCACATTTCAGTGGTGAGTCAGGTAAAGATGGCTTGGGAGTCTCTGTATCAGTTGTCTCTGTACAGTACAGATCTGCCCTTTCTCTCTGTCATGCTGCACAAGTGGTGCATTGCTGAGGTTCTGACTGTGGCAAGAGCTCCTTTAGGAATTACTAGGAATAATCCTTTCTCTTAGTTGCACAATAAAAAATTAAATTTATTGGTATTTCTCCAGTGACAAAAAAGTAGCTTAAAAATTCAAATTAATTTACCACAGGTGTAAGAGGTCTCTGGACAGCAGTGTTTGCTGCTTTTAAAGGTTTTGCAACTGTAACCTCAATTCCCTGGAAAAATGACTACTAGTTAATATTAACTCTGGTTTTCCTATAATTGACATAAAATCAAATATCAATATTCATAAATTTGACATTTCTAATGGCAATGATTTTTGTTTATTCTTTATGATTTTGTAGTTCATTAATAATGACTTCTGTGGCTTGTAGACCATTGTGCTAAATGAGTACGTGGAACTTTCTATTTCACTCACCCCTTATGGATAGGAAATCTGTTGATCTGATGGACTCCTGAACTTATAGAAGAGCCTGTATTGCAAAAGAGCCATTTCATTAAATTACTGATGGCTGTGTTTCAGAAAGACCTCCATCTTGTTGCACAAAACAATGAAAATGGTGGAAGAACAAATAAAGATAGGGGAATGCTGAAATAATAAATAACTTTGACCTTTTTTCCCCCGTCTGTTGGCATCTAGTTACTTCCTTTGATCTTCCCTGCCTTAAACAAGCTAATATCTGCCAAGAGAGTGCAACTGTTACTGAATCACTAAGGTCCTATTTGTTCCGCTTGACAGATGACAATGCATTTTTGTCTTTCTACAGAAGCATAGACTTTGAAAGTTTTCTCCAGCAAGAAGCTTGGGTTTTCTCCAATACTAGATTTCTTTTTTCTTGCTTCCTTTTTTTTTTTTTTTTTTTTTTTTTTTGGTGTGTGGGTTTTATTTCCCATCTCGTTGTGATGGTGCAATGCTGATGACTGTGTCACCATTTTCTGTGAGGTGCTGGTTAGACAACACTGAAATTGTGTGATTTTGCTGTTGCTCATGATTGTTCTGGCAAGAACAGAATGCTTCAACAACTATAGCATATGTTGATGCTTCAGTTACATTATGGTTAATTTGTGAGTGTCATTTGTGATTGCTCTCTTTGTTGTTTCCTGATTTTTTGAGCAATTGTTGCTAGTGCTAATTCATCAGTTCTGTACAGGTTCCTTATATTTGTAAATCTTGAATTGTGTGATAGCTTGATCAAAAGGTTTTATATTTAGAGTTTAGAAAACAGACCTGTCTTATTAAACAATGCAGCTTTAAAACAGAAGCAGGAGAAACATTACCAGGTCTATTTGATTTTTGTGGAGAAATTTAGACACTTGTTCTTTAAGGGTGCTGCATTTAGTCAGTGATATATTTAAATCCGGGCTATTGAGTAAACATTCTTTGTTCTAAGTATACCTTGTACTTAGCACAACAAGAACCTAATTTCTGATGGTGATCTTAGGTGCTCTTGAGTACAAATAACAATCACAATAGAACTGAATGTTTCGCATTGGTTTTTCATTCAGATTCCATTGACCGTTCTTGTAGGTTTGTTAAGTCAGTTTCAAAATTTCTTCTCTGGAGTAAAGAGGATATGTTTTATCACAGAACCAGAATTATATAAAGCTTGCAAGACCTTCTCAAAAAATGAGATATAACCTCTGCTATTTTTGAATTTCTCCGATGGTTGGAGATGATGTGTGTGTGAGGATCAGACTTAGGCCTTGTTCCAGGAAAGCACTTAAACTCATAATTTAGCTCATCGTGATCAGTTTCCCTGGAGTCAACAACTGATTCAAATTATCATGGAAGATATATAGCACAGCCTTATTTAGGAGTATATATTTAATACAATCCCTATCAATTTCTCTAAAAAAAAAAAAAGTAAACATATCAGAAAATGCCTTATAAGGATTAATTTCAAGATCTTTCAGGTCGTGCGTGTCTTCACTATGTCTGTTGTGGAAGAAGCCACTAATTAGCTCCAAAGTCCATCCTTTAATATAGATGGTACATTTCTGCTATTTAAATGGAATTGTGTCTTCTGAGGGAACCTCTTACTGAGACTTCTTTTGTAGAAGGTCTGAAGTTTTGTTAGAATTAAGAAATATTTTTTTAACTGCTGATAGAAAATTTTGAGAAGTAGACCAGAGCAGACAACACATCTCCAGGCTACAGAGGCTTGTTGAATTAACTCATAGCATTTTTCCCTACATCTACCATACTTTTATCTCTAGAATATTGAATTTGCTGCTTTGCTTGGGGTCTGCACAGGACAATTGCAGCCAGTACCTTCCCTGCAAGACAGGGTAATTTTTAAGGAACACTTCCTGTCTGACTCTGTTTTTCTAGAGTATGGTCCAGAGGGATGACTAATGGCAGCAATGAACCACTCAGGTGTGCCTGTAGCCATGTCTGGTCTGGTAGTGGCAATAACAAGTTCTTGACATCAAGGAGAGAATACAGAAACATGTATAGCAACACTGATTAGTTCAACAACTGATACTCCTTGTGGACTTTTCCTCTTGGATTTTAGATTTGTAAGAATAGGCCCAAAGGTAAACTGAGACACCTTCCTTGTGTGGCACTGGCAACAGTCCAGTGGCTCTGTGATAATCTCTGAGTAGATAGGGAGAACCTAAGGCATGCAAGAGGACTTGATGTGCTGATTGCAGATTATTCACAGGTACATGTAGGCATGCTGCAATAGCAGAGATTGATTGACAGTGATTACGGGAGTGAATAAAGCAAATCCATTTACCAGAACATGCCCAGAAAGTGAGGGACTTTTGCTAACAGTGTCTGGTAGATAAAAATGGGATGCTGAAAGCAGCAAAGCTTTTCCAAGTAATTTGGGTGAAGAGTTCTCTTGGCCTCAGGGTCACAGTAAATGTAACTGCTTGAGGTGACAGGGTTAGCCTCATCACAAGGACCTTTCTATTGGAGGATCAGCTTCTAGGGAGGAAATGGGAATATGTAAATGTTAAAACCAAATTTGGTGTATTTGAATACCATTACTGAAGAGAAATGAGTGAAGAAACTAGGTCATATCATAAGATTGATTTTGTACTTTCTTCTGTTTTGTGGTTAGGGGCTACTTTCTAAGTACTTGGACTCTCTGGTCACTTTACAGGTACCTGCATCATATGTATGTATGGAGAAACACTGACACAGGGAACTAATGACAGTTCAGAATGAGTCTTTTGGTAGACATAGTTATCTCCATCGAAAAAAGCAGTTGGTTTTGTCTTGTGGAAGCCACAAAAGATGGCTGATTATTTATCACCAATGTTTCAGTGAGTGTTCAAACATAGGTGTGCCATTGACTACTGAGAACAGGTGGGCCCATTGCTAAGGCAATGGGCAGCAAAGGTATTTTGGATAAGGACTGGAGTAGTTTACAGAAATGCTGAGAAGATACAGTGAGGCCAGTAGAATTTTTTTCCTTCCTAACTCATGAAATGTGTAAGATCTTGAAATCAGGCATCTGTGGAAAATGGGGAAATAGACCATGATCACCAAGGTAATTAATCTCTTCTGAGTGTTTTGGTGCAGATCTATGTATTAGGCATGTAGAATCAGGGAATAAATTGGAAGGGATATCAAGGTACCATCTAGTCCAAACCCCTGCTCAAAGAAGGCTTAAATCAGACTACTCAGGGACTTGTCCAGTTGAGTCTTGAACTCAGAGTTGAATCTCATCCTCAAAGGAGTTCCAGCATCTCTGGACAGCCCATTCCAGTATTATATCATTCCTAATGTAAAAAATCATACTTAATATCTAATCAGAATTTCCCATAGCCCATCTTGTGTCCTGTTGTCCCTTGGACTGTCGCCATGCACCTCCAAGAAGTGTTTGTCTCTGTATTTTCTCTGTATTCTCTGCTCAGATGGTTGTAGATAGCAGTAAGGTACTACTGAGTCTTTTTTGCTTACAAGTTAAGAAGGCCCTGCTACCTGAGCCTGTCCTCATGTATCCTGGCCATATCGGGATGTCTGGAGCTTAGGAGGACTACAAGGATGCCATGAGGTTATGCAGGGAGCAAATTGGAAGGGCCAAAGCCCAAAGCCCAAAGCCCATTTATGCCACCATAAATGAGAGTAAAAGATGTTTCTCTAAATACAGCCACCCCTGGCTGGCGACCAGTCACAAATGCTGTTCCTCAGGGTTCCATGTTGGTGCTGGTCCTGTTCAGCATCTTTGTTGTTGATTGAATGCTCTCTCAGTCAGTTTGCAGATGACACCAGGCTGGGTGGGAATGCTGATTTGCTTAAGGATAGGAAGGCTCAGCAGGGGAATCTGGACCCACTTTCATTCCTTTAATCTCATAAACAAAACTTGAGAGTTTTGTTTGAGAGATTCACCACATAAATGAATTCAGCAAGGGTCTTATTTCTGACTCTGTTTTGGAGCTCAGGCATGGGAAAATTTGATCATTTTGAAGATGCCTCACCCTTAAGCCAATTGCAAGATATCCAAAAAATAGTTTTCTTGCTAGACTAATGCTAGTGATCAAGGTGATCAGTCAATCCATTCAATTTTTCTCTCAACATGGGATACTAAGCTACCATTTTGCATTTCCCAGCTCATTCTGATTTCTACGTAAAGCTAAATCTGTTAGAAATATTCTTTTAGGATGATGTGTTTGTTATTAAGCATGGAATGTTGCTTAATCTTAAATCAAGGTATCATTGCTTTTCTACCAGTGAACATCCTTGCTCATGAGTAGTTAACATTTTGTGTAGGAAAGCAGAGAAATGTTCTTTTTTGCTTTTATCTTTCTGCATCCATGAAAACATCTACTAACTCTTTGAAACATTAGTATTTGCTAATATCTTTTGAGTTTGTCCAGAGTACTCAGGTATTTTGGCCCATTTTACGTATGTAGTAAGTCATTTATTCTGTATGAGTCAAGCAGAATTATTTAGTTTTATCCTCTCTCATCTTTGAGGTACAAAAACTGAAAAAAATGCACAAGCTACTTATATTACAGGATGTCTTCTACTCCTTCAGAAAAGGTTATATTTTAACATATTGTTTTCTAATGCTGGATTGAAAAGGGAGATGGTGTCCCATTCTGGTTTCAGGAAATTCAGTCTGTACATCTGGGGTCTGAAATTCAACCTTGTAACTGACACAATAATCTGCACTTAATCCCAGACTATTACTCTGCCCCAGAAGAGTAATGAAAGGGGAAAACATTCTGTATTTATACTAGTTTGGACTCTAGCATGTCATTCATTCTTTTGGTAAGTTTCGTGCCCAGTCGAGTCAGGACTAAGATCTGAAAGAGGGGAGAGCAGGCTCAGCCAGGAAAGAGCTTTTAGAAATCTTAACTCTTAAAAAACTTGCAATTTTTTCAAGGGTGGAAAAATTGGCCAAAGGTTGATGGAGTTTCAGAGGAATAGCAGAATGCAGTTCTGTGACACAGTGTTTCAGCTCCCTCCCAGATACAGAGATCCTGCTCCAAACTCCTTATTTGCTGCAGCAAAAGGATTTCTTGTTTGAAAAAAGGGTTTCTAGAACTCTCTAAGGAGGAAAAAGCAAATATTTTCCTTCCAATTGGCTCAGGTACTTCCAAATTGTTATCACTGAGCTCATCACTGACACACAAAATTTCCAGCTAAATGACTAAAATCTTATAGTATCATAAATAGATATAAACAAAGTCTTAGTCTCATAATACTTAACTGAAAAGATGTGCTAACATCCTAGCCTAATATTTCTTGTGTTTGCACAGATAATTTCAGAGTATGTAATAGGTCTTCCATACAAATTACAGGTAAAATTGAAGACATATTTAAATGCTGTAAATTAATAAACATATGTGTGGAATAATTGTATTCAACAGTTCCCCATTTGCAATAAGAGCTCTTTTGACCAATTTTTTTTCAAAGCCTCTACTTACATTTGACATGTGAAAGCAGAAGCTCCCCTTTTAACAGGAAAACCAACCTAACCCAAAAATTTAGGGTTAGAAATCTTAGGTGTAGCCTTTTGGTGCCATGGCTAGTTCTAGTGAGTTATTTGGGAGGAGGGGAAAAAAAAAGCATACATCTTTGTATCAACTTATAAAACTAAATGTTCAAAACTTCCACTAACAGCATGAAGTACTTATCTCTCCTTAGAGCCTACGGAATTTTTAAGCATGCCTCATTTGCCTAGTGGTATCAAGAGCTTTAATTTTTGTATTTTTTCTTTCCCCAGAGAAGATTTATAAGGCAGTGGGGTAGATGGTGCTGTTCTCCAGCTGTCTGTCTTGAGGAGTTTCCTCATTGGACTAAACACAACATAATTTCTCTGTAATGTTACTGTGGAATCTTGGAAAAACATAATGTTCCTCCTGTTATGTACAATAGATTCTTCTTTAATTGCAGCAGCTAAAAAAAAACCTTCTATCTTTATAGCTGTGGAACCAAAGCGACAAAGTTTATGGTCTTTCACTGTCAGCAGGTTTATGGAAAATTTATAGTATGTGCTCTGAGTTTACCATTTTTTGTTGCAATACTTACTAAAACTAGTGCTGAAAAATGCCTGTTATAGAATGGGGTTTTTCTGTCTTTAAATTTACCTATAAATTTAATAGCCTTTGTGTATATTTCTATATTTAATTTATACATAGAAATGTATGTATATACTTTGAGTATATACTTTTGCATACTATACTTCATATAGTATTTTTTGGTTTCTCTCCTTTTCCCTCAAACTTTTGTTTTATCTTGTCCAAAATGCAAAAATATGTTCAGGCTGTTTCTTTTTCCTTTAAAATTTTTTTAATCCTATAAAATGAACTTATTTTGTTACCATTCTCTGACTGCCTTTCAGGACTTGTAGTCCATAGAAGATTATTATGGCACTGATATTAATGGCACTGAAAATCCTCAAAATTTCTTCCAGTTATTTGGAGAAGATAAAATAATATCTTCTAAATTTTTCAATTATCTGTTTTCTTTTTTCTGTTTCTGAGATCGCTTCACTGTTTCCACAATACTTGCCATCAGTGGAAGAAGGCTACTTCTGGGTTTTTTTTAAGTTATGTTCCAGTTTAGAAGTGTTGGAGTGATGATCCAGTTGAGGCAAACTGCAGTATGCATAGTCTGCTAACTTAATCTGATCATGGTTGTCATTTGTCAACAAATTAAAAAAAAAAAAAAATTGATACAAACTATTCATCAATTAATCAAAATAAGCAGAATTTGCCTTTAGAAACATACCTAAATATTTTTCAGTTGTAAATGATGCTAGTTTAATCACAGAGCAGCAGAAATGTGATTTAGTTTTAATGTATCTGCATTTGATATTTTGTTAATGTAATCAGAGTAAATTCCCCACTTTGGAAAATCTGAGTTGAGCACTGGAACTCTGGCCTACCTAGAAAAGGAAAACAGGCTGAAATCTTTAAAAGGGGAACACAGGATTTAATCAGTCACTTTCATTTATCCAAACTATTAATTTCTCATTTCCATGGAAAGTGTAGTGCCTGAGTCCTCACTGTTTCATGCCAGCTAATGCTCATTAAAAATCCCTCTGTATGAAGATGCAGTTTCTGCCTTGACTTTCTTTGCTAACATGTCTGTAGTGCTTCTCAGTTACAGTGGACTAGTCCCTCCTACTTCTTCAATATTCATTAAATTGCGCTTTCTTTCCTTCCTGTGCAGGCATAAATCTGGATGGATCAAAGCCAAATTTCATTTGTATATTCCCAAACTTCAGAAATATAGCAAAACCCCCAATCTATACCTGATCTCAAGTTAGCAAACCTTCAGATTTTGTAGAACCAGCTCCTCTCTATTTTTATATATCTATGTATCTCCTGTAATATGTGCTCAGCAACTCCAAAACAATATTAGACCTTCATTAAGGTGAGAGAAATACATAGGACAGCTTGGCTGCAGCTGAATACACAATAGTTGAGAAATTACTAGATCTGAGAATGTAGATTTCCTCATTTTGAACACATCTGTCTAGCACTGGAAAGGAAGGTGCTGCAGCCAATTCATGTTTTTATTTACTCTCTCTTGTTACTACATGTAATTTAAAACAAAAAACCCAGAGTGAATGAGGCAAGTCCTTCTGTATGAGATCTGCATAGTTTTCAAGGCATACATGGTGTGGGATTTAGAAAAACCAAGTCTTTGCATAGATGTTTTGCTAAAGAGCAGTAAATATCATTGCTAGATCCTGTACCCATTCCCATACTCCAATATTTTCATATTCTAGAGCATGTAAAATCTGACATGTAATAGATCAGATTAAAATGAGTGGTAAGTCCTGAACTTTAAGCACAAATACCAGGTTTTAGAAAACCTAGATCTCATTTTTTGAGAGGCGAGTCCACAGGCGGGTGCACCTAATGCCAGCTCTAAAGCAGGGTGAAGTAGCGGTGTTTGTTAATTTGGAGCAAACAGTTTTTACCATGTAGGACAAGAAAGAAAACAACCCTCTAATAACTTTTTGCATTTCATAGTTTCTTTATATCTAAAAATCCCACATAAAGTAAGCAGAATCAGAGTCTGATTTTCTTTTCAGTGTAGAAAAATAAAAAGTTCAGCTTCTTCATGGGATTTGGCTTGACATGCCCCCTACCTCACCCTTGCCCTTTCTTGCTCTCTTGCTTTTCTTCCACCGGAAGAGTAAGTCAGACATTACAGGATGCTGTCACAGAGGTTCTCAGCCAATCCCCAAGATCTTGTTTGTGGCACTCACTTTTTTTTCTCTCAAGATGTGTATGAGGCTGTGTGCTGCATGGATACTGCAGCTGTCTATTGCTGAGCCCTTTCAGTGGGAGGACTGTGGCTTGTGGAGAGCTGCTCAAAGGGTCCCTAATTTAAACGGGACACAGCAGAAGTGATGGTGGTTCAAGTTAACCCTACAGTATGTTCAATGCTGTTTACATCTGATGGAAATTTTAAATATTTGACTCCCTGGAAACACACTACCTCCCAAAAATAATTAATGAGGTTCTTAAAAATTGCATGTAAGAAGCACAGGGCACACTTAGAAGTTAACTTTTTGTTTGCTCACTTCTGTTTTCCATCTTCTGCATAGCTATTACACTGGAACATTTTATTTCATGTCAATATATTAGTTTTAACAGAACATATATATTGGATAATGCTTTAGATAAAAATTCAAGGTCTATTTTGTAGCACACTATAGAAGTGGATACTTTTTATGGCAGGTAGATTCACATTGATTCTCAGATTATGCAGCTTAATAAGAGATGATGCCTTTTCTATGTATTTCAAAGCACAAAATGTGTAAGGGCGACTGACTCAAACTTGTAACTGCCATTCATTTCAGCCTGTGCAGCCCTGCAGCCTGGCTGCTGAGAGCTGTGCTTACTTGCTGTTTTGTGAGTCTCTGCAGATGCACGGTCGCCCACTCTAAGAGAACATGCACACACACTTTTTTTTTTCTCTCACACTGTCTGGCATACTTTCAGCACAACTCTTCGAAGACTTTCTGAACTGCTGGGTATGGTCGTCTGATTATTATTTTTTTAACTGGGAACATGTTTAGTCCAGTGTTATTTAAACAAGCTTATCTCTTTGATCAAAGTCTACAATCTGAAATTTGAACAGGGTAGGGAGGGTGGCTGGGTGGGTGAGGAAATATATCAAGTACATAGTTATGCGTGTGCTGATGTCTCTGTGCCTGCAAAGGTAAAAACATATATTGCTTTAGAATATTCTTGCAAATATGAAAAACTTTGGCTATTTTAGTTGAAGTTCTAAACGCACTGTATTATTTCTAAAATAAAACTGGTTTTAGTAAACTTTTCTTGACACTTCTAGTGACCTGCATTTTCAGTTTCTTGGGTTTTTTGAAGGTTGAGCCAAATAACTGTGGATTTGTTTAAGTATAGCATAGGCTTTGCTAGTATTCAAAGCACACTAGCTGGAGCCCATATATTAATGCATTTACGGTTGACATAAGCCTACTTCATTGACTGAACCACAGACCACAGCAATGAAGCTGGAGAGCTTGAAACAGTTTCTGGAGGTTTTCATTTAGCTCGTTCAGGAGAACTGGTTTGTGCGAAGTTAAAATTATATGGAATGAGATTGCAAGAAGAAGCATGCATGCCACACCTTTTCATTATGTTCTCTCTTTTCCTTATTTTCTTTTCTAAATATAACTTTGAGAGGCATGTCAGGGTTTTTTTTTAAGATGATCCTGTTTGATTATTTTAGATTACTTGATTTTTTTAGTCTGATTTCAAAATTCAAGTTTGCTGGGCTTTTGTTCACAAGACTAGGAAGACTATATTCAATTTATATATCATGCAATCAAATAACCATCTCCTAACTGTGGCAAAATGTGAATGATGTTTATTTCATCGTTTTATAGCATAAAAAGAAGGAAGCATAATTTTCTAGGCTAGTCTAAAGCTTTTCCTTGCTTTTAAATGTTATTATAGTACTATAGTAACTGCAAGTTGCTGTTGCTGATGAAAGTATATTGCAAATCTTCTCTTCTGCATAGGTATAATGCACACTTTAATTTTATTAGGTGGCTTTATTGACTGGGGCTTGCTCCCTACACACCCAGATACACAAACAGACACAGAGACAGACACACAGACGCGTGCTTGCACACACACACACATACACACATTCTGCTTTCCCTATCTCGGTTACAGCACAGTCCTGCCCAGGGTCAGTATAATGTACACATTACATATTTCTAGCAAACATGAAAATGAATCAAACAGGAGGAGAGATAAGCACAGATAGATTGGAGCCTGCTGAGGAAATAAAAGGCAGTAGGCAGTAATCTGACTGACCACTGGACTAGTCTTCCTGGTTGGATTTAAGTGTTCTTTCCCGTTAGTTGCTGCAAAGCACTGTACCCTGAAGTGAAAAATTAAACGATCAGTAAGAATGAAGTAACATTTAGACGGTCAATTCTTTGGTATAACTCCAGAACTAACTGCTTCTGAAGTGATGTTTAAACCAACGTCGGCACAAGGCAAAGGCTCCTGGCTCACAGCCAGCACCTTGTAATGCATATTAGCGCAGATGAGGAGTTCCTAAAAGTTAGAGAGAGGGAGAGGGAGGGAGGAAGAGAGAGAGAATGTGCATTTTCAGTGCTCACTCTGCATTTGTTTGTATCCTCCTCCTTGCCAAGATTAGAGGATTACCTGTGTAGTGCTGCTTTATTATGATTTCTGCTGAGCCTCAGAATAGGTTCTGGTATTTTTTTTAGGTGGACTGCCAGCTGCCGATCTCGCTGTTGACAGTAAAAGCAGATATGTTCCTTGCTCACTGCCATTAGTACTGACCATGACCCTTCACACCAAAACCTCTGGAGTTACCCTGCTGCACCAGATTCAAGGCACTGAACTGGAGACACTGGGCAGACCTCAGCTGAAGATTCCCCTGGAAAGATCGCTCAGCGACATGTACGTAGAGACCAACAAGACAGGAGTTTTTAACTACCCAGAAGGAGCCACCTATGATTTTGGTACTACGGCTCCCGTCTACAGCTCTACTACGCTCAGTTATGCCCCTACATCGGAATCTTTTGGGTCCAGCAGTCTGGCAGGATTTCACTCCCTGAACAGTGTCCCACCAAGCCCGGTGGTGTTCTTGCAAACGGCACCCCAGCTGTCGCCCTTCATCCATCATCACAGCCAACAGGTACCCTATTACCTTGAAAATGATCAGGGCAGCTTTGGGATGAGGGAACCTGCTCCTCCAGCCTTCTACAGGTAAATGCTACAGAAATTTTTCTTTCTTATTTAAGCAGATGACCTGAGGAAATTAGAATGTAGAAATCTGTTATGCCCTAATATTTGCTTTTGTGTAAAGGAGCATGGGATTTAACTGAATCATCGATGATATCTAGACCATAAGAAATAGCGTAGAATAAAACAAACTGTAATTCACAGCCCACTGTGACTGTAAGCTGTAAATTTTGAAAACCTGTGTAAAAAACCCATCAGATAATGAGTATAAATATTTCCTGGGAAAACATGAAATCATAATTGATTAAAGAATGGCAAATGACCTCAGTGTTGTAATGTATTATAATACTGTCTGAAGTATACTAAAAAGACTTCCACCATCACACATTTTTCAGTGTGAGTGGTTGTTTGTTCAGCTCTTAGCGGGTAGTAAGAGTATTTTTCTCCTCTGTCCTCCTTTGCAGTGTGAGAAGTGGCTTACATAGGAAGTTGTTCAGAAGCACTATATCCTTCCTAATCAAAGTGTTAGAGCTGACTCAGTGACAGTATTTTAGTCAGTAACCACCTTTCTGAGCTATCCAAAGAGCTGTGTGCATATTAAGAAGCATTTTTCATTGGAGGGTGATATATATTAACTGTAAACCTGGCATGCTGCTTTTCAAAATACAGGCTCATTCAGCAGGGTTTTTAATATTTTTGTCCCTCAGTAGGAGGTTGGTTCATGTTTTCTCTTTTTGGTCTGGAATAGAAAGACAAAAGTATCACGGAAAGGGGGAAATACATTTCCGTGGTTTAAATATTCCTTGTCAATTGTGAAAAAAAATTGCATATTTTCTTGAAGTAAGTGGCATAAATTGATAGAATTATGGCTTCTAAAAAAATCCCCCATCATCATACATACCTATATCCACGCTGTTAACGTTCTGTGCAGTGTTTATAGCATAGTTTTGTAACAGTTTATTATATTGGGCTTCACTGAATCAAACTGAACAGTTAGATGGTTTTTTTTCTGAACTCTCATTCTCTGTTGATTTGAAAGATGCAGGTGAGTTTGTTAGAAGTGTAACAAGCAAAAGTGAAAAAACAACAGCAAGTAATTTTTTCCATGTTGAGGGCCAGACTCTGCTAGACTTATTTGCACAATATAGCATGTTGCCATGAACAGCAATGTATGTTCTGAAGTCTAACTCAGCTTGACTAAGAATCTGGTAGTAAAATCTGGTCCCAGAAAAAAAAAAAAAAGATTGTACTTTTTTGCAACGGATTGGGCAATTTTGGGGAGCAGGTAGAATAAAGACTGGTGAAATGATAGATAATGGTTATGTTAAATTGTCCAGTACAGTGATCTATAAACTGAATTGATTCAAACAAAATTCTTTTTAGTGCAACCAAATACAGTACTTCCTGGAAGAATGAGTACATGTCAGAGCATAGTGATCTTGAATGATTAGCAGTGACTTGAATGTTAAACTGCACTTTGTGCTCGATTAAAAGACTTTTTTTACATGAGTGTCCCGTGCAAACCTATGGTGAAAAGTGTGTAAGCAACCTTATGTATGTAAACAAGGGAGTAGTGAGTTTGTGAATTTGAAACACACAGGCAGAAAATGTTCTATAGTCAGGTATTGTACTGCAGGAGGATTCAAACCTAAGAATCACCTAGACATAGAAGTTGCTATGGAAATAGTGTTATTTTAATTTTTAAGAAGTGAATTGAGATGAGACCATTCAAAATAAAATTAAGGTACTTTTTTTTTAGTTTAACTGCTTGAGGAAACGTGTAAGACCAGTGCTGTATTCTCCTTTTTCTGACATTTCTGATCAAGGTTGTGTGTCACCCTTGGGGATGTGTATTAGCCCTTCGAAATTGCTGAGGCTTAATGCAGCAGTAATTAGGTGAATTTATGATCTTGGATATGCCAGAAGGTTTATCTGCATACAGTGTTATACAAATGATTTAATGGCCCCTTCCAGCCATAACTCTGTGGAACACATCTTATGTAGTAATAAGAAATGTGTTTCAAAGTGCTTGCTATGATTATCTTTTGTTAACAGGCATGGTACTGTTCAAATTAAATTAATAAAAACTTCGCCTTTTTTGCTTTTCACTGTTGTGAGGTCATATTTACAAAGTTTTCACCCTCGCAACATTAAACATTAGGTCTTTCTTCTTGTGTTTTGGCACGAGCCCAATCACCAGTAGTCTGTCAAAAATAATTTGAATAGGTATTCACTGCCTAGGAAATATTTAAATGTCTAGCTGTTGGGTTTAAGAATAAGTTCTTTTAAAAACTTCCAATTTGCTTTATTTATTTGGCTAATCTCATTGGCTTCACTTGGGTTATGGGAGAAAAGAAAGTATAGGGCAGTGTAATTTGGCAAAGAATAAACTGATGCTGAAGATTGAAAGATGTCTAACTACCAAAATAGAGAGTTTCTGGAACAACCTACCAGTACGAGTAGTAAATGCAAAAAATCTTAAAACAGAAGCCCTAAAAAAAGTTATAATGAGTCATGATTAGTTTGTGATATGGCTGCCTGCTTCTATGAAAAAATATGTAACATAAGACCCAGTAAGTCTCCTCTGCAATTCTCAGTTATATTTCTGTGTAACTGAATTGTGCTATTTGACTTTTAGGGCAGAAATATTTGCATTGTATCACCTTTTTCTACTCTGAATTTGATATGCAAGTGTTGCATTCAGTGGTACGTTCAGTGTTATCTTGGACAATAAATAAACATTATAGGTTGGAGCTGAGATGATATTCCATTCGATACTTGGATAAAATGTTAATAATCTTCAGTCACAAACCTAAAAATTACTGTGTATCATAAGAAAAACTTTTAATGTCTTTTGAGTTTGTTAGCAAGTGTTCAAAATCATACTGCCTATAGACAGATATATATTAATAGGTGTATAACTGTATGTCTGCTAATTCTGAAATTATATTTTGTCTTTCAAATAGTGACTCTTCTTCCATAAGAGTTACTCCTTTGTTGTGAGATAATGGTAGGCTTCTATATCTAGCTGAAGAATATAAAGATACATGAAAAGAATGATTTTTAAAAATGCAATAAATATATTAATGTCCCTTCTGGTATCTCTAAATCATGAGGCATCAGAATTTGAGAAGTGGAGAAAAAAGGGCTTAATTAACTCAAATTGTGCTGTCTATACATAGACCTCTTTTATGTCTGATCTTGTGGCTGTTTTTATAGGTAGCCCAACTAAAATACCTTTTTCTTATCTGACAATGCCAAATTTAATTTAAAAAAAAAATTATTAATAATTTTTAGTAGGGTTTTTTTTTAGTTATTAAGTGCTGACTAGTGGTTGATAATTATTACAGGAAATCTTGTACTCGTGACTATAACAGTAAATTAACGTAAATGTTTCTTTTGTTCTTAACTGAATTGTTCTTATTGAGTTTGAGTTCAGGTAATTTCTGCTTATTTCCTCTCACTTTTCAGCAAGTTTTGTTCCACTCAGGGAAAAATCAAGGCTTCCAGTAGCTAATTTTCAGTAGCTTGTAGATTCCTACAAGCAACAGCAGAACATCCTTTTTGCTCTGCCAGTGTGTGATATTGTGTCATCCCACTGAGTCTGCACTCCTCAGATCTGAAGTAAAATCATGCACATACTTAAGGCCCTTTGTAGCCTGTCTTTGGTGCTGGTTCTAAATTCAGCCAAAAAAAAAAAAAAAAAAAAAAAAAAAAAAAAAAAAAAAAAAGACTGCACCTTCCAGCTCTCTGATGAGAAAGCTGTCTGTCCATCTGTAGTGAAGGACAGAAGCTGGGCAAATCAGTGTGCAAACAGAATAAACAGATTAATTTCTCCATCACTTTTAGTGGTTATCTTCTAATACTTAAGGCTCTATGTTTAGATTAATGTAACAAAGTATTTGTTTAGCATTAGCCACAATTATCATACTGCAATCGAGTCTGATGTTCTAATCAATATGATCACATATTGATTTAATTGATTTAATTTTAATGCTTGCTAAAATTGAGAAAGATTACAAATGTAGATCGATCCTTCTTTTGTTGTAATTCGTAAATCCATCCGTCCAAAAAAATAGTTACAAATGCATAAACTTTGTTAAACTTGTCTGATTAATTATGAATTTTTCTAGCTGTTCATGTTGAGTTATAGATAAAGAAGATTTTTTCCAAATTTTAAAACTAAAAGTGTTGAAATGAATACAAAGTTCAAAGATGATTTTTCTTTTCTTATTTTTTTTAAATGTAGCATAAAGTATTTCATAAGATGGAGTATGATGTAATGTAGTGTTTTGCTTTGCTTTTTTTGTTTATTTTTCTCTAAAACGTCAATCTGCTCAGAGGTCCTCTCTTGAACAGTCCAAGTGTTCAGGCAATTTTTTGAACACTTGGAGTGTTCCTGTTTTCAGGCTGTGTGTTGGTATCTCTGACAATTTTGCAGCAATAGATGACTGTAATAAAAGAAACAGGAAAACATGCAGTCATCTTATGGATAGTTTCTTATCTCATGGAAATGTTGTAAAGATAAGCCCATTAAGTGTTCTGAGATGCTCATACATGACAATTATGAGGAACTTGTGCAAACCAACTTTAGTGTTTCTGCAGTCCTCCTTGGAGCATGTGCTGATGTGGATCATGCTGCAAGCGTGCTTACACCATAAAATCACCAATCCACACTGTTGAGGAGGACATGTGATCTGTGACTCCTTGTGCCCCTGAATAAGGGCAGACAGTGATGGAAAGGGGTGAAAGAGATTTTATGCTTCCTCAATACTCTCCTTTCTGCCAAGGCAGGGAGATGGATCTCACTTGTTCTCTCTTCTCATTGAAGAAAACTTCATTTCTGCAGCAGGTTATATTTTTTGCATAAACCACAGACATAGGAAGTGCTTCATATACCAAGTCCTTCCCAACAGGACTTAAATTTGTGTCTAAACCCATGGTTGTTCAGATGGACCATGTGAATGGGGTTCATCTGATCAAATGTTGACATCTAGGTCTGTATTCATTTTTCCATTCCTTAGGCATCTACTGCTGTTTGAGAGGCCACAAGGTCAGATGGGTCTAGCAGATATGACACAGGACCTGCTGGGTAACTATAGCTTTTTGGAGTAGGAGCTGTGTGTCAGTGAGGGTCACCACCTGGAACACCTCAAATGGCATTGACAACAGCATCAAACCTGCACATGGACCCCCTTCTTCCTCTGAGACACAGAGAGAAAGAGACACTGAGAACACAGATTGTCTCTTTCTTAGGGTACCTGATTAAAGTAGACCAAGTGCATTAGGCTCAAAAAGGCATGTTTATCTTCCTCTATTATATAAAATGGCTACATTCTATTCCAGATAGCTACTGGATGAAGATGGATATCCAGTGATACTCAGTTATGTGAAATTAATCCCACCCATACACTTCCTGTAAAGAAGTCATGCTCTATGATATTCCTTCACATAGACACTGCATTATGTCCCTTGAGAGGGAGATGGGAATTGACTCTGTGTCACTGGCCTTGATCACTCTTGCTCTGAGGCTATTGAAACAACAAACACTGCTGGCCATATCTGCTCTGATATGGAAAGCATTAGTTGCTGGCATCAGTTCCTTCAGCAATTGCAAGTGAACATCAGATGCCAGCATTTTTTATTAAACCAACAAGATAGGGTGACCAGATCTAAGGCATTGCTCCAAAAAAGCACAAGAGAATAGTCTGGCAACTGAAGTGCATCCACATTTCCTTAAAAATTGAGATTTTGGAAATTTTTGATTTAATATTTTTGACAATGAAACACTGAAGTGAATCATGAGCTCCCTGACCTGTCTGCAGGGAGTTTTCCATTATCTATTCAGGCATCAGAACAGAGATAAGAGCAGAGATGTTGTCCTTCAACATTCTCACTTGAAGTGCTGTTTCATTGCATTCATTGCAGGGACTGTTCGTAAAATTTGCTGTACAGGGACAAGTCACATCTGAGCCTGAGCGGCCTTTTCAGTGACTTGCAAAAGGTTATAATTTACCACAGCTCATTAGGAACCCTGATCAATCTGACACTGGGCAAGGCAAAGCATTTCTGCTTTTCTGCCAAGCTTAGATTCCAGTTGCTGGGAGGCTTCTTACTTCATCTCACTCAAGATATTCTTGTGCAAGACTATCAAAGCGTGAGTGATACCTGTTAGAGACAAGAAAATCATAAATCTACAGGATTACATTTTTCCTTGATAAGAGATTGATAGCAACATTGGATTCAGGAGTGATCTAGATGTTTTATTTTAACCCTTCGTTAGAAAAAGGGAATATGGTCCTCAGAAGATAGAGCTTAAAAAGGACTGTCCTAAATGGAAATCCTATTTGATGCATATCCATAACAATTGCAGTGGTCTTCCAACCATTGCAGTCTTAACTATGACACAGCAGCCAGCACTTATATAAATAAGAAATAAGAAAAGATGGCTCACTGCATGGAAACCATTGGTAAAAGTGAAAAACAGCAGTAAAGGCTAAAAGTTGAGTGTAATGAAGAGGACTTCTTAAAAAAAGCAGTCGGTGACTAACAGTGAACAGCCATGCATGTAACCACCTCACATCCAGTGGGCTGTGTACAACTCTTCAAGGGTTCAGTTCCCCTAATGTTAGATGGCATGGGTGGAATGTGTTGCGTTCTGGTTCCACGTGCTGCTGTCCCACAATGTTGTCAGCTGCCAGAACCAACCACCCCAGGAGCCAGGCAGCAGAATCAGTGCAAGGTAACTGTTGAATGCTACAGGGGAGAACCTTGAGGTTGTCCATACCTCTGAGGATGAAAGACCAGTGAGCATCAAGGCAGCACCAGGCTGCATTTAACGTCCATGTATTTCACCTTGCATTCATAAACCATGTGAGTAAGCAGTGTGGGGTTTTTTCACCTTGATCATACTATCTAATTAAGGAAACTACTTTTAACTGGTTATATAGGGAAAACCTGTATTCTTCCATTGAAGATTTTTTTCCAGTTTCTCGGCAATCTGCAGTGCAAATGTCCAGTGCAAATTTCATTGTTACTTCCAGTCTTTTCTCCCCCTTTTCGTATTTGCTATCATGCAGAAACAGCGCTTTGATCACTGCAGCCTACTTCAGTAAAGATTTGTGCTGCTAAAAGATGGCTATATAAAACTTTCTAGGATACTACAAAGGGGACATCAAAGTTGGAAGAAGAGGGAAGGGAAATTTACTGCAACAGAGGAAATGGCTCAGCTCATGATAATTAAAAATCATTAGGAAGATTCTGTGCAGAAAGCAGCAGCTGTAGTAGAAAATGTCGCATAAGATTTAGGCCCCAAATCTTAAATCACAAGGCTGGGAAACTCATAATAGCTTTCCAAATAGTCGTCACTGCAGTTTTTGCATATAGTTCTGCTAAAATTGGAATATGTAATACCTACTGCTTTCTATTTCCCTTCTACTTTTATTTTCTTTTTTTCTTAAATGTAGTTCAGGCTTGTGAGATAAGATCTATTAATTAAAAAAATTAGTGAAAGATCATAGTATCATGAAAGTTTGGGTTGAAAGGGAAGACTAGTTCCAAGTCACTTGGCATGGGCAAGGACACCTTTCACTAGACCAGGTTGCTCAGAGCTCCATCCAACCTTGCCTTGAACACTTCCAGGAATGAGGCATTCACAACGTCTCTGGGCAACCTGTTCCAGTGCCTCACCACTCTCATAGCAAAGAATAGTATATCCAGTCTAAACCAACCCTCTTTTAGTTTAAGGTGACCCTTGTCCTGTCACTACATTCCCTTCTAAAAGTTCCTCTCTGGCTTTCTTGCAGGCCCCCTTTAGGTACTGGAATGTTGCTATAAGGTCTCTTTCCCAGGCTGAACAGCCCCAGTGCTCTCAGCCTCTCTTCAGACGAGGGGTGCTCCATTCCTTTGATCATCCTTTTGGTCCTCCTCTGGACCTTCTTGATAAGGTGGCCTCTAGCAGATCTCCACTATAATGTCATCTGTCCCTGCCCTCCCTTTAATCCTGACCTATAAGTTCTCAGTTGGCTCCACATACATCCCCAGGTGGAGCTTCATGCATTCCAGCTCTTCCTTGACATATCTGGTGTTTAGATACTTACTCTTTTTCCATCTTTAAGATAATCTATAAACAGATGGAAGTTTGGAAGGTGCTAACTCTAAAAAATTATAATTTAATTTTACTGTTGAAGAAAAGTGCTATAAAACCTGATCTTTGGCAAAAATAAAATGCTACATAATACCCTGTCATCTCTGTTTTCAGTTCATAAAGCCAGTAAACATTCTTAAACATTTTATTTGCTGAGCCATCTTGATTAAGCAGTATCTTGCTATTACTGAATAACTTGTCTGTACAGTTGGTGTCTAAAAAAAATGAATTCAAATAAGTGTTCCCTGCTTTCGTTATTATTTACAACTTGGACTTGACAGTGAGATCCCAGTTTCAAATTATGTATAACAGAATCCTTGTCTTCAGGACACTGTAGCCATGGCAAAGAATACGCTGTCTGAGAGTGCACAGCAAATCTAGTCACCTTTGGGGAACTAATATGTCAAAGGACATCTTTGTCTGTTTGCTTCCATCCTGTAGTAAAATGATACTTCTCCTTCAGCCATATTGATAAACACGAGCAAGGAAAAATATCTATGTTGCCAACACATGAGCCACTGCAGCAGATTTATGACCTTGCAATACCTTTTTGTGGTTTGGATTATTTAGAATTTATGGGTTGAAAAGTATGTTAGTTTATTCTTGCTATGCTATGAGAAATATAATCCTAATTTTAATCTACAAGAATATCAATTAGAGATCAAGCATGCAAACCCTGGAAGTGGTGAGAGTAGTCTAATTATGTTCATGGAGAAAGGTGGTGAGATAGAAACCCATATAAAATAATGTAGCTGAATTTTGAATGGTAATAATATCAGAGTCAGATAAGATACAAGAATATCTATCAGATGTTTGCCATTTTAAGGAGTCAAATATTTTAAAAGCAAGTTGTACCTCTGTAAGTTGATACTAATTTTTCCTTGATTTAAGCCATAAGAAAAGCCAAACAAAGTGGAAGTAAATCTGATTTTACAGAGAAATTTTAAACATCCCAGACTGAAACTCAATTTTATTTTATTGGCAGCTACATTAACACTGTTTATTGTTAAGTCTGACTAGGTTCCTCTTTTTTTTTTTTTTTTTTTTTGCTTACTTATATTGTTTAGTTTTGGCTTATATTTTGCGTATTAAATGATTGTCTCAGGTAATTTTTTTAAAAATCCATTTTGAGGAAAATGGCTCAAATTTCTAAATATGATGACGGGAAAAGAAAACTTTGCAATAATCATGGGAAAAAAACCCATAAAATTTTCACTGAACATCCTAGACACCACTGTGTTATAGGTATACATATACCTGATACTTGGTAGTGGTGGAATGCTGTCAAATCAGGGTTATTTTGCTTTAATTGTTCCCCAGAAATTTTGCTCAAATTTAAGCTACAAACTCTTGAAACACCTCACTATTCACTATGGGAATTTGTTTGCATTTGGTAGATAAATTATATGAAATTTTATCTACCATACATGTTCCATCCTTTCTCAGTGATTGCATATTGACCTGATTGCAAGAGCATCCTTCTCTGACAAAATGTGTGAAGTTGCTTTGTTGCATGGCTGCATAGCATTTCAAATGCAAATATTACTGTGGGCAGGGGCAGTTTACTGAGAGAAGAGAATCACAGGGTAATGTTAAGTTTGAATGGATGAGAAAATTTGAAGATTATCGGGTCAACATCTTGCTCAAAGCAGGGCTCACTTCAAAGCTAGATGAGGTTTCTCAGGCCCTGATCCAGCTGTGCTTTGTGGATACCCAGGAATGGAGGCTCCACATCCACCCAGGGCAATCTGTAACAGTGCTGAACTGCTCTCACTGTGAAAAAGTTTTTACTAATATATAATTAGAATATTTTTTGACCAAAGATGTGTCCGATGTGTCTCATCCTTTCATGGTGTGCTCTAAGAAGAGTCTGGCTCTGTTTCCTTTAAAGAGTCCTATTATACTGTTGAAGACAGCAATAAATCCTGCTTAGCCTTCTCTTTGAAAAACTGAACAAATCCAGTTCCTCAGCATCTCCTCATATGCCATTTGTTCCAGCCCCCTCCTCATCTTTGTGGCCGTCCCTGGACTTGCTCCAGTTTGTCAAAGGCTGGCTTCGGCTTGGAAGCCCCAGATTGGAAGCAGTTTTGCAACTGCCAAGGACAGGGGAACTACCTCTGCTCTCAGCCTCCTGTAGATGTTCATATTAGCACAGCCCAGCTCCTGCTGTGTTTCTGCAGGGGGTTATTCTATTCCAGGTGCATTGCTCTGCATTTTCCAGTGCTGAAACTAATGAGATTCTTGCTGGGCCATTTCTCCAGCCTGTTGAGGTCCACCTTACTGGGAGCTTTGCTCTGCAGCAAATTCTCCACTCTGCATGTTCCCTGTCCCCCAGCTTGGTATCTGTCATTAACTTGCTAAGGATGCAGTTTCTCCCTTCATCTCTATTGTTAGAGAGATATTCACCTCAGTATTGATTGCCCTTGAATATTACTGCAAGCTTGCCAAGTTTCGACTGGTGATAAAAGGCTGTTGGGACTAGCAGCCATTTTCCATCCACCTTATAGTTCATCTGTGCAGCCCGTCACTGGGATTGAGAAAATTTGTCTCTCTTGTGCTTTTAGTGTCTTTCTGTGTTTGGCAAAACTCACATCAGCAAAATGCAGTAAAAAACTGAGCTTGCAGTATGGGAAGATGGGCTGAGGAGAAAATAAGGGTGGTCTCAATGAAGAACAGGATGGGGCCAGTGCAGAAATCTGATGGGTCTGGTGAGGTAGAAACTTTGAATCTCTGGTGAGGTGCTGTAGCAGGCTGTAGTGAGCTATGAGAGGAGGGCATGCTCTAGTAGTAGAAAGTAGATGATGCTCCTGGAAGAGTTTGAGATGAACTGTAAAAGTAAGATGAAAGAGAACTTCCAGAACTGAAAAAGCTGAAGAAGAAACTCCAGAAGAAGTCTGAACTGGAGATAATAGTGGAATTTAAACATTCTCTGGCAATGTGACTTGGATTGGGAATGGGCTGTAAACACAACTGAAAGAGGCAAGTGCATTAGGAAAGCATGGAGAAATAAAAAGGCTCACAGGGAGAAACAGGGAGTATGGAGCTGGCTCATGTGGAACAATCTTCCTCCCAACATATATGTGCAACTCTTGCATTTTGTTGCTGTCTGTTACAGATTTAGCCAGAAGGTAATGGATTAGCCCAGCTGTTGGTTTCATCAAAGGCCTAATGTGGCCAATGTTGGTGCTGTACATATGAGCTTCCATCACTCCTGAAACAAATGCCACTCACAAAGACTGATTGAATTCTGATTATTTTAATTCCTTAAAGCCTTGGTATTTCTCATATGCATAGAGAAAATAAAGTTTTGAGTGATATCATAACAGCAGCCTTCCTAAAGCTGAAATATGCCAGAACTAAATTTGTGTTCATAGATCTCTCCCTCTCTCTGCCTAATGTCCTAACATGTGAAATGAAGGCACTGCTGTTTTACCATACAGGACCCCTGTGAACATTTACTGGTGTCTGCAAGGCGCCCATCTGTAATAATGAACTGAAAATCACGTGTGAAAAATTGACAGGACTGTTTCCATAGCAGGCTTCACTAAGAAAGAGGACATGAGGCTGCATATGAGTAAGGGTGAAAAGAACTAAAATATTGAGTAGGTGCTCAGTCAGTGAGTATGGGTTTGGAAACTAGCAATGGTATAATTAAGTGCAGTATCTGAAATGGAAAAAAAAAATTGTTTACAAGCTTGCTAAACACACATACCCAGCATACTTCTCAGAAAGAATAGAACATCAATATATTTCCACTTCAGTCCTTATAAGGAATTGTATGTTCAGCTACCTTGCATTTATTTATTCTATAGGTAGATAAGGGATGACTGCACAGAATCAAGGAGTTCATATTCTTTTGTTATGAACTCTTAGATATGACCTTCAGTTCATTGTGTTCTTTACTTAAGATGAAGGATTTTACTGCTTTTATTTCAGCAAAGCAGTGAAAATCTTACTCTTCAGAGAGAGGGATGCATTTTGGTACAAAAATCAGTACATAAGCAAATATAATTGTTGTCTGTAAGCCCCCCTCCCCACTTTTTATTTTTTTTTCAAAAGCATTTAAGTCTATTACTTAGGACAAAGGCTGCATTTTCAAGAAGATTTAAAATGTTGTATAGATATTACCAGCTTTTTTATAATTTTTTAAATGGCAGCTTTAGGTGTTAATAGCTTCAAGCTGTTTTCATGTATGACCCGTTTTCTGACTCATAAATGCCTTGTTTCCTCTCTCTCTAATTTATTTTAATATCAACAAATGTGGATCTGTCTGGAAATGACAAGAAACCTGAAATCTGCATTGCCTAAAAGACTGGCCCCACTTCTGTCGCGTTCTTCCAGGTTATTCCAGAACTAAAAACCAGAGGAGAAGAGCAAAATTATTTGTCTTGTTTATTACAGGGAGACATGGTAAGAAATAAATGAGAACACGTCCCCAAGACCACCATTTCATGAATACTGATGAGAGCCATGTTTGTGTCTAGCAGCCTAAAATGGATGAAGTCTGGAGGTATTCTTTGTTACGGTCAATTTGCTACCAGATTACTTGGGGAAGTTCTCCTTATCCCAGAGAAATTCCTCAGGTACGTGCCTGCCAACTACATGATCCTTTTCTGATGACATCAGAGGACAAATTTTAAAAAGGACAGCACTTCTGTCCTGTGGCCAATCCTGAATCCCAGCTTTAAACCCAGAGTTTTCATTGCAACATTCTCTGTCTACATGTGTGAGATATTAAAGACTGTTTTTGTGAGAAGACTCCTTGAAAAGTGTAATTCCAGACGTAAGTTAGTCCAACAAAAATAGGCTAACTAGAAATATAAAAAGAAATATGTATCTAATGGAAATGTAGTAAAATATTTCAGTGTTTAATAAATCTGAAATCACTAGCTTTATTGTAAACCTCAGTTGTCCCAGCACAGTCAAGGAATGGAATGGAAGTTTCATTTACTGCGTACTATAAATCATTACTTCTGAATCACTACAGAAAGGTTTGGAACTGGTATTTTTGCAGCTGGGAAGTGATTGGTGCATGCTGTCCAATGGTGTGGAGTATTTTTTGGTGGTTTTTTTGGTGTTGTTGTAGTTGTTGTGGTTTGTTTTGTTTTAGTTTTTGTTTGTTTGTTTGTTTCTGGGTTTTTTTTGGTCCATGTTAGGCTCTGCACTAAAATTGTCATGGGGAAAAATTAATTGAAGAGCTACTTTTATTGTTTAAATTTCCATTTTGTCACTCAGCTCTCTCAAGCTATTTTCTTTGTCTGTTTAATCCTTAGATGTTCTGAAGATGTGGGGTGTTGTTTCTGCCATTAGATACATGCACAACTGCTCGGTAGAGGGAACAAGATGTAAAAGATGTAGAAAAAATTAAAAAATTGTCCTTGCAATCAGAAGTCCTGAGATAGGTTTGAAATTCAGTACTGATTCAGACACTCAGATGATATTAATACTCATCCTGTTAGCTGAAGTCTAATACTGAATGGAATTATCATGGCACTGGAGTAATTACTATTAAATATGATTTTGCATAGATATCATCTATAAGCCCATTTCAACTGCATTTTTGACCAGATAAATTTGTGATGATGAGAGTATCCATAACAAAATGTTTAAATATTGTGATTCATTAATTTAGCAAGGCTACCTTATAGTTACAAAGTATTTTTGAGGAGAATTGATGAATTTTAAAGCAGAAGTAGGTACTGCATTAGGAATCTTGCTGCTAAACTTGAAATTGCCATTTTAAATATTTTTACTTTTTATTTCAAAATACTAAGAACAATTGCTTAAGGTCTTAGGAAAAAGTTTGAACCAGTTCAATTTCTTGTCTAAGAATACGATCTTTTCCCTTTTGCACTTGCATACTTATATCAAAGTGTTTAAGTGAACTCTGTCTGACAGAAAAATATCTCCTGTCTCTTTAAACAAAAAAGAATCCAAATAATTTTTCAGAAGGTGCTTTGAAATGAATCAAATTTAATAAACCAAAACCTACTTGCAGGTACCTATTCATACATTAAAAACTCAGCTAAAAGTTGATGCCTGTTGTTTTTTGGTGGATTTTTGTGCATTTGCAGAACTGCCCCTTATCATCTCTCTCCTTTCCTCTGCCTTTGTCTCACCTTCTGACTCACTAGCATGTGCAGCAGCAAGCCTTCTCTTTGCTCCTGATGCAGAGTTATGTGTTGCCTTTCCAAGCCTGATGCTGTGTGTACACTTGCACCACTGTTCAATTCTTGAGGGATGTGTGATCCAGAGAGCACAGCTGGAAGGGAGCTGAGCTCTTGGGTAGGAATGCAAAGGGTTCTCCAGCAAGGTTACCAGGGTTATCAGCAAGTGAAAACAGGAATCAAGAATATGTCTCATATGGCAGCTCCCACTGGGGTTTGTGGAGCAGTGTTGAGGCTGGAGAATGAAGAGACAGTTAAGTCATATTCCTTCAGAATCTCTGCACTGTTTGCTTATCTTTCCGTTTTATGTGTTATACTTTTCAACATGACCCGATTGAAGCTGGTTTAGGATTCTGTATTTGGCAATAGATAACAATTATTTAGAATTATTTAACTTTGTGATCTGTAAATTCACATAAATATGTATGTGAAGTGACTATGCTGCTAGATAGAACTAATGAAGAAAGACAGTACAATTTTAGAATTTACTGATGTTTCAAAATATTTTTATTAAGTAGGACTAAATTAAAACCAAACCAGAAGTAAATCAAAGAACAGAGGCTTATGGACAATAATTGAAATATTTTCCTGTTTATCTTGTAGAACACTTTTGATATCACAGAATCACAGAGTGATCAAAGTTGGAAGAGACCTTCAAGATCGTCTAGTCCAAATGTCAACTCAGCACCACCATAATCACCCCAACACCATATCCCCAGGTGCCACATCCAGACGCCTCTTGAACACTTGAGGCAGTGACTCCACCACCTCTTTGGGCAACTTATTCCAATGCCTAATCACTTTATCAGTGATTTTTTAAAATCTTGGAACCTCCCCTGACATAGCTTAGGGTTACTTCCTCTTGTCTTTTCACTTGAGACAGGGCAGAAGAGACTGAGCCCCACTTCACTTCAATCTCCTTCAGGCAGTTGTAGAGAGTCTTAGAATAAATAACTCAATTTCCCTCAGCTGCTCCTCATGAGACTTATGCCCTTTCTTGGACTTGCTCCAGCACACTCCTTTTTGAAGTGAGTGGCCCATAACCAGACACAGGATTAGAGGTGTGGCCTCACCAGTGTCGAGTACAGGGGGATGATCATTGCCCTGTTCCAGCTGCCCACACTATTCCTGATATAGGCCAGGATGCCATTGGCTTTCCTGGTCACCTGAGCACAGCTGGCTCATGTTCAGCAGCTGTCAAGCAGCACCCCCAAGTCCCTGCAGCTGAGCAGATCTTGAGCTACTCTGCCCCAAGCCTGTAGCGATGCATGGGATTATTGTGACCCAAGTGCAGGACCCAGTATTTCACCATATTCAGATATATTTTTGAATACATGGACTATTTGAAAATCAAACATTAATTTTAGTCATATTTATACCACAGTAAGCTTAGATGAGATCCTGGTGTTTTCTCCTAACTTGCTGCTTCTTCAGGTAATTTTCTGGATGACTAATGTCTGAAACAGTGTTGGAAACTCTTGGGACCATTTAGGTGTAAGGAAATGCAAAATACTTTATTTTTTGGTTTTTGGTGAAAGTTGTCATAACTGCTGGCTCTTGTGGGTCTAGTGCCATGAGAGGTTGTGGGGCTGGGATAGAGTCCTGCTGGTCTTCGCAGAACAGATTTGAGGAGGGATGCACTGTGATCAGCTGCCAGCTTTAGCTCCACTGAGCTGCTGCTTTTCTGTTGAGGCTTGGAGAGGACCATGGTGGGTTAAGAGGTTTGCTGTGCTAAGCATAGTGCAACATCCACTTCCAACATTCAGCAGTATGCAACAAAGAATATATTGGCTAGAAATGAGTAAATAGATGAGTTTTTTGCAATAGTTAGCCATTAAAGAGTATTATGCAACAAACAGAAGTTCAAACCTGGACAGATTATTTTCCCCTTCATTTGTAAGAGGCATACGTATCTGGAAAATGAATTTCAGCAGGATTCCCGGAGTCTAGTAGACTGGTATTAGGTGTCTCCCATGTGAATGGGTAATATATTTTTAAACGTCATGACAGAAGTGTGGCTGTTGTGTTCATAATACTGTACATTTAATTCTGCATTTATTTGTCTAATAGACTTTTTCCTTCCTTTGTAATTTAAAGGGCAGGGAGCAATTACTGTCTACCAACAATAAAAAGTGAGAAGATTAATGAGGTGTTATATTGTGGCACCTGTGAAGAACTTGAACTTATTCTGTGTCGCTGTGAGGAATAAGAAATGCCACAAATAGATGATGTGGATTTGCCAAAGTGAAATACAATCTTTACTGTATTGAATCAAAGTTATCACCAACACAAGAGACAAGTTTATGTATTTGTCATGGACCTAATTTCTCACACATTTTTGCATAAATTACCCCAAAAATATGTCAACAAGCTGTGTTGCAACCATGTATTATATGCAGTTGGCTACACAAACGTATTTTCTACCTTTCATGAGCCATGTTCTATTTGCTTTCTCTTGATTGCATAGTCAGTATATGGAAATTAATCTGTGAACATTATCAGACTAAATAATTTAACTACTTGGGGATAATTTAGAGAATTTGGATATGTAAAATTTACCATTTACTACTCAGTTAGTACTGATGACTGGGAAACCTGCACATGAAGAAAGATCTGCAGGAAAGAGAAGATCTAGAGGAATGAGAAAAAGAACATGGTCCAGTTTTTCAATCTGCTCTTTATTCTGTTGTAATGTAACTATTAGTCTAATCAACTGAAAGTTTCCGCTGAAGAAGTATTTTTTCCCCTGTCACATCACTGGTCACAATTCCTGCGGCTGGATTAGTAGACCAGTGTGACCACACAGTGGGATCCTTCCTTCTTCACTCTGCGTTTTCTGGGCTCCTCCCATCTCAAGTCTTGTGACTGTATGTTGAACAGCGTTAATTTTCTGCTGTGGGCCTCAGCATCTATGTTCAGAAATGAAAGGAGAGCTAGACTGCTTGTCTGGCAGCAATTTACAGTTTCTATGCTTTGGACATAAAGAAAAATTACAGCCTTTGTAGCCTTTAACTAAATTTTCAGAGGTGATGTCCAAGAGTTATTTAGAGCGATGCTGAATGTTTATGGCTGTCCTTGTTTGAAAGAAGAGCTGTAGAATCTGAGAAATCAAATAAGTTTGAAAATCACTTTGTTGGGGGTGCCTCAAACTGTGGCCTTTATATAACAATCTGTTCAGAATCTGTTTCTTATTATTTCTTACATGGTTCTGAACTCCCCATCCCTGGAAGTGTTCAAGACCAGGCTGGAAAATGCTCTGAGTAGCCTTGCTGGTGGAAGGTGTCCCTGTCCATGGATAGAGGATTAGAAATAGATGATCTTTAAGGTCCCTTCCAACCCAAATTCTGAGATTCTATTATAATTCTAGCACAAGCAACTTTCAGTTTCTGGAGAACCTCTAGGACATACGTAATCAATGTTTATATTTTATGTTACTGTGTTTTAACAGGGTCTGGCCTTAAAAAGCTAGGACATACCTAAGAACTAGAGTACATGTTATTGACAGACACCACTGCTGTGTGTCAAACTCTAGTATGTGTATCTCATGGTTTTCTGTTCATTATTATTCACAGAATGACTTGGCATGCAAAGTTGAATTCAGCAATTTCCAGAGGACAAGTATAAGTCAAATACCTCAGCTGGATCAATGTTTCCTCACAAGCTACCATGATTTTGTGAGGCATCTTATTTCTGTGCATCCATCTTGCCTCTATTTCAACTGAAAGGACAAACCAAAGTGTAAGGTCTGCATTTCCTCTACTAGGGTCTAGGCTGTCCAAGGCTGAAACTTGACATAATTTGTTAGTAATTTTTATTAACAGAGGAAGAGAAATGTATATATATATATATATATATATATATATATATATATATAAAACAAGCTACAGATCACAGGCATCCTGTTAGCCTGACAGCCCTTGAGAACTGTGACCATTTTTGCAGCTCATCCCTACAGGTGAAATGCAGTCCTTGTATGCAGTGTGTGGATAGTATGATGACAGTATGATGACAGTACTTTCAGACTGGCTGTTTGTTTGCCTTTTGTCAGATGTTTTTCACCTGTCCTTTCATTGGCCATGGGCTTTTTTCACATCAGTTACCCTTGTTACACTTTCAAGCATATGAATTTCAAGTCATTTAAATGTCTGGGAGGCATATTCCTTGTACATGTACCAGCAGAATCATAGAATGATAGAGTATCCTGGGTTGGAAGGGGCCCACAAGGATCATCAATCTCCTGGCCCTGCACAGACAACCCCAAGAGTCGCACTATGAGCCTGAGACATTGTCCAAACACTTCTTGAACTCTGTCAGGCTTAGCGCTGTGACCACTTCCCTGGGGAGCCTGTTCCAGTGCTCAGCCATCCTCTGGGTCAAGATTCTTTTCCTAAAATCTAAACTAAACCACCCTGGACACAAGTTCAGGCCATTCCCTTGGGTTCCATCACTGGTTACCACAGAGAAGAGATCAGTGTCTGCCGCTCCTCCACCCCTTTCCAGGAAGTTGTAACTGCAGTGAGGTGTCCCCTCAGTCTCCTCTCCTCCAGACCGAGTGGACCAAGTGACCTCAGCTGCTCCTCATACTCATCTCCTCAAGGCCCTTCACCATCTTGGTCACTCTGCTTTGGATGCTAATAGCTTTATATCCTTCTTACCTTGTGGCACCCAAAACTGCCCCCAGCACTGGAGGTGACCCTCCCCAGTGCAGAGCAGAGTGGGACAATCCCCTCCCTTGCCTGGCTGGCCATGCTGTGCCTGATGCTCCTCAGGACAGGGTTGGCTCTCCTGGCTGCCAGGACACTGCTGACTCATGTTCAACTTGCCATCGACCAGGACTCACAATGAGTGTATCCAGCCATGAGCTGGACGTTTTGTCCAGGACACTGTGAGAAACAGTATCTAAAGCTTTGCTAAAATCTGAAAAACTATATCAACTGTCTTCCCTTGATCAGCTAGGTGTTTTACCTTGTCATAAATTAAGATGAAGTTTGAAAAGCAGGACTTTCCTCCCATGAAGTCATGCTGTCTGTAACCGATGACTGTGTTGTCCTTCAGGTTTTTTCAATAACTCGCAAAATAATCTTTCCAAAAATTTTGCCTTAAATATGTGTATTTATTAGTTTGGTTTGATGAAATTGGCTTAAGCACAAATGGGTCTGTATGTTCGGGATCTGTTTTTCTTTCACTGGCCCCTGAAGTGTGCACTGTTACTCCAAGGGACTGCAGAGGCTCTGTTCCTAGGGATTACTGGTTTGAGGCAAACAAAAAGGAGCTTCAGATAAACCTAATTTGCTGGGGTAAATACTCAAGCATTTTTACAAGCAGGTGTCAGATTTTCCTAAGGGCCTCCTTCCTTCTCTGCTGCCCATCGTGTTTTTGGGTTTGCACCCCTGCCTAGTATTTTTTTTTTCCCTGTATTCTTGCAAGCAACTGGCACATAGTTTCTTGGAGATGGCCTGATGGTAATCTATTTGGGAAAATGTTTTTGTCTCTTCTCTAGCTGGTTCAAGAGGTCTGCATGCACTTTGATGAACTTCAAAGCACTACTTTAAGTACTCTTTTATTTCCCTAAGGTTTATATTCCTGTGGCCTACAGCCCTCAGATTTCTTTGTTGCGACCACATGTGGCTGTACCAGTGTTTTGTTTCAAAAGTTCGTTTTGAAATGCAGTATGCCCCTTAAAGTAACATTTTAAGATTTCATTCTAAAAAAAATTAATTTAAAATATTATATTTGTTTTGGATGGAATTTTTGAAACAATGGTATCTAAATTATAATGTTGCATTTTGTAATCAGCATTCCTAGTTAACAATTTTTTGAATATGATGTAAATTAGAAAATATTTCAAGCATTTTTCTTAAAAATGTCTTGTTTAATGTTGGTTCTTGAAAGATTTTCCAAGGAATTTAATGAACCTTTGGATAATTGTTTAAACATTGTGTGCATCTTAAATATTTTGAAAGAGGGCTTGCCCAAGAATAAAAGGATCACATGAGCACTTAGAAGTCGTATAAAGGCGCAGTAAAGAAAGATTTATGACTGATTCCTGTGTTTTTGCTGGCACTTACCTTTGAAATAGTTTGGAGGTAAGTGTAAGAATCTGACAGCACTTCCTGAAATACCTTTTTCCAATCTATTGAGTGCACTTAACCTTTTTCTTTTAGGTGATTGGATTGTGCTAGTTTATCTGAGCATTAAAAGAGAAAAAAATAGTGGCCTGGTGTCTGGATAATTTTGGAAAATGTTTACTAGAGTGAAACCTGGAGAAAATACTTCTGGATATGTTATGAAAGCATAAACTTCAGCCTATTCACAAAAGCTATATTATAATTCTAAGACTCTTATAAGAAATGCAGGGGTGCAATTTCTAGCCGAGTCTTTAATAGGGACAAGGATGACAAGGAATTTCTCAAAATGTGAAAGCTGTACAGGATGTACATGAGATTGTTAGCTTGAAGATAGCCTTTTGGTTTGTTAATGCTTTCAGCTTTTCAAACCTTTTATTCTTCAGATTGTTTACACTCAAGTGAGATATCCTAAGTGCACGCTTCCAGAGTGTTTGCCTGCTGAGCACTCCACTTCGGCACATTTGTGGGCACAGCTGATTGCCACACTCAGGGCCCTGTTGCTCCTGTCTCCAGAGCCACACAGCAACTTGGTGTTGCTGCCAGAAAATCATATCTTATGCAGCGCCCAGGGACGCTTTGTCAGCAGCTTTTTCATCAAATTTGGCATGCTTTAAGACAGCGGAATGAGGTTCCTCAGATTATATGACTCTTCACGCAGCAGAGTCTGGAACCGAGGGATGGTGTCAGGGACAGATATTGCCCAGGCAAAGCTGCACTTGGCAGGACGTAGAAATGGGCAGAAAAACCCTAAGCAATTTGACCAGTCATTATTTTATATCCTAGGGAATTGGATCATTTTTTTTTCCCACTGGTGTTGTTCCTTAAAGAGTAGAGGGATCATCCAATGAGCAGGGATTCAAAAGATACACAAAGCCAATAATTTGCAGAGATTTTACTCCACAGATCAGACACTACCATTAATTTTTAAATAACTGAAAGTTATCTGCCAGTTATTATAGGTAGCAGAGGTCTCTAAATGGGTCACTTGAAATGTAAGTATGAAAGAATATTTTTCTAGTGCTGCTTACCACAACAGAATCTGAAACATTAAATATTTCTCAAATTCTGTGGATGACTGCAGTATCTGCCTTTTGGGATGGAGAAAAGTAATGAACAAGTACAATAACTGTAGAATTAGTAGAGAAATGGACATCAGAATAAGGAATAATCTAAATGAAAGAGATGGTCATAAGTGTAATACAAGTCAACAGAGTAATCTTTTGCAGAAAAGGCAGATTTTATTCTGTGAACAGAAAAAGACATGAACGGGTCAATATGCTGTTTTAAGACAGACTGGCAAGGCATCTTCCAGATTTTTGTGCTCACTTAGGCAAACAAAGTCCTTATAAGAGCAGGAGAATTAGGATGGAGGCAGAGTAGGTGGTGTAGCAGGAAAGAGAAGGGAAAATGTGTACCAAGAGAGAAGCATCTGAATTGTTCTCCAGGCTAGCTGGAAATAGCTGAGGGAAAATTAGCTTTATTTCCAGCAGATGACTTGGGCTGGCCATGAGGTAGTGAAGCAGCAAACAGTTCACAGAGAGGCTTAATAATTGGAAGTATTGTAAAGGCAAATTAAAACAAGTTTCTGTGGGGCAGGTCTAGATATACACAGTCTTTTAAATGATGCTCTGCCTGTGCTTTACTGGATGCTACTATATAATGAGTGCAGACTATAAAATTTCTGTGGGCTTGTTGATGTTACTTATGTCACATCAGGACTGCAGGACAATTTAGCTGCTGGTTGAGATCTCAGCAATTTCTCCTCCTGCTTAACAAGGCAGAATAGTATCTATGGATGTGTCTTTTATTCTTTATATTATATACATGTTATTTTCTTCGTAAATGTGCATTGCATGAAAAGAAAGGTTTTGGTGTTTGAATATATTTCTGTCAAATCATTAAAAAATCAATATTTCTGCAAAATGGAAATCCCACTGTGAATATTTTTGGCTTGAAAATTGGAGGAGAGAAATTTTCTTGTCTGAACTTTTTCTTTGCAGAAACTAGATTTCTGTGGTGATTTAAGTAGTCTTCAACATATTAATTGGAGAATAATGTTTTCTCTTACTTCAGAAGTTAAATTCTGGCATAAAATAGTATGGCATTTATCACATGTTTATCACATGCAAGCCATGGCTTGCATGGCATCTCTCAATTGGTTCTTCTAAGATGTATTTCTGGCCTTCATTTTATCCCATGGGCAAAATGTCATGGCACACAAAACCTCAGGCTATGGGGAGTGGTTACCCTGAAGGCTTGTCTTCTAAGAGAAGCAGTTCCACTCCAGAGGAGAAAAGACAGAATTACAAATCATATGAGGCGAGGCTCCATACATAAATGACATTTCATACCTTTACAGGTATTACAAAGAATTTTTTTTTTAATATGTATTTTTTAATTCTATCTGGACTGACTTGAAAAACTTCATAGTTTGTCTAGTTGATAGCACTTATCAAAGAGCTGCTCACCACAGGATTGCAAAAATTTTAAATTCAGCCTTGGTAAAAATATATAGTTATGTCCTTTTATGATTAATGAGTTATATGTTGTCAAGAGATGGCAATACTAGTTACAAATCTCAGTATGTGCTTGTGCAACTGCTGGGTCAGGTCACAGGAAAAAAAAATAGGATTATATATAAATATTACAGAAGATAAATAATCATGGTAGACTGGGTTGCTGGCGTGCAGAGGGAGACAGAAGAGTGGAGCCATCCTGCCCAAGACATGAGGAAAATGAATAGTGAGAGGGAGAGAGGAGAGCTTTGGATGAAGTACCTGCAGGGAGTCTGGGCATGAAGGAAATAGCCAGGCAGAGTCAGGCCAGGCACCAAAGGAGGGAAGTTTGTCCTTTCTAGACAGGGAGATGATGCTGGAAGGGAAAGCCCAAAGGTGAAAATGAGTGTAAGAATGGGACCAGTGGGGCTGGATGGGCCAAATGAGAGCAGTAGACAAAGAACATCTGTGGGAGGACAGAGCAGAGGTTCCCACTGGCAGCAGTGACAGCAGCCTCTGTTTGTCTAAGAGCTTTTACTTCTCCTAAAACAGAGTAGAAGAAAGGACTTGCAGCATCACTACATACAGCAGTTAGTAGGTGTCACTGATACCCTTCCTCTGCTGCTGAATGAGTGATCTGTCATCCCAGGCTGCATTAACACAAGTAAGGGATTCCCCAACATGGCCCTGCTCTGCTGTCTGTGACTCTGTGAGGCAGAAAGGTAACATTTTTGTTTTTCTAGATGTCCTCTTCAGAAGGTGAGAAGCTACATGCCAAAAAGGTATTATTTGCAAACTTGTAATTTTATTAAGCCCAAGACAAGGTGACCTGTGTAAATCTTATTTGGTCCCTTTGTGATTATTATTATAATTTTTTCCATGTTTATAAGGTAATTATAAGTGGGCTGCTGTTCTAATATATGAAAAGAATAATCTGTGGAATGTGTCATTCTTCTATAGTGGAATATGTCACTGTAAATTCTCTACTCATTTTTTTCCCAAAGGCTGATAACTAAAAAAGGAAAGAGGCAAAAATTATTAAGCAGCTGATCTTCTGGCCTGAAGAACCAAATTTCTGTCTAATTCTGCCACAAATGCTTCTGTTAAGTTCAGAAATCATTTAAATCAAACTCTTCACAAGCATTCTGGTGTTGTATTGTAATTTTCTTTGTGCAAAATGGAAGTCCTACAGTCTGATTCATGTAAGTGTTGAACATTTGCTCTTGCAATTGCAGACAAGAAAAGTAGCACTCTGAACATTCAAAACCTATTTAATGGTGAGTACTTAAAAACTCAGGTTGCCCATAACTCAGTATATACTTTTGACCTTAATCTCTGTCAGTCTCATTTTTTATCCTTTTGACTCAGAAGAGTATTGGAAAAATACATTCATTAGGACCTGGCAGCTGCTAAATTGCTATAGAGGCATGGAAATACTGGGAGGAAATTAATTCTGAATTTGGACAACGTGCTGATAGTAAGGCACCAGACACTGAGCAGTCATGGAAAAAAAAAAAACCCTCACAGACAGAGTAGCTGCTCATTTAATAAATTCTTTTTTTATTTGGTGCACTGATGAGCTGTTGCCCTTTGAAAAGTATGGTCACGTAATTAAAGATAACATACATATACACAGGACAGATAAATGAAGGTTTGAGTAGCATTTGTAAGATGCAGTTCAACCATTCTGTGTTTAAAATCTTAATTTTTTTTAAGGTATACACATAAAAAGAATATGTGTGGGAGTTTCTGCATTCACCTTATGTACAGAAAGAAATTGTTAAACTTCTCTGCATAAGTTAAAAAAACCCATAAATTTTCTATTGCTTCAAAACTATTTAATTTTTGGGCTATTCCATAAAGTACAGCTACACCACCATTCTCTACTTAAGAATAATGAAAATGATCCTGTAAGTGAACTGTAGTTTAGATTCTGACAGCACTGAAATCAGAATGAAAGAGAATCAATTTCTCAGTATTTATTTGAAAGATTTTTTCAGTATGGATTTAAATTCTGGACCCATAGAACTGACAAATATACAGAGCTCTTTCCTGTTTAGACCCCACCCTCACTCCCCTCCTATTCCCAAGAAAAACTTCCACATCTTTCAGAAAGCTGGGCAAACTTCTATGTTGTCAAGGGAATATGCTGCAAAATTATCAGCTGACATGTATAAGCCATGGAAAATGAATCCAAGGACTGGAAGTATTGGAGAGGGAAGTATTGAAAACATCTGAATTCAGGTATTTGACACATGAACAAGTAGTCTGGGCTCCTTTACCCTCCCATCAGTAGAACCTCTGGGAAATGTGGCTGGAGATGTGGACCACTCATTGGCAGTGCATGAGCACATCTTTCTAGACTTTAATGCAGTCTGTAAATATTGGTGACAGATCTGAGAATAAAATTAAATTTGTCAAAAATGAAGCTTTAAGGGACTGTAAGAATGTGCAAATTTATACTGAATTTACTAGATAGTTCTAGAGGACATTTTGATGCACACATGGAGTGGTTTAGTTTTGGTATATCCAAATGTAGCATTTCAATGTTCATTTTAAAATTAACCAGAGTTAAGAATGAAGGAAGATGATAAAACTAGTACCAAAGGAAATGTTTAATTTCATGTCAAATAAGAAGTTTTGATGACCTAAGAAGATTAGCTTTTGTTTCCATGTTGCCAAAGCTTGTCCTCGACATTACTGCTTCTTGGTCAATACCAAGATATTTTGCATAAATTTTTTAATATAAGCTGCCAAATAAAATTGTATTTTATTTTAGTTCTAAAGAAAGCATTTCAGTGTCTTCTGACTACTAAATACATTTCCTGATACACTGTGAAATGCTGTCAGCATTTAGATTATTTTATTATTCAACTTTCATATAGTTTTATTTTTATTTATTTTCCTTACATTTGTCTTTTGTCAGTTATGTCTTTTTCTTTTTCCTGCAATGAGGCCAGTCAGTTTTCAATTGGTTTCCTTGCCATTATTCTTATTTGGCCTTCATACGTATCTTCTGTCATTCTTAAAGTAGTTCTTCATATTATCTTTCCTCAGTCTTTTATGTCAATATTTCTTCACCTCATCCATTCACTACATCACCTTGGGGTTTTCTATGCAAGTAGTCCTGTTGAGGTGTCCATGCACTTACCCCAAAGGAGAAGACAAGATATGAGCAAAAGCCATGAAATTAATAAGTTACCAGAGGAGCATTTCTCTGTCAGGGTGGTCTGCTCCTGTCTTGTCTAGGTGTCAAAGGAGCTGCTGTGCAGCTCTGCTCTGGTGGTCTTCCTGGTTACAGTTTGTATTTCCCTTGACAAAAGATTTATGAAGACACAGGTAGCTGTCAGGACTGTGGGAAAGGGAAGAGAAGGAGCTAACCATGCATTCCATTTAGAGGCATGAATTAAAGGCAGCTCTTCCTCATCCTACAGCTTATTTTCACCCAAGAGTGCCAAACTTTCACAGCTACATTTATCCCATAGAGAAGCTGTTGGTGAACTTGAATGTCAAGCTGATCATCAGGGACTAAAATGAGGATAGTGGGGCAAGAAAGCCCTGCATATATTTTAGTTACCTAAACAAGGCCAGGGCATGGTGTAAAGATCAGCATGATGGCTCTCACTGCTGAATAGCTTCACACTCCCAGGCAGGGTTTGGCCAGGTTAAATGGCCCTCTCCCAGGGCATGGGTCAGGAGCTATGCAAGAGTTCTCCTATGGTGTCACAAACAAAACCATCCTGTTTTGGGAGGAAGAGAATTTAGTAGTGTGTCTTGCATGTGCTCAGAGCCATGGATCAGGAATCATCGACAATGAGGTCTCAGGGTGAGCCCTTGCTGATCATTGTCACCAGTGGCGTATCAACCAAGGAGTGATGCCAGTTTCTGCTCCCATTGCTGGAGCCCACCTTCGTGGCTGTAGCCTCTCTTGTGCCAACGCTGGCTTGGCATGTGGTCATGTCCCAAAGTTCCATCTGCCCTAAAATATCCTTTTTTGAGATATTTGAGATACAACTTCATGTAAGGCATTCTCTCTCTCTCATGAGGTTGTACTTAGCTTAATTACAGCCCTAGACATTTTTAGATATTTTTTAAGCCAATACTTTCATTTGGATAGCATATGATCTTTTTTCAGCTTCATTTGTGTTGCTTTTTGAGAGTACAGTTTTGAGGTCCTTAATGCATTTGGCAATTTTCTATTTATTTATATACTTGCTAAATCCTATTGCAGTACTTCTCCTTGAGATGTCTTGTAAGTGTTTTCAAGCACTTAGATCTGTTAAAATAGTATTTCATAAATATTTAGCCCCATACAGAAGTTCACATCACAAAAGCAGATTAATTTCATATGGAATAGCAGACTTGGTGTCATTATAAGTCCAATGTGTGGACAAGCATTTGTACTAGACCTTGACTAGTGGACCTTGACTGCTTTTGAAATTTAAAAAAAACCCATTAGTTTTGAGTCACCTTACCCTGGGAAATTTCATCCATTCTGGTAAGCGCAATAAAGTTTCATGTTTGAAAATAAATCCAGAAAATTAGAATTTCTCAAGGTGTCTTTTTAAACTATTTATATAATTTCCCTCTTAAGCCCTCCTACTACAAAACCTCTTTATTTCAGGTAAAGCTTGGGTTCTGAATAAATTGGGCTTAACCTCACTGTGGATTGTGTACTTTGGACCATCCTAAAGTCATTCTGCCTGCCAGTCAGAGTCTCTTGACGTTAAAAACCTGAGTTTACATTCTAAAACTGTGTCTCATGCACACTTCCTTTTCACTTTGCAGTCAATATAAAGTTAAAAAATTAATAATCTCTTTAAAGTTAAAAGTTAATAATCTCTTTCTGATTCAGAGCTGCAAGTGATGAGTGAATGTACAAAGCAGAGGTGTCCTGTTTCCTTACACACTCATCAAAGTGTGAAATATGAAAGGGAGTGTGGAAGAAAAGTTTGTTCTGCTCTGTAGGTTCCAAACACTTTCCATTTTATGTCTGCTGTATTATTACATTTGGAAATGTGCAGTTAATTCTGGGGTTTTGTTTTTATTTTTGTTTTTGGTTTTGGTTTTGGTTTTTTTTTGTTTGTTTTGTTGTGGTTTTTTTGTTTTTGTTTTTTTTTTTTTGTTTTTTTTTGTTTTTTTTTTTTTTTGTTTTTTTTTTTTTTTAATTTGTAATCTGTTCTGGTTTCGTGCAGGCCTTAGAGAGAGGGCTTTATCTGGGAATTTCTTTCTTTGTGATTTCAGGGTTTTTTTGGTAAACATAGTTGGCCAGATCTTTTGGTCTTTTTTTTTTCTTTCTTTCTTTTTTCTCTTCTCTCTTTTTTTTTTTTTTTTTTTTTTTTTTTTTTTTTGTTATTGTTTGCATAGATTACAAAGGGAATTGCAGAAAAGGTTCTGCTCTTTTATTTTGGGAATGATGGTCTTGCCAAAGTCATTAAGCTGGGTTAAGTTGTTGTACTATGTTCCCCAGAAAACCAGCCCTTGAAACCTAACTGAAAACTTGATGAAGAGTGGGCAGTTATGTGGTTTTTTTTCAGGACACAGCATCAGTGGTCTGTGATGTACACTAACTAGCAGCTGGTTTCTGGATGAAATCTGATATATTATTTTGATTTACCAATCTCTCTTATTGGCATCCTCTTTTCATAAAAACTTTTTCTCCCCACCTCCTCTAATAATTACTTGACTTAATTTATTACCAGCTTTTATTTCCACTGTATAAATGCAAAGAATGTTATTTTTGGGGGAATATGGGGCTAGGGGTATTTTAGTGTGCTTCCCACTATGGTTCACCAAAGCCTGAATGTGATGACTCTGCAGGGCCAGTTTACAAAACCTTGCTCAAGTGCCGCTGAAGTGGAACTGATTCTGAGGGCAGGAAGCAGCAAGGTCATCTTTAGATTCCTTTTGGTTTGTGAAAGCCTGTGTTAACAGATTCATAGCGCTCTCTCCATGTAGTAAGTTTGTGTGCAGGGAGGCGATGGAGGCCCAAGGCAGGGTTGGCAGGCATGGGCACTGCAGGCAGGTGTGAGCAGCAGCACTGCTTCCCTGTGATCCCTGGGACCACGCACCCTGGGGTCCTGCAGAGAACCAGCTCTCTCATCGCTTCTGCCTGCAGCCTCCCTGTGGAACAGGGGCCTCCTGTGACTGAGGATGGAACAGACTCCACACAAGCATCAAAAGATATCTGTCTTTCATGCATCTTCCTTTTCAGTGTTTTCATGCAGCTTATTTTATTTGGACTGCACATATTTAATGAAATTTTTAATTCCTTCTACATTAGAAAAAGCCTTTTTTTTGTTTGTTTGTTTCAGATAATTTTTGAGTAATTTTTTATCTTTCTTAAGTATAACTTCAATAAAAGTGTGTTTGTGAACCTAGGCTTCATCTGAAAAAGAATGCATATTCTGAAAAGATGAAAATTTAATTTATCTGCACTGACAGGTTGGTGATGTCTGATACGTTTTTGTATTTCTTCATTTTGGTTTTACCTATGAAAGGGTTTTATTTTGTATCCAACTGGAAAACTTGTAAGTGTGTAATGTTGGAAAACTGCTACACACATGCAAAAATAAGTAATTGTTTTGAAACTTCAAATTTTTTTCTCATGCTGTTTTTAAAATGCAAAGTTTTGATTTTTTTGTACTTCTTATTGATATGAAAATAATTCTGGGAACCTTATCTTCTATAACATGCATATTTGTATCAGTTTTTAAAAAATTGGTCAAAAATTATGAACATCTATCAAGTCATCATGTATACCTAAAGGATTAGTCTATGGCTGTTAAAATTATATTGACAGTTATTAGATTGCTTGCTGGATTACTTCAAATACTTAAAACATTCATGTGGTTATGTACACCTAAGAATATGTATTTTAAAGAAGCCACAACATGGTTTATTTAAACTTACACTGACAGAGGTGATAAAGCTGCAGACAGATGAGAATGGGGTAGAGAAGATAAGAAACAATAGCTTTGATCAGTACTTAGTAGAGAAAAAAAGGAAGTCAATTATGAGGCACTGGGATAAAGCAAATTCAAAGGTTCATGACCTTGAGAAGAATAAAAAATATTTGCTAGGTTTGTTGGGCTGAAAAAGGTAAAAGGTACAATGTATGTGTTGTATCCACAATGATTGATTAATGATACTGTATTAATTTTGGTATATTTGAAATTTTTAATTTTTTACATGTTAACACCTAAAATATTCAAGGACTTTTTCCCCTGCCTAGTTTCATAGAATCATGTTGTCAATTGTGACATTCTCCAATTTTCCTGTCTCACTAAAAAACCAGAGATGTGTCAGCCCTTCATCCTTAACAATTCTTCAATTCTGCACAAGTTCTAAGCAAAAGGTTATTTAAGTAAATGTTCAAAATTAGCTGATGTATAAATCTTGGCAAAGAACATTGGGTTTAAAAAATGCAGTTTTTCCTGAATGATGCCAGTAGCTGTTTCTGCTAACTTGGTAAAGCCTCATGTTCCTCTAATAACTGGTATATTTTCATTGAAAAGCTTTGAATTAATATATTTGGGGACAGAAATTTTATATATAAAGTCTTGAGGGGATGGCTGAGAGCACATATGAGAGTGTCCAGGTGCCTTTGGCTGGTAGAAGGCATTTGAGAAGTACTGTAGCAGGAGATGTCAGGGAACTTAGGCTAGATGAGATATTAGAGCATGCCTAAAGAAATCAGAAAGCTGCTGGGGAGTACAGGTTTGGAGCAGGAAGGTATGGTTGGTGCCAGGTGTCTTGGTTCATCAAAGCATAGCAAGTTTTACTGTGCTCAAGGAGAGAATAAGGCAAATTAGGTATGTAGGAAGAAATCTGAAAGAGTCTCCTAGGCTCAAAACCGGGATATGTTTATTTGGGAAAATGTTGAGACTCTGGGGCAATAAAAGCCACCTGTTTACTAATCAGCAATTAAAGCATGCATGTCAGTGGATAATTACTATAAAAAGTAGGATTCTTCATTCTGTAGCTTGTCTGGTGCTGTCATACCCAATGATGTTTGTCTCCTGGGCAATTTTTAGCGCAGACTCTTACTGAAAAGCATGTTTTGCAAAGAACCGTTTGCCTTCCAGGGGCAGTCCCAGAGTTCACTGGTGGCTCCCTTGGCAATTTCACATCCTCTCAGCTTTATGTACCACACCCACAGCAGCTACCCATAATAACCTCTTACCAGGTTCAGTGGATGTGAATTCATTGGCATTTACAGATAGATCTGTTTGGTTTTCACCTGCACAGCATCCTGCACTTGCTGGTCACTTGCATGTCTAGAACATGTCTGGTAATGTCTGTGTCACTGGAACAAAAGTTCTTCAGCAACAATTTTTAATATGCTTTTTTTTGGTCATGCTTAAACAGCTTCTTAATTTTTACGAAAGTGGTATTTAATGAGAAAAGGCACTTTTTTATGCAGTATTAGATCTTGACAAGTGAAGGAAAGCTTGCATCTCTAATTGGGCAATAACACTTGAAAACAGTTTGGTTAATAATTTAGGTGTATATAATATAATGATTTAAGTTAATAATTAAACTAATTCAGGTGCAATCATAAGTGATTTTTGACTCAGATTCTCAACCTAGCTGCTGATATTACAGTTATGCTGAAACCTTTGGATGGGAGCAGGTACACAAAATAGTGCTGGTTTTTTGATATTTCTTTCTATTGTTGAAAATTGGGTTAATTTATCAAATAGCTTTTTTATTTTTCAGGGTAAAATACTCAATAAATTCTGGTGGATTTATAAGAAATTGCCGTGTATCTTACTAATTCTGCAACATTCCAACTAGGAGAAAAAGCAGTAGATAATTTTTTTTTAAATTTTTGTCTACCAGTTGTTTTCAAACAAACAGGACTTCTTTTTTACAACCTGAAAGAACTATGCTTCTTTTTTTTTTTTTTTTTCTTTTCTGCTATCGACAGGCCGAGCTCCGATAACAGGCGCCATAGCATCCGAGAGAGGATGTCCAGTACCAACGAGAAGGGGAGCCTGTCCATGGAGTCCACCAAGGAAACCAGGTACTGTGCCGTCTGCAACGACTACGCCTCAGGCTACCACTACGGCGTCTGGTCTTGCGAGGGCTGCAAAGCCTTTTTCAAAAGGAGCATTCAAGGTAATAAACTGTTCAAGTGAGTCACCTTTACTCTTTACTCTTGAGGAAACTGAAGTTACTTGAGATTCCAGCCTGAGTCCGGGACAGTGACATTTATTGGGTTTTCATTAGCAGTTGTTGTGCTCTCCCACATAGTTTTAGCTCTGTACTTGGTGAATGCTTTTAGCAGGTATAAAATATGTTGTTATTTAGTCCAATATTAATGAGGAAAAGCAAAGCTTTTCTATATCATCCTTGCTTTAGGTATATCTGACCATAGTGGTAGGGAGAAATTTAATTTAAAAATCCATATTGGATCAAGATGACCACTCTTTCAGGCTATGCATATCTCTCCTCTTATCCGAGGCATTTTTGAGAATTGCATGTCAGATGATTAATTCCTGCTGATTGATTTATTAATCTTAATTTAGTGTGCCATTAGCCAGATGGTTCAGTTCAAATCTCAATTCCTTAAAGATGCTAGATGTCTTCTGAGAGCCAGTATTGAAAAGGAATGTTTCCTTGATGAAATATTATTTGTGTCTGTCAACAAAGCAGGGCTTTGAACTGTACACAGAATGGTTTAGTTCGCAGTCTTGTTGTGGTTAAAAAGACTAGTGTAGTAAAGGGCATCTAACAAAAACTGTTAACTACTGTGACAGAGATAATTCTTTCCTTAAAGGTCTGTCACTTTGTGGAACAGCTGCCTTTTTATTTTGCTTTATTCAACATCTCTTAAAATGAGTAAGAAGTAATTGTAATTCTACTGAAAATACAGGTACTGTTCAGTATCTAAGTTTTAGAGAAGAAAATAAAACAGATTTCTTCCATTTAAACAGGAAACTGGTAAAGTGCTGTGGTTTTTTTAGGTTTCTATAGCTTTTTAAATCTCCAGGTCATACATAGGCACAAAAATTTCTGTTGCCTGTTTTACTGAAGTAAACATAGGGTGGAACAGTTTTACATCATATCACAAAGTGTGATTATTGCCTGTTTTGTTGCATGACTAGCACTGAGGTGAGTTAAATAGGACTTCCAGCATTCAGCTCAGAATCTTCCCCCCCTTGAAGGAAAAAAGTGAAAGAATGATGGAGGGGTAGATATTGATGGAATTATTTGAATGACAATGATTAGTTAATAGTTACTCATATTTCTATTTATCCAGACGCATTGAAATGATTTTTAAAAGAGTGAGTGGTTAGAGCCAGAGGTCAGTAATAAGCAACACTGAAGGGAGAAAGGGTGAAATGCTTTTTTTTCTTCACATCAGAGTAATTTACTTTAACTTGTGATGTCAGGAGAACAGCTCCCCTATTATGTATTTGTTATTTTTCCTTTTCAGTTCCTCTGACCAAGTCAGAATTATTCTTAGAGTTTTGAAATTATGTCCTTGTGCTTGAACTGAACTAGATCACAACAATGTGAAAATTGAAATAGCCTTAAGCAAAAGAGTTATCAAGTAATTGTGCAGCAAAGATCTTCAAAGATTTTCTCATAGGTCTTGTTTTCTTGATGTCTAATCTTCTAGTTGCTCTGCTTTGGAGATTCTCCACTTTCTACTCTTTTCTTTTTTTCTTGAAGCATGATTTCCTTCAATATGGTGTTTCACAAGTACTGAACAGAGCAATAAGATTACCTTACAAGCCCATCCATCACATGGTATTTGTCTATATCCATCACACTGTAATGTTTGCCTTATTTACAAAAACATGATACTCTTCTCTCATAATCAATGTGTGATGCAGAATAAAATCAGGCATACTTTTCTGCAGAAGAAACCATTTATTTTACTCATTGTTTTGTTTGGCCATTGTGGAAGAAGAAATGAATCAATTTCATTGAGCTTCTGTTGTGACCACTTGGTGGTTTTTCCCTGGTCTCCACATGGACAAATGTTGTGGTCCACTACACTGGATCTGTTTTCTATTTGTGCTGCACTAAAGATTAGCTAGTAAATTTTCTTCTTGCTATGTATATATATTTAACATAATTTTTAAGTAGATAGGCTTTTAAATCTTGAAACTTAAGTTTCCAGGATCCCATAAAATGTCTTTCATGATCTATAAGTCATGTTTGCTCTAATTTAAGCTCCTTGCTTCTTGCCCTGTCCCCTGTGGGCACAAAGAACGCTTATTACAACAACCTTTTACATAGTTGAAGACTGTTATCATATCTTTTCTCTTTTTTAGACTAAACAAACCAATTTCTTTCAGTAGAACATGCTTTCTAGACTTCTGATCCCATTTGTTAAGCTCCTCTGCACTTTCTCCAGTTGATCCACCTCTTTTGTGATTATGGTAAGAAAATGACATCCACAAATATAAAGAAAATAATTTAAGAATATGAGTACTTATGAGAGAATTGTGATAATTTGATCACAGAGGGTAAGAAAAGTCTTCTGAACTTTTAAAGTCATAGCTACCCAGTCTTGATAAAAACAGTACTTTTTGAATTTTCTACTGGGTTTGGAAGAGGTCTCTTTTTCCACAGTTACATACTCTCATTGAACATGTGTGCAATTTATGAAAATGAAAGTAATTTGTAGATTGAGAATAGATCCAAACCCATGCATTTGCCTTGCAGATGATAATAATTTTAAATATACTGTGATCAGATAGCTAGGAATGAATGCTACTTACGTGCAGGTATATTTATAGAAGAATGCATGGACCAAATAGTATTGTATCTGTTTTTGATTTATTATATATACTGCATTTATTTATGTATATACATATTATTTATACTGCATTTTGATTTATTATATATACTGCATATATATGCTTTGCATTCCTAAAATAAATGGGAAAAAATTCCTGTGAATCATATGATCAAACACTGTTGAGGATTACAGAACTTTTCTGTATGAACAAAAATAAACCAAAATGCTTTAAGCAAAGTTTTTTGTTGTTTCAGCAAAGATAACTGTGCTACTTTGTTCTTTGCTAATCTGTATTTCTCAATAAATATATAGATGCAGAGATAATAATTTCTGTACTTCTCATCAGAGATTTCATAGGAGAATTGCTGTAATGAACCTTGATGTTCCTGCTAGACTGTATACAAACATTCTACATTGTTCTTAATAGAACCACAGGAAACAGTAAGGACAGACATGAACAAGCTGTATGTGGTAATGAACCACCTCTGTTATTCTCAGTGGTATCTGAGGTATCTGTATTTACCTGTGTAAGTATATACTGAAATTTTATGAAAACTCACATCTGCATTGAAACTTACCTGAGGTGATAATAGATAGCTTTACTTTTATCCAGCGGATCTGGAATGTTCCTGGTAATATTTTATGAGTTTTAAATACTGAGGTATTTTTCTTTGTTGTCAAGTAGTTAAAGCTTAAGAGATAACCTGAATTAGAAATTTTCTCAATTTGTGCAAGTTTTCAGTTCTGTTTAAACAACAGATGGTTTGTGGGAAACCTGAACTGTGTCCTGAAACTGCCTATGTCAGTCTGTTTTGTTAGTTTATGTCCCAGAAGTGATCTGGGACCTTGTTTTGAGAAACCTCAGTGCAGAGTGTTATTAATGTACAAGCTTTCACGGGAGAGAAAAGTCACAGGACATGAATACCATGTTACTTGGTGATAGAAGAGTGCTTTACTCTTCCCCCAGCATATGTAGCCTTCAGAATTGTATTGAATTGAGGGATTTGATTTCAGAAGCATAACAAGGAGCCACACCACAGCACACTGTACTTCTCTTCTAAAATATTTATGAATTTTCAGACCAAGAAGGGCCATTAGATAAATAAGTCTCTTCACTCAATATGAACTTTATATGCTATCCATCTCCAAAGCCTAGTAACTTGATGAAGGTAAATATTTTAGAAGATGCCCAGACTCAAGATTCTCATGGCCTCAAGCATTTTCTTGAGCCATAATGATGGCTTATTCTAATGATTTGTCCTCCCATATGCTAAAAATTCACCAAATTTATGTGTATTACTTGAAGTTACGTGTCTTACTTTGGCTTTTATATCACTTTCATGAACCAGTCTTAGTAACTACTACTATCTTTCTCCTGTAGAAAGTTCTTAAAAATTAGGTCATCAAGTCATCAAATCACCTTGATATCTTAAGTGAACTAAAATTTTTCAGTCTCCTGCTGTATATCTTTCTATCTTCTGAGTCCATTATCTTTGCATCTTTACTCATTCCCCCGCACCCATAACAGCCTCTCTAAAATTTGGATGTCAGAATTGGATGATGTATTTCAACATGAGCCTTACAAATGCCATTTACAAATTAAAAATTCCCTTGTGACTCACACATTCTTTCCCCCTTTTAATTCCCTTGTTTTTTGGATGGCCACCAAGCCCTATGAGACAGGAAGGAATTACTCATACCACCTCTGACAAGCATCCAGCAAATGCCTACATATGGGTGTCTGCAAACCCCCAGAGGGAGCACAAGGGATTCAGAACAAACCAGGAGTAAATCCTTACATTAGAGGGTATCCTTATCCCAGAATTGCTCAAGCATTCTAGAAATCACCAGTTCTATTTCCCCTTCATGTGCCCTTCTTATATTTTTCAGGTGCATCTTCTCTGCTTTTGTTTACAGCTTTTGCTCATATCTGGGATATTTCACATATAGCAGTTAAAAATTACACCATTATGGGAGGCATTACCAGAACAGGTTGGCTTCTGAGAATGGATGAATAGCTGAGGAATTCCAGAGGCCCGCCTTTAATGTCTTGATCAGAGATATAATGGTCTCTGAAGTGCAGGAATTCTTGGAGCTGGGAAGTATTTTGCTTGTGTGCCTTGAACCTGGATTTTAATTAGCAGTTGTACCTTCTGACCATCAAGTAGGAGAGTTTTGGCAGTAGACTTTGAGTGTTATCAATTGTTTTTATTTGACAATGATAGAGTTGTACTTTGTTGAAAGTATGTAATGTTGAGAGGGGTGGTAATGTATACATATTTTCATATTTGAGAGAATTTTACTGGTAAAACATGCTAGTAACTGAGTGTTTAGGTAATGGTGAAGTGCAGCAATTGTGATAGTGTCAATCTGGGAGGTTTCTGAGATCTTCCCTTTAATTTTCCATTCTTGTCTTCTGTTTTGATGGTATTTTTGTAATCTGTTTTATAACAGCTCAGATCCTGCAGCCAAGAAGGCAGAAACTCCCTAATACAACTGCTTGTACACTGGTACTATGAGCTGTCAGCCAAAATACAGAGCAGGAACTTCAGTGAGACTAGCAGAGTTAACCACAGCCAATCAACAGGGAGCTGCAGATGGGCATCTGGCCTCGTGGTTCCAGTTGAAGATAGCTGTTGGACGTTTGAAGGCTGGAAAAAGGTGGATTTGGAAAGTCTGCCTGGGTTTAGCTGTCATTGAGACTGCTCTAACTGCTGGTGGTCAGCCAGGTTCTTCTGAAACTTCTTTTGATTTATTTTTGTGCATTTAGTAGTTTTTCTCCAGTGTTCCTTGAGGTAAACACGTGCTCTGATTGCATTTTTTTTTTTGCTCTGATTGCATTCTCTAATATGCATTTTTAATTTCAGCTATGCAATTTATGGTGATCTTGTTTCAGAAATTTGAGTGCTATTGAAAGGCAAGAGTCAGTACCTCTTTTTCCCTAGCACTACAATTTTGAATGTGGTACTTTTCTAGCAAATTTTAAGTGCTGCATTCAGCATGGATGTGGTAGTGGCTTAAGATGGTTGTATCTGGATACTTATTTTTCAAGGCCTAAGCAAATCATAGGGCTGCAGTGGACCGTGAGCTCTAGTTTATCTTCCTGTCCTGTGAGAGGATCAGCTTCTACCAGTTCCTTATATATGTTTATTGATCTGCTTCTTAAAACTTGTATCTTGATCCAATGTTTTATTCTCCTTATCTTTGGAGGCTACTGGGAAATTTGAATCTTCCTGCCTCCAGGTTAAGGTCATCATTTATTTTCCTGAGAATCATGCCACAAAAAAAAAAAAAAAGTGTTCTCTTTCTGCAGCAACCTTTAAATCATAGAAGTTTGCTATTACATTTGGAAAAAAAATATTCTGTTTTACCTAACCTGAGGAAACAAGGTTTATTCAACATTTTCTCATAGGTCTTGTTTTCTTGATGTCTAATCTAGTTGCTCTGCTTTGGAGGTTCTCCACTTTCTACTGTTTTCTTTTTTATCTTGAAGCATGATTTCCTTCAATATAGTATTTCACAAGTACTGAACAGAGCAATAAGATTACCTTCCAAGCCTATCCATCACATGGTATTTGTCTATATCCATCACACTGTAATGTTTGCCTTATTTACAAAAACATGATACTCTTCTCTCATAATCAATGTGTGATGCAGAATAAAATCAGGCATACTTTTCTGCAGAAGAAACCATTTATTTTACTCATTGTTTTGTGCATATGATTACTCCTATTTTAATGCAGAGATTTATACCAATCCTTTGTACTTTGTGCTTTTGTGCTGTTGTTTTCCCATGTGCTACCCCAGTTTGCCAAGGTAATTTGGAATTCTTATTCTGTACTCTCCTGCCATTTATTTCAGTCTGGCTAGCAAAGAAGTCTGGCCTTTCCTCTGTTCTTCTAACACATATAAATGTCATCTACAAATGAATAGCAATTAATAAAAGAAATACTCCAGATTACTACCAATTTGTGAGGAAAACACTACATATAACTGGATTCTGGACAGACACTATGGAGCCTTATTCAGTATCAGCTTCCATTTTAACAGTGAACTCTGACAGTTCTTCTCTGAGACTGATTTTCTGAAATCATCTGAACTATATATTCTTAGCTGACATATGATGTGTCAATCTAGGCAATACTTAAAACATTTCTGAAGTTGGGCAACACACATTGCCAGAAAGTAGAGAATGGACTCTTATCTGATTTTATAAACGGTAATTTGTTTTTCTTCTGCCAAATCCAAAGCTCTTCCCACTTCCTAGATAGAATTCCTGGCTTTTAGAAGCTGTTCTTAATATACCCTGTATTATCACTTTTAATGTTGTTTTACTTCTTCTGGAATATGACTGTTGTGCAATATCAAGCAACAACAACAAAAAATTAAACATTATTACATGTTGCAAGTGTTTAGTGAATATTTCAGCTGAAAACTCATATTACTCCTAGCTCAAGACTGAGCCTTTCAGCAATTCAAAGTATTCACGTGAGAAAAAAAAGCACTTTACATTTAAAAATTACAAGAGAGTAAGGTTTGTCTTGCAGGAAAGTGCTAAACTGTTTCACCTGCTTTTAGAGAGTGTGACAGATAATGTAGCTATTCCTACTCAAAATATGGCTAGAGATATGCAGGACAAGAGACTAAGATACCTTGGTTGACTCTTCTGGTTATAAAATGGGCGACTCTTCATACTATAGAGCATGGATGATGTTAGGGTAGGAGGGAGCAAACCAAGGATCACAGATACACATCAGTTAATTAAAGAAGTATATAACCAGGATTTGCAGGAGAAAGTGGTACACAGGCATGAAACAGTCTTTTTTTTGGACAAAATAATGGTGTCAAAAAGTAGTATAATAATTTAGCAAGCCAGCTGTTGCCTGTATTGAGGTTTCAGTTTTACAGACTTCAATGCAGAAAACTCAGTTCAAAAACCACCACACAGGTCCTTGAAAAATGTATGATAGCAGGAACCATTCAGCTACTGAAGAACCAAACCTGATGTTATACCTGGAATAAAAATGGAGAGTTACATTAGTTTTCTTTTGTCAATAACATTTGGTGGTATTTTGAGTGCACAAGAGTAATTTGCAATATTTTTAGCTTCTTAGGCTCTTTGTAATAGTTGTGGGAGTTTTCTTTAGTAGAATTCTCCCCCTTCCCATTTTGGCTCAAATAAAATGGGAAGCTAAAAATACAAGAGTTTCATTCAAAGTCTATGGGAATAAGATGGCCATGACATGCCTATAACTCTCTCTGAAAATGCTTTTTGTCTCTGGAGAGATCATATTGAGATGGTTGTGAGTAATACATTGTGGGAGTTTTTCACTTTAACACAGCTGTTGTTTTAATCATGTGCCAAGGACTTAAAACAATTGTGATTTATCAGCTAGGGAAACAGAAACTTGATGTCATACTCCTTGCCAGATTTTGTAAGATTGGATCAGTATTTTTATCTATTTTTATTTGTCATGAGGGAAAAAAAAAAAACTTTCTATTTTGTTACCTTGTCTAAAATTAGAAAAATTGGAGCAGGGTAAAAGTAAACTTTGCACATGGTATCATAACCCTGAAATAGTAGATGAAACACCAAATTAAATTTTAAGATAAGGCAAATAATAAAAACTTCATAATTATTTGCTTGAGTAGAAAATATAATTTTATATTTATAGATTTATAAAGGTAAATAGTATTTTTTTTAATATATTACCCTTTCTCAATATATAAGTTCATGCATTATTATACTAGTGAGATGGCAGCAGGCTTGGTACCCCTATGCAGTGCCCATTCTTCTCATCTCTTCATTTTTCCTGTTACTATATGGAAAGGTTTAAGAAGAACTCGCTATCAGCCATTTAGCTGCAGTTACCTGCTCATGTGAGCAGTTACATTTCATACCTAAGTGAAGACAAGAAGATTCCACTAGAAGGGAAACACAGTCTGTGAGCTCCATGACACAGCTGAAGGACATAACATGGAGTGTATAAATTTAAACCTCTCCTCCTTTCTCATTCATCTCATGGTTCTGTGATTGATGTGTGTCAATGCTCTCAGGCACATGGTGTAATTGTTGGGACTGTCCTGTATCATAAAAGCGACCCCCAAGCCCGTGAAGAATGAGCTCTGAACTCCAATGATTTCAGAAGGCTAATTAATTACTTTATTATACTATATTATACTATAACTATGGTTATACTACATATACATATACATATACATACTATACTACAGCCTTCTAGATCCTATTCCTTACTGTAATGTTACTAATGTTTTGCTTGTTTAAAACCAGAAAGAAGATTAATCTTCTCAGCAGTGCTGAGTAGTTGCTAAGAGAACCTAAATTCCAAATCCAAAGACCTTTTCTGAGAGTAATTAAGCTGTGAATTTGAGTGTCTGTGCTTATAAAGGATTTAGACATAACCTTCTGTTCTTCTGTGAAGCTGTTAGGAAAAAGTGTGATTTTAAAACCAGTAAGTGCAGTTTTATTGGGGCACTTAAACGTAAAATTGGTGTTATTTTTTATTTTGCATTCAACATTTATTTTTACTGGGTCAGCCTATGTAATGTCCAAATGCTTTTTTTTTTTCTTTTTTTTTAATGTAATTTTTCCAAGGTTTTGCTTTTCATCTCCAGTCTTGTTTGGCACCTTAAGGTATGGTTAAAGTCTACAATTTAGTTTTCCTTTCCTTCCTTTCATCCGAGCTGTCATGTATGAAAATTTTGCTAATTTCACCGTCAGATCATAGAAGGATCTGGTGCTTCCAGAGGTAATGGCTAAGCTGGTAGCTGCCTTATTCAGATAGGTAAAGAATAGTTTAAGAAATATGTGACATGAGGATTGAAAATAAAATAATAATAATAGGAAAAGCACATAATAGTAAAAGGACAATAATTATTACTGGCTTTGTTCCAGATGCATGATGAGTCAATTCAGCTACTTCAGTTTAGGCATCCTTTTCCCCTTCTTCTCCTCTGTTGGTCATTATCACGCAGAGTTGCGTGAGAAAAGGGTCTGATTTTTGCACCCCATTTTGGAGAGACCTTAGCATTTCCTGAAGTGCTATAATTACTTAATTTTATATACTTAATTTTATTTTTGCTGTTTTAATAAGGGCAGTTACTGAGTTTTCCTAAGAAAAATAGACCATCCCTCCCTAAGCTCTTCCAAAAGGTCCCTTAGACTCTTCCATGGTAGCTTATGACAGTGCAAATTATACATACGGGGGATTAAAACTAGGGGATCCACCCTATTAAATTCACTGCCTTTAATTTTGTGCAGGTTATCTGATAATTCATTTTTTGAAAGCCTCAGTAAGATCACAGAGTCCAAGTGATGGATGCTTCCCTCTATAAGCATCAGTGATCACTGAAGGCATTTCTTCCTCTTGCTACTCCTGTGATACCAGCTCTCTAGTAGCCTAATTACCCTCTCTTCTAGCATGTACCATGCTTTGGATACCATGAAAACAAAGGGCAGGGCAGCTGGCAACCTGCTGATGTGTCCCATTTTCATGTTGACAATTCCTACCAGGGAGAAATCCCTTCTAGTAGGTCAGATTGGTTGGAATCAACTTTGCCAAGAGATGAGCTTTAAGTGTTAGATAAAAGGTAGAAAAATTGAAAGGCAATTCACCTACATTAAGGTTATTTAGTTCTATACTATTTCACTTTAAATTAAAACTTGTTTTTGCATATTACCTATTCCTTGTGTTTTCCTGCCTTTTTCTCTTTCATGCTACCCCAAGAAAGACTGCCCTAGTCTGTTTGTGACTTGCAAAGGAAACTTCTTTTTTCACTTCCAGCACCTAATACTTGAAAGCAGATAGTATGGTGGAGAAGCAGGAAAGGTTCCTGCCTTCCTTTTTCCCTTTGCTTCTTTCTTCTTTCCTGATTAAATTGATGATGTTTTTTATTGTATACTCAAATTATTGAACATTTTCTTCTGGTTGCTTACATGTTTTCCGATCTATTGAAGTCATGTTGGTTAAAAGAAACCAAAAATTATAATAAATATTAAATGCATTATCTTTATCCTAGATTTACAGGAAATCTGAAAGGCTAAACAATGATACTTGCCATCTAAAGAAGTATGCCCATCACACACAGATCCTTCGGGCTTTAGCAGCCAGATTTTAGTCTGTGAAGTCAATCGAGCACTTTGAGTGAACAGTGTATTGTCTAAGGTGCAGATCATGTGCATGAAAACAGACTATGCTAACATTTAAAGGGTAAATTAATGATAAAACTCTTCAAAAGTAAAAGCATTATGATATTAATGTGGGAACTGTAGCTCTATTACAAATAGGATTATTATATGTACTATTCTAGCAGCCAAGTGTTTATTTCCAAACACTTGTGGTTTGCACAAGTAAATACAGATTCATAGGCAAGGAGAAGGTTATCATCCACATAAGCATAGCAAAAGTAGGATGGCTGCCCTGATGATATTGATTACATCTGATTTTTGGTTTTTGCGTGCAGTCACTTCTGTCGTTTTTTGTTTTTTTTTTTTTTTAAACTTTGAATTCTATGAAAATCAGCCAATCCAGCAAAGGTGGTTACCATCATTTCAGCTTTGATCTAAGTGGGATTTATCTGCTCATTTTAGAGAGATCTAAATGGTGTTCTGCATTATTTGCTGATTTCAGAGCCTGCACTCATTCACCATGTGAATTTACCTTTTAACTTCACCAGGAAGATTAGCTATTCTTTCAAAGTACTTCTTTGTTTTTAAAAAGAGTAATTTAAATTTTCCATCTTTATCTCATGGTATTTCCAAAGTTTGCTAATGAAACAAGGCAAATGATTGAAGGCAGGTGATGGAGGTCAGGTCACTGTTTCACTGCTGCAGTCAATATAAGTGCATTTTCTTAAACATATGGCACTTTTTTTTTTCTGCTCCTTTCCTCTGTAGATACTACATATGTGGTTGAGGCTGCTTTTTTTCTGACTTGATTTTTAAAAATTTCTTTACATGTGAAAGTTTTTGAATCAGATACAGGTCTGTATCCTACCAGAGGAACTGAAATTTAAAGCGTTCTCTCATGCTGGATTGATATGGTGGTTCAGTTGTACCTGTGTACTGCAGTGCTGGAGCAAAGCATATGGATAGAGACTTTCCCAGAATTATTTTGTTCTATCCAGTAGACCTAAAAATAATAATTCTGTCTATTTGAGACAGGGCATAGTCAGCTGTTCCCCTATTAACAAGTTTAGAGGCTGGGTACTTATTTTGATGAGATCCCAGTTATGCAGCATTAGAGGGCAGATGCTCCTAGTGTAATCTGATAGTAATTTTTACTCTATTTTCTAATTTGTAGTCAAGGATAGATGATTTGATGAGACCAAGGCCTCTGTGAAACCTCCACCCTACTTTCCCTCAAGCTGATCCCTTGACCTCAAAGAAAGAACAAACAGTTCTGCAGTAACTTTTTTTATTTTTTGCATGTGTGTGCTGTACCTTAGTTATATTCAGAGCACCAATGAGATCATTTTGAAGAGACTTTTTCATCCTTGCTAACCTTTGTCAACGGTTGGCAAATAATTTTATAGCACATTTAAGCACACTTTTTTTAAGAGCAAATTGGAATAGATGCTTTTTGGCAGTAACAAATAATGCTAAAGAGAGTAAGAAATGAGGAAGAGGAGCTCTGAAGGAGAAGATACCAGTAACAATCTTTAGAATTCTTTTAGAATTTGTCATGTCAGAAAGTTTTTGCACAAAGCAGTAGACATGCAGCTGGAATTAGTGACTGATTTATCCCTGAGGTACAATTAATTATTTGAGGATTTTTGCTTCTGTTTTATGTTGTTTGTTTCTTTACTGGAACTGACTGTCATAGATAAAATCTTTTGTAGACATTTTTAATTTTATAAACCTTATTTTCTGCAGTCTATTGGTTAAACATCAGTACAGGCACACAAAACCAGATGTACGTTGTACAAAACCATGTTGTATTTCTCAGCCTGAGAACAAGGAAGTCAAGGCACTTGTTCATATTAATAGATTCTCTTTTGTGGTTGCGTTAATTGTTCGCTATATTAATTAGTCTACAGAAGTTTTAATTTAAAGAATTTGCAAATAAATGTGTGACATAGAGATGTTTCAAAATCTGTATCAACACTTTTTACGAGACGTTATGACGGTAATCCTACTTTTTTCCCCAAGATGTTATAGTAAATTTTGTTATGTCTGTGTATAACTGTGTCCTTACTTTCCCTCTGGTTTTACAGGGCACAATGACTACATGTGTCCTGCTACTAACCAGTGCACCATTGACAAGAACCGAAGGAAGAGTTGCCAGGCCTGCCGACTGAGAAAATGCTACGAAGTGGGAATGATGAAAGGTGGTATGTACATAGCCATCATCAAATCTTCAGCATTGCTGTCTGCCTTCCTGCCTTTTAACTTCATTGGGCAGCTGATATGGTTTCTAACTAAAGGAGGAAGCTACTGATTTTATTGAGCTGAAGTCTATTAAATAAAAATTATTTTATTAAATAAAAATGGAAAGCTCTGGAATATCATGTTATCTTGTCCAAATTTGCATGAAAAACAAGAGGACCATTGATTTCAATAGAATTAGAATTCCTCTGTTATTATTTTTAACTCAGTGTTTTTTTGGTCTCTCATTGTAGGCTTCAGATCCTGATGAATGAAATTTAACCCAAGATTTTGCAGCATTTTGCAGCTCAGTGGGAAGAGCATTAGTAGTCTCAAATCAGTTCATATTTGTTAAATAAACTTCTGGATATGTAATTTTTGTTCTGTGAATCCTGGAAGGGAAAGTTAATTTCTCTGTTCCAGTATTGTATGCATATTTTAGATGTGAATTAATTTAACCCAACAATATTAAAGGCTTACTCATTTTATAAGAAGAGCAATAAATGCCACTTTCCTGGAAGATATGTAATAATGATGGCTTGTTGTAGCCTGCTAAAAATTTCACATTGCTTTTATCAATGAAGAGTAATGGAAAACCTACATCTATAGGAAAAACTTAGCAAGCTAGTAAGTGCACAGAGCTGAAGGGATTAGATCCCATGTATTTCGTGTGTAAAGAGCTAGTTAGATTACAGACTGGTTCTTCCTTTCTTTGGCACACCTAATGCTTACTTATGCCACAGAAAATCTGGTGCAAGACAGAAGAGTAGCTCATCATGTTTGTCCTTTCCTCAACAAATCATTTTTAAGTTCAGCAAAGGTAGCCCAGTCTGAGAATCTTCGGAGAAAAAGGGAAAGACTAAAGGAAAAACGATTAGTTGTTGCTGCACTTGAGATTGGATCTGCATTTTTCTCAGCTCAAGGATTGGGAAAGAGCTGAGACTGATTTTATTAATCTCAATTTTGGGATGCAAGCAGCAGGAAGACATAAAATCTGCTTTTGCTTCTAGAAGTTAAGACGATGGTTGATTTTTTTAATGAGATTTTATGTATTGATCTGAGCATCCTGGTTTATGTGGCTAGAACTCTTCAAAGGGTATGTAGTTAATAAAACAGGTATGATCCAGAAAAGATAGAGGTTCAAGAAAGGCACACTAAAACCAGAGAATCCACACATGAATATGCATGCAGATTTAGCTTTGACCTTTGTACACATGGCAGATCATAGCTAGGATGTATAATTATGCTTTATGTTGATGACATTACGTTTTTCATTTGGCACATTTACATCCAGTTACACTTAAGTGTATTTAAATAATGATCCACTGTACCAGTTTTATGTTTTTTATATCTCTTTTCTAAGATGCAATCTCTAATAGGTTTTTGACTATTCTATATGTAACTGTTTTACTATCATAAAAATTGGAAAGATTTCTCAACTAGCATTTTTTAGATTTACGTAGTCCAAAAGAAATACTGCAATTCTGTCCAAATTTTCTTTCAAATATACATGTTCTGGAATCGTTATTTCATATAGTGGTTCTCACCTGAGAAAAGTAATCTGGATTTCATCCTTTCCTTTCCTTTTACAATGTTGTAAGATTTGTATAGTCACTACAGGAGCAGGCAGTTCAACAATAGTCAGTGTTGTGGTATTTTTATTATTTTGTTGTTGTTGTTTTCTTTTTTTAGGAAACTAAACTCACAGTTTAGAAACAAGATCAGGATCAGCATAAATTGTATCTGCTCTTACAGTACTACTAATAATGTAAGAAGTCCATCACTGGTTCATAGGCAAGAGTTTTAAAATACTTATTTTATGAAGTCTCAGTAAAAAATCTTGAGATCCCTCAGTTAAAAGTAATAAATCTGTCACACCTGGACATGACTTCATGGAAGGTGATGTTAATGTATGTGAAGTAAAACATTCAAAGGTTTTTTGGAGTTGTTATTGATCCCCTATTGACCACATGGATGTGTGGGGAAGAAAAACCTTTCTTCTAAATCTAGACTTTTATAATTGTCACATTTCTCTCAGATGAAGGTAAAGGTTAAGTAAATATTCTTGTTATGCCATCTCGCTTAACTTTTAAGTGATGATGTTTAAATGTTCTTAATTTAATTTTTCTTTTCCTGAGGAAAGCTATGAAGATTTTCTCTTTTAATAGATATAATGGAACTTTTCTTCAACATACTAAAATAATATAGCTCTGTGATTAGCTCAAGATTCACGCTGTTCTCCAAAAATTCCTAGTTCTTGTGATTGGATCTTTTAGTTTAAATAATCACCTCATGTTCATGTTGAAGGATTTGCCTTTTTTAAGGCATTAATTTTATCATATGCTTGAATATTTGTTTGTGTCTTATCTCACTTTTATCTCTGTCTCCACAATTTGCTTACGATGATACAACTTTTAGATATAGTGGAAAATACATGTAATCTTTCTTTCCCTTAAATATAATCTCAGTTTTTCTTCTGCACTAAATTAGCTGAGGTTTCTCAATAAATTTTAAAAGTTGCCAACTTGTGACTTTTATCTGCCATTTAAGTGATATGAGTAATAACTGATATTAAATACAGACTTTCAGTAAATATTATGGAAGGTAGGCAAAATCTTGGTTAAATGTGTCTGGTTAATTCTAAACATATGATATAGAATATGGTTGCTGAGATTTTCTTCACAGAAGGTCACTTAATGCAGAATGAAAATGTTCATATATATTATTTTTAGTAGAGTGGACACAACTGAAATATGTTTTAGAGGCTTCATGCAGAAAAAAAATGCAGGCTTCAAGAGGCCCTTGAACTGTGTGATAGGAACATTTACTGATGAGTTCCTCTTATGAGTTCCTGTGGAAATTTTATTGATTTTTTTTTTCTTCCCTATTCTTGGGTCTTTTAAAAACTTCTTTCAGTACTGAAGAGTTATTTTTTTTCTCTCCTCTTGTGTTTGCAAGTGTTTCCTTCTGCATCTGTTCCTGTGCTGCTTCAAGAGACAATTAGACTGCAAGAATCTCTGCTGATGCGGTGGGCATCTGAGGCATAATTTAAAGTTGTTATATTTTGTCCAAATGCTTCATTCTCTCTTTCTGAATAAACAAACCCAAGGGACCTTAAAATTATATGATATTAATTAGTCTATGCTCCCCTGTTTTTATGTGGACACATCAAATGAAATCCGTGCTATGTCCCTTTTACTTCTGTTCTGTATCTGGGGAGAGAAGCCTTGTTTTTGTTTACAATCTGCTGATGCCTTCTTGAAGCTTATTCCTGTCCTGGTTTGGAGAAGTGTACTCCAACTTTCACATGATGCAGGGTGCCAGCTTTCAAATGGAGTTGTTTCAGCAGTTGCAACCCTGAAGCTCCAACCATACGTAAGGTGCAGGTGACCTCTGCTCCAATACAGACATAGTTTTCTGTTTCTCCATTGTTCTAAAAGCTTTCCGGTGAGTTGAGGCCAAAAACCCTAATTTTATGAAACCAAAACCACCTTGTTTTATTGTTTGTTATTAATTATTTTATAGTGTGGTAAGTGAATGAGGGTTTCTAGTAATTAGCATGCTGCATTCATTCCCCCCCTTTCAATGTGTGACAGGACAGATTTATCATTAAGTGCTGTGTGGGATAGGAGCAATAGGGTACTAGTGGAATTCATGGCTATGGCAAAAAATTGCCATAATGCTAAAGAAAAATCCATTATTTGCCTGATAGTCCATGTCTTACCACCCTGACGCCTACATAATTCTTTCAATTGTCGAATGCTGATGGCTTCCTAACATCAAATCATAGGAAATGTGGCCATCAAGGATTTGAGTGCTCATGTGCTACATTCAGATGGTGACTTTGTATATGGCATATATATATTTACTGTCTTTGAACAGTATCTAAATCTCAGGTTCTAGAGAGAAGATTCTGTGTACTGATTGTTGTGATAATGAAATTACAGTGTTACAGTACATTTGAAGCCTACATCCTTCTGTGTCACCCTTACAAATTGTCTGAGAATGCTTCAGAAATTACTGTGATACAACCCAGGGAGTGAAACTCTCTGCTGGCCGTAACAGAGTGCTAAAACCACATGCCATTTGATTGTAGACACTTTCATTAACTCCTAGAGATTGGAGTCTCTAGGCTTCAGGTTTTCTCTTACAATATTTTGAAATGGTTACCCACCTCCAAGCCAGTCTGGTGCAATGCAACAGTCTTGCTGCAGTTTAAGATAAATTTTTACAGGGAAAATGAAAAAACAAATTTTTTATTCTCTCAGAGAAGGACCTTGCTGTTTTTTTGTCTTTAAATTGAGAGAGCTATGCTTCCTTGCTGAATTCTATATTTATTAATAAAAAAAAGACTAGAGAGTTATTAAAATAATTCTCAAAAGTAGAAGGAAATTGATGTCTGATGCAACCACTGGATGGGCTCAAGGTCTTCTATATTTTCATGTACTTATGTTTTAATGAACTATTATATTAAAAAGAGAAATTAGTGTGAATGAAAGAAAATGGATTGTGGATGTGAAATGATTCTGGTTTGTTCAAGGAGAGCCTCGATGCTTATTAGACATACTGTTCTGTACTCAGCCAAATAACTGTAGGTGGGGCCTGATATATGTATGAGGAAATGTACTCTAAAGTTGGAATTGTTGGGCCAAAATTGTGTACTTGTGCACATTTGAATCAAAGTTTTGTGAGTTTACAGCAGTTTTCTGGGAAAATAAGGTGGAAATAAAATCAGAATTTTTAGTGAAATATTTTTTCTTCTCTTTGCACACATGCAAAAGGGATCACTGCAATTAAATTGTCACAAAATACAATATTCCTGTGTTCTGCCCCCAAAATTGGAGAGACTGTTATTGTGAACACCTTGGCCAAAAATGATTTATCTTCCTATTCCACTTCATAAAATAATCTGTGCTCGAAGAAAATCTAGGAGGTCTTTTGTTGAGCCACCTGCTCAAAGCAGATTCAGCAGTGAATTTATACATGGTTAAGACCTTTTACAGCCAGGTGGAAATGGGATAAAATAGGACAAATTTTCTTATGCTTAGTTATATGCTATAACAGAATATGAAAAAAAAAATGAAGAATGAATGCAGGATTTTTAATGTTTAACTCTTGAACACTTATTTGAAACTGTAAAGCTGATTATAGTTGTATATTAGTTTACATTGGCTTTTTGGCCTTTTCATACTTTTTTCATTACTTGAGTAATTCCTAGAGTTGTAGAGTTATAAGAGAGCTCAAGAGGGACTTTTAATAACATAATTTAGTGGTAGGACAAGGGCTAATGGCTTCAAACTGGAATAGGGTAGGTTTGGATGAGAAAATTCTTTTCCCTGAAGGTGGTGGAGAGAACTGGAACCAGTTGCTCAGAAACGTTGCCCCATCCCTGGAAATGTTCAAGGCCAGCTTGGATGGGGCTCTGAGCAACCTGGTCCAATGAAAGGTGTCTTTGACCATGGTAAGGAGGTTGGAACTAGATGATCATTTAGATCCTCTCCAACCCAAAGCCGTCCATGATTCTGTAATTGTATGATTCTTGTTCTTCTTTTGGTTAGACATTTACAGTTCAGTTCTAGCACTCAGTCCTGGTATCAGGCCAAACATCTCCAATACTCAATTTCTAAAATGTAGCAATTAAAATTTCTTATTGTCTTTGAGATTTATACCAATGGACTCACTGTTTTAAAATGACTGGCTTTCCCAAATAATTGTTGATGTAAAGGTAGAGAATGTTCCTCAAAAGGCTTTATTGTGATCCCTGAAATGCCTAAAGGCTTATTGTAAATATTGTCTAGAAATGGGGCAGTTGCCATATTTACTGTAACCAAAACTTGGTATGAGTTTATCAGGAGTGTTGACACTGAAAGGGATTCATTTGAATGATGGTTTAATTGGACTTCTCTTGTTTCACTTCTACATGTCCTAAGATGCTCTTTAAAACCCGTGCTATGACTGCCAAAGATTGAATACAAAAATACAGATTAGAATGAATCATGCCTTGCACCTTCATCTTTAATTTAATAGATCATTGGTTCTCAAACTGTGCATTATGAATAGTCATTAGAGACCCCAAATGACATTTTCCTGCTTTTTAACATCTATTTTTTGTCACCAGGTCTTTAAGACTTTACATGAAAGACCAGTATTATTATCTGCATTTTAGTTAGTAGGAGTTCTGGGGCACTGAGATATATAGTGTGACTTGGTCAATGAGCAAACTGGTAGCAGAGCCAGGAGTTGAACCAGAATATCTGAATCTAAACCCCCACTGTGACTTCTCTCTCCCTCTATCTCTAATAGAAGGGGGTACTAATTATAGAGGAGAAATAAGCCCCAGCTTGGAAAAGGATAAGAGATATATTTTTTAAAAAAACTCACATAAATAGATGTACACAACTCAGGAGTCAAAAAGACTGTAACATCCAGGTGCACAGATTGAACACAAGTCTGTTACTTATTTATAGTACTGAGTGTCTAGATATCCTTGTGAGAAACCAGGCTGTTAAGCACTGTCACTTGGGGCAGGCCTGTTTGAGATTAGACATTAAATTTTGATTAATCTTTTTAGAAGATTTCAGACAATGCTTCTCATTTAAACTAATTGTCAACCCACCTGGGTTTTCAGCACAATTTACATCACTGTTTCATTTTCCGAAAGAGAAATGGGAATGAAATAAGGGGCTGATTGGCTGAATCATATTCAAAAGAAGGATTTATTAGGCTATAAAATTTGAATTTGGAAAGTGGTGTTACTTTTCTGTGACCAAAAAATGTATTTATGTAGAGAGATTCAAGCAGAAAAGTTCCCAAAAATCTCAAAAGTCTTTAAAATCACCTTGGAAGGACCACTATGCTGAGATAGGTTACAATATTAGTACCTACATTGCAGTCATAGCTTCAGCAATCTTTGTCTGTTATAAATCTATCAAGAATGAAATTATTGACTTCTACTGACGTACAGCAGCTACAGTAATCTTATGTTTTAAAAGGAAGCTGTAGGATTCTGTTTTATTTCCAATGAAGCATTATAAAGCTGTTGAATTCAGCAGAGGTGTACCTTACGAGGCCTGCCTGTAAAGTGAAGTTGCCATGAGAGGCTTAGGAGACAGCTTGCATCTGCCCTTTGGACTCTAAGGCCACTTGTGCTTAGACACTCAGGTTTGTGTCCATAAGGGACCTGTGGCTTGTTCACACTGTTTTACTTTTGCAGTCCCTTACTATGGCTAATGGCAGCAATGACACCAAAATGAGCCTGGACTCAGCCCCAGAGGTCTTCTCCCAATAGTTCAGTAAATCATTCCCATACTTGGGCATTTGAAGAGAGGCTTTTGAATTTCTGGCCTCTTCAAACCCAACTTCAGTTTCAGAAAAGTAGGTTTGTGTTATAGGAAAATCTGGTTTCTTCCTTTGCAAACACTGGTGTAAAGGATTTGTCTGGCACCTCTGCCATGGCCTGTTCTGTGCATTCTCCCTTAACACTCTGATCATCAGCAGGGCAATTGACTCTCTGCCTCTCTGACAGATACCTTCTTATTTATAGTATCTTTCACTTACCACATACATTTTCTCTTTTACTGTCAAGCAGGGTTTGGTTTACAAAACATTAGAGATTCTTTCTCTCTAAAACAGAGATTCTTTCTCTCTGGCAATTTTCAACAGGATGCCAATGAGGTGGGCTGGTCTTGAAGAGCATCAACAATGTTTAGAAGAGAAGGTGTTTGAAACACTCTTTTGACAAACTGACAAAATTATAGGTTGTTAATGCTACAAGACTGTGCGTGTATACAGAAGTGTCAAATGTCTCTCCTCTGGGGCCTGCTGACAGGGAGCAGAAGTGTGGACAAAGGGCCTCAGGTTCAGAGGTTGTTGCAGGCTGGGAAGTTAGATGGTAAACCCATCACTGTTTCCAAACTTAATCACAGTTCCATCTTTTTGTTGTCCTCTTAAATTAAAAAAAAAAGTCCCCCAAAAAAGTCCCAAACAAAAAACAAAACAAAACAAAACAAAACAAACAAAAAAAAAAAAAAACAAAAAAAAAAAAAAAAACAAACCAAAAAAACCCCAAAAAAACCCCCCAAAAAAACCACCAAAAAACCCCAAACACAAACAAGCAAAAAAAAAACCCCAAACCAAGAATATAAAAAAAAAAATGTGGCTTCAACTGTTGTTGATTGACCGAATTTCTAACAAGAAAAAAGCTGAAAAATATTATACAAACCTTTTTACAGGGAATATATTTAACTTGAATAAAATTTGAGATTATACCTGTATCTTCAAATCGAAAAGGCATTATTCTGTAGTACACCCAGCCAAGCAAATTGACTCTAATTGGTCTCCCCCTTTTCTTCCTCTAAATATTCTTGAATATTTTATATGAAAGTATAAAAGTGGAGCTTTTTAATTAGCAATAGGTAGGAAAAAAATGACTCTTGTATAGCTGAGATTCAATGCTCATTCAGTGCATTTTTAATTTTAGATCTTTTGTTTTAATTATCTGGAATTTATTTTTTGTTTTGTTTTAATGATGTGGGAAAACACTAGGGAAGCATTTCATATAGTTAGCATTTCTTTAATAAGCATACACTCATAGAATCTTGAGTTGGAAAGGACATTAAAGATCACCTAGTTCCAACTGCCCTGCCATGGGAGTGTCATGTGCAATTTTATTGTCCACATGCAATTTTACTGCTGATCAGGTTCTAATGATTTGATTATATAATTACTTAGCAGTTTTGAAACCTGTCTCCGTGTCCAAAAGTCTGACTGAATTTACATATGAAGCTTTATAAAACTGCCTTTAAAAATCTTGGCTCTTGCAGCTTTAAAACTCAAATGGAAATTGTTTTAGAGTTCTTGCAAGGTGCATAGTACTTCAATTTTTGCTAGAATATTGTTTTTCATAATACTTGACAATTAAGGTTCCTTTATTGGCTGAATTGTTTAATTAAAATTGATGCATTCATATATTTAAAAACCCCTTACAGAATCATTGCACTTTTGGCAAGGAAATTGCAGATTGATAGAGTTGCCTTTTTTGGAATTAGTGACTGGGCATCATTATCTCTCTTTAACAGAGATAAAATTTGATTAAAATTTGAAGGAGATTTGGGAGCACTTGCGTTTTTCAGAGAGATACTCACTCCTATTTAGTCCAAGAAAATGAGTAAGTTTGTTGCTTGTCCATCTAGGCCTTAGGTAAAGAGTTAGTAGTAAGTTCTGTAAATCTCTTATGAATATGAGACTTATACAGATTCAGAGACTTTTCTGTCTGTGATAATAAAAGCTGGTGATGTGATGCAGAAGGAATGCATACTCTTACTGACTTTTTGTCAGACTTAGTCTCTACAAAATCCAGTAGTAACATTGCTACAGTTGGTTGGTTGGTTGATTTTTTTTTAATCCTGAAATAAAAATGCAAAAACTAAATTTGTGGGGGGCATCTCCTCCAAACTGGTTATGTTCAGCTTTCCTCAATGCACCACGTTTTTTGTTCTAAGGTGAAGAAAAGCCAGTGGTAGGCTTTCAGATGAATTAAAACTATTGTTTTTATTTAACATCTGTTTTATTTGTAAACAGGTAAATATGCTTACATTTGCCACCTTTCCTCTGTAATGTAAAATCTTCATCACATCCTTGTTTTACTTAACAAGGCAGGCCTGGAGTAAGTGAAAAGCAAACCCACAAAAAACTCTGGTCTTCCAGTAATCTATCTGATGGAGACTTAATGCTGAAGTTGCCCTACTTATATTTATTAACCTTTAATGGATTCTGTTGTCTATCACATTTGGCCTACAGCTTGCTATATGCACCTTCTAATTTATTCACATTGTCAGTTTTCTTTCTCCATGGTGTGGAAGAGAACCTCTTCCTGTCTGTCCTGAACCTTGCATGGGGTATTTTCATTTGAAATTTTCTTGTATTAGACGAGAAGCTTTAGTGTTTTGTACCTTATTCATCTTTTTGCTAGTCCTGATTTTCTAATCTTGTATCTGGCTTGCAGGCCAAGCAGATATAGTCAATTCAGATATTTCTTACACCAAAGGTGTTCCACATTTCAAATCATCTTACTTGTTTTTCTTCTATCCCTTTTTCATTTATTTTTATATCTCTTTTTAATTTGGGAAGAACAGAACTGCATGCAGTGTTCACTGTAGTGTGCCTCACGATAATAAACTCAGTGATTTATGAAGTTGTTCTGTCCTCCCTTCCTTTCCTAGTAATTTCTAGCCTTCTGTTTACTTTCTAAACTTATCTGATGTTTTTATAGTATTTTTCTAACCTCAACTTCTTGTTTATGAATTATGTCAGCCTATCTATTTATGAGTATGTTGAACACCACAGACCCCAAGGATGCTTTCTCTTTGAAAGAAAATTTCTAGATGAGGAGCTATAAAATTTGGAATGTGAGAAAGTTAACAAATGCTTTCATTTCTGTGAACTATGTGGGCTTGTTCATGCAATTATATACACATGTTTTAATTCAAAACCATTAAATTGGTACAAAGCATGCAACAACAGATAGAGCATGCCTGCTATTGAGTATTGCAAGGAAGTTACCAGTGAGAATATCTCTATGATGACAATTTACCAGAATAAGTCTTGTGTTTTTCTGAATAGCAAGACTCTCCCTGCCTCTCCTTAACAGAAACTGTTTAGTGGTAGGAAAGATTGGTGTTGCTGAATGAAAAATGGGAACAGCAACGCACTTGAGAGTTTTGGCTCAGAAATGGTTTAGTTAATGGGAGAATGTAGATAGGTTAAGTAATAGGAGTGATGAGAGATTTATTGAACTCCCTTTATGTGAATAGATTAATGGAATAAAATAACAAAGCCCAATATATTTTGAATGAATAATTAAACATAAAATGCCTAATCTCCAAATACTAATTCAGTGTTGAATTCATAGTTCAAGAAAGAGGAAAAGAGATTTAAATATTCTCCCTGTTTCTTTGAGGCTGAAAAGGACCAACATTTATATGAAAGCATGTTGCATGTGAGATGAAAATGCTGCCAACAAAGACTGGGATTCTAAAGGTTTGAAATTTTGTGAAGAGAGCTGAAGCAAATGTTGTGTTTCCCTTTCCCCAACCATTAGAAAGACCTGTACTGATTGCTTGCAAGTGTTTTTGGTTTGGTTTGGTTTTGTTTCAAATGTTTTCTCTTCCCTTTTTTTTTTAATGTTTTACATCTTTATTCTCTGTAGATACTTCTTTTGCATTTCAAGCTGGGGCTAGTGCTGCTTTTTCCTAATGCATGAGAACTCCAGCATAAGCCGCATCATAGGCTTCCTTCTCATATCACAATTCCTTGTGTGCTTTCCTTATTACTTGGTTGTCCTCCCTTGCCTCCACTCGATGATGGATTAAAGTTTTTGACTCAGTCTCAAAATGCCTGTTACTCCTCCACTTAGAGCTAGACTTAACCTTCCCTTTATGGCTGGAGTTCCACGTGGGCTTTATCATTGTATTTTTCTTGTAACCTTTCCACAAAGCGAGATTCTGTTCCACTGCAAAGGTCTTATGTTGTTTGAATTGGTATAGCTAACTTGATAATATCAGGTTCCCCTAAGGTTCAGGGTCATACAGTGCAAAGCACATTGCAGAAATGTGCAGTAATAACAATAATGGTTTCTGTTGTGGTTAATTTCAGCCTTTTGACAGTAGGTCTCCCACATTAGAATCTGAGGTCGTAATTATTTCTCCTTTTCGTTCTTATGTTTATCTACTTAAATGGAATTCTTTATTGCTGTATAAACTCATCTTATAATGGGAACTTTCTCGAGTGTTTTTTATATAATTATGAAGATCACAGGCTCAGTAATAGGATGATGTTTAATTAAAATAATTGGTGACCTTAAGCAAAATATTCTAGATAGTTTTTGAGAGCTACTTCAGTGATCCGTCTGACCCACCAACATCATTAATTTATAACTGATAATTTATAGAATAATGGTGTGCTAGAGGTTGGGACATACTTTGAAGTTTTGGGCAATAAAGAAATATTTATTTATTCCCAATAACCGACTTCCTTTTGTGGGGCTAAGGCAGCTGTACAGTGTCACTAGTCTAGATTTCTGTGTGAGCCCAACTGATCTGAATTTTAGGAAAGGGTGCGCTATTCCTGACACTATATTTTAAAAAGTAGTTTTTCTGTCTAACTACTGGTGTAAAGACTCCTGAAGAAATCTTCAGAAAATAAATCAAGAGTCAATGCTGCCTGGGTCTATCAAAAGCATCTGCTGTTGACTGAAGCCAAGTGTACATAATACTTAAGTTCAAGGGAAGGAGTTCATGATATTCTTGTGTGTCTCTAGGAATCCGGAAAGACCGCAGAGGTGGGCGAGTGATGAAACAAAAACGCCAAAGAGAAGAGCAGGATTCCAGGAATGGGGAGGCTTCTTCAACAGAGCTGCGAGCTCCCACCCTTTGGACAAGTCCACTGGTGGTTAAACATAACAAGAAGAACAGCCCAGCCCTATCCCTGACGGCAGAACAGATGGTCAGTGCCTTGCTGGAAGCTGAGCCACCCCTAGTTTATTCTGAATATGACCCAAACAGACCATTCAATGAAGCCTCTATGATGACCCTGTTGACCAACCTTGCAGACAGAGAATTGGTGCACATGATCAACTGGGCAAAGAGAGTTCCAGGTAAGGAAAAAAAAGCTCTAGTCAACTATAAAGCCTGTAGATCACAAACAAAAAATACCCCCATGCACTGATTTTCTGACTACCTATTCTTATTTAATTCAATTTGTTCATTTAAGTACAAATACATTAACAAAATTTACCACATTAAACAGTTTATGTTATATTGGTCAATAAAATGCTATAGTGCAATGTAAGTGACTTTTGAGGAAAGGTTTATTCAAGAAAAGGTAGTTTCCCCACTCTATAGGATGCTGGGCAGTTTTTTGTTTGCAAATCCTTTTTTTTCATACAAAACTCAGCAAAATTAAAGGTTGAAAGAAATTATTGGTCAAATCTAGTCGACTAGATCTAATCAAATTATGTTAAGTATTTTGATCCCCTTAAAAAAGGGCTACTCTCATCTATGTAATGTAAGCCATAAATTCAGTATCACTACTAAGCCTGTAAGTATCACTATGATTTATTTAGTTGCCAGGTTATAGTTTTGACTGTGAATTACAGATCTTTCATGAATTTTGGGTCTGAAAAACAAATCCAGAATAACAGTTTTGGTATGAAATTATTTGAATAACAGTTTTGATATAAAATTATTTTTGGTGCACTGTGATTCCCTTTGTTTCCTGAAAGGAATGACAGAATTGTGGGAAATATGTAACATTTTTCTTTGAGTGTATGCTATATATTCATTCATATAGTTAAATTAATCAATATAAATTAAATGAGAGAGTATTTTTGTTGTTAAAGTTCATCACCTTTCAAAATTTCAGTCTACCCTAATACTCTTCATATGTTAAGATGTAAAAATTTGTAAGAAATTTATTGCACATGTCATAGTTTTATCTTGGTAAAATACTGGCATACATGGTAATTTATCCTTTATAATTCACTGGAGTTCTTATCTTTTAAGTTTTTTACTGTAGCCATTTATTTAATTAAAATTATGTAGATGTTTTAGGAAGGGATGCTAGAGACGACTAACACAGCTCTCACTCACATAGTGCATTACCTCAAAAGAATTACACCCAGGTTATGCCATTTTTCTGTTTTCCTTCATTTAAACTTGGCAAGACTGTTCCCGGTAAATCAATAACCATGTCTTTTCCAGTCCTTAAGGGTTCCCTTTCAGCCACTTTTCACATGTCACTTTGTGGGCTCCAGCTATGATCAATGAGAACCTGTGTGTGTTTCATTTCTCATCGTATCTTATAAGAAATCACTTGAGAATTTTATTCTTGACAAAGTCACAGTGGTTGAAGCCTGATCTACAGTCTGTTCAAGTCAAGGGCAGTTCTGCTAATTTAGGTATGTTTTGCATCATGCTGTTACAAAAATGCTTTTGGAAAATGAACCTATATACATAGTGTTAAAGTTACTCACTATTAAAATATATAAATTCAAATTACCTTTCTATGGATTTTTAGAGATATAATTAGTCTAAAATAAATTAACTTAAATTCAAGATGAATAGACCACAATCTAGAGTCATAATGTTGTCCAACTGGAAACATTTGGTTCCCATGACTTTTGATTTTGAGAGTGTATTTAATGGAAATGTGTTTAGAAATTAAGTAATATTGTCAGAGAACCAAGATCTGTTTTTTATTCAGAAATCTCTCTAGAACTGCCTGTTACAAGATGATTAAAACTGACAATGATCAAAAAATTGCCTGGTTTACTAAATAGAAACTTCAAATTTTAAGGAAGCATCTGACACCAGATAATCAAATGTATAAGGTTATCAATTGTTTGTGTATATCCTATGTATTTTACATTTATATTACCTTAATTGTCAAAATAACTCCTAAGGAGAAACCAAGCCCAGTGAACTGACCATGTATATCCATTAATAAGTACTCCAGCAGATGAGGTTTTATATAGAACTGTTGAACTTTGGCTAGAATTAAAAAACAAAAATCCTTTCCCATTCATAGTTTGATCTATTAGGCACTATACAAACAATTATACCAAAGGAACACAACAATTATAGCTAAAGAAGGACAGAGAGAAAAAAAGAGTTTGGGGGTTCTGAAAGTGCTGGACACCTAGCTGGTTCTTGATGTTGTGGCCTGGAGAACAGTATGCATGAACAAAAGCAGATATTAAAGAGGTTTAGAAAGTTGATTTAAAAGAATTCAGGTCCAATTGTTTACCTACCTCTACAGCTGGGGCCTCTGAGAAGAAGAAATTTAGATCTAGGTGCTTAAATATATACACCTTTTTAATCTCTTATTTGGTCTCTAGGAAAGGTTGGGTGTACCTAGTTGCTGATATTAAATTTTAGAAGTACTGATCACCTTTCAAAGACTGGGTCTTTGCTTGCTGAAGTTTTCTTCGGCTGGAATATATTGGGAATACATATACATTAATGGAGATGTGTCTGACAATTTAAATCAATATTTTCACCCCATCATCATGTTGCCATTGACTACATTATTACTAAATAAAATAGAATAAAATAATAAAATAGAATTTAAACTATACAGCCTAATTAAAATTGTAAATGTGATCTGTGAACAGGGGAACTGAACAACTTTTTGAAGTATTTGGTGTAACAGCATTGTGGAAATCCACTCAGTTATTTTTTCAGCTAATTTACTAGGGTTTCAAGCTTCAATATCAAGGGTAAGAATATCCTTTTTCCTAAAAAGTGAGTGTCCTTTTTAGCAATAGAAAAAAAAGTAGTTACAGGAAACAGCTTCCCCTACAGACACTTCTCAAGCCTTGGAAACATTGTGCAAGTTAATTTACCTATGTGCAGAATGTAGGCAAGCAAGGAGTAAAGTTTTTATGAGTGGCTAAGTTGAAATCATATTTCATAGTGATCACAGAATCACAGGATATGCCGTGTTGGAAAGGACCCACAAGGACCATTGGGTCCAAACCCTAGCCCTGCTCAGCACCATTCCCAAGAATCACACAAATGCCTGAGAGCATTGTCCAAATGCTTGTTGAACTCTATCAGGCTGGTGCTGTGATTGCTTTCCTGGGGAGTCTGTTCCACTGCCCAACCACCCTCTGGGTGAAGAAGCTTTTCTAATACCGATCTAAACCTCCCCTGACATAATTTCAGGCCATTCCCTTGGGTTCTGTTACCACAGAGAGAGATCAGTATTTGCCCCTCCTCTGCTTTCATGAAGAAGTTCCAGACTGCACTGAAGTCTCCCCTCAGTCTGCTTTTCTCCACACTGAACAGACCAAGTGACCTCAGCTGCTCCTCATACAGCTTCCCCTCCTGGCCCTTCACCGTCCTCATGGCCTTCCTTTGCAAGCTCTCCAGTAGCTGAATGTTGTTATGTTGTGGCACCCAAAACTGCCCCCAGCACTGGAGGTGACCCTCCCCAGTGCAGAGCAGAGTGGGACAATCCCCTCCCTCGCCTGGCTGGCCATGCTGTGCCTGATGCCCCTCAGGACAGGGTTGGCCCTCCTGGCTGCCAGGGCACCACTGACCCATGTTCAACTTGCCACTGACCAGCACCCCCAAGTCCCTTTCTGTGGCACTGATCGCCAGCCTCTCACTCCCCAGTCTGTCTGTACATCCAGGGCTGCCCTGTCCCAGGTGCAGAATCCAGCACTTTCCCATGTTAAAATTCTTATGGCTGGTGATTGCCCAGCCTTCTAATTTGTTGAGGTTTCTCTGAAGGGCCTTCCTGCCCTCAAGGGAGTCGGCAGCTCCTCCCAGGTTTGTATCATATGTGAACTTGCTCATTATCCCTTCCAGTCCTATGTCCAAGTAATTTATGAAGATGTAGAAGAGCACAGGGCAGAGGATGAAGCCCTGTGGAACCCCATGAGTGACAGGTCACCAGCCATATATCGCCCCATTTACTGTAACCCTTTGTGCCCCACCCATGAGCCTGGTGCTCACCCACTGCATGATGTTACAAGGTAATTTAAACAATTCCTTTATACAACTGCTCAACACACACACACACACTTTAGCCTATGCCCAACCCCAAAACTATATTGGTTAGTGAAGCCTGAATACTTTTTTGGAAGAACATCTTATTTTTATTTTTGAATGTTGATCAATGAAATGAACTTCTAGTAATGAAAGTAATTATTCATCTTTGAACTAAAGTATGAAAACAGCTTTGTGCTGGATATTTTGTCCAGAAGCATAGTGTGAGAGAGTATTGAAAGCTTTACTGAAATCCAAAAAGATTACATTTTTTGAGGAAGGAAGAAATTTATATCAACAGAGCAGAAAAGCAATGAAGATACAGCTTACAAAATAGTGTAAAGACTTTCAGGGATATTTCTGGAGTTTATTTTGCTGTGTAGGCTTTAAAGACTAGTTTTTGGTCAGCCAGTCTTTCTGATGATATAAATAGGTGGGCATGGAAGAAGAAACAGCTGATTCGATGTATTGGATAAAAAAATGAAACTATTCTACAAAATTGAGTAATATAATATAATTTGTGATAGATTGTGTAAAATAATGTAGGCAGAGATCTGTTATAAAGAAATGCTGAGGAAAATCTTCAAAATGTCATCTTTGAAGACATGGCCTGATTGGGAAGATCAGAACTGGTCTCAATCTTTATTGTAACTAATTCAGCATCAGTTCAAACTTGCTTAAACTGGCTCTAAAAACTTGGTGGTGTTAACCAGTTTCTGGGGAAAAGAGAACTTGTGGCAGCTTCTTATGCATAACCTCAAAAAATATCTTTAGTACCTAGATATAACATGATTTTTGTCCGAGGTCAGAGCCAAGTTCCCCTATGACGACGCAGTTCATAGTATGCCAAGTACCTAAAAGCTTGTTTTAATTTTTTTTTTTCCAAAACCTTGGCCACTAATACAAGTTGTTTTGCCTGATTAAATGAACAAAATCTTGTACAGTGTCCTATGACATAAACAAAAAATTCAGGATTTACTCTTTAGATGGCCTAATGGGGATTTAGGCTGCAGTCCTTCCAGGTGGCCTCTGTAAGATACTGATGGTGCCTTTTGATTGCCCCAGCCAGGTGGAACAGCAGGCAGCTGCATGTGAAGTGGGTGCAAACAGATTGTGGTGGGCTAGACTTTACATGTAAATTGAGCCTTTTACCGTTGAATTTATTTTAATTGGGACAAATCACTAAAAATCACATAGGCAAGGTATCAGTGTAGATGAATGTTCATTTCTGAATCATATATTCCTGAAAGATATGCCTTCTAATGGCTTACATAACATCTTAGTCTTTAATAAAATGAGCAAAATCATTACTCTGCTTTTCTACAGAAATGCTGTTATGTCAAAGGAATTAACTTATTGTATTTCATTATTCACTTACTGTGTATTTAGTTTAATGTCTTATGTGGAGTACTGTATTTTCTAAATGAATCTGGCATTTTCAATGTAATCAACCAAACATTTTTGGTGCAGCATCTCTTGAGATGGTAAGAGACATTACGAGCTTATGCAGTGAGCTCCTGGTAAAGAGTGTAGCTTTAAGGAAATTTTGTTGCAAGGGTGAAATCTTTGGCAGTGCTGCTTCAATCTTGCATAGCTATTTACTACTAGTACAGTAGCTGTACAACTTAATAGCCCTAAAATGGTACACTGGGCATACAGGCTTTGAAGTTTTGAGATGATTCACAGTGCTGTACTTATTTTATGGCTTCATGAACCGAGGAGATAAACATTTTGGCACTGGGTTTTTTTGTTTTTTTTTTTTTTTTTCCCTTCTTTATTTCAAAGCTATAGAGGTTGCTATTTTCTTAAGATATTGTTTTCCTGTTTGACCTTTTAAACTGCTCTGTTAAATCAGGAACAGTGTGTAAAAAGGCCAATAGCCACAATTTTACACTGCACTTTAGTGGCACCAAACCTTGAAAAAACATTAGTTAGCTTGCAGTGGAAAGAAAGATGTCTTAGATGAGAGTGGTATGTGTTTATAACCCTTTAGGTGTATGAATGTTTATAGAGCTTCTAAGTGTAGTGATCCTCCTGCCAATAATTTACATTTATTTTAAAAAAGAAATGGCTTGAAATTCCTGTAATAATTTTAAATAAACCTTTCAAAACACCTGTTTTACAGTATCTTCTTCTTTGCTTAGCAGGCTTGCTGTGGAGATTTCTAAAATGTTATTAAAAAACCCACCCATTTGCTCATCTCTTTAATCTGTTGAAGTGATACTCTCTGCTCCCCTACTTCTTAGATGAAAAACAGAGGAAGCAAATTTGTAAGCAAAAGAGACATGAAAATAGGCATCTGGATCTTACTTTATGGCTGCTTTTGCTAATTTAATTTCTGTGAAATTTCAATTAATTACCATGAATGTAAGACAAAAGTGTCAAAAAATTGTAGTGGAATAAAGTAAACACCATTAGAATTTGAACATCAGATTGAGACATATCATTCGATAGAATGACTATGAAGAGCAGCAGAATTAAAATCATTGAATATGAAATTAAAGCTTTCTATCCCTGTGTTTTCTTATTCTGGGAAACATCTTCAGTTTTTCTTGTCTATATTTGTAAAACCAAAAAAGCATTCCTTTCCGTCCTTCTCCTCCTCCAGCTTCTGGGTGCTGTATGAGAAAACCCCTCTCTTACAAGTTCCATTTTTAGTTATCTCTAGAATTGTCTTGTAGTGCTTTAAAAAAAAAAAAAAGATGACATATATTTCCTTGTGTACAGAACTTCTAATGAGAGAAAAGGATGAGACAATGTGACACAATGGACTGCTGTTGAGAGATGGGGTGGAGGTGCTGATTCTAGAAGACAGGGAGATGTTATATGCACCAGGAGCTTGTGTCAGACAGGAAAAAGCCAAAGCTGAGAAGGAACAATTCAGCAGAAGTGCTTGTAAAGGAACATAAACAATACAAAACAAAACAAAAATACAGGCAGTGGTTTCACTAGCTGAAGACTGGAAGAAAATTATAGCAGAAGAAAGAAGGTATCAAGGTCTGAATTACAACGCTGATATTGGAAATTTAAGAGGTATCCTAATGCAACGGTTTTCAAACTCTAGGGAGTCCCTAGAGTTGGGATATAGAAGGGGAGAGAAATACATCAGGACAAGCTGACCAGCAACAAGGAGACTCCAATACTGAGAAAAAGTAAAGAACACAGGCAAGAGGACCAGAGGAAAAAGATGTTGTGAATCAGTCAGATGAGGCCACAGTAAATTCAGCAGTTTCATACTGGGGTTCTAACTAATTGCTAGGGTTCCTGCTGAAGGCAGTAATTTGTTCTGAGGCTCTTCCGAGTGGAAGAGTCTGGTTGTTGCCTGCTCCTACTGCCACAAGAAGAGCCTTGGGATGTGATTTACACACAATTCTTTCCCATTTAGTCTTTCAAGCCAAAGTGTTCCAGCTGTATGTCCCACTCTTTCCCCAGGAGTTTCCCGGCCATAGGCATTAAAATAATGTGTTCGAGTTGCATCACTGTATTTGCATAAAATTTCAATCAAGGGAAACAGAGTTAGAACAGGAAATGTATTAAGGAACCACTTAGAATATTTCTTTAGAGAACCATTTAGAGTATTTATTCAGAGAACCTTTGACTGAACTCAGAAATATATCCTGGAGAGTTTTCTAAACTTCTCATACATAAACTTTTAACATTTCAAATTTTTTTGTTTATTCTTACCAGTTTCTCTGCAAGCTCCTAAAGCTAATTCTGTAGCTTTCAAGATTTTATTTTATTGTCCAGAAGGAGAGATTCTGAAAAGTACATCAGCTGCTGATGCCGTTATGCAAGTGCATAGCCAAAAAATTTTTGTAAGATTGCTATTCCAAATATTATGGAGTCATAGTTCCATCTGTACACAGTGGTTTTAAAATCAAAACCCACAGTGCTATTACAAGGCTGATCCTATTCAGGCCTTTTTAGAGTAAGAAATATTTGAATTTCAAAGATTTGAATTTTGGGGCTTCCCAACAACTGGCTCAAAAAAATATCTTTAGTAACCAAAATTTATCTAACTATGAGTAATCTTGTTTACCTGTTTGACATATACAAAAAGGTAAAAAGGAGTAAAATTCTTTTAACAAGACCTACTTATATGTTGGAGTTCATTGGACATTCAATGGTATACAAGTTCAATTGATAGTAAGTGTTTGAAGAGGAAATTCTATTGTTCTTGGCAAATGGAAAGACAAAATGAACATTCACAGTAATAATCTTTATATTTTTTAGCCAAAACATTAGGAAATTAAATACTTAAACTGTAATATTTTATTTCTAAAAGATATGATCCTTTTATAAAAACATTTCCTGCTATTTTTCTTTAGCTGATAAATAATTTACACTCTTGGATGAACATATCTGTCTTAGAGTCTTCAGCTATGCTGAACCCTGAAGCTTTCCAAGAAACGCTCGTTAATTTCTACTCTAAGTAAACAGTAAGTAATGATCCCTCCTGATTTATTTATTTCTTAAAATAATTTACAAAAAGAATATGCGATTGTTGGAAAGCACTGATGCGATATGTATGTGCATGTGCACATATCCATTGTTTCTTGTTCACATAATTCACAGAAATTGGCCCTTTTTACTTGATGTTTAATAACTTCAGCCTAATTCTTTTAGGTTCTCTGTAGTACTACATCTCTGAGCACAATCAGCTGTAATTCCAGTTTAGAGGTTATTTTAATATCATTTGTATTAGTTTTCTGTTCAAGTGAGTCACTCACTAAAATCTCCTGTTAGATATATAGGAGTTTTTAAGTTACATAGAAATAATTAGGAAAGATTTATTGCAGATGACTTCTGGATGGGCTCTTACCCTGTCTGTATTGCTGCAGTGGTGCATTATATGACACATCTGTTACCAGCTCATTTGTTTTCTTTGATTATCTCTCCGGGAAATGAACTATGTGTGGAAAGAGTATGTTGTTTTGTCTGCATGCTAGTTATGGACTGCTGTGAATTTAAACTAGAGTAAGCAAGATAAAGAATATCCCACAGTGGAATGGGAGATGAGAAATCTGCAATTGCCTTGTTCCTCTAGGAGTTTGTGCTCAGCTAAGTGTCCATAAGGAACTATTGCCTTCTGTTCCTTATGTAAAGTTCTGTTGCTTGTAAGAAATGTCTCTGTCTGCCACAGTATGGAGCAGGGAGATAGAGGTGAAATATTTATCACTGTGTTTAGACTCTGGGTCTAGACCTAAAGCTTCTTAAGCCTCTTGAGGAGTCCTGGAAACAAAAGGGAGGAATCAAGATCTTGACTTTGATTCAGTGTCCAGTTCCCTTTGCCTGCCAGAGAGGGGCATTGCTCAGGCTGTCAGATGTATCCAGTGACTCTCACAGGCATCTGGTATTCCTTGTGAGCAGACTGATCTCAGAAAAAGAAAATTCATGTCAGAATTTTCAGTTATTTTTTTCTCTGCACCTTGAGATTTTTGGTTTGGAAGCAAATGCAGTAGGAAGTCTGAAGACCCATAATCAAGGTTAATATACAGATGAGGGGAAAAGTACCATTCAAAATCTTGCTTATAGGCTAAATGTGTTGTGTTCCCTGTGAAATTATATTCTGGAGTGTTTAGGTTGATTTGGAAAACCAAAATTCAAGAAATCTAATTTTACTTTGACTCACAAAGATAGGGAAAGTGGTAGAGTAGACTAATTAAAATGTTCCTTATCAATAGCCTAATGAAGCATCTTCTGCGATAGCTGCTGTCCCTCAGAAGACATAGCTGCAAATAGAGAAGGGTCTGTACAGGCTGCTGGCATGAGAGCCACGTGTTTACTAAAACCCTGAAAAGTCTCTGACTGAGTGGGATCATTGTATTAAAAAAAAATCTGACTGGAATAGAGCTAAAATTACAATATTGCCACATAATATCAAATATTATATTAATACTGCATGTCTGACCTGTTTCAGAAATCTCCTTTGATTGCTACAAAGGTAGTATTTCTTAGGAGTATCACGTACATTTATAGGATGTACTCTGTGAGTTTGTAATTTCACCAGTATTTACTCCAGTTGCGGTGCTGACTAGAACAGCTCCTACCTTTCTGCTTCTCCCTATCTTGGGGTGGCTGTGCGAGTACAGGGATTTATCTGGGTTAAAAATGAATCTTTTGGGTGTGTGTTTTGGGTTGCCAATAACTTGATCCCCAGTCCAGTTCACGGCAAAGTAGTCGAGGCAATTGAAATGGGGAGCTGATAGTATATCAGGAATGAATAGGCAAGTATTAATGTGATGGTGCTAGAAAGAAATATTCATGTGTCTATACTGCCAATAGTAATATACAACTGTACAGCAGGCCTTCTTCTAATTTAATTTCTCTTTTTTTTTATGCAGAGAGGTCTTTTCCAGTCTCTCCTATTCAAAGGGCAAGAATCTTCTAGTTCCTGGCACCATTTACAGTCTTTATCCTGTTTGCTTAAGTAGGTGTTTAGGTCCTACTTTGTGTGTTCCTGCTTAATCTGCAGCATAAACTGTAATGCTATGCCATAGCTGCGAGAGGTTGGAGACTCATGGGTAAGAGGTAGCATCCCCTAACTCAAGATGCGTCCTTGGTCATCGGGGGTCTTTAGTTGGGGTGCAAGGTGCTTTACTTCCCAGGAGGCAAAGACTGTCTGGTTGGTTGCCAATTCCAGTGCATATTTTTTAAAAGTTGTTCTTCTGTCTTTCTCTTCCAGGAAGGCAGTAAATTCTTCTGGAAGTTCTTTGGGCCAAGTTTGCACTGTACAGCTAGTAAATAGTGACCTGAAGTGACAGAAGCATGTGGCAGCCTTTTGGAATCAGCAGTTGACAATTAGTCTTTTGCAGGGTGGGATTTTGCAATGTTTGTGGAAAAGGAAAGATCTAGTGTACTTTATTTGGTAATGATGGGATTAAACACTGATATTAATTGCTTAATATCTCGCATATTTTAAAACCAGTATAAATGGAGTGGTTCTCAGCTGACACAGAAGAGCTGCTCATGAAAATTGAGCACAATTATCAACTTGTGACTTCATTTTTTTCCCCACTTGGTGTTCATATAAGCACAGTTATGGAGGATCACTGGCTCCAGTATGAATACCAAATGCACCTTTTTTCCCCCAGGTAAACATATGTAGGGTTACATTCCTTTATACTGAACTTTTGGGAAGAGTGCTGCTTTACCACAGGGAAGCACTGACTGTGCCAATGCCTCCCTGTGTCAGTTATATAGAACTCTCTTAAAATGTGCCACAGTGAATCCATTCCTAAACCAGTATCTCAGGATTTTATCTGCTGCATGGGAAATCTATGAATCACGCTAAATATCCCTGTTGCGAACCACCCCCCCACCCTTTACAGGCACAAATATGAATTAAATCTGCTATTTCTTTCATATTGCTCATTATGCTCATGCTTTATGCCTTGCCAGCGTGCCTCTCAAAAAAAGTGGCTTATATTTTGCAGAAATTTATACATGCTACTTTAAGTTTTTTAAGGTTTTTGGTTCTGTTTTTTGTTTGTTTTGTTCTTGTCCTCTTGGTTTGTTTTTTTTTTTTTGTTGTTGTTGTTTTTTGGGCTCTTTTAGTTAATGATTTTTTTCCTTTTTTCTTTCTTCCTTTTTTTCTTAAACACTTCTAATCAAGTGTTTAAACGGACACACATTTGAACATTTGAATGAGACAGTGCCAGGCAGCACAAATACATTTCCTTTACTGCCTGATTTCAGCAGACAGTGCAGTCAGAGTGCTCTTTTCTAGACTCCAGATGAGCTTTTTTGTACCTTATTTGTCAGTGATAGGGCTTCTGAGAGGTTTTGGTAAAAATCCATCATTGCAGGCTGATGAATCCAGATCTGCTTTTCTTCAGCTGACAGTGAATAACTGTTACCAGCTTTCCATGAGTCACTTTATTTACAAATAATGTGGAGTAACTTGTAAACGATTTCATGTTGGTGGGTGACTGAAATGATTTTCTAATAGGAGGCCAGAAATAGTTCAGTGTAACGCTGATGAGCTGTTTTACCCCGTCTTAAAAAGCCAGCCTCTTGGGCCCTCAGAGTCTCGTGGCTTCTGAGTCTCTGAGCAGCTTCCTAATACTTCATGTTTACTTCATATCAGACTGTATTTAAACGTGTTTGTAAGTGCTGTATTTTACACTCAGAATTAGCCTTTTTATGTATGTGCAAGAAAATAAGATTTTTTTCTCTTCTTTTTGAATTTCCAAGTTCATCCCTCTTCCTTAGTTCATATTTTGATTGTCCATCTCTGCAAAAATGCAGCCTGAAAATGCTTAAAAAATTAGGTTGATTCCAGAGTTAACAGAAACAGTAAGGAGGTGGCTCACTTCTCTGAGTTTCTCTGAAATTCCTGTTTGATTTGTTCTGATTAAATTAAATTATTTTCTGTCATCTTTATATTTTGCTGCCTCATTGCTTTCTCAGCATGTCAGATCATTAATAAGCATATTTAGGATAATTAAAGTTAAAATGCTGTGTCATCTTGACAAGTTTCCACCACATTGTTGTTTCATGTTTTCTGTCTCTTGTTCAGTTGTTTAGAAGATTGCCTTTTACCATCATAGTGCAACATCAGTTGTGTGTAAGTTGTTTGTAGTTACTGCATGATTTCATCTCATCCTGGTAACTCTCCTTGTGGCAGTCAGGTAGCCATGGGAAAATATAAACATATATGAGCTGTAGAAGTGAGCAACAGGAACCCATAACCTCCTGGATATCATCAAAACGCCATTTGGGTAACAATCAGGTGATATTGGCTGCCTTGGGGCTCCTACACCAAGCACAGTTCCTCTGCCTCTGAGGATAGGAGACTTCAGCCTGAAAAAGTCTCTTTTATGTGATCCAAACTGTGCTTCGAGGATCAGTATGGTGATGCTGTTCATAAAATTGTCTCCTAGACTATGTTTGAACCATGTGAAGTGGCTCTATTTCCTGATCCAAGCCAAAGTTTAGTTCTCATCTGTAAGGAGTCTATCAAATTTGCATTTCATATGCATGTGAAAGAGAAAAGGAAAAAAAATCAAAACATCTGTGAAATAAAAAAGATGAAAACTACCACTATTTTACAAGTTAGAAAAAATATCAAATTCCAGGGAGAAGTTTTAGAATTTTAAGTTATGTATTTTTCTTCTAATTTTTAATGTCTGCTATTGTACTTATTAGAAGGTATTACAGTGATATTTTTTAATGTGGTGGGATTCCATGCAATTTTCCATTCCTGTCAATGGATGACAAATAGAGTTTATAAGTCCAGTCATTTTGGATGAGCTTGTACACTGTTCCAAAGCTTTTCCAGATGTCTCCATCATAGTTGTGTAAATAATTGGTTTCTTTGTTTCATGGCAGATAAAAACAGTAAAAAATAAACTTTCTCATTTCATACAAAATGAAATGTTTGAAAATTTCTGCTAGATAATAACCTTTTTGGGTGAAATGATTTTTTTTTAATATTAAAGGGTAGACTTCAATAAAATTTCAAATATTTCAGGCACCTGTTTAAAATAAAAAAAACAATTCTAGAGAAAAGGGTCCTATATTTCCATAAATTTAGATACCTTTTTCAATGTTGAGTAGGAATAGGTGCCTGGTAGAGTGCTGAAAAGTAAGATGAGGCTCTGACAAGGAGGCCATATTTCCAGACAGATACCAGCCTCTTTTTATTTGCTTGTTTTTATTTTGTGAACCTGACATGTTACCCAGAGTGTTTTAAACTTGCCAGCTGTCACTTTCCAACATAAAATGCTCTGCCAGAGTGCTTCTAAGCAGCTCTAGCTCAGCATGTATCTCAGCAGGCAGTATGGGAGATTGAGTCGAGGTCACTGTTCTTGAAGTGCAACACCTGCGTTTTGTGTGCACACCTGAGCCTGCTCCGTGAAATGTGCCACAGTATCCTGAAGCTGCCTTGGGTTTGTAAACCCATTGAAGCAGAGTGTGAGAAAAGGGGCTTAACATGTGTTTTGTGGAAACATGCTGCTTGATAACTTTCTAGGTCTCCGTGGACAAGAAGATTAATACTAATTGCCAGCTGCATTCCAGTGTCTTGCTTTCCCTGTAAAGTATTCCTGTGCTCTGTCTTATGATGACACTCCCACACAGCTGCTGAAACAGTCTTCTTGTTGTAGTGGTTGAAGGAAATTGCTGCAATTAATTTTGCTGTCTTTCTTCTCTTTGATGTATCCTTACAGTTTCTTGGACAATTTTTTAGAGATTGGGTTCTGTTCAAAACCAGTTGTGTAGGGATAAAATGAATAAGAGGAAAAAGAAACATTTGAGGTTTCATTTATATGTGCTTATGTTTCTGTTTTGATGTAGGTACCAGGCAATGTAATGGATGATAAAGTACACATATAAATATATATAGCTTCTGTTGCTCACATATAAGTGCAATAGATAGAAATAATACTTCAAAAGTGAACAATGTGAGGGAAAAAATGGATGCAGGTGCATTAGTCAAGCTAGTTTTATATCCTAGTGACTATAAAGAATGACCAGACCATGAACTCTGAAGTTATGCCTCATTTCTTTGGTACAGCACACTATGTTCTGAGCAATTTCTATTTGTAGTCTTGAAGCAGTTTTAATCTTCCAGTTCACTACAAACTTGACAGTTTCCCCCTCTTTTCCTTATGTTGCAAAATAATCCTCTTTTCTTCTAATTCCATATGCTGCTTCAATGAATGCCAATGGGTTCAGTGTTGAGCACAGTAGTGGGAGACATTGTGGAGAAAAAAGCTAAATGCCTTGTTCACTGGATTTTATGAATGAAGAAGGGGAGAGTTTAGCCCTCCCAATTTCATTATGTGAAAGTTTTTACAGTCAAAAAAGTGTTAAATTAGAATGTGGCACTTCTAAAACGTCCAGACGTGGGTGTAGATATAAAGTGAAACAGTGAAACTTTAATTCTTAAAAAAATAAACAGAATTATTGGAAATAAAAGTATAAAACAGTATTTTAGGGACAGTCAGAAAGACTGGGGTTAATCCTTCATTTCAGTTTAAATAAGTAATGTTAGTTTAGAAGAATGGCTGAAGCTGGCCATTGGTTGTGTTATCTTGCAAATCTAATTTTATATCTTTTTAAAATGTTCTTGATTGTGTTATGATGACCTTTAAGTCTTTCATATAGCTCTTATAATTAAAGGAACAAAAAGAATAAAAAACGGAACAATGGAGATATTTTTACACCCTAACATTTGTGGGAAAAATGAGGTGCAGAGCAGTAGAAATGAGCTGCCTGTGGTATAATAGCTCTCCAGGCTCCATTTAACCTAGTTTTGTTCACTTGCCATCCCTGTCCTGTTCCCCCTGTGACCATGTGACCATGTGACATACCTGTGTTGCCTTTATCTACCCTGAGGTTTTCCAGAGCCTCTTCCCCTAGCAAGGTCTGTCTCCTGGTGCTGCAGTGAAGGCCAGGCACGCGGTGCTGCCCAGCTCCAGCAGTGCTCCACGTGAACCACCCCCGGCTTGCTGCTCTCACTGACGCCATCAGGGCACTGCCTCATCCACAGTGCCTTTCCCAACTAGAGTGCCTTTCCCAAGCAGTAAGAGGATGTAGTAAAAGCATGTAGGGGCACTCTGCAAAAGAGGAAAACAACTGGGAAGTCTTTGTTCTTTAGTTTTTAAATTCCCCCCTAGTAACTGTGTATTGAATCAACCATTTGAAACCTTGCAGGGGCAGGCTGGGGTCATTTAAAAAGCTCTGAAATATTCTACCTCAGTCTGCCTGCTTTCTCCCCTTCCAGATTATATGTTTACTTGAAAACTGTGGTTGCTTAAAGAGATTGCTCAAAGAGTGATTGCTTAATGAGACCTTTTGCCTCAAATGATTTTTTTTTTTGACAGCCACAAAACCATCACTTCCATTTGGTTTAGGCTGTGATTGGAGCATAGCCTGGTACTTTAGTAAGGAGGTCAAACAAATGCTGAAAACCTCATACTGTCTTGGATGCAGCTGAACAGACAAAAAAAAATCCAAGTCATGCTAGATATGACCTCAAGTCTGAGGGCAAATTTACACAAAGTGTAAACTCTCCAAGGTGGTTGGTGCTGCCTAACTGCCCATCGGTCACTTTCATGGTTCTCCTTCTTGACAGGTTATTTCATCAATGGTGTGAACAATTAAACCAACAGAAGAGACTAGCAGTGGCAGCCCTAGTTGGGTGGGGAAAGGGAAGGAGGGGAAATAACAAAGTAGAGAGGACAGCTTGTATTTATGAGTCTGTCTTTTGAGTTTGTAAAAGTCAGCTAAGAATGCATAACCAGCCCCAGAAATTATTTTCACTGCATCTGCTTTTAATGGAAAACATTTTGCATAGCTGTGACCTCTTACAAAAATGACAAATCCCCAAAAAATCCTCCAAACTACTTGCAACTAGCCTGAGTACTGGTATAAGTTTAATATAATGTAATTAACTGTGGCAGAGACAATAAATAAAATATGTATTACCACATAACATCTATTTTAGTCAGCAGCTAATAAATTTTGTGTAGTGTCTTTCTTCACCTGTTCATGGAAAAATTCAGAGGACAATATTCAAAGAAAAGCCTTCACATGCAACTGATGGGATGTTCCTACACTCAAAATGACAGGGAATAGCTGCTGTTCCATTCTCAATAAGCAGACAGTGTTCTGTGGCTTTTATTTTCAAGCCTGAACTTCCTGAGAAATGGCACAGGTCTCAGTGCTAAAAGAACCATAAGGTAACATCTTACTGTTGTCAAAGTGTACCCTGAGTCTCAGCCATCTGGAGTACAGTCCAGGAAGGAATTTTCATTAACATGCTTTAAGTAACTGTTATATAATGCTGCAAGAATTTTCCATGTAATAACAAACATCACTTTTTATTGATTAGTTGAAGAGCTTGTTTTCTATACAGAAAAGATATGTATGTCTCCCTTGCTTTACAATACAAGTAGGATAAGCTTTCACTTGCAAGCTGGCAGGCAGCCTTCACTTACAATAATCTTATATAGTAGTTGTTATAATTATTATTAGCAAAATTTATTCCTGTTTTAATAACTTTTAAAACTGCTTGTTAAGAGGGTGAGGGAAACTTAAGCCTAAGATTTGTTTTGTACAGTTTGTTACCTAGCCTAGCTTACGAGACTGATTAAAGTTAATACTTGTGTACTTCCCTTCATCCAGCTTTTCTGCTCAAATTTTAAACAATTTTACCCCAAAATCTAACTTAAAGCTTTTTTTCCTTTTTCTCTATGAGAGAAGTTCAGTTGCTACTGTTTTTTTTTTTTAAATCTTTACTGATAAGCAAGAAATGGAACTTTCACTTGGGCTCAAGAAGTCTTCAATTCAAAGATTTTTGTGGTTGAAAGGATGACAGGTTGTGCTGAGACACCTCTGTCCTAATCCTGCCTCCTCCTCCATGAGGTACTTAGCCTCCCTGTGTTCTATCTATAAAATATGTTTAATAATACTTAATGGTTTTACTGCCCTTTGAAAATGTAAAGTGCAATGTGAGTGCCAATTACTTTTATTATGTTCCCTGATGGAAGGCCTCAACATATTTGTGTTAAATGGTTACCGCTAATGCACTTTCTGGAATAATCTTTGGTTAACAAAGTGCAACCATTGCAGAAAACCCCGTGTTTAAGTCAAGGCTGACACAGTGACAGATGCAAGAAAGTCAGGACTTGGCAGCACTCAGCTTCACTGGGTACATTCACTGTACATTTGTGACTCAGGGATGGGCTTGAGCCACAACACTGCTCAGCTTGTCTTCTCTCCAAGGAGGAAGTCTTGAGCTTTGGACATACAGCCTGACCATCCACCATCATAGGACAGATCTTCAGACAGCCAGACACAAATCCTACAGAATAATTTGCCTGTCCTGCTATTCAGAGAGAACTTGCTGTCCCTAAAACTCACAGGAGCACTTCCCAGCTAAGGGCTGGCTCTCATGCTTAGTGTTCCTGCAGACCCCCAGGCAGAAAATTGTCCATCTTCCTAGGAGCATTGCCAGCCAAGCTGGTTTTGTGCTGGAGGATTCTCATGTTCCTCTCAGGCAAGGCATCAGTTTTCATAAAAATGTGGCAGGGGTTTGTCAGGAGAAGAGAATGTATGTCTGACCAGTGGCAATTGTCTGTCACTACTTCTGAAGTGTTCCCATGGGCCTAAATTCTAATTGTGCTTGGAGCAAAGTATTGCTTTGAGTATGTGAAATTCTACTTGCGTAACTTATTTACACTCTTACTCTGGCATAGGAAACTTGAAATAGGACAGTATTTAATATATCTGATGCAAGCAGGGTGCACTTGGTCATAGTTAGACAGGTGTTTACCTGAGGAGAGAAGGAGAGGTTCCTGGTACTGAACAAGGAATTGGCTACTTGAACCAGGAATGCCCTCAGGAACTTTTTAGACTCCTCATTCTGAAAAGATATGGACTGGACAGGTCTGAAAAAGTATGTACTTTCTGCCCAAGCAGAAAGCATTGAGTGAAGTCATGATAACTTTGCATATTCCTGGAAAGGAGCTGAAACAGTTCTCATTTACCTGAAAAATACATTTCAAAATCATCTCATTGCGACTTTTGAGTGGAGGCAGAACAGACAAACTCCTAAGAATGGGATCTGAAATAAAAGTGACAAATGTGACATCCCTGCAGCATCCTGCTCCTGACAGTGTCAGGTAGGGAGTTTGGCTGGATGATCTACCTGCCAAACTGTTAGGCATCTTTCCCGAGGCCAGCTCAGGGAGGGTGGAAACCTCCACTAGAGGTGAAGAGCAAAAGCTTGCTTGATCTTGACTTTCAGTATGAATACAGACTGTGAAAGCAGGGCCTCATCTTCCTTCTGTCTTTTAGGGTTTTTGCCAAAACCCCAAACATTCCTAACTGATATTAAATTTACACCTGTAAATTGTAATTTTTGTTTTTCGAAAAGAAGTTTAAAACCATTAGAGCTGAAAATGTAAAAATGGGAAGTACAATTTTCAAAAGGAATTAACAGTAATTAAGAACAGATGCTGTTCTCTTTGATCTCAAGAAATTTAATTTCTGACAGATTGTTTGCACTCAGACAAGACAGTGTGTAAGTTTGGATTAGTGTGCTTCTATACTATAATTATACAGGCAGAAAAAAATAGAGAATTGTGAAAGAGCAGACAAAGTAGTTAGAGGCTCTTACAACTGTGCCACTTGCTTTGTGTTTGCCTTTCAGTTTTCCTCCCCAGAGCTCAGTAAATTGTAGCTAATTTTTTTCTGACCGCACTTACAGAAACAAAAGCAATATCCTCTTAAAAAAATGAAATAACAAAACTGCTCTTCTAGCAAAATATTTGGATTGAAAATGTTGAGGTGTAGAGATCTTTGATCTTCGGTCTTCAAAATAAGTCTTGATGTAAAACACTGGTTTTGTGCAAACAATTAAACCAGTATGTCTGTGTCATACTATAAGTGCCCTTAGGAGGGAGAACTTAATAAAAGTGTCTTATAATTTTGGTCTGAAGATCTGTGGAAAGAATTAGGAATGAGTAGCATTATAGAAATAGCTTTGTGAATACTGAGGCTCAAAGAAAACAGTGTTTGTGGTTCTCTGATTCACTTGGCCTCAGAATTTGTTTTGCTCTGCTGTTGTGTACAGACAAGGCTATAGTCAAGGTGTGGGTTTTAGCCACCTCTTAACTAAGAGGTTTCAGGGCTCAGCCTTAAAGGTTGAAGAGGCTGAGTGGTCCATGCAATTTCAGAACAGAATGTCATCTTATGTGCTAGATAAATGCACAGATGCAGTCTCACCACTCTTTTTAAAGTGGAGAGGTTGGGTACCAAGCTCATGGCATTAAAACAGGCACAGATTTCACCACTTGATCAAACACTGGTAACTGAGGTATTAGGAGGAAGTGATGTTTTTCCTCTCTATGGCTTTTTTTTTTGAGAACAGAACTTTCCATAGGAATCGTTTTGCTGTTTGCCTTTCATCTATTTAGATATTTTTCTCAATACAAGCCTCTCTTTATTTTGTTGCTTTATTGGATGGTTGCTAGCAATTAGGTTGCAGCACGCACCACTACTTTCCTGCTGTCTTTGCCAACTTAATTAGTGTTCTGTTCCAAATGTGGTCTATTACATGACTGTCATATGACTGAGGTACTGTACTGAATTGTAAACAATAACCTTTTTCAGTGGTTGTTGCCACTTTTCAAAACACTGCATTAAAATAGGAAAAAAACAGTGGTCTGTCTGGACACATTTAAGACACAAAATTTTAATGTTCTGATTTCCCACAACTTTTTTGTAGAGTTCAGTATCCTGTTTTTTGCCATAGGAGGTATTAGAAACATTTCTCTTACTGTTAAGTTAAAGACATAGTGGACAAGCTGGCAGGATGTTTAAGACTTTAGTGTTCAACATATTCATAAGTTTGCTGGAAAAAAATGTGTGAATAACAGTGATAAAATTATGGATGTTATTAAGTCGAATAACATGATGAAGATAAGGGCAGACTGAAACAGTCTGCAGTCCTGGTCTCACTGTCTCTAAAAGAATATAACTGAACTAGAAAATGCTCCAAAAAGGAAAACATTGTTTCTGTTCAAAGGTGAACAGAATAACTTTCATGTAAGGAGTGACTGAAGACTTAAAATGTTTGGAAAAAAAGAAGTGAGATGATGACCTAGGGAATGATGGAATCTTCCAATACAGTAATTAGATATATTAAGAGATAGTCAGAGAGAGATGTTTCTTTATTTCAGAACAACAGGAGACTGTGATTTACCCAGTGTTGACTGAGTATGAAAGTTCATACTGGAGACTACTGCTTCAGCCTATATAAAACATATCTTAAGTGCATTAAATACGAAGTCAGTTCAGAAAGCACCTGGAGAAACTTGGAGGGAAAAATGTTACGGGATATCAATCACGAAAAGACCATTTCCAGGTCTGCAAGTCTGCGCTGTAGACCTCTGGAATATGAGGAAACTTCCTGTAGAAGCCTATTTTTCCTGCCCTGTTTTTTGCCATAAACATCTGGTATAAATTTCTGTTGTAAATGGGATACTTTGATAGATAAAGGTTTGCTATTGCTTTTAAAACTATTTATTGCTTTTACTTTCCTTTCCTTCAAAGCATCTGGAGACAGACTCATTCTTTATGACATGATAATGTTTATATTCTTGCACTTTATTTTAGGTACGCATCATGGTAATTAGGAGATATAATATAAACATATAGGTTGAATTAGAGTTGGATCACATATAAAAAGAAGGGTTTCTTTATAATTTTTTTCACATTTACCTAACTGATTTTGAGCAGTCTGGACACCCTGTAGTTGTGTCTTATTTGTAGAAACTGCAAAATTATGATAATGATCCTCAAATGTTAGTAAGTGCCAGTGGAGGACTTCCTGTTGAAGGATTGAATCTGCAATGACACTGGATATTGGGTCTCAGAGACTGGTAATTGCTATGGAAATTGTTTCTCATAAAATGGGTAGCTACTTATTTGGTCAAAAGTCACTAAGGTAAATTATGAATTTATTAGTTTCAAAATGATTGGTAAAATTTGACACACATGCACATACATACATATACATGTATTGGTAGTGTTTATTTCAGAGAACTGAAGGGTGCACAATGTATGTTACTTTAGCAATAAATGAAAATAATCTGAGCTTTATGTTGTTCCTTACTGCAATCAAACAACTTAGTGCATAAACCACTTTTTTCAAGGGTGTATGCTTTACCAAGTACTATTTCCAGTAGTCCTTGTGTTGCCCAAACTCCCAGGTTACAAAGATATTTGCTTATTTGTTTTATAAATAGTTACTGCCTTCCTTTTTCTTAGGATGGTGGAATCATACAATCTTGCTATGTCAAATCTAATGTCCTGCTTGGGCTTTTAATAGCTTTTACTCCATGGACCCACTCCTGCTTTGGAGTGTCTTATTGTCTAAAAGAGAGAGATTTGTGTCATCTTGTCACTCATGCAGCACATATTGCCACTTTATACTAGAGAGGAAATTCAGTTAATTTGAACATTACAGTTTTGTGTTCTACACACAAGTTTATTTCCCCCTTACTCCTAGCTGAATATGCTGAAGATCATTCTAGCTTTTCAGAAGTTCAGATTTCCATATTCCTACAAGAATTTGTGGTACATTCATAATGTTTGTTGTTGGCAATCACTTGGAAATGCTGTTAATTTATCTGTATTTGAAAAAAAGATGAATGGTCTAGGCATGGCTTTTATCTTCTAAGCATCTTTCTCCTGCCAAACATATGATATATGTTGGATAGGATGGACTAGTGGCAATCTAGTTTATTACTGGTTGATATAAGGGCATGGAATTAGTCATTATGGTATATGGAGTGAGATGTAGGTTACATCCAAACTGCATCCAAATTAGTTAATTTATCAACAATGAAATTAATTTCTGTATTCGTCCTTAAAGCACAGTAATCAAAAATTTAAAATTAAAAAATACTGTCTGAATAGTTTTCAAAACTTTCCAGCATTAAAAGAGCAGTGAATTATATGCACATATTGAGAATTATATGCACATTTACACATAATTTCAGCAACACTAAAGTGCAACATGCTCTACTACATGGTGAACTGACTAATGATTTATTCATAATTTAATTTAAAATTCTGTTACATTATTCTGAATTAACTTTCTTGAACAAGAGTATGTCTTAAAAGAATTATTATATCTTGATTAATGTTTCAAATGTGAGCAAATTCAAGGAAATTTAATGTGATGCTTGGGTAATAACTACTTTTGTTGTTAACAATGCCCCCTAATTTGCAGTCTGACTTGAAGCCATCTAACTGTCAGCATGGGCTTCTCTCTGTTATGCCATTACCTTCTGTAATGCTATACTCTTGTTCTTTGGATCTTTATCCATTGTAGTCCTTCAACCCCTCTAGACTATTTAGCTTCACAAAGAATAACTAAATTCCTCTAACTCCTCACCAGAGGGCATATTTTTCAATGCTTTATTAATTTTGACCTTTCTCTACCATTCAAACTTCTCATCCCACGTGGAGGATGGTTATCAGATTCAGGTAACACTGAGATAATTCAACTTTCTTATGCTCTCAGAGTTTTCCTGACTTTTTATAAAGTTCATTGTCTTCATTAGATGTTGACCAAATGCCAACAGGACATCTGAACTATGTCTTCTATTTTTTCCATATCATCGTTAAAAATTGTCTATGGCAAAGGAGTAAACTGTCTGTCCTTCCTTTAGAAATACTTCAGTTCAGTTCATTACCCATTTGCCACACTGAAATATGAGATTTAAAATATTTTCATTCAGTGAATGTGTTTCATGGTTTTACAGTGTTAGTTATCTTACAGAACTTTGTTTCATCAAATCTATTATTTTATAGAATCATCAAATGGTTTGGGTTGGAAGGGACTTTAGAGATGACCTAGTTCCATCCAACCCCCTTGCCATGGGCAGGGACACCTTCCATTAGACCAAGTTGTTCAAAATCCCTTCCATCCTGGCATTGAACACTTCCAGGGATGGGGATCCACAGCTTCTCTGGGCAGGACATTTGGTTTTACTGACTAAACTAACTAGCTAGTTTTATCAACAACAAGATAATAAATTTAGAATGTCACTTAAAAAGCCATAAAGGCAATTATTATGTATTGTCATTTTAAGGCAATACTTAATAGGAAACCCGGTGTTTATTATTTGTTCTCCATATACAGACATTTTCTTTCTGCCAGTTTTGTGCTTGAGTGCTGTAACCAAGACTTTGTAATTAAGAATGTTGTTCTTTTAAGTTTCAGCTCTATTGTTCAAGCTTCTTGGTGACTCAGGCAAGTGCCATTTCATCAGTCTTTGTAGTCTGGAAATAATTTTTGTGCTTGGTAATAAAGGAAAAATACAGGAAAAAGCAATTATTTATTTCCTCTATTGTTATCACACCCATAAAACCAGCAGGTATTCCAACTGCCTAAATTCACTTCTAATGATTGATAGGTGAGTTTTATTTCAAAGGTGTCAAAGCTGTTGTCAAAGCTGTTTCCATTTATTGGATGATTTCTTACCAATAGATTGATTAGCTCTCAGGTATTTTCATTAAATATAATTATATGAAAAACTGTTTTACTAGACATAACAGTATTTTCTAAGTTACTGTGAACTGTGTTTTGTTTATTCTCTACCTCTTTCTGATTTGAAAACCATATTTCTTGGCACATCATTTAACTTTTAAAATATGTGCCTTTTTTCTTCCTTTTTCTCAAGATAATATTCAAGTCTATGTCAGGTATATTCCTTAAAACTGACTCAGTAAATACCTTCAGAGAGGATATAACACAGAAGGAAAATCCCTGCCATTTTAAGGCTGGTAATGTAGTTTACCATGTATTCTGTATTCTGAAGATTAGTAGAAATCATTACAATTACCCCAAAAAATTATGGCAAGGTTCAATAATGTGCTTCACTTGTAGCACTGAGTGAAAGGTAAATAAAATCTATTTTAAGGCAATTTCTGCACATTTTATTTTAGGAGGTTAATTCTAATTTCAAGGAATAAATTATGCAAAATCTTATTTTCTGGATTGAAAATAATATTCATGAAAAGTGAGAATTCAAAACAGACAATAATTCAATCTTTTGCATGAAATGAACACAGGGAGGGCCACTGTGATTATGGTTTCATGTCTACCTTCACCATTATTCTTTCTTTTTCATTTTTTGTATTATCATTATAAGCCATTTCTTGTTTGCATTCATTGTTTCTAAACAACATTTAAATACAAAGTATTTATTTCCTCCATGTTCTATAGTCCAGTAGGAATACAAACAGGTGTTTCATCAGTGAATTCTGATTTCACAAATATCAGCATTTGCTCCATAGCTTATTTGAAATGCTCTGTTGGTCCCTCTTCCACACACGCATCACACTTTCAGCACAGTGAATTGTCCATGAGTCTGTAAAACAGCATTCCACCAAAAGAATTGGTCTGGGCTTAGCTGATTAGAGCTGTCACTTCATTTTATAGCAGGCATTTTTCCATTTTGCCTCATCACCACCAGCGTAGTGCTGGAGCAGATTAATGCCCATTTCTGCAGCATGCACTTGGATTCCCATGCCCCTGGCAACAGGTGTGGGGATAGAGATGCTGTCCAGGCTCTTGCCCTGATTTTTGGGAAGAGTACAGCCAGCACAAAAACTAGTAGTAGGCTAGTAGTAGGCTAGAAAGTTCTGACTGTTCTGACTGACACTGGGAGCCCTGGTGGACAAAACTCAGCCCAAAATATAAAGAGAACAAATGTCTGTTTTATTGCTCTTTTTGGTTTTCCAGCTCTAAAGCACTTTTTAACCTAATTCTCTGCATAATGTTATTCCACTTACAAAACTGGAGTGTTTTTACTGTCTCCTGTTTATTCTTTCAGGATTTGTGGATTTAACACTCCATGATCAGGTCCATCTACTGGAATGTGCCTGGTTAGAGATACTGATGATCGGCTTAGTCTGGCGCTCCATGGAACACCCAGGAAAGCTTTTGTTTGCACCTAACCTGTTACTGGACAGGTCAGTCTGCATGTTGCTGTGAATTATTTAAGTTAATTTATTTCTGCTGGAATCAAATTAATTTTTAGCATGATATCATCTCACCGATACTACAGTTTGACTGTACATCATATGTCAAGCAGGCTTATGGTAGGTGAGACTGGAAAATGAATGCTCAGGAATATGATACTGGTAATTTATTAGACAAGTAACACGTCTGAGATTCATCTGCTGCTTGAAGTACTTTCTTCAAAAGGCAGTAGTAAATTTCTCTTATAATCTGTACTGTTTGTTGCAGAAGTAATTTAAATGAAAAAATGAACACTATATAATTTAATTCAGATAGTTATTTTTGTTTATTTAAAATCCTCACAGTTTTTTTTTTTTTTTTTTTTTTTTTTTTAGTTAGAGGAAATTTATCCAAACGGCCAGCCAAAATTTTGGAAGAAAATCCTCATAGAATCTCAATGAGAGATTTATTGAGAATATATTTATTATTATTTATTGAGAATATATTAAGTTTGGGTTTTTTTTTCCCTCATGAAAACTGGAGACAAATATAACAAACACATACATGCTCCTTTCACCAAGCTTTTTTATTTTTTAGCCAGTCTTTCTAATATGCTAAGTATTTCTGAGAGAAAAAATATGCATCTGTGCTGTATGAAAATATCCTGGATTTTAGCTGGCAGTCTTCACATTAAAAGCAGGAAGACTGATAATTTAAAACATATTTTCTACTATCTTAATATAAACTTGAGCTCTCTTTTCCTAGTCATGTGAAAAATTTCGTAAAAAATTTCAATTAAATTTTCAGACAAAATTGCTTAGGATAGAGTAATCTTAGCTATTGGTGATCCTCTTAGTTGAAGACTACTGCCCACATAGCAGAGCTGGCAGGGGAGAGCTGCTGTGCACAAAGGACACTTCAGGGCAGACTTTGTCATCTTGGTCTAAACTGGAAGTGGCAGAAGAGCCAAACTGAGGTGGAGTATACAGAGAGACAGCTAAGAGCTGGGCAAGCTCCTGACCTCATCATGTAGCTGCCAGGGCAGAGGGGTGGCAATAGAATGTCAAGGGCAGTGCCCTCAGCTACTGCAGCCACCAGCTGTGTAAATTAATCAAAATTCTCCTCAGCAGAAAAGTTTCTTGTGATCACCTTGCTCTGTTGACTGTGGGGTACTGAGTTTCCATGGTTGCATTCATGCAATGTTAATCCTTTGATCCCCTGCCCTCCCTGCACATACCCCCCAGGACTTACCTTCAGCATTTTAGATGATAATACCTAACAGGATAAAACATAATATTTCACAGTAATAGAGGAATATGTATTGCCTTAGGAAAAACTTTATTTCAGTCGTGTAAGCACAATGATCTGTGTGCTGTGGAACTAGGTAAGTATAAAATACATTCTCACTTTAGGTACAGAAAATACCTGCTTGTCTAAATGTAAGTATAGTCTTCACAAAAAGCTGCAACAGTTTTAAAATAATTGTTAAATTTTGGTCTTTCTCCACTTAAAATCCCCATGCTCTCAGTAAAATGGAGTTTGAGCAGTTGATTCACACAGTTTTAAGTCAACTGTTGGATTAAAGAAAACCATTGCATGCAACTAGAACCACATATTACTCCAGGGCTCTTTGTTTTCTAGGTTTCAATTAAAACTGTAAAATGTAGATCTATTACATCTTCTAATTTTCAAATTATAAGAAACATGTTTCTAAGTCATCATATACTTGCCTCACTCCATTTGGTAGGGATATTTGCAGAAAATAGAATAATAAATTATTTGACTCTGGGAAGCACTGATATGCTAATCAGTTAAATAACTCTTAATTTACTTGTTAATTAGTGCTAACAATATTTTGATGTCTTAATTTGATTTGGGCAAATTGGCTTTTGAGAATGTTATAGAGCAAAAATCTGTTGTTTGTCAGGTTTGAGAGGGCAGGACAGACACTGATTCAAAGCCTCTTTCACTCAATGAAGTCCTTCCACTGCATCAAGTACTCATAGAACCATAAAATGGTTTGGGTTGAAAGGGACCTTAACAATCACTAGGTCCAACCTCCATTCCATGGGCAGGGACATCTTTCGCTAGACCACATTGCTCAGAGTTCCAGCCAACACTTCTATATTTAGTGAAAATTCTATATTGTTAATACAGAGCTTTACCACACTTTGTGTATGCCTCTAGATCTCTGTGATCATTCTGTTGCAGACATCCTCTCTGATTTGAGCACCCCTTTCATTTTAGCATTCAGGCTTATCCCGATTCTAACAGATTCTTTCTATCAAGGATCTTTGATATAGGTAGTAGTTTGTATACATCTGGTCCTAAAGTTTAGCTCACACCAAATTTTATTATACAACTTTTTTTGCCCTTTGGCTAGATATATACAGTCTTGTCTTGTTAACATCTATCTGAAATGTCATAAAAATAACCTTTCAGCTTTGCTGTTTTTTGAAAAAATGTGATCTTTCTTCTCCCAACTCACTCCTCCTACTTGGGTCATATTACACATATGCTTGTCTTGTCTCTGAAGATCTTTTGGAAACTGTCTTTTCTAATTCTGTGTGAGTCAACCAGTTACATTTTTAAATAAGTACTTTAATTTTCCTTTGTGACCATTCACACTTGGAAGACTCCTTGAAAAAATCTGTAAAGCAGACCTTAGTTAATAATTCTCTGTTGCTTTTTAAAATTTTTCTTTGCCTGTAAGAAAAATAATTACACAACAATTAAGTTGACAGTATGTGTAGACTGCTGTCTTCTCTATGGATGAATATAATCACATTATCTCTTTTTGTTCCCAGGATTGTAATTAGACAGTGTATTTTGTGAGGTAATGCATCCTTTCTTATTCTGTTAATGCATTACCCAAACACTTGAGTCTTGGTTCAAAATCAGGAATTTTAACAGTCTGCCAGTTAAATAGGACTAGTAGATTTTTACAGTGTACTGCTGGTATTAAAATGCTCAAATAACAATAATTATAGATTAGAAAAACAGGCTCAATCAGGAAGTACAATGGCACATTCACAGTGCTTGCAATTAATGTAAAATACTTATTAAAATCAAATAATAAATTCAAGATTTTATATTATGTTTTTGAAAATTAGTATATTGTATAAGGTTTAAAATTTAGAAGTAAAGGCTTAGGTTTCTAGTAGGACAAACCAGATGTTTCCTGTCTGGAGGGTTCCCAAGAAACTAGGCTTTAAAAATGTCATTAGACCACAGTTGAAATTTGTCAGGCCTGACAAGTAGACTGTTTATAATTTTGAAGAAAATGTAATGTTTCTTCAGGAATAAGAAAGTCATATTTTAATTTATTTTTAAAAGATTTGTTGCATTCAGATATCATGCTGATCCCAGGTTACTCAAAGGCTTGAAACATAAAGAAACTCGTGATAGAAATAACTGGATTGCTGAATCTGAAGCAAAATATGAAATGCAGTGCTGCATTTTAAAAAGGAAGCCTGGTGACCACAATAAAGAAGCTGATGGGATTCCATCTAAAGAAGAGAATTGGCTGAAGTTGAATGAATATGACATAGTGATAAAGAGTCACTGTGCATTTTGTAAGAGGAAGCCACAAATACATTGAAGTCCCTTAAGAAATTAACAAGCAAGTAGGTGATGGACATCTTGTTAAATTTCCATAAAGTATTAAACAAGTTCCAAATTTTTTGTAGACATGGAATGTATATAGGAGAATAATAATTCTGATCTTCCTCAACAGCATTTTGGCTGATCTTTCAATCTCACTGTTACCAGCAGGTAGTTATGTAGAACCAGCAGTTTTTTGCTTGCCAGTAGTCAGAGACTGCAGCTTTCCTTCCCCCGAGAATGTTTACAACAGGAAATAGAAATAATTGTGTGCTTCATTTGTGCTTAGAAAACTGTGCCTTTCTGAATTTCTTTGTCTTGACAGTAATATTGAAGGAATAGGAGAGGTACCCAGAGGTGTTGCACAATTAAACAGAGATATGAGCTTTGCTACAAAGACTAACTAAGTGGACTGACTTCTCTGCCTGTGATACTCATTAGAAGAATGGGAACAAAGTAAAGATGAGAGGAGTTGTATAAAGTCATAAGCATGTTGAGAAGATGTGTGGTAATCCTCAAATTATTATCTCTTCCAGCCCAGCACTAGAGGTAGTCACTTAAAACCAGCAGATCCAAATGCCTGTGTGCTTAGCCCACAGCTAAATATACCTTTGTATGAAACAGTATGGCTGTCTTCATGTTATTTTATACTGCTATTTTCTTATCATGGTTGTAAAAAATCTCTCATAGGAAATAAATCTGTCTAGGGACTTATAAAATTTCAGTTCAATGTAGTCAGTATTTTAGTGTTTCTATCATGTTTTTTGCTTCTTTTTATGGAGAAGGCTAATCTGTTTTTCAGGGTTCATTTTAATTTGGAAACTTACTTCCACTTCCAATGCTTGATGGAGATTTTTCATTCTCTCTAAATAGAAGAATTTTCCTTTTACTGACTTTTGTACTGAGCAATGGCAGGAGACTGTGGATCTATTTAAACTGCAACTAACACAAATAGCAAAAAACCTTACAGCATTCACTGTGTGACAGGGTAGCTGATCAATTTACTGCTTTCATGGCTCCTTTTCTCAACTTTTCTCACTATATCAGAAAAGAATCTTTTAAGTTCTTTATGTAGATATTTTGATAGTCAGAAAATTAAATACAATAGAAGAGCATCAAGATGAAATCTGAGTATGTTTTTCTAGTCCTTCAACTTGTAAAATGTTCCAAATGTCTGAGGACACCACACTTGTTGGTCACTTGAGTAAATGCATAACATTTCATGTGAAATTTTCAATGCATTAACCATTGATTTATAAAAAAAATGAAGCAAAATGATCCCAAGTGCTTGATTCAGAATGCTTCCTTAGTGGCCTTCTGCTCGTATTTATTTCAAAAGGAAAAAGTCCATAGGCGACAAGTAGATCCTAATTTGCCCTTCAAAATGGATTTGAAAAGTGATTGTATATTTACTTTTCATCATATCTTTAATAGCAATAGATTCCATCCAGAAAACCCAGCTCAAAAAAATCATCTTGTCATTAGACTACTTGCTCAATAGAGCTGAATGGATTAACTTGTAGACAGTTAAGGAATCTCTTGAAATAATTAAGTTTCTCTTTCATCTTTCACTGTATGGTTGAACTTTGAGATGTATTATTATACTGCAGACCCTGTAGAATGAAAAAAAAACACATACTATTACAAGAGACAGAATGATAAAACTTAAAAGAATGAAAAAATACTGTCTCCTTATTTTGAATCAATTTTTGCTGTCTTTTTGAGCAAAATTCAAAGACTACCCAATTCTGTAACTCAAACAACTTAAATGTAAAATCAGGACAATCTTTCCAGAGTCTGGAGAAGTGCTGGGTAATGCTCAAAGTGATGAATTCTTTTAAAAAAGATAAAAAAAGAAAGCCCCCTCTCATGATCTCCACATCTTCACAGTTTTCAGCGGATAGATTCCCTTGGGGATCTGTAGGCACAGAAAAGAAGTTTTCAAAGAAAATGAAATAATTCTGGATTCAAGATAGTACCTACACAAATCATGAGATTACTTGTTCATCTAGTAACCCTGCCCTTGGAAGCTCAGGCGCCAATTCTAGGTCGCATTGTACTCTGATGCTGTTAATTCCAAAATCAAGCTTTCTTTGCATTTCTGATATGGAGAACATTTTGAAATGTTTTTTGGCTTTATGGTGACTCAGACTGAATATAAATTAAACTGAAAACGGCTCTTTGGACAATTATTTTAGCTTTATTATTCCCTAATGGAGACCCTTCATAATAATTTTCTAATCTAAATGTTTTAAATGTGACAAAAGAATAATTAGTTTTCTTAGAACTATCATAGCAGCATTTTAGGAATTTTTTCCTACCTGGCATATTTGTAGACCCATTTCACATTATATTTTAGAAAGAGAAAAAAATGTTAAAGGTACTTATTAGCTAATTGTCTCTGTGTTTCAGACCTGATTAACCACTGCTCAAATGTGCAGAATACTACTCTTAACATATTTGCCTGGGTGGATGATCCTCTGGTCATCTAGTCAGGAAAGACACTTTGTTGGCTACCTGGCTCTGAGGGCAAGTGTCAAGCATGTGGGAGCCCAGGTGGTCCAGTCCATGGGGGCTGCTGAGGAGAAAGGGTTTGAGGCAGAATGGACAGATCCTGCAGGGCTACAACTGGTTGCATACCTGGTGTCAACGGCATGGATTTAACTTATCATGAAACCTGCTGTGAGGATCGAGGATGTCTAGGAAGAGATGAGATCCATACCATAAAGTGAGGCAAAATCATGATTTCCACAGACTAGCCAACCTGGCGAGGGAGCTTTAAACAAGGATGATGTGGACAGGAAAGACAAAATAACAAAACCTATTAATAGGAAACCTCCCTAAGTATGTGCATGAACATAAATACAGAATTGCCTCCAGGACATGGTGGGGGAAACTCCTTAAATTTTCTGAGAATTCAGCACAACTGGGTGCCCTCTGAACCAGCAGACTGCCCTCCCAGACTTCCTTAAGAAAAGCTTTAGCAGCATCTAGAGGTAGGTGATGCTCTCTCACTGCTCAGACATGCTCTGGCAAATCTGAGTGCTGTGTCCAGTTCTGAGCTACCCTACACAAGACAGACATGTATATACTGGACTGAGACCAGTGACGGGCCACTGGAACAACTTTCATACATGGAGAATCTGAGAAGACTCAGGTCTGATAAATATCTGATGGAGAGGGGAAGTAAAGAAGGCAGTGGAAGATTCTTCTCAGTGACAGGACAAGAGGTTTTGGAGTCTCAGTCCTTGGAGATACTGAAAACCCAACAATATATAGGCCTGAGCAGGGCCACTGAACTAGATTGTTTCCAGACAATTCATGCAATATCAGCAGCTCTGGTAATCTGTGACTAACTCTAGGTGAAAAGAACTTCAAAATAGATATTTGTTTCTTTTTATTTGTTGATAAATGTGCTACTTCATATTTATTGCAAATATTTTTCAACAATGACCTTTAAATATTAGTTTTATAAATTTTGAATATGTTTTAGCCAGCAATTGACCCAAATCTTCATTCTTAAGCTTATATTGAATAAGAAACAATGGGCTCTTAACAGTATGCTCTGGAAGAGCAGGTTGTAATACCAGCCATTGACTGTAGTCTGTGAAGTTCCTCAGGGTGTGTTAATGGAAAGCCAGTATTCTGGGAGAAATGGGATGAGCAAAGATGTTGCTACCTCTGAAGGCTTATGAAAAAGTCAATTAAAAATCCCCTAATCTTCAAACCAAAAACCACACGGAAAACAACAAAAGGGAACTGTAGAACAAGTCCTTTATGTAATTAATTTGTCCCTTTCTGCATCTCACACCTTCATGACCACCAACTTATTGGTTGATTTGTGTGAAGATGCAAGCTAGATTGCTGTGATCAAAACAACATTTTTTCCAAAGCAAAATGATATCTAACCTCCTGGACACTGACAGAACAATAAGCATTTCTCATTATCAACAGGATTCACATCTGACACTGTGATTTACTTTACACTTGGTAGTTTCTGCTTTTCTCTTTGACTCCTGTTCTTTTCAGATTGTTGTTTTGTTCTAGAGCTTTGGGCTTAATTTTTTTTTCAGATTTTAGGTTTTTTTGTGCTTACTTTTCCCCTAACCTTTACCACAATCCCTTGGTATTACTGGTTAAATGCAGGATGGTCTGAGGTAAAATTTCTCTGCTGATAACAGTTTTCTCATCTTTTAATGACTGATAAAGCACAGCATTGAGAAAAGGTAGAATCCTCTTTTAGTTAAGTAGCCCTATAATACCAATCTGGCAGTATTTAAGGCATCCAAGTAGATGTTCTTGATTTGGTCTTAAATCCTTGCAGATGGAGCTTTCCTGACATCCCACTTCCTTAAGCTGTTTTAGTGCATTTCTTCACATAGGAGTAGAAAGCTTCTACCAATGTCTATTAATAGAACTAGTTTATATAGAATACTATAAATAACAGATATATATAATATATATTTATTATGAATACATTAATATTAATGCATATATTAATGTATATAAAGATCATCTCTTTGGAAGTCTGTGTACAGACTTACTGTTCTCCTCCTGTGTCAGAGCACAAGCATTTGAGTTAAGTCTGTGAATACCCTTCTTTCTAACCGGGAATGTGAACGTTACCCTTGCAGCTTTTCTCTCCCCTGTTTCCTAACCTACCTTTAGGCTTAGGAACACATCCAAGCCTTCTTTAGAGGCTTCATCACCAAGTTACTAAGTCCACTTTTGAAGCTGATATTCCCTGTCCTAGCCATGTGCATCCATCTGTTCTTGGCAGTCCCTTTTCATCAAATGAAGTACCATGGTAAAAGAAGACAGATAACAAACACAGTCAGACTTTTTTGGATGGTGCATCTGTCTTTAGCATTTCCCTTTGAATTAAAAGTTTGATGAGAACATCCATTGAGTCCTTGAGTCCCTGTTCCCTTCACCCAAGCACCCTTCATTATTAATTTTCACTTGATCCTGTGTTTCTGTTAAAGGCATTCCTGTTGTCTAGGTTTTTCCCAAGACTTAAACAAAATCTAGATTCTTATTCCTACATACAGTGAAATAGCCCTGGTTACTGATAACACTATCAGTGGTAGTGTAGGCATTAGAGGGAGGGAAGCCATTATCCTGCTTTTATGTGGCACTCATTATCTGGAATACCAAATCCAGTTATTACAGGAAATATATTAATAAACTTCAGTAAACATAGTGGAGAGCCACCAAGGCCAGACCCCATGCCTTGTGGCTGGAAGAAGTGGCTTTGTTCCCTCTGGAGGAGAAAGGGCTTTTAAGTTTGCCTAACCTACAGTCTACAAGGAGGTTATCAAGGCTCTTTATTAAAACACCTGATGAGAGATTGAGAAATGGGAGTAATAAATGGAAGCAGAGGAGGTTTTGGCTGGATATAGGGGAGGGGGAAAAAAGCATGATGATGAAAGTAATTAAGCTGAGAGAGGTTGTGCAGTCTCCATCCTTGGACATTTTCAAAACCAGCATTGCATAAAGCCCTGAGTGAGCTGACTCCACTTTGAGTGGGAGGCTGGACTAAAGTTGTTCTGAATTGCCCTCTGGCCTAGCTGGTGCTGTGATTCTATAGACCTACTAAAGTTAATACACATAGTACTTTTATGCGGTCACTTAAGACCTTTGGTTCAAATGATTTAACTTTCCTAAACATTCCCCAGTAGCCAAATTTAAAGAGCTCTTCTGAGAATACACTGTAATGCTGTGCAGTAAACAAGCTTTTGTGTCTTCTCTTCAGTAAGATGAGAGTACACAAAGACAACAGCAAGATGGTAGGATAAAGATAATTGTTAAATCTATTGCTAATTTGTCCTTCAGGAAAGTTCTCTAGGCTTTCCCAGATAGGCCTCCCTATCAACTGAACACATAACTGTGAAGATGTAATGGTATTATCAGCTTATGTTAGAAAGTTAGAAAGAAATTCAGGAGAACTGGAGATTCTAGTTTCAGATAGTTTCCTGTTGCTTGACAAAGAAAGTAATTGTTGTAGCCTAAATAAGAAAAAAAAAATAATAGAACCCTATATTGCAAAGATACTTAACTCCTGCAGTTCCTATTGACATCAATGGAGCTGGATCTGCTTCCTACCTCTGAAAATAAAGGAGAAATTTCTAGGTCATTCCTTGCACATGTGAATACCTAAAGCTGGGTATACAACTATACAACTTCACCTAAAGTACATTACCTAAAGAGGTACTTAGGTACTTTTATTTTTTTTCCCCTTATGGAGTAGCTTGGTCTTTCACACACAGATATCAAAGCAAAAGACAATTTAGAATCTCTTAAATTTACACAATTTTTATTAATCCTGTATCATATGAGTTCAGTTGATGGGAAAGAGGCACACATATTGGTTTAAGCACATGGAAAATGTGTTGCTGGATTAAGGGTTTTTGTCTAGAGGTTGTACTTGTCAGTGAGAGAATCATGATTGGAATATTGATTTTGTAAACTACAGTCTATTGAACTATTTTTGTAGGAGGTTGGGAATAATTCTTACTTGCTATCAAAATGTGTGTCTCAGGAGGCATCATAAGGCATGTTAAATGGTCTGATTTTACAAATAACTTCCTGTTTTTTTTTTTTTTCCCTTTGATCTTAGACATGTAAATTTTGAAATTTGTACAGACTGTGTAACATTTTGAAATGTTTTGAAAGCTGGCTGCAGTTGTTTTGTGGGTTGTAGGAACCAAACAAATATCTCAGTCAGACATGAAGTTTTTTTTTTTTTAATATGGGTCATTTGTCTTTTGATCCATGGAAACATTTCATTTCTGCAAAATCCTGAAATACTAAATTCTGAAACAAGCTTTTTGGGGGGCATTATTTAAGTTTATGCAAAACTATTAAAGTATTCTTGTCCTCTGTGCTAAACTCTATAGACAGAAAATGAATCTTTCTATAGTTGTGGGCAAATATATTGTACCAGAAGCATTGAAACTTGTCCTGATGCCTTGGAGAGTGCAAAGAAGTTTCTCAGTCTGCAATCAGAAGGGAAGATGTGTGTGTTGTCTGAGGTCTGGTGTGGGTTCAGACATCAGCTACAGGTTCTCAACAGTACATTTGTGTTAAGACTTGAGGCAGGTGTCTCTATGCTGGTAGGTTTCTTGTGACAATGAAATTAGGACATGCTCAATCTTTTTCATGTTATAAGTCATAGTCTGTTCATTTGAAATTTCTTTTGCATTTTCCTGTAGCAATGATCTTCCTAATTTTGTTTATGAAAGCCATATATTTTGAAACAGCAGATTGGATCACTTATTAAGTCTTATACATTAAAATTTCACTCAGGAAGGCCTAATAAAAGTAAAAGTAGGTAGTTCTTGTAAAAGGTAGCAATGGAAATGACCAAAAGATCTGCAGACTAAATTTTCACAAAAAATAACTAACATCTGCATTAATTTTTCAGCTGCAGGTTGAGTGGGCAAGATGAAAATTAGTGAGTGGGAATGCCTTGTACTGTGAGTAGAAGGAGATGGTTAATTGCCATTACTAATGAGCACTTTGAGATGTTCCAAACTTGAGTTTTGTTTAATGCTGCACTGTAAAAGTTACTTGATACGTGGAGTGAACTGATAGTTTTAATCAGTCATACAGACATGATTTTGCCCTCCTAGGTCCTTCTCGAGCTCATGAAAAAGCTTATTCTTTAAGGAGGGATTATGTTGACATTGAACATCGAGAGAAGTGTGTTGGAACATTAAATGTTACTCAGGCAGCTAGAAACAAGTGCAAATGTTTTGGGAGGGAGAAATGCAAAGAATTGGGACCATTTCAGTTAAAGAGAAAGAAAAAGAAAAGAATGAGGAAACAAAGTAACAAAAGCAGATCGATCACATGCACACAAATCAAAATCTAGTTTTGAACAAATCTTTTCCTCAATATAAGAATTTGGTTGAGTCAATTTAAAATGTTCCACCCCAGTAATATGATGAGTTCCTGAAACTGATTTTTTTTTTTTTTTTTGAAATATGGTATTTAATAGTTTATTTATTTTACTTGGAACACTGAGAACAGTGCTTTTGTAATCACACATATATCAAATGTGGACGGAGTAGAAAGTCACATACTTGCTCATGAGCTGATGAAATCAAATTGGAGGGTATTGGTCCAAGGAGATGAAAAACTCATGGTACCACCACATTAAAACTGAATGTCTCCCTATTGACGGTATTCACACAGGAATCAAGGGAAATGTGTAGAGGGCATGGTGGAAATCTTTGACATGCTGCTGGCTACTGCTGCTCGGTTTCGCATGATGAACCTTCAAGGGGAGGAATTCGTGTGCCTTAAGTCCATCATCCTGCTCAATTCTGGTAAGTTGTGTGCTTTGCTGCCACTTGGGTAATTGTGGCTGCATCTGCATGTGGTTGAACACTGCTTGCTGTCCTTAATGGCATTTTCATCTTGAGAAAGTAGCAATGGAAATGGGTTTTCAACACAGATACAGGCAGGACCACCAGGCAGGGGTGGGAGTGAGGGAACCTGTCCGGTGATATAGATGGGACTCAGGAAATGGATGCAGTGAGTAGATGACACTGTGGCAGCTGATGTGGAGAGTGGTCAGAGAAGTGCTTTGAACCAGATATTGGCAGGTCTTAAAACTCTGTGTACAAGACACTGAAGTAGCTGGAACCACACACAGGGTACCCAAAGGCAATGTTTAACTGCAGTGCTCAGGTGATGGCAAAATAAAAGGAAATAAGGGCAAAAATGTGATTGAGTTTATCATGGTTTAGTTTATATTAAATTATAGGCATCTAAAACTGATGTAATCACTTTCCACTTTCTTTATGGTTTTTGGCTGTAAATCTCATCCTGAAGTACACTTCAAAAATAGATGACTAGATAACAAGTGTAAGTTTACATACAGATACAATATTTAAGGTTAGATGATTTGAATTTTACATGAGATGATTGAAACAAGCAACTTTAACTTGAAGCATGTGACAGAAAATGTCTGTTGCACACCAGAGGACTATTTTCTGTTTGAAAAGAGAAAAAAATACTCCAGACAATTTGTTTTTATATGCAGAAGTGACACCCATGGTATTCTCATGGAAAAGATAGACATCTAAAATAATAATATAGGCATCAAAGTAAAAGTTGTCTAAGTTGTCTAGCAAATCACTTGCCCAAATTGCAGGAAAAATAATTTAGGATATTGACATCAAAGGCTAACTGTAAATGCAGCAGATGTTCTTTATTGATCAGGCACTTCTCTTTATGGAAGCTTGGATGTTGTCTCCTCAAAGTTCAAGCAAAATTATGTATTTATACAATCTAATATAAAATGCTTTACGTATGTTCTATGAGATATTAATGTGGTTCAGGTTTTGTTGTGGTTGTAACCAATTTCCAAAAAGTAACATTTGAGGCAAGCAAGTGGCATATTAGGAATGAAGGGCTATTGTTCTTATCTTAATTGCCAGAGTGTGACAACTGTAATTACTGTTTGACATTTTATTTTCCTTTTATTGCCCTGATAATTGTAACAGAATATTTCCTAGAGTTAAATATTCTTCCTGGAAAGTCATGCTCCTCCAGAATTTTAGCTAATATATTCAAAGGTAATTAACTTCTTAAATAAATATATACTATGTAATTGATTTATAAAAATTTTGAATTTCAATTAGAAAAAATAGAACTGGAAGTTTGAATAAAAGAAATTAGATGTTTATGTTTTGAACATGAAGAATTGAAGTCATGCTCTAGAGAAATTTTGTGCCTATGTTTTATTTAATATTGATCCATAAAAAAAATTTTTATTTAGACAAAGCTCTGCCAGGCATCACCAATTATCCTTCATAAGCACATCTCACTGTGTTAATGGTGTTAATGGGATTTTTTTTGTTACAAGATTCCCCTAAGGAAACAAAAAAAAAAAAAAAAAAGAAAAGAAAAAGGAAATATATATATATATATATATATATATATATATAGCAAGTGAAGTCAGTGATAATCAGAGGCAGATTTCCATCTGCCCATAAGAGAGATGGGACCAATGTAAATTCTATTCTAGAATGTATGTTTATATTGCATGTCATTACCTTTATGCATAAAGGTGCATTTCAGTATTTGTATTCCTACAACAAACTAATATTATAGCTGGACAGTGGGAATGTGGATTAAAGTTTCTGACTATCAGACTCTCGAGATGCTCAAATTAAGGGGCATTAGACTGTGATACAGAGATAAGTAGCATAATTTGGGGTATGTGTAAGATTTGTGTAAGTGTTTGGCATAGATCCTCTAAAATGTCTTCTGGAGATGCTTTACTTCACAGAATGTACCCAACCTCCTTACATAAAGTGTTGGACAGATATGAAACATTATGTGCCCTGAAGCATGTGGCTGAGAGAGCTGAGTTGATTCATCCAGGGAAAGAGAAGGTAAAGGAGGGTCTTACTGCAGCCCTCAGACAGCTGATGAACAGCTGGCTATGGAGATGATGAACTGATTATGGAGAAGCCAGGGCCAGACCTTCTCAGAGGTGCAAGAGGAAAGGACAATCTGCAATGGAGACAAACCACAGCAAAGGAGATCCTGACCAGATAAATAGAACAAAAACTCTACATAGTGAGAGGTTTAGCACTGGAACAGGTTGGCCAGAAAGATGGTAGGATCTCAATCCTTGCAAATACTCAGAACTCAGCTGGACAAAGCTCTGGGCAGCTTGCTCTAACTCTGAAGTTACCACTATTTGAGCAAGAGGATGAACTAGATGACCTCTAAACTTACCCTAACCTGATTTCTTTCTGTGAGTGCATATGTAAATATTCACAAATCTTCTACTAAAGAAACAGCAGATAAACAGACAATGAATTTTTGGCTTATTATGCTGTCTGTATTATATATGCATGTGATTAAACCAGCAGATCTCAAAATGATTTAAACAAGTGCATTAATTAAACAAATAGGACTGATTATGCTACATCTCGTGTATAAAAGCAGTCTGTATTTGCATTCTAAATCTTTGTGTAGATTTAATTCAGTGAGTGTACACAAACATTTCTTTATTAAATCCTTGGACATCTGGAAGTCTCTTCACATGAAGTAGTGTTGTTTGTTGCCTTTGTTGGACATTTCTGGTTTTGCAACATCTTGCAAGGCTGTTTAATACCTTTACACTCCTTTTCCATGTGGTTTTGGACAAAACACAATGTTTTGGTGTTTTTTAAGATTTGCTCAGTGCATGTAGAAAGGATGGAAGATTTTGTTTGTAAACCAAGGTAGATGCTTATGCTACTACACAGTTTTCCTGAGATGTTAAGGTGACAATATGTCTGTAACAAGGACATAATTATGTCCATCTAAATAACAAACCTAAAGGTCCCCCTCTAAAGCTGCAGCACTAAACCTTTTGACTAAAAAGCAAAGTAGTGTTTTTGAAAACCACATTCAGCTGTTACTTAAAATTGGAAAATAAGTATTAGAATCATGAAAGGGTAACATGATGCCAGATGTTTTACTTTTGAATGTATCAGAGAAGAGGAGTGGTGCTATGTGGCAAAGCAACAGGCTTTCATTTTGGACATGAAGACGTAGGTCACATCTGCCTTAGCAGCTGATGTACCTAAATAGTTAGCTGGTTAGTCCGCAGAGATGGAAAGATTTGGCTGATTTGATGAATACATGAGACCTCCCGATACATTGTTCCACGTGACTGCTTGTTATTCTTTTCTCCTGATGTTTTTCAGTTTCTGTTAAATTGTGCTTTTTTATCTCTTTATTTTGGGGGCTGGATGATTCCAGGAGTGCATGGTACAGAGACTAATTTCCTCATACCTCAGCCTGTCTTGCTACAGCTTCAGAGCAATTGGGTGTAGCGGAAGAAGAAGAGCCTTGGGTGTTGTTCTGTGAGCCTGAACTCTAAATGTAAAAATACTTTAAACTGGGGTTTATTGTGACAGAAAAGATTTTGAGGACATTCTCTTCTACAGTAACATGCAACAAATATATAATTATATATGGTGAGAGATAAAATTCTATCAATGTATGCCAAGAGCTGGCATGGTAACACTGCAGCCCCTGAGGGATCCTGTTCTGGTATGTGTTATGGGCACAGACCAACAGGCCTTGCTTGCTTGTGGGGTGCTGCTTTCTCTGTTCTTGCACCTGTTAGGTTTTACAACACTGACCTACAGAAAGAGCTGGAAATCAACCTGGTAGCTATTGAATTTAGGCTTGGAAAAGCCTTGGAGACTGTTAAATTTCATTTTGCTAAGGCAATTTTCTGCACCCTCATTTGAAAGCTCTGCTTGGGTGTGTATGAGTGTGTGATAGCCAGCATATTTTTTTTGGGCAATCTCTAGTTAATAGCCTGGGGCAGGAGCAATCACTGTGAGGGTGTAGAAAGGAAAATTAAACAAAATTTTCCTTGGCAGTTATTGACTGGCAGTTGCCAGAATTCTCTACAGTTATTGGGGAATGCTTTTTTGATTTACAGTTTTTAATAGCTTCTAGACTAGACCTAGGTGAGAAAAAATTCCTCCTAAAAGATTCTTTTCTTTTACTAGTTTCAGTAATATGAAGCTAATATGAAGCGGTATTGCTGCAAGAGCACAATAGATTCCGGTGGCTGAAGTAAACTTCTCTGGAGGCACTGTGCATTTATGAGATTAATATTTCCTTCTAGTGGATTGTGCTTTGCCAGTAACATTTAAAAATCTTGCCCCTACAGGTACATGTTAAGCTATCGAGCCTTGTATTGTCAATAGGCATATTTGAGGGTTGTTCAGAGTCAGCTGAGAAAGGTTCAGCTGAGAAAAGCCCCAGGACCAGTTTCTGTTTGTGAATTTCAGTAAAAATAATAATAACTATGAACAGCTCTGTGAGAAAAGAGGCCACTGTACTATCTATCCATATAAAATTTGAAGCAATACCCATTACCAAAATTAAGAACTCTGACTGATAATTTTCAGAAGTTGTACTATGTTTGAGTTATCCTTGCACTCTTTTAAAACAGTTTCTTGGTTACTCATTCCCAGAGTCACTCACATTCACAAACACATTTACATTTCTTTTTAGCACAGAAGAAAAAAATCATAAAAACTACTTGTAGCTTACAGTAGTTCTAGGTGTCAGGTCCTTGAAGTACCCAGAATATGTGAGGAGATGAGGTAGGCCAAGATGTTAAAAAATCTCAACTCCCTGACTGCTCAGATGCACAGCAAAATATCTTCACATCCAGTGGTAGCCCCAAGGCTGCAAACAATAAAAACAAGCTATACCATATAGATCTGACAAGCTATAGCATATATGTCTGTCTGTGTGTGCGCATGCTAGTGTCTGTATGTCTTTTATTCTTAATAGCACTAACTGCATTCCATATTCTGCTATATAAGATGCTTTAAAGAAAAGCAAAACAAAACATTATTCCAGAAACCATTTTTTCCCAAGGACAAAATCCAGATCTCTTCTTGGCTCTGTAGATGAGCTGATGCAGAAGGGCCAAAGCACGGGATTTGTCAAGTCTGTTATAGACACAGGACAACGAACAGTTTATGATGCAGCCAGTTTGATTGTATTCCTGTATGTACATCTTAAACCTCTGGTGCCTCAGGACTGGATTATGGCAATATGACCTGTTTAGAGTTATTGGTTCAGTCCAAAAGATTTTAAAACTGATGCTGAATGCATCAGCACTCTTTTGGCAGCACAGTGCTGTTGTGACCTGATTCACATTGGCTGTGTGCTGTCCAGAAAAAGAATCAAGATAAAACAGCCCAAAATAGTTTAGACTTTCCAATTTTGAAAGCTGATGTGCTTCATGCTCCCAAGATTTACTAGTAGCAAAAGCTTTTATGCCTGGATTAGAGATGCTTGTAGGTTATGTAGAAGGGCTGTTGGAGAGGGAGTTTTAAGGTGTTTTGTCTTCTGGAAAAATTTTTATCTGGTCCAAACCTTCAGGCTGCTCACTTTCAACAGTAAGCTATTCAAGACAGCTAAATTTGCTCAAGCTGATTTGGACACATTTTTTAAAGCAGTCAACTTTGCAGGTGAAGGAGCACACCTTTCAAGGCTTTCGCTTGGTTGGGAGAATTTCTTTGAGGCAAACATCCATAAACAAACCCCGGTTTTGTTTACATGTTTTTTGGTAACATTATTCAGTTCTAAATTGTCTAGAAAAATCACTAAAAATCAAATATTAAACAGGGAAAATGGCAAAACCTGCTGAAAGCTTGGGTTGGTTGGTAAGTATTGCAGAGCTCTCAAGGGGAACAACACCCCCTCAAGGTTTCAGTCAAGTGACCAAGAGAAGGCCCACAGGTAGGTCTAGCTGCAGGTGTCACCCAGCACCTGGTACAGACCTTGGTGGAACCCAGGCAGGAAAGTGGCATTGTCTTCCCCCTCCTGCTTTTCCCACAGTGCCTGAATCCATGCTCCAGGGTCATTCAGAGCAGTGACATGGCTGCCAAGCAAGAGAGCTGGCACACAGTCAGATCCTTTGGCTTAACACAGCTTAAGAGGCAGCACAGGACATATCTTGGGCAGCTCTGAGTCCACCAAAGTAATTTTTGTCTGTGGTTTGTTTGTTTTCTTTCTCCCTCCTACTCTAGGTGTGTACACTTTTCTTTCCAGCACCTTGAAATCTCTGGAAGAGAAAGACTATATTCACCGTGTCCTGGACAAAATCACAGATACTCTGATACACTTAATGGCTAAGTCAGGTCTTTCTCTGCAGCAGCAACACAGACGACTGGCTCAGCTCCTCCTCATCCTCTCTCACATCAGACACATGAGGTGAGAGCAAGCACACACTTCTGTACTGGGCCCATGCAAGCGAGGTGTCACAAATGCACATGCGCGCTTTTCCTTCATGAGTGCAAACGGTGTGAAGGGCTGTTACAGGAAAAAAAAAATTCCATATGAAAATATTTACCCCATTTGTCTCTTCTAGTTGTCTTTTCCTCTGCCTTTTGTTTTGATCATGCTGATAGTTTGATAGAAAGGAGTGTCTGAGTATCTGCCTTTAATCTTATGTGTGCCATAGAATCACAGAATGGCCTGGTTTGGAAGGGAACTTAAAGATCAGCTAGTTCCAACCCTCCAGATATGGGCAGGGACACCTTCCATTTAGACCAGGTTGCTCAGAGCCCCATCCAAACTGGCCTTGAACACTTCCAGGGATGGGAGACCCACAGTTTTTCTGGACAGCCTATGTTCTATTGCCTCACAACTCTCAGTACAGAATTTCTTCCTAGTACCTAATCTAAACCTGCTCTCTTTAGTTTGAAGCCACCCTTCCATGTCCTGTCATTACATGCCCTTGTAAAAAGTCCCTTTTCAGCTCTCTTCTAGGTCCCCTTCAGGTACTGGAAGGCTTCTGTAAGGAGCCTTCTCTTCTCCAGGCTTAACAAGTCCAATTCTCTGAGCCTTTCCTCATAGGAGAGGTGTTCCAGCCCTTGGATCATCTTTGTGGGCCTGCTCTGAACCTGTTCTAACAAGTCTAAGTTTTTCTCAGGGTGAGGACCCCAGACCTGGACACAGGTGTATGAAAAGTACTGAGTAGAACATTAATGTAGGAGTAGCCTAGCTCTGCAAACTTTAGTCTCCTATAAGATTTAATAAAACTATGACTTTTATGCAGCCACTTCTCACAAGTGTCATGACTGCAAATCGCTTTAGAAAAGAGATTATTATGTGAATTGTATGGATGAGGATAAATACAAAACTACCAAATTCCAGTCTAGAGCCTTTTGCTCTAGATGCCTTTTGCTAATCAGAGGTGAGCTGCCTGACACACTACTAGTAATTGCAGGAAATTATTCTCCCAGCTTACCTCTTAAGGTAACTGCTCAGTGGATGAGGTGTTAACAGGATAAATTTCTACGAATATATACTATAGATTTTATTATTATGAAACCACAGGAGATGTTGCTACACAGATTTTAATTTTCATTATTTCAGCTAATGAAATTTAAATTAGAATAAACACCACATCATAGCTACTAAAGCTGAAACATGCAGATTTTACCTCTTGAACTGATACACAGATCTTTGAGGGAAAGTCAAGGGATGTGTGCATGTGGCTTTTTTCACTTGTGTAATTTCATAGAGTTTCTTTGTTCTTGTGTTAATGAACCTTTTCTTTCCCCCTCTAAAAAGAATTTGTACAATTAAGGAAATTCCAGATGCATAGCAGTCTGCTACATTCTTGACTACAGCAGTCTGCAACATTCTTTGAAGGTGCCACCATCTGCTTAACTGTAGCAGATGCGTACAGCAAATGCACTGCTAAGTTGTTGAGTACAAGACAGGATTTATATGAACACAGCAAATATTATTAGCTGGTAGCTTCCCCTCCCCCCCCCCCCAGCATATTCAAAAAGTAACTTTTTTCATCACAACCCACAGCAACAAAGGAATGGAGCACCTGTACAATATGAAGTGTAAGAATGTAGTTCCACTCTACGATCTCTTGCTGGAGATGCTGGACGCTCACCGGCTGCATGCCCCAGCAGCCAGGAGTGCTGCACCCATGGAAGAGGAGAACCGAAGCCAGCTGACAACTGCATCAGCTTCATCTCATTCCTTGCAGTCTTTTTATGTAAACAGCAAAGAAGAGGAGAATATGCAGAATACAATATAAACAGAAGTCAGCATATACAGTGGTATGAGAAACCCAGCAGTGTTCTACCTAGTTCATGCTTCATTTCATCTATAGTGCCATCTTTGAAAACACTCCAGTGACAACAGACACCAGCATTTTCCATATGAGTGTTTGTCAAGCGCTTACCTAAATTGATTGCTTATCCTAAATGGAAGACATTTCATTGCCATGGATAGCCAACAAGGATTGTCTGGCTAACTTGATTTAAAATTTGCAGTGTTTTAATTTAATTTTGCATGTTATTTGGGTAACTAAGTCCTCATCTAAACCATACATTCATTTTACTGTAAATTGATAGGCCATACCACCCATGCATATTGGTGTCTTCATGAGTGGTGGTCTTTGTTACTACCCATCCAAAATCGTGAGCTCACTTAGTCCTTTACTTGCTTGAAACTTTGAAGCAGTTTGGTAGAGATTCTGGATGACTTCTTGGGCAGTGTAAAGAGAAAGCTGACTGGCATCTTAGTGTGCCATAGGGAAGCTGCACTGCAAGGTAGTCTAGTTAGATTCCTGCCTCTTTTCTTTCTACAGTGTAAAGGAACTGCTGTCTGAGAATTATAGTATTTTACCTTGCTGGCTTACATCACGAGACAACTCCCTTTCAACCTCATTCTGACCAAACTTTTAGGTACCCTTACCATATCCTCTAGATGAATTGCTTTGCATGCATATTATCTTGTCTGATCCTAGAAAGCTAAATTGTTTTGTTGCCCAAGAGTGTAAATCCAGGGCAACATGGCAAACAGTGATAACATAAAGAATCATAACACTCTTGAATCAGACCAGATGATTACAAAAATCATCAGGTCTCAAAAAAAGGTCTTCACACACGTACAGGATCCAGCACTATTTACAAAAAATCCCTCCCCCTATCCTGTGCTTTGTTGTGCTACAAAGCAAGGGGTGAGGATGCCAGTGCGGGACTGGCACAAAAGGGTGGGATGATCCCATCCCGCTCAGTAGAGTGTGGTCTAGCTGTGTGTGGGAGGGCTAGTATCACAGTCAGAGCAGCAGGTTTTTCCTTGCCTTGGCATTCTTTGGCTCTTGTTGTGGCATGCTTCAAAAATCACTGTTAAGAGCCAGCTCACCTGTGACACTAAAACTGGGCAATGAGCCTCACACATGGTATAGACTCTGGGACTGCATGTCCAGAAAGATGAATCTGTCTTTCTCCATGCATGTCTGTAGCTCCTAAGGACATTTTTAAGTATCAGTTTGATTCTTCAGACCAACTGTAAATATACAAAAGGTCCACTGACATCAAGAGTTTCAACAAGATGTGAAAGAGACTGAAGAACTCCACATGATATGCTATCCAAAGTAGGTGTTGGTGCTGCTGTTTGACTGGCTCTATGCTAAAAAAATAAATGTCAGGGAACTTTGCTGGGTACTGGAATGAGATTATTACATATGCCAGGGTTATTTTACTAATGTAATGATAAACTTTGCCTGTGCTATCTGCACTTCTGATTGAAAGGTGCAGACTGGGAGTTAGCACGAACCAGGGACTATTCCAACAGCTGGTTGGAAGAAACAACCCTACCAGTGAGGCTGTTTCCTAGCACATGTGTAGGCTGCTCCACCGCAGATGGCCACCGTGCTAGTGAAATGGTTCAGGAATGTTTTTACAATAGTTGAAACCTTTATGTTGATGGGAATATCCTGTAGAAACTAAATATAGGAAACAGTGCAAGTAATGCCATACAGGAGTGCCTATGTCTAATTACGCTCCCTGTCACACAGCAGAGTCTGTGTGCAGTGAGATCAAGTTTCACAGCAGTTGTGAAGGCAGCAAGGCATAGGACAGATTTGTGCTTCAAGTCAAGAATTCATTCTTTAGTGAATGTACATAATGGTGTCTATAATAGTTTAATGTACATATCTGAGGATATGAGCAGTTTGAAAGCCTAAAGCTACATGCTACCAATGGTTGAGAAGATTCCTCAAAAACTGTGCAAGCCTAAACATGTGAAACAGTCACCGTAAGTTCAAAGGCCTTTTCTTGATGCATATTATGGTGTCATTTTTTTCTGAATGTTCTGAAGATTTTGTCTTTTTGTGTATTCAGTAAAAGCATGTGTGTATGCGTGTGTTTGCGAGCGCTTATTTGGTACCTAAGGGCTTTTTGAGGGCTCCTAAATGTCATGAAAGAAAATGGAAATTTTGGGTTTTTTTAGTAGCTGGTTTTCAGATGTGTTAGAAAAGCCATGAAATGAGTGCAGGCTAAGATCTGAATGGAGCACAGGAATCCCTGTAGTTAAATTCAGGTGCTTATACCATTATCATTCACTTGTAGCCCAGTGTGTATTAGAGCTGCTCTATAAATAATTTACATGCAACTTGTTGTTCTCTAGGCTAGAACACACAGATCAAGCTCATAAGCTGGAAGGAAAATTGGTTTATATGAATGCCTCCCTTCCGACATCCCAGAATAGGTCATTACATTGATTCAAGTGTAAATTTGACCTAGAAGATAGAAGGTAGTTCACAGAGAGCAATTCACAACAGAGGGTCAGATTTGGATGGTACCATAAAGGGCAAGTACCTTTACACTCAAGATATATTTCTAGTGAAGATGGAAAAGCATTATTTGAAGTGGTATGCAGCAGTCAGAAGGGTATAATAATGTATCTTGGAATATACAGAAAAATATCAGTCAGCTCACAATAATTATGAATTCTTTCCTGGGCTCAGCCCTTGCAAGGAAGCAATTTAGCTTTCATCCAGTCCTCCCGTGTTTGTGGTGACAACAGTGAAGGGCAACCTAGAAAGAGTGATTCCCAGTAATACATTAATTTACCTCGGGACAGATTTAGGATCCATGTCATTAACTTTTTAATGAGATTTTTATTGAAGCAGCACCTTAATGAATATAGTAACATTCCCAGAGTTATCTATAAAGATGGCCCCCATATCAGACAGATGAATGTAGCTATTCAATTGATTAAATAAAGTCTATGATACAAAAATGGCAACTTTTTTAATATGTAATTCTGAATGATGCTCTCGTGTATGCAAACAATTGTGCCTGACATTTGGTAGTTGTTATTTCACAAGATGCTATTTTATGTGTGAATATATATATATATATATATATATATATATATATATACACACATATATACTTTATATTTGCAGCTGACAAACCAGTACTACCTGAATATCTGGTGCTGGATATTACATGAAAATATATAGCATGTAAAAAAAAAATATAAAAGAAAACTTTTCAAGGCAGCTAATTATGCTTTTACCAAAACATTCATAGTGATGTCTCTGGACAGCTAACAAAAGAATTATTTTGTAACATTTATACATGGATTTTTTTAAAAAAATAAAAACATCAAAAAACAAAGAAACCCTCTAGAAACATAGGCAATTTAATAATACCAGCACAAGGCAAACATAAATAGACCAGATGAATTTGCTTTGCTTGAGAACATGGTTGTTACTGAAGTATTGCAAAAAGCTTGGGAGGTAGAAGAGGAGATAGGGAGATATGTAGCATTTAGTGGTGTCAGAATATTTGGTGTTTGAATATGTGAAAGCTACTCTGGTTTATAGTGGTTTGAGCCACGTCTCAATGTTGCAGACTTTGTCTCAGGTAAAACTCCCAGTTGGGTAATAAGATTTGTACTCGCATAAAATAGTTTAATGAAAGTTTATTGGTGTGTTGTGATAAATTTACTATTATGTTTCAGTGACATCACTTGATGATGTTTCTCCTTCTCTACACTGAGGGGTTTAAAAGTGTAATTAAAGAAATAATCCAAACTGAGCTCCCAAGGACATTGCAAGGCCTGTCAGCAGATCACTGGACCTTGAGTTGAAAAAAAGCAAGCAAAAAGACCCCAAACCATCCCCTTCATATGAGTCCGGATTTGTACTGGAGCCTCCATCCATTGCAGGTGATGGCAAATAATTCCTTAAGACCTGTGCCAAATGTTTAAAAATAAGCAAACTACCAACAAGATAAAAATTCCGCCTCAGTAGGTCTTTAGTCTTCTTACAGGCTTAGTAAGAACATGGCAAGCCCCTCTTGTGTATATAATTTCCTGTTTTAAAATTAGAGTGCAACTCAACCTACAGATAATAGGTTTTGTATATAAGGCATTCTCAGCTGAACTTGTGTGAAGTGTATTTCTTACTTTGAATAAAGAGACTGATGTTTTCAATGCTATCTACAATTGTGATATGGCTTTACAGATAGAAAGTCAATACATGTAATAGAAAGGTGATGTGTAACAATGGTATCATAATACAAACCAATCTTTGCTGTCACCTGCAAGTGTAGCATAATCTCAAACTGATCTGAGAGTTTAAAATTAATGTTTTCCCAATATTAATGTCCTACACTTTCTACTCACAGTTCCCTTTCATCCTTCAAATGTAGGTAGCCTTATATCCTGAAAGTCGTTTTCAAAGTGATTGTTGCCCATAAAGGGTATTTGGTTTTGCACTGTGTTAGAGAGGTATTAAATTTTTTTGCATTCAAACGTGCCTAAAGGAAATAAACAAACAAAAAATCTAGAAAAATATATATGCTGCCATCTTGCAAATTAGAACATTCTGTAATCCTGTGTGCCTATGATTAGAAGTCTGTTTCTTCAGAAAGTGCCCATTGAAAAAGGAAGGGATAGACTGCTGGTCATGAGACTTGCATTATTAAGCCACTTTATGTATTACCTTATTGTATGTAATATGAAACCAATGCTTTTGTGTGCACTATGTAGTCTGTCAATGCAAAGTCCTTTCTTTGGTATAGGCTCAGCTGTCATAATGTATTTGTCGAAGTATTCTGTTCTTTCACTGATGCATATGAAATTATTGACGTCTTTGGTTTTGGTGAGGTATTTTTTTCTTTGTTTTGCACCTAAAAAAGTTCTAAAAAAGTCTAAATAAAAATATGGTAGGCTACCTGATTGGTGCAAGATTTTTATCAATGTATTTGATGTTGAAAATAAAGAATTAATCAGAACATATTGTTTAATTTTTTTATATTTTGCATGTTCTAAAAATATGCTTCTCTGCTTATTGTTTTCCAGTGGACAGCAAAAGGGTACACTGTTTTTGAAAAAATCAGCATGTGTCTGTTTCTGTGCATCTAAATGAAAGTTAAAACTGTTTATTAGTTTCTTCACTTTCTCTGAAAAGAATCAGAGACTCCATATCTAGAGTCAGCAACAAGCTAGGTGTAGTCTCTAGTAATCCTAATGACATTAGGGAAGTTAGATAAGTATTAGTACTTTATGTTCTTTAATGTTCTTAGTATTTTGGTTACATTCCTTATTTTGGCTTGTGAAATAGATTATGGCAGAAGAGAAAAATGGTGTGAATTTAGCCTTCTATAGTTGGCTGTCGCTTACCACGAGCTAGCTTATATCAAGGTAAATAGTACTCCTTCTCCAAGTTAAACTAGTCCTCAGAAAGAAAAAATTGTCTTGACAAAGCCATCAGGAAGGGATGAAAAGAATGAATGATACTTTTATTGACACAAGACCACTTTGAACTCAACTCTATTCTGTAAAAGAATCTCAGAATCATATTTGGTGTTTGCAAATAATCAAACCAGTAATCTATAGCATTTGCATACATGCTGACATGTTTCAATATTTGTAGTATATTTATTTATCAGTAACATGGAGAGAATATGGTCCCTATATTGATTATTTTTTAATCTATTTTCTGTACCATGCTGGTTCAACATAGGACTATTGGCTCATAGGTTTTTTTCTTATATTAATATATATGTAAAAGCTCTTTGTTTTTATGGGATATTTCATTGTACTTAACTTAAAAGGAAAAAGTATAAGATGGTTACCTTGATTCCAAGTATCATCTCCATGATGAAGACAAGACTTTGTTCATGCAAAATCTCATAGCTTGTTAAATATGAAAGCTAATAACCTATTCAGATTCTAAAAGAATGCTGGGGACTGTTGGAATTTTTAAGTGCTGAGTAGAGCTAGACAATGGTTCCAAATAATGTGATTGTTTTGCAATACACTTCCATAACAAAGAACGTGACTGCAAGTTGCCTCTTTGGCTACAAAGGGCAGGTCAGAGTAATAGGAACTAATTGCACATGTACATGTGCTCATAATAAAGTAATTTTCAATACTGATTCAAAATATGACACCATTTCATGGCTTTATACAATTTTTTAACCACAGGACCAAAAGAGCACTTACAGTTCATGGTGAAATGGCTTAAGAAGACAGTTGCTACATAATACTGAACTTAGAGACTTAACCTAAAAAAAGCAGCTAGATAGGAGAATATTCCTGCAAAATCAAAAATATGGCACTCCTAAATGAAAAACTGCACAGATAAAGTCTGAACATACTTACCTCTGCAAAAAATGTAACAATTTGAATGAGCAAAGCATTGCATACTGCCTGGGATTGCACACTGCCTGAGGTTAAGAATTCTTTTGCCCATCTCTTTCTGCAGTATGACATGACAACACAGCATCACAGTGCAGTAAGCTGGGAATGTGTTGCTGGAGACTGTCTAGTCCAGTTCCTGCCTCAGAGCTGGATCACCTAAAGATTGCTCAGGGCCACGCCTAGCTGAATGCTGAATAGCCAGAAAAGGAGATCTTTCTACCTCTCTGGACACCCTTTTCCAGTGTTTGATGATCTTCATGTTATAAAACATTTTGCCTGTGCTCAGATGGAATGTCATGTGATTTAATTTGCACCCATTGCCTTTTGCCCTGTCAATTGGAACAACTGAAAAGAGTCTGTCTCCCTCATTTTCATTCCCTCCCATGATGTGTCTTCTGTGATGGGAGAAGGCAGATGAGATGTCACCTTGCTCATACACCCAGACCCACCAGGAAGAATGCCTCTGCAGCCAGGCAGGGCACATTTCAATAGTCAGGAGCCATCTGGGACTCCAGCTTCATTCCCAATTTCTTGCATCTGATGGGTGAAGAAGTTTGAGAAATGATACAGAAGGACATGCCTTTCTATTTCACTGCAGAGCTTTTGCAGCTAAAACTCCTGAGTCCATCACCCTCGCTTCCCTGACTGCACACACAACACCTTACAGAGCAGCTCCTCCAGGGGATCCTATATAGAAGCACACGGCTGGACACATTGGCATCCCCCACACCCCTTCTTTCTCCCTTTGTTGACATGTAAGTGACACTTGTCTTGTTCCAGCATATTTTATTCTATTTAACTAATTAGATAGGTAAGACATATTTAAGGCACAATCAAAGAACATATTTGACTGCTTTTCTTTTCTGTTCAGGCAATCCTCATAATGCAATGGTAACAGCTTCTTCAGGGGCTAAAGCCTTGGTGATCTCACTCAGTGGGGCACCCTCCCTCATTAAAAGCCTTCTGGCCATGCTTATTCTTCAAAATTAAATGATAGATTTTAAATTTTTTTTCCTATCCAGATATTGTAACATTAAAAGTCCCATGAAGCAGCTGTTTCTTAGGCTAGGAAGTTTTATATCTCCTTCCTCTGCATTACACTGCTTGTCTCCACCACTGATACAGTGAAAAGGAGAGGAAAATACAAACATAAAATAGCACTCATCAGAGTGCTCTCATAGAAAGAATGCCCAAGGAAGGGCACTACATATGTGTTTTTTCTTATGCTCAGCCAGGCTCCAATTTCTACCATTCACCATGGCATCCTGCAGACACAAACGCTCAAGTGTAAAAATGGTCATGAAGTCTTCAGGAAAATTGACCATCAAAATAATAACATTTGGCACTTATCTCAGCAGGAACAAAGTTAACTTGCTCTCATGTCCCTTTAAGAACTTTGTGGTGCGGTATTTAGGTGTCATTCGGCTAATGTCTTCATTTCTGCAGGCATACAGGTGATACGAAATTTATGTCCTGCTGTCTTCCATTCCTACACATTGGTGCATAACTTCAGAATGTTACCATTTTAAATAGATAAAAATGTGCATGTGAGGAAAGGATGTTTTCAGGCATTTTTTTAGCCAGATTTTGCAACACTTTTGGGACCAAGGTATTTAGCTTCTCTACAGATAAAGACTGAATACTACTGACTAAGACAAAAAAGAATCTGACAAGAAGTAAATCTTTCTATTTTTCACTCGCCTCTTCAGAACTTGTGTCATCTATGGAAAGATGAACAAGTATGTTATACTCTAGAGATGAGCAAAGAGTGCTGTCCTATTTGTGGTAAGAGTCAGAACACATAAAAACTTGAAAGTTTAGCCATTCATAGGAAAGTGGGAAAGACTGAATTCCAGTCTGCCCTTACAGGATTAATTTTTTGCTTGCATTAAATCTGAAAGTAGGAAAAGAAACTATGGCTCAGAAATGTCTTTGTATCTATCTATCTCAACCAAAATGCTACAGCACCATGCTTTCTTCCAGTACTTTTTTCTCCCCTTGCCCCCATAGTCTGCATACCTGCCTGCACTGTACTTCAAGTTTAGCAAAGGTGTCAAAATCGCAACTATGTTTTAACCTGCAGCTCTACGGGCAGGAGAACTTCCCAGACAATTTCTGAATTGTTTATTAAAAAAATACTAAAGCCATGAATGTCCCACTTCTTGGATAGCCTTGTGAGCACTTACATAAAAAAGTGGACTCTGGTAGGTTTAATTCCAGCTGTTTTTTAAAACATCCTTTCTAAAAACAAAGGAATGGAAAAACCCACAATTTCAACATCTATAACAGCAGTCTCCCAGGAATTACAACATGCCAGAAAACAAACAAACAAAAAAAAGCCTGATCTGAGTAACCTGTGTGCAAACTACATCCACATCTGCATGATCCCTGACCAGAAGAGCTCTCTGGTGCACCTCTCCCCCCTCACCAAGGACACCTTTGATACAAGAAATGGACAATACTTTCCTAAAGCATCCTGTCTTTCCAAAAAGTTAAATGTGCCAGTGTAATTCAGACATTACTGTGGTCAAATCCATTTGCTGTGTCTCAGATCTTTAAATAGAGTTTTACTTGAACAAAGCAGTTTTGACCAATTCATTTCTGGAATGATATATTAGGTGGCACCAAACAATAGATGCTATAGCTTTCAGTTCCTGTCCGCTTTTAGAGCCATCGTCTAACAAAATTCAGATTTCTGTCACTTAACCAGGCTGTAGTCTATGACAAACTTCAGTGCTTAAGCTAGCAGTTATTCATTTCCTTTTATCTTGTTTCACAGATCTTTATCTACTCCTTTCTGGGAAGACAAATTACTTCTCTAAATAATTCCTATTTATTTATTTATTTGTTTATCTGGGAATATTATTAGAACATTCTAATTTTCTTAATATTATTACCACAGCACAACTCTCCAAAATACAGGTTTCATGCCTATGTCCCTCTGGGTCTAATTACGGCCAAACAGGACAACAACAATAGAATTCAGCTGGCTGTAGTGCATTTCATAACATGCTGCCAAGGTTAAAACCACTCAGCCAGTGCCCAGACAAGTTCCCTTATGCGGGGAACTCTGTGCCTATAAATACCCACAACCCAAAAGATCCCTACCTGCACTCTCCTTTCCCCCTCAGTTTAGAAAAATACTGCTTTAGATGAATTCTGCATTTGACTGCTGCCAAACAACTCAGCTTAAATCAAAACTCACTATTCTGCCTTTTTCCTTTCCATAATCTATTGCTTTAAACACCAAATAAAATATGGTAAGTGCCAGAAAGATAGCAGATCAATGGTTTCTATTGCTTTAGAATCTACATTTCTTCTCCTTGACTTGTTCTTATTTCTCAGAATCCTCCTACAGTGGCTAAGTCCTGATAGCATCTGTAGTTTGAAGGCTGTGAGCAACCAGTGTCTATTATGCCTTTGAACACACAGACACATATCCACTCAGATGCACATGATGATGATGAGCATGTTGAGAGATGCTATCAATTGTAAACAGATCTCTCAGCCACAAATAACACATGGCTGAGGGCCAGGGATGACTGCTCATAAGCAAGCCCAGCATCTTTGTTCTTGTTCAATAGCCATATGCAGAAAAACATTCTAAAGACGGAGAGAGCAATACTGCTCACAAGGTGTTCACAAAGCTAGAAGGGTGGCAAACCAGTGGTGAGGAACTATTGATCTGCTGCAGAAAGAAGCTGTTATCACTGCTGGAGCAGGGTGGGGAATAGGGAATGTGTATCATCATGCTCACAGCTATGAGGAATAAGGGCACACTACTTCTGTCAAATTGAGATTATTTGTACTCCTAACATTGTCAGATGTCTCTAAATATCACTTTGCAAAGTGCCTTCAGAATTTGCAAAGCATGGTCCACAAATGAAGCTCCACAAAAAGATGCAGGGAGTCCAGGGTAAATTGTGCTCATTATTTTCACTATTATCAATACAAGCATAATGACACAGTGCCTTGATACTACAGTCTGGAGTCACTGAGCAACCTCTTACCTTTAAACACTCACTAGCTCTGAGATGACTACAAGCCAACAACCAAGGTTCAGAGTTGCAAGGTATGTCAAGCTGGGGGGATGATTACACCTCTGCAGAAGCTACTGCATTTATCTACTGTAGATAAAGGGAAAAAATACAACATAGTTATGACCTGAGCTCCCCAAGAGGCAGAGTCTACTTTCTCTATGCTTGAACTCACAATGTCAATACAGACCCAGAGTTCAGCAGCTCCTCTGCTGCCTTTCCTCATGCCTTGCAACCAAAGCTCAAGGTGCATCACCAGAAATCAGCCCTTGTGTTTGCAGAGCCCAAGTAGGTGACATTTCAGGAAGAGGAGAGGTGTTGGGCTGCCACCTTATCACAGAGAGAGGGCATCTCAGACTCTAACTTGTGCACTTAGAAAGTTTTAGCATCCCATTATCAGGATGAGAAAGATGCCCAGGCTGCCAAGCTGGCTAGTGCCACTGGCTGCAATGCTTGATGGCTTTCTGGGTGTGTTTTTTCCCCCCCTACAGCTGCCCCTTTTAATCTGGTTCATGCTGTGGTGATAAATGCATATGTTGATATCTCATGGGGATTTGCAACTCAAGCTAGACCCCCGAGTTACTGGTACTCTTGGGATGGAACTTGAGAAGAGCCTTCCTGCTTACTTATATTTTGCTTTCTTTGTGTCAGTTTTTAGGATCAAGATCCAGTTCTGCAAAATCACACGTGAAGTATGATGGAATTGGTTCATGGCTACAATACCTTCTGCAGGAGCATACTGCTCAAACTACTTTAACTAGCCTGATGCTGATTTTGAGTTGAGACTTAAAGTATCAAAAACAGTAACTCCAAAGAGGCGCTCAAAGGACCCTCTAACCTGGTGATGCAAATCGTCTGTGATTCCCTTGACACATCAGCTTACAGACTGACATTCCTGTCCTTGAAGGAATGGGAAATTTAGGATTTACAAACGCATTTTTTCCTGTTTATGACATTTTTCTGATGGGTCTCTGTCACCATCTGTGACTGCCTTATTCACAGGCATTGTAGAGAGTTTGCTGTTCACTGGGATGACTGCTTTGTGTGAGCAGATCCCTTGGGGCCAAAAAAAAGTTCTCTACATCAACTCCCAGTACATTGATAGTCAGATCCACGGCTACAGATCAGAGCTTGAAGGTATGAACACAAGAAACTTTACTTTGAAACAGCTGGAAAGAAGCAAAGCATAACAGGGACACTGTCCACCAGTTCATCAGCTAGGCAGAGGAGAGACAGTGCATGTGTGCCCTCCAGGTAATCATCAGCCAAAAATGCACTGAATTTGAAAGGGCTACTGGTACTTGAAGATGTGATCTTCCACATTCTTTACTTCCTGGAAAACAGGAGACAATGAGGCTGAGATTCTTATGTCTCCTTAAATGAGTCTTTTTTTTTTTTTCCCTTTATAGTGCTTTTTAAAAAGAAAACTAAAATATCTTTCAACACAAAATTAACCAGCAGACTCAGAGTCTGGCTGATGAAAGGATGTCTAAAGCTTGCACTGACCTAGACTAACTGATCCAGCAAACTACTGAATTCTTCATGTAGGTGCACTGATTAACACTGATTAAATTACGTCACCAAAGTGAACAATAACAGAAAAGAGAGGAGAGGTCAATTTAATGTAATATTTCAGGCCTTTGGTGAATAACAGCTCTTCCTTGTAGCCCAAATGTGTGTTCCTTATCTTTGTCTACTAAGAATGAGTGATTATGAATACTAATCTAGCCTAGCCTAACTTCTGAATAGCAATGAAGGAAAGTCAGCTTTGAAAAGAACACATACTTGTGTCAGTCCAGACTTGTGTCTCGGACACTGAAAATATTTTGTGAACATACAAAATCCTTTTCAAAAAAATGTTAATGTTACACTTATCTGAAAAGGAAGCTTTATTTGGCTCTTCCAAATGCTGGAGTTCAGCTTGTGGTTCCCTACCTCTGACCACCCTCTCCTCATAAGAGCTCAAAAGATGACATGCCAAAAAGTAATTTTACATAACAGCAATTAATGTGCTTGTAGTTTTTTCTGGCCTTTTTATTTCTGTCATGCAAGCCAATATATTCTAAGCAAAACCACTTAACTCAGAAGAAAAATTCATATTGTGTGTGTCATGGCTTCACATTCCCCCAACTTATTAAAGAGCAGTAACTTAGAGCCATGCTCTGTATTTTTTTCATAATTGAGAAGAATCCTGTTCTTTCAAAGTCAAATTCTGACTGATAAGCTGGGCAGAGTGCCACTGAGTAGACTGCAAGTTTTTGCAATAGTTCTGGAAAATTAATGAGTTTTCAATTTGTTCTCTTATTCTTCTATTTTAACTTACGTTTTCCACTAAAATAAACATGGGTAAAACATAAAAATCTATCTTGGTATTGAGCTACTATGGAGAATATCAGAAATATCAGAATATCAAGTTTCCAGTATACCCACCGGAAAAAATCTGCTTCAGTGTGGATAGGTACAACCCCAATTGTCAAAGGTTGCACATGAGTGCATACACAGAAATATAGATGGAAAAAAAAAAACCACAGGTGAGAGGGAACTTCAAGAAGCAGCTTGAAAAAAAGAAAAACCTGAAGTGATGAATCATTAATCCAAAACATGTACTATTTTCAATATAAGCACTACTTCTAATGTGATACTTTCCCATGTATTCTGCCAGTTGTTATTTTCCAGATCTCGTCGTTCAAACATATACCTAATGCCATTAATTTGTTACAGAATTTTTTAATTCTTTTTTAAGTGCATATGGATGTCTTCTATTGTTTTTATACCATACATATCTCATTCTAAACTTAGAGGTTTCCATAGTTGTCATTAAAAAGCACGTAGACAAAATATTTTATGGTATCTATAATAAATGCAAAGAAATCAATACAAACAAAACTTGGCTTAGCAAACTGTACATACATAAATATGTTGGTTTTCAACTTGACATTCAACATTTTTTCCTCATAAAAACTTCTGCAATCTTATTTATTACATCCATTTTTTTTTAAACCTTAAAAAAGTGCATCTCAGATTTACACCTTGTGCATCCAAAGCAAAAGTTAGAACACCATGCCTGAAACAGAAACCACAGGGAATAATACATTGCCATACAAGATTCTTTAAAATTGTATGTTACAAATGCTCTAAAATTCCTTAAGCATTGGTTATTTTGTATACTGTAGATACTGAGAGGGTATTTAACAAAGACTGGCTAATGGGTCATTTGGAGCAGCACACAGGAAAGGATCTACAGTATCAAGTCCTTGGCTATGCATAGTACAGGGCAATGACCTGGATATAAAGTGGCTAAAAGATCCCAAAAGCTGTACAGAAGAGGTTTCCCTCCCATACATTGCATCCTCCTTAGTACCCAGGATGCGAGTATTGAGATGATGCTACTCAGGTAATACGTTGTACACTTTGATACCGATACACTGATGAGTTTCGAGCGGAGTGCCAGCAGAGAAATATACGGGCACAGAAGTGGCTACAGCAGACAGGTAAAGCTGCCACACTGAACCCTGTCACCCTTTAAAACCACCTTGCTCCCAGCCAGCACTCCAGCAAGGTCTCCCGCTGTCCCACAGGCCCCCAGGCCTCCTTCACAATGGAGGAGGACCATTCATGTATTTCAGCATGGGGTGGAAAGAGCGGGCAAAGTTGTTTGCCATAGCACAGCTGTAATCCTCCTCGGTCATGGGCACCAGGCATGCCAGCCCAATCAGGAGCAGCAGGAGGAGCTGAAGTGGCAGAGCAGCTCTGAGGACTCTGAGGAAGAAGGATGGGCACCACCACACTGGCCCAGCCTCAGAAGGGGAGGAACCTGAGCCACCTCTTGTGGACCTGAGGAAAGAAGACGGGCAGTTGAATACACTAAAACATTACTACAGCAGAGGTTACCCTTGGGCACTCAACCTCCCCTGAAGGCCGATTTACAATTTGCACAGACTTTGATTGACAACTGCAGAGGTATTTTTCAGTGAACATGCTATTCCCCTAACATTTTTAAGAGACCCTGGATTTCTAGACTGGGTAAGAAAACACCAAATGATCACAATAGAAGGGGCTTTGTGACCCACATGGTCCCTTTACCATTTATAGGGAAGACTCTCCATTTACAGCACTATGCTATAGCAAAGGGGAAAATAAAAGGTGGGCCATACCTGCCATATTTGTTCAATGCATGCTGTCTAAAAAGGTGGGCCTTCTTGTTTAAAACGGCTAGTTGCATTTGATTTACAGAGGTTTCTACATTTGTTATGGTATAAGGTATCCATGAGGGTATAATGCATTGAGATTCAGTTACATCATTTTCTGCCAATCAATACACCAAGATACAGGCAATGGGGACTTATTTTCTACAAAGCACATTGTGTTTTGAATCGTGCACGGAATCAGCAGTTAAAATCTATCCGCTCAACTGACTTGACACCATCACCTTCCAAGTGATTTTCTCCCTTATGTTGTTGGATATAATTTGAAATGGCACATACCTATCATGTCTATGAGGCAGTAGAGATCTAACACAAATATTTCCAAAGGGACACTTCAAAAATCCATTTTCTTACTTTAATGAAAGATTAAGACATAAATTTCACATTTTTCTTTTTGACTGAAACTGTCCAGAGCTGTAAAGGGTGACTAGGAAAAATTAAATCTGATGGTCTCAGTGTGCTAATTAAATGGCATGGGAAAATACTGTCTTTCAGCACAAGCCAAAAATGGAAGAACTCAGAGCCTTCAAGTAACTTGCTTCAAGAACTCTGCCATTAGGACATCAGATCATGAATTTTGTCTCAGATATGTTGCTATAATACATTTGCATGGTTGCTATGATCATGAGGCCTCAGAAAATCTATGGTTTCCAAGAGTTTAAGAGATAAAAATTCTCATAAGGAGATGTGGTAAATCAGGCTTATTGGCTGCGGTCAAATGCTCCCCAGTAAAGTAAGTATGGGCTGATGGCTCCTTAGTGTTTCTTTGACTTCCCCTTGTTCTTTTGATCCTGTCTCCCTGATAAATCTGAATCTGAGTGAGGAAGCATCCAAAAATGAAAATATCATCTTCAAAACAATGCCAGGCTTAGCAAGGGTTCCCTTTGCACATGCTCAGAAAAGAATTATTTCTGTGCTTGAGAGTATTTTATTTTCTTGTTCATATATGTATAGCACCCCACTATGAGGACTTCAACAAAGCCAAGAAAATTTGGTAAAGTTCAGGTGGCCAACAGATACATAAACACTAATTTAGCAGATATGCTAAATTATTAGCTTGAACTAAATATCCCAGGAAGCAGTGATGATCAAAACATCAGATCTTGTGTTATCTGAATCCACACTATTGTAGCCCAGATGGAAAGATGCTTATCGCATAATGTAGGATCACATATTATAAAAAAGATATTGAAAGGACATGGCACATGAAACAGCACCAGAGCATTCCATATGAAAGCTCAATTAGATCAGGACTTCTACTGTCTGAGAATACCAATACAGAAAGTTAATGGACTGAGGCAGGAACAAAGGGAACAAGGAGTGCTTAATTACCTTCCAAGCATTTGATTACACAGCCTACCTATTTATAAGGCTCTCATGGTATAAACGTTGTTAATCCAAAGCAAAAAATGACCACATTTCTGCAGCTGCTAACTGGTGTTTGATAATGAGTGAAGTGTCATTTTCTTCATTATCCCAGAATTACCCTGGGACAACACTGGGTGTCAGAAGGGGAATATCCAAAAAGCTGAATCAAAAAGTAGCAAAGTTTTTCTTTCTGGCTTTTCTTTTCTTTTTCCTATTAGTAGCACAATCCAGCACTTCTTGCTTTGTGTTTTACAAAAAAAAAAAAAAAAAAAAAAAAAAAAAAGTAAGCTTGCATGGCTGATTTCAAAAGGAACACAAACTTTCAAAAACTAAAACAATCCACAGCAAACCATATTTTCTGCAGTGAAGTAGGGTATTGAAGAATAATACTGCAAGGAAGCAATTCAAAAAGCAAATAATGAAATGTTACAAAAACATCTTCAGAGGGGGGAGTTATAAAAAGTTTGAGTGCTCTACTGCTTGTGTTTATGGCAGGCACACCTCTGCAATCTACATAACTGGCTGAAAAATGGAATGGGCCATCTTAGTGTGTATAATAGATTTGGTAAAGAGAGATGGTTAAAATGATACATTGTTAATAAATAAAGTTCACTGTTTTTAAGGACAGAACACCTATTTAGCCTGGCAGGAGAAAGGAAAGCTGAAGTACTGTGTACCACTTTGGAGAAAAATCTAATTTCTGTTCTTGAGCTTGTCTCTTTAGCTGCCTCTTCTGATTGCTCCACCATTTGTCACACTGTGAGGAGGAAAAGAGGTAGGGCCATCTGCTAGTCACTCCAGTACACAATTCCAACTTAGCAGATGAAAGAGGGAAGCACAGCTGCAGTCCTGGCCAACAGTAAGCTTCTTCATGTCAAGAAATTTTATATATTAATATAAGTGCAAGCAATAGCTACCCTTACTTTGAGAGTTTGTAATGTCAGTGATATTGGAACTCTTCTCTAAGCTTTTCAAGAGAGAAGAAGCTAATTTATCAGGCTGTAGATAGGACGGTCAAAGCGAACTTTAATTTCAGCTCAAAGGGGAACCTTTTTGTACAGATGATTGCTACTTTTTTTCCCAAGGAAAATATGGTTGATGTAACCAATCTGTATTGCAGTAAGCATCTGAAAGCTTTAAAAAAGGAATTTATCATTCAAGTGAAGCTGATAGAAATAAATAAAGTTAATTTAATGCTAAGTGACTAATGGAATGCGGAAAACAGGCTTACATTGAAAGAAGCACTGCTGGCCTAGTAGGATGTTATTTACTGCAGTTAATCAAGAATGGGCCTTAATTTAATATCTTTATTAAAAGACTACTGCACACAATATAAGAATAGTAAATTTCATCTGTATGATGACAGATGCTGAAGGTCTTTGCAAATACCAGACAGGATTGGCTTCTTGCACAGAAAAGAAGTGGGTGAATCTAATAAGTTTAAGAAGCAACAGCTCTATATGATAATCAAGTAACAAGCCCTGAGTGAGGGAGATAACTGGGAAAAGAATCATAGCAAGCCAAATGCAAACCTTGTGTTTGAGCTACTGTGTAGCCATGAGTATAATTTTGTGGGCAAAGGCACAAAGAGTGATGTGGTTTGGCCTGCTCCAGAACAGTAAGTGATCTTTAAAGATCCACTAGTCATTTGGGGAGGCCTGGGGAGAGCAGGAAATGGGGTTTGGCACTATGGCACTAAGACCTGAATAGAACTGTTCAAGAGAAACAATGTAAACACCCCTGAGCAAACGGAACCACTATTTTAATCTTTTAACATTTTAATCACTTCAAAAAATTCACAGGCAAAGATCCAAGTGTACACTTATGACAGCTCTATTAAACTGATGAAGAAAGAGGAATTGCTTCTTGGATTTTCTTTCCCACCTAGCACATGATTACTAGTACAGCTTGGATGAGATTCCAGTTAAATCCACAGTGTAATGTATAGCTTAATCCTGCACCTTTCTTAGCATCTCACTATATATGCCTGTCTTTTTGTGGTGATAATGGAGAAGGCAAAGTGATATGACACTTACTATACACAAAGCATGGCCCCTCTAATTTTTTAAATGAAATTTCCTTCACAACTTCTTGTGTGATAAACCTTCTGGGACTGACTTTATTTCTCCTTTATACTAAACTCTAACAGGGTTTGCTGATCCAGTGCAAGATCAAACACAAAGTACTCTGATCAGAGGCATGTCAAAATATTAAAGAACACAGTGACAGCTTGTACCGCATTATCCGTTAAAACCACATTATACATCAACCACAACCTGTCTGGCTTGCGCATTTGATTAAGTTTCCTATTCAGCAGTGACTCATTCATATTCCATGCTTGTCTGAATGACAAATTGAACATTGTGTTGTGCTGCTACAAGATGTGTTAATAAACAGTGCTGGAAAGCCTTGATCTGAAAGGTGCCGCAGCAATGCCACTGCTAGGACAGGGGTTGATCCCAAAGCTGCCAAACGCTGCTAGCTGCTCTTCAAGCTAGGGGCTTGCACCTACAACCAGAAACTTCAGAAGGCTGGCAGAAGTGGTTTGACTACACAGGAGAGTGGAAAAGCGCACACAATGTGTTTCTTGAGTACAATGGTGCTAGTGCAAGCGTGCTGATCTGTCAAAGACATCGTCCCTCCTCCTCGCTGTTAGTGGCGGCAGAGTAAAGCTCCTCTCCTCCCTTTTTTTAACCTCCCTACGAGAAACAAAACTCCAAGCTTCATAACAGACTGGAGCTGAATAATTAGTTCTCTTTCTCCATCAGACAGAAAGATGGATTTTACATATATCCCCTATTTTCTATGTGGTTTCCTTCTGTTTCAAAGGAAAAAATCCTTAAAAATAGGCAGCTACTTAGTGCATGTGGAAGCAATAAAAGATACTTGTTCTGTTTGTTACATGGTTTTACAACTATGCCACTTTACTCACTGTCCCTAACTACATATGTAAAGCAAACTTTTTAGAAGAAGTGTTTATGTAAATATTGACATGGTAAGTAGTTTTGCTCTTTACTTCATTTATAATGAGAATAAAATCTTGATTTTGCTCATAAAACAAATAATACTCTTAAAGGTATTTTGTCTGCTTGTTTGTGGCTCAATCACTGTATTAGATGTATTTACTTCTTTCTTTGACTTTAACAGGAGTTATTTTTTAAAAATATTACTTAATTTTGTGTTTTCTTCTTTCCAACATAGAATCTTTGACTCTACAAACAAATCAGTTAATTTTTGATATGCAGAGAATAAATGAAATTTAGGTTATATGAGATTTATTATTAGATTTAATAAGAACAAATATACCTTAATCACACTTTCTGATTATTTTAGCAGTGTGTAAGACACTGAAATAGCAAAAGATGTCCCCTTTACACACATTGGCTTGCTCCTTTCCTTTTATAATTTTTTTTTTAACTTCATAATTGTAGAGGCTAGTAAACCGATCAGTGAAAGAGTGAAGGTACACACATCACACTGACAACAACAAGAATGCAGAAGCACTGTTAGTTGCAGAGATGACAGGTTGCTGGAGACACCGTGGAAAGCAAGAAGCTGTAGCTGCACGCCTGCTCTCTACTGGTCAGACAGAGATGGGGCAGTGCTGCTCCCGGAGCAATGCAGGGATGCGAGCACTGGGTGAGCCATGGCAGTGTTAGCATGTTATACTGCAGTTCGTCTGAGGAGGGGAGAGAAAGTGATCCCGAGTCTCAATACTCTCAAATTCTGAGTTTTAGTTTTGAGTCTAAAGTATTGAAAACCCACAAACTGAACAAAACGTTTCAGGGGAAAACAAAACAAAAAAAAAAAAAAACAAAAAAAAAAACAAAAAAAAAAAAAAGGAAGAAAAAAAGAAAGAAATAAATAAAGAAAAGAATGTTAGTATGTCTCATCCAGATCTGTGGGTTTTGCAAATTCTAGAATATGATATTGGCCTATTACCTGCCTTAATTTAATACCTAGAGGTAAAGAGGATGATAGAAAGTGTTTGCCATGAACTTATTAGCATTCCTCTTAAATCACACCAAAATAAAATAATCATTAAATATCATGACTGCAAACACACACTCACTCTGATCAGGCATATGAAAAATAAACATTGATTACATGGGATTTCTGTGAAGCAAAATCTGCAGCTGTCCAAGGATTAGCCTGCGTCTCTATTTAACAAAGAATTTGAAGTAATTGAAAGTCCCTTTTGCTGAATGATTAACAAAAGGGAAGTTACCACTTGTGTAAGTCCTGACCACCTGATGGAGTCAGTGGGACTGAGAGGAACCACGGCCAATTTCTATCATCCTCTTGGCGTTCTAGAACAGAGTGCGGAAACCAGGAGAATAAGGTACCTGCTATGTGGACTGCTGACAGAGGGTCCAGGCTGTGAGAGACTACATTTGCCCCGTGGCTGTTTGCAATGAATAGGGGGTAAAGAAAGAAGAATGTTCAGTCCAGGCAAATAAAGACAAGCTACTGATGAAACTAAATTAAAAGTGCAGCAAAGGAAACATAAAAAAAAAAAATCAAATGAAGTGACCAATACCCATGAACCAAGGAAACTGGCTTTTCTTTGCGCCTAGCTGATTATGAAAATTATTGGAACACACAGAGTGATCTCAAAAATAACAATTTAGACATTATTTTTATGAACAGTAGCTCTAGGTTTTAAAAAAAGTCTCTAGAAATTTAGTTCTAATAATATGTAATATGAAATAGATGTTATCTTATTAAGCTGAATATGGAAAAATATATAGATTTAAAAATGCACATGCAGAAAAATTAATACTCTCATGGAAAAAAAGGTCCAAGACCCTCCTTTGGCAAGTTTTGCCTCTCCTACACCCCACGACTTTGAAGGCCAAATAACTGTAAGGGCATTCTTGCACTCACAGCTATTTGCTGTATTATTTAATGCAGTTAGATGTTTATAATCCTGATTGTATTTCTTTTGTATTAGTATTTATTTACTTAGCATCAGCATATTTGGCACTGAAATTCTAAACACTTTAGTATCACTTTAGTCTTCAAATTGTGTGGGTGCAGAACCCAGAAGTTTGAAAACTAGACCCAAGGAATCATACAACTTAGCTATGAATTATGGAGGAAAAAAAAAAAAAAGAACAAAAGTAGTCACATATATGAACAGTAACAAATTAGAGACAGACAAATCCTTATGAAAATATTAAGATGAAACTGATCATAATTCTACATGCTCTTTAGACAAAGATTTATGGTGAAATACTTCTCCATTTCCTGTAATGGTCAGGCAACCTTCAGTTACAACTTTGATATCAGAGTTATTAGAAATTATTTATGTTTAAATTTAAAAGATAAAAGAATTGACCTCTGAAATAAAGTGTTAAGGTTTATATTCTTTCTTCTTTGGAAAAGCCAGTATTCCTTTACATTCTCATACTAGCATCTAAAAGGAAACTAGTGAATGTAAACAAAAATTAAAAAAATAAATTAATTTCAAGAGCCATAGATTTATCAAGACAGAACTCAAGAGGCTTTACAAAAAAGTGCAAATGGAAAAACAAAACAAAACAAAACAAAATGAAAACCAATCTGATTGTCTTAAGAACTAAGGAAAAAAGCAAATTAATCAACCAATAGAATTGCAGAAAAAGACAAAATAATTGCAGTTCCAATTTGGGCTCAGAGTATGGAAGTGTTAAGTATTAGGCATGTATTGCTATATTTCTTGAATTTTGTGCCAGCGATGTACATGGACAACTCCAGAGTTGCCACTGTAGCCATTTATTAGGTCCTGCACAACTAGCTGGTTTGAATAATGTTTTTGTGCCCTTCAGCTCTACTTAGCCATTCATCCAAAGTCTCAATAAGACCATCTGCAACCTGCATCAGAAATGACAAAAGAACTTATTGAGATTCTTGATGAAGCAGCTCTGAAGAGAAGGCCAAACAGAAATGGAGGACTGATTATACCAGACAAGACCAGACTTTGGGGTGCTGCCATCACTAGAGCAAAATACAAGAGACACGACATGCCATACCATGGTAAACCAACCACACTGACAGCCCTGGTTTCAGATAGTATTTACCACTTCTGATTTCATGCAGGATGGGATATGCAGCAGGGTTGGGGAAAGCAGCTGTGTTTTCCTTTTGGTTTATGCCATTTCCTTTCCTAACAAGTGGGAAGGGGTGACTTCCAGCTGGCTAGAACTGATGTAGATATCTATAGTTCCCATCCAAGTGGTGGAAGAATATAAAATGACATGAAATTACCGTTCTCTGTCTGCTTGGAGTGCTTCTTCCAGATACCGGACTCACTGAGCCTGATGTGTCTAATTCATCAGAAGACCATGAGGACAATTCCTAAAGTTCAGAAGGAATGGAGCTCAGAAATACAGCAACTAGCTGTACAGGTAAGCAAACTAGAAAAGTTACCCTGAGTGAAATTCCAGCAGAGTTATTTCCAAGCCAAATAAAATAAAACAGCTAAATTTTGTTACCAAATTTTAAAAGACTAAGGCCTTTCATGTTTTCTCTGTCAGCCCTAAAGGAGAAGAAAAGCAAACAGTAGTTAAAACTTCCTTTGCTTAGGTGACACATTTTCCACCAAAGTCAATACAAGGGAAAAACCGATTGTTCTTTATTGGCTGTGAGCTACAAGAAAAGTTTGGTACTACCAAGATTTTGATTAAACAGGTAGAAATCCACTGCTAATCCAAGTCCTTTAAAATAAGTGAACTAAAGGAGAGCCTTGAAATCTTTACTCTGTATCTGTAACTGCTGGCAAAGACGTATGTGTAATGCCCTCTCAAACACCTGAGATACACGACAACTTGAAAAGATTTGGACTATAGCTCACAGTCTAAGAGGCACATATGAGGGACTCCTTACCCTATAACAGAATTTATTTTATGTTTTTTTTTTCTCTCTTTGACAGAGTGTGCATTAACTTCCTTTCCAGTGACAACTGACATACTATAATTTTCAGTACTGCTACTGGAATAATTATCTCATATACTTTGCCAGTTGACTGATTCAGTAATAGCAGGGTAAACAAACCAAGAAGTTCAGTAATTGCTACACCAAATAGAAAAAAAAAAATACTGAATTTAAACCCCCCTCTATATCAGAAGAGATATTTACAATATGAAGTTGAAGAATACTTTATGATATTCAAGATTACATGTTCTATCTTGATAAGCACTGCAAACCACAGAAACAGAGCAGCCAATAGCAATGATCAGAGAAAGGCAATCGGAAGAGCAAGGAAACACGCTCAGTGAACAGAAAGGAATAAAAAGATGTGACTTACCAGTTGACTACTTGAAATATCTAGAATTTTCTCTAGGTCTTTAATATGACGTGTAACCTCTTTCAAGAGCAGCTTCAGTCTGTTTCCAATGACATGTACCTTTTCTTTGGCTTCAAGACAATCCTTGCCTTCAGCATTGACTAGCAATTGGCAAGACATATCTTGCAGTGACGCCACCTTCAACTGAGACTCCAGCAGTTCACGTCTGATTTGCTGTTGCCAAGGCAAGCATCAATTTTTTTAATAGCAGTCAAAAAAAAAAGAAAAAAAGTAGAATTCACAAAACTCAACATTTTAAATTAAAGAAATGGAAAAAAAAAGAGAAGCAATATAAATTTCTAATCTGACAGGATTACAGCAGCCTAGTAGCTGCCTGAGATTTAAAATCACGTGTTGTGCTACTAAGGGAAGTGAGTGGTGTTCCCTACCAAGGCAAAGTCAGTCATTGACTCTGGTCCCACAGCTCTGTGTTAGCACACAATGTACAGTGCTAACCCTCACAAGAAAGAGAAGTCTGATTAGATGTTTTTCTGGTGATGTGTTTTGGGAGAGTAAAGGGTGATTATAGTCCTACCATCAGAAGTCTGTGGTGATCCTGCAGTATTTCTGAGTCCAGATTTGGATTGATGGGCACAATCTCATTTTTTCTTCTGTCAATATTCTCCAACCAAAGCAGCAAGCCATGGCTCAGTTCGTGGAAATCCTACAAATGATGAATCATGGTTTTAACAGGGTAGCAGAATATTCCAGTCAAACTCAGGTTTTTAATTTAACCTCTGATACATTCTGCTAGCTAAATAAAATAACTTCCAAGAAGTATAGAATAGAATATGAGAATACTATTCCAGAGATGACAAATTTTGTAAATATTGGGCTGTAAATCCATGTTTTAGGTAGCACAGGTGTACCCTTGAGAAAAACCCACACCAAAGCTGTATTTTGGCTTTCACGGGCAAGTTTCAGATGGATCGTGTGCACACCAGGTAACTAAATGGTTTATATTTTCAGTATGTAGGCTGCTGACAATTTGAAATAGGCACAGTACAGACCTGGCACTGTATTAATGCATCCTGCAACGAGCTGCGCCAGTCTTCAATCAAGCTGCACACGTGCTCCCAGCGCACGTTCATCTGAGACAGGCGCTCCTGGAGCTTCTTGCTCTCCTCGCTGTCAGACTGAGTGAACTCTGAGCTGCACAGATTGATGGACAAGATGATTGCTTTGCGGTTATCAATTGCTTTCTGCAGCTCCTTGATGGTAAGACAAAGGGAAAGAAAGAATGGAAATTGGTAAATTGTGACTTTCAGAAACATGAAGTAGAGAACGCACCACAAGACTGCAATGCTTTGCCATCAGCAGCTGCAGAAAGGCACCAGTAACAGTACCTTTACTCTGGATATGACGTTTCTGGGCTCACTCTGTGACTCTGCAAATGTTCACTCTTTAACATCTACTAAAATTTTACTGTGAGCATAAACAAGAGCAAGCCAATTAAACTTGTAAAGTTTTAAAAGCCTGAAGTCAGAGTTGAATTTTAAAGATTTGGCTCATGTTTCAGATATTTTAAAGACAGAGTAGGTCCAACAAAATTTAAAGATGTAGCACAACTGTATTTTAGCTCACAATAAAACTTTTGCCCTCACTTCTCAGTTTTGCTGATAAACATGAAAACCAATGTATTTTCAAGTGGAATCTGTTGTCATCAGTATTTTAAAATAAAATCTTTTACTGAGAGAAACAAAAACATACAAAGAGTATAAAGAACTTAAATTTATAGAAGCACAACTTGTATAAAAACTCTGATTTGTTTATATTGGAAGACACAAAAGAAACCCCACCTCTGTTGGTTTGGAGGGTACTAATGGGCTTTCAAAGAGATGGTGAGATAAGAGCAGAATTCTCATGAAATCTCCCGTTTTCCACCTACTTTACAGCATTTGCTTAAAAGCACAATGTCACAGCAACCTTTGCAATACTTATGGCATCTGTATTTGGATTACAGTGAAGATGAGCATTGACATGCTTCACATGGATCACCGCCGGAAACAGCCTCTACTATCTGTTCACCTCATCCCTGGCATGAAGCACAGTGCATTTTGACATTGGGTCACATATTTTCATGCCCATGCTTGTAAGATACTAGTAACTGAATGTGAAGTTGTGGACCACCACATTTGCAGATCTTTATAGCTGTGGAATACACAAGAGAGATGAAAAACTAACATTCAGACTTTGATGCACCTGTGATGACAGAAGAAGAAAAGGAATGTTGCAAAGTGGCATCAAATTTTTCCGATTTTGCACTGGTGACATGGGGTAGGTTACAACACCTTTGGACTCCTTCTCATTCCTCCACACCAAGTAGTAATGTCTCAACAAGGCATTCTTTTGAACCAGCTATTTTGTTACCAATTTGAGTAGGAGAGAATTGATCTAACTTGGCACTTTTAAAAAATTTCATCAGTTTGGGTGACAATCAGGAGTTATCTGTACATTCTGGAATTACAGAATTGCCACAGAACTACTATTCCAAAACTTCATTTGGATAGCCACTGGTACATTTTCCTTCCAAAAGGTGATTCAGAAAATTACTTTCCCAGTTACTTTACCAGCAGCAGCCCACTATGTGGAGAAAACCAGCTGCAATTATTGGCAACCTCTTCAACATACCTGTTGCACTCAGTTTTAGAAGGTAACTCATGGAACAGAGAAATAAAACTCACTTTCAGTTTTTTAATCCTGAGCTCAATAGTTTGTATGTCAGTGCTGAGATCAAGGTGGTGGAGCTTCTCCAGTTCCTCTTCAGTTTCTCCCAACCAAGCCCAGATGCTATTAAGGTCAGAGTTGAACTGCTGCCATTGCTGAAGGTTCTGCTTCATCCTCAGCTCCTTGCTTAGAGCTTGAGCCTGGATTAATTCCCATCTTTCAATTACACCTGGAATTACAAACACCAAATTCAACAAAAGCTAAAAAAAACCCACTAGCTTCACACACACACAATTGCACAAACTGAATGCTGTTCAGGACAAAAAGATGCTCCATAAAAAGCCTAAGCCACAAACACTAATCACTGTAAAAACTAAGTTAGATTGAAGAAAGTGATGTTGGAGGGAAAGAATGAAGAACCTGCATGATCCCAGTCAACAGGCAATTTTATTGCTTTTTAATGTCAGACTTCTATGAGCAGAATTAAGCTGATACATGCAGGTCTCTAAAACAGGTTATGCTGGCAAAAAATGACATATTAAATTACCAGACAAGTGCAAACCAGACAAAAAAATATTAATATATCTAAGTAATCAGATATTTATTATTTTCATTGGTAGTTGTGCCTATCACTGTTTAATGGTCACACCTCACTACATTTGCCTTAGCTACTACTGATGCATTAGATAAACACCTGCACTAGAGAGAAATAAATAAGGAGCTATTTCTTGCTAGTTTTCTTGAAATGCTAAGGCGGAAGGACAAGTTGTAGCACTCCGTCAACTTAAAATTTACAAATAAGAGCCCACAAAAAAATAAAAGAGACTATATGGGTAGCTTATCATATCAAGCTAAGAATGGAGATGATGCCTTTAATAGTTTCTGGGAATCCATGTTTTCACAATCCAATGCCTCTTGTTCTACAGCTGATGTTTAAAATTAGCCAGAATACTTCTGGCTGAATACTGAATACTTCTATCAGGTGAAAATAAATTTCTTTACTGTAGGCAGATAATAGAGGTGAAAGCTAATATTAGAAGACACAAATGCTGGCCTAGGTGCTTGGAACAGCAATATAAGCAACCTTTTTCATGGGAAATCTTAAAAAAAAACAAACAACATTGCATCCACAGGGAGCTCCTGAAAGGCTTAGGGTTATACCTCATGATATGAAGGGGTTCTTAAAATGGCCTTGTATGCCTAAACTCTTCATACAGCATACACAAGGAATACTTACTATTCCTTACTATCACTATTAAAAAATATTAAACAGAACATGGTAACAGACAGTCATGTAAATATATATGTCAGAAAATAATACCAAGTGTTTATTGAGAAAAGCTTTGCATGTGTGCTGCTTTCCATAATTGCTGCTCATCAAATGAACTACATGTTACTTACCAGCTGTTTGTGTTTCAGTACTGTTCATGTTAATGAGTCCTGAAAATTTTTCTTCTTCCTCCTTCAGTTTATATCCAAGCCTTCTTACTGAGTCTATGCTTCCACTACATTCACCTAGAAGTTTCATCTGTGTTAAGAAACAAAATATTCCTTTTCAATATGCACTGTACAGGACTAATTGTATGGACAGTGAGAATTACAATGCAACTTCCAGAAATTTCCGGAAGTAAGTACAAGTGTGAAGAAAAAGGTCTATTATTTTAGCGATCTGCGCTGATACTACAAAAAAGTATATGCAGATGATAAAGGCTTAAACCATAAGTTATACAGAAATAACTTAGCACCATTATGCCAAATCGTTCTAGATGTCTTAGGTGCCATCTTTTCTAAATTTTAAGACACTATGGCAAGACACTAGAAGGTTGATAAAGAAAATTAACTTAAATGTGGAAATATTACTATGCATGCAGGCAGATGATTTTTAAATCCTGTCCTTAATGAAATTATTTGAATGGCTTTGAGAGAGATTTATCTTTCAGAAAATCTCTCTGTAAAAGCTTTTTAATCAGGGATTCCATACATGTAACTTTGCTTATATGATGCATGCTTATAATTCATTAGCAAGATGAATACTGTGCCTGAAGCTATAAAACATGCTTTTAAAACCAGAGGAATTTCAAACAAGGATATGATCGTTAGATGGATAAAAGCATGTGTGAGAAAGTACTTCTAGACATCTGCAAAAATGTAAAAGGAAAATAAATTCCTCAGAGTCATGTTCCTCTAATGCTATTGTAAACACACTAATAACATAAACAATAGCATGTGGTTAAGGGTAGTAACCACACAAGTGAGTCTGAGAAGCAGTCACAACTAATTGCTCTGCTGAAGCAGCTGCATTTCCTTCAATGGCTAAGCTAAGCTAAGCTTGGAGTGTATATCTGACCGGGGCTCCAAAACACACGCACATATCCTTTGTAAGTGGAATCCAGTTCTGGTCCTGTAGGTGTCTTGCTACGGATGATGTTTTCTGTTTGCTGTATCTGGAAGCGACTGGTGTCTAAGGCCTTGTCCAGCTGTCGGATACGTGCTTCCAGGGCACCCGGTTCACCTGTATCAATACCAAAGAAGAGGGACTGTCACCCCAACTTTTCCAAATTTCTTTTTTTTCCTTGCCCAGGCAGAATAGATATTGGGAATACTGTTTAGATTAGGCAGTGAAGGAGAAAAGTGGCAGCAGCAGTATGAGTGGTACAATGTCAAAGCTAAGTGATATCTAGTTACATTAGAGACTGTTAGCAAAAGATGACACCAATGAACAAGCTTGCCAAAAGAATACTATAGAAGAGTCCACAGTTTAAAGTAGGCTTGCAAATTATTCTGAAGTGACTTTTCCCCAATATTGAATGCCTTATCTTTTTTTGAAACAGAAAGTTCTCAGCATAGCATACTCTAACCTCACTGATTTTGGGAAACACCTTGCTCCCTTTCACAACCACTGTCAAATAAAACCCTGCAACCCAAATCTCCATTTTTATGATATAAATCCATGTAAAAATTTGGTAGCTTAATTTCTCTTTATTTCTCCCCACTAAAAAACAGAAGAAGTTGCATCTCCATGAAAGGATGCTATTTATATACAATTTTAGAGACTAAAAGTGGCATACAAATGCTAAATGATAATTGTTATAATCATACTGTCAAAATCCATAGATGACTGGACATCATGGAGGCCTGCAGCAAGTAGTCCATGACTGCTTTGGGCAACCACACTAAGCAGCAAAATTTACAGCATTTTTCCAATTATGTACTTGACAAAGATCATGCTTAACACATTTGAAAGATGGAATTATTCAAGCTATTGGGAACCAGTATCAATGTTTTTGAAGAAGGACTAACTTGTAGTTTCCTTATAGGGGTCAGCTGAATTCTGTGATAGAAATTAGCTACAGACAATGCTAATGTGAAGCAGATTCCAGCCTAGAGGACCACATGAGATCCTTCTTATCCATATTCTATCACTATGCCCAATTTCCATCTGTTTACAAAGACAGTTTGAATTTATTCATAAAGACACAATTAAAAACATGAATAGAGAAGGAAAGCCTTCTGTCCACTGAATTACAGAAAATCGAGCCTCTTGGATGATTAATCTTTTTTCATATGTAACACCACTTCACCCCAAATGGACAGGAAAAGGGCTCAACATTGTTTTTTGCTCATTACTTTAAAAAAAATTTCATGGATCAGAAAACGAAATACATTTCTTCCATAAGTACTGCATTACTTATACCCTTAATCAATAACATTATTCCACTAATTTGGGGAGTAAATAGAAATGGATAGTGAACCTCAGGCTTGTGTCACAGACACTAAGATTTTAATTGTTTGCTTTTTGCAATAAAGTCATTATTTAAAAAGAGGAAAACTGTGAAGTAATGAGAAAAAGTATTTGCAAATGCATCTATTTCCTCCAAGAGAGTCATCAAAAAAATGACACAGAAGGTTTAATCGTGCGCAATGAGAAAAGAAAATAATTTTCCAATATGAGTCTAAGATAAAGACAGTGCCTCAACTTGACATTTTGATCACATGAAACAACAGCTAAAAGTTTATATCTGCGCAATAATCCAAGATGTGGCTGTGTTAAAAAAAATAAAATGCAAATCTGAAAAATTAGGTATTGTTCTAGACCTTCTCCTTCTGCTAAGATGCAACAATGTATTAAGTCTGGTTGATGGACACCACAGAAAAAAGATCAATAAGATCAGGATCAGTTTAGTTTAGTTAGCCAAGGTGAGAGGGCTAATCTTCAGACATCATTGTTTCATCCATGCCCCCAAGGGTACCTTTAAGTGCAGTAGTAAAGCAGGAGGATACTTCTAAGTTAATATGCCAATGCTGCCATGTAAGAAATATTTATCTTGTAAGTTGTGAAAAGATAGCAGATGCTAGAAGAGAAAGAAGTTATGTTTGTGCACCATGGTATTTGCATCTGGCTATGCTTAGTCTTTTATGATGCCTACCAGAGATATTTTTGAGGGTGTTTTCTGTGAGTGTTACATAGGCCTCAAGAGTTTCAGGGATCTCTACATCTGAAAAAATAAAAGCACAATCTGAATTGATGGCTCAGCAATGGCTGTCTCCTTACAGCAGGAGTCCTTTTCATGGGATGGATTAAGTAAATTGTTCCAATAGCAAACATTTTCTCTGGAGAAGGAAAAGATGAAGACACAAACACAGGGAGGCTGCTATAAAGTCTCTTAAGATCCACGCAAACCTGACTATTCCCAGAGCAATGACCTGGAAAGCAAAAGACAGCCACAAGATCAGAGTAAAATACACTGGTATGTCTTATCCCGCAGCTAGCTCCATTTGGGCACTCTCACTTGTTAAGATTTATTACACAAAGCACAAACACTTAGAAAGGATTTCTATCTTCACTGGAGAACAAGACCCAAGATCCCACCTCAGACTAAACACTCATTTGCTGGAGTCTTGCCTGTATCAGGGCAGAGTTAGGATTTACTTAAACACTTGATGATTTTCACTGTGGGTCTCTTCCACAGCATTTCTTCATTAGTTTGTTCTGTACTTTTTGCCATATCCAGTATAGTTTCTTCTAGTCGGAATAACTTAGGACACAGGGCTGTTACAGATGACATATCCCATCTGGCAGGCCTCATGCACAAATACACAGCCAATTCCCTGCCATATCATGTACGCCTCTGCCATTTTCCAAGGCTGTCATCATCCAGGAATCTCCATCACTGTCTCTAAGGCCAGAGGGCCACTGAGATCACTTAGGAAACTCTATTTAAAGTCATCAAAGGGGCTATTTAAAGTACTTTTCCATGAGAATCTTGGCCACACAATCACACATAAAACATTTGCCTTTTTTTTACTCAGAGAAAACAGAATACTCAGTCTGCCACCATACCTGTTATGCCAGCTGCTCCTCTCAGGTAGAAGTCTTTTTCTTGTCCTTCGTCTTCTTCTGAGTGCAGTGCCCGTGAAACGGCTGTCTCCAGGTCCCTGCTGAGGTCGTAGTCATGATCCCACTCCAGGGGGATGGAGTCCACGCTCGCAGGGGTATCTCGCCCCGATCGCTCGCTCCTCAGTGGCTGGGAAAGAGGCAGCGAAAGGTTGGAAGAGGGGTGCGGGGAGAGAACGCTGTCCGCAGATTTGTCATGCCAGCGTATGTCAGAGAGATCTGCTGATTCATCCAGATCCACCTCTCTGTCTGAGAGGTCGTGCTCGTCATCTGTTAGCTAGAAGCATAATGCAAACAGAAGCGATCAGTGAAACGTGCAGGCGCACTGCATGGTCACCTTGGGTCAGTGAAATAAAGTAGCATTAGGTGACAGGCACACTGGTGGGGTTTTAATTTTGCGCATTTCCTTTTGCACCTTCCTTTCATTATTATTATTAAGGTATTAAAAAACCAAAACAACAAAGAAGATCAAAGTGCCAGCTCATTTTAATTACTTGAGGCACATAAAGTCTCACATAAGGCAAATACCTCCAGACTTTTACTGATGTTACTTCAATGCAAATATTAAGTTAGAAAAACATCTGGAAACAATTAATAGAAAGTGTAAGTGATCTTTATCATGAGTATTGCTCTTACTATGTTATTTCATATTTTGAAACCCCTGTATTTTTTTTGTTCCTTTCATTCAGTAGGACTTGAGGCACCAAAAATTGTTTTCCTTTCACTTTCTCCTTTTGTTTTCCTTTTCCACTTTTGAGCTTGTGTTCAATTTTAGAGACAAACTTCTACTCTTCTGATAATTTTATCATTATGTTTTTAAAAAACATCAATTCACTAAGCTGCCAGTCAAACTATCTGACAATGCAGGGAGATGTTCTTATGACCAGTACCACAGTGCTACTCCCATGAATAAAGTTTTATAAATCTCCAACTGGCATGCATTTTCATTATGATTTCCAGAAATTCCAGATTTCATCACCTTGCTCTCTGAACAGGATACAAATAGCATGTAATGGAAGGGAGGCAGATGGTCAGGGTTGCAACAAAATTTAACCACAGGATATTTGGAAAGTTACTTAGGTTTCATTTCAACGTCTTTCCTCATTCTCATATTTGTAAATTGGCAATAGACCAAACGAATAAAATCATATGTAAATATACACACAGGAAGGCGGATAAGTTTCTTGTGATAGCGCTCCACACGCCCGAAGACCTCTTGGCAGTAACGACGCAGCTCATCTAGTTCTTCTTCAATCACAGCTGCATCCAGGGGCTCACTTTTCTCAATGAGTTGCTCACCTTGCACAATTATCTGCTCAATTTTGTTGTTGTTCAGGGAAATTTCTTGCTGGAAAGCCTGCGTAAAAGAAAAGCTCATTCTTTATCAACAAAATCAACATGAAGACAATCTGGGTAATTAAAGATGCAAGCATTAAGAGCTTTATAGAACGAATGGTGTGGGTAACAAACATGGATTGTGCCAAATACTCTTGTCATGAGCAACAATGAGCAATTAAATTAAATTTAGTGTTCCACAGTCTTTCAAGCCAAAACCAGTGATACTTCATGGTTTACCATCTCATTCCTTACTTGTTGAATTTGGAAAGAAATCTCTTCTCTAAACAAGCCATGTCAATGATCAAATGTCTAGAATGAACAGAGATGCTAAACCTAGTACAGTGAAATTTTGGATAATGTGACATTTGGTATTGTTCTCTCCAGATAAGGAGCTTTCTGATGCAGAAATGGTTGAGAAATGTAGTAATTATTAGGTATTAGCAATAATGGAAACCTTACATAAATATTTTTTACTAATATTTCCTATTTTGATGTGGGAAAGTACACTATCATCTCTGGTTTTTCTTTTCATATTTTTCACAGATCAAAGATTTTCTATTTTGATAGAAAAGTACATATTGGAATCTGACATAACTCGTAACTTTTGAGGTTGAAGTCTTGGCTTGCAAGTAAAGGAACCATATCAGGCTGCATTTCTGCATAAAGTTTCTTAAAATTCTTTTCCCACTATGCATGATTTTTTCCCCCTCCCTTCTTTCATCCCTCCTTCTGTAACTACCCATTCTTTACATTCTTCATGTAACTATCGTTCTTTACCTTGAGTTGCTTTATCTTTGCTTGGACATCACACTCTGAGAAATGCTCAATGTTGGTCAGCTGCAGGTCCATCTCTGTTAGCCATACCAGGATGCTGTCACGTGCTGTTTCAAACTCCTCCCGCTGGCCAATAAAATGCTGGAGGGTGGAAAATTGAGTAGCATGAAATGACCAGAAATATAAAAACCGTCAGCAATAGTAGGAAAATTACCTTCATCCCCATCAAACCCAATTTAAACTCAGTACACCTTCTTCTTTCATTTCCTACATGCTTTCTGAGGTTCCTTTAGAGGTAACACCATTGAGAGCTGCAATTAGCTGACCTATGAAAGTCATCTTCCATGGGGAAGGTGGTGTTTGATGTCACCAAGCATTTGCCTACAGTCTATTTGTTTACTTTGGACTAAGTGAACTGATGAGCTTCCTTCCTCTTCCAAATGTAGAAATCCCCTCAAAACCACTGTGCAAATGCATTATACTGAAAGCTGCTGAAGTACCCTTGATTCATAATTAGAGTAGTGGAATTGAAGTCTTAAAAATGGAAAAATACTTTTAGCCTGCGCAGGATGGAGGTAACTCGCTTTTGTAAATTGTCCCATCTCTGGTTCCCCTCATGAACCATCTGCTTGAGGCTGCCATTGGAGTCAGTGCGGTTCTCCCGTGCCAGGCGCCGATATTGCTTATTGATCAGCTCCAGCTGAGTCAGGCTTTCGTGCACTTGTCTCTGGAAAGCCTAAAGCAGTATGAACAAAAGACACCTTCAGAATTTTAATTACTGAAATCAGGATACATATATAGATCTCTTGCCTTATTTTGACCCTTCTTCTGCACTCTGACTTATGTAAGCCAATAAATTCCATGAGTTGGAGATATCTCCTGAGGGCTGCCCTATAGAGATGCTGTCTTCTGATTAAAAAAAGCAAAACCAAAAAAAACAAAAACCCCTCCAAAAAACCCCAAAAAGTTCATAAAACTGACACGGTTCACTGAATAAGAAATTGCAACATGAATATCCATTACAAAGGCAAAATCAGTATAAGAAAACTAGCTCTTCTTTCTGTGAAATTATATGCTTCTGTATTTGAGAACAGAAGTACAAACAATGAACATGAAACTCTTCTTTAAAAAAAAAAAGTAACAGAAATCCAAGATTCCTGTGGCTTCATTGGATTTCTTTACACATATTGAATTTGCTGAAATGCAAACATTGAAGAGATTTGAGCAACTGTTTATTCTGAAACATGATACTAAATGAGACATCTCTTTATATTTAGCATGCTGGTGTGCAAATAAGTTTTGTCTTAAAATATTCACAGAAAAGAAAATGTCACAAATATCTATGCCAACTTATTTCTGGGCAAATGTTTGCACCATGTACTTTGGGTGCTTGCTCTGCTTTTACAAGAACCACAGTGATACAGCTGAGGTGCACAGGTGACTTAACCCATGGCTTTTATGTTGTGACTAGCAATCATGAAGCTTGGAGGAAGTACCTTGTAAAGAAATTACTGAATTTATACTTCTATTACTACTACTGTCAACAACACAGAATATTTTTTTCAAAAATCTACTTGTTTTTATCTTGTCACATCACATCAAAGGAAGACCTAAAAACCTAAATTTCACCAGCTGTCTTTTGAATACAAGTAGGGTTTGGATCCCACTGTAGTTCTACAAACTTGCTGTCTGATATTCCTCATAATGCAATAAAACAGTAAATCTCTTCCGAAACTAGACACCTCCCTTAACAAGGACTGTAGAACTGGGATAGGTTATATACTTCTGTAGAGAAATTTTAATTAAACACGTGAGTTTGCTACGTAAAAAGATATACACTTCATACTGCACCATTCAAAGCTATAATGAGATAAGCACATTTTTGCTGTAGTACCAGAGAAGAAAGTAGAGGAACTGGTTGGAAAAAAGATAAGGTTCTGTAGAGTCCTCTCAACATAATTATTCTCTTCATTGAACGGCCATCAAACTGGGTAGGGGACAGCCAAAAAAGAACAAATGCACTTGCAGCTATTGTGAAATGATCAGTAGAGCTGAATTAATATAAAATTGCACAAGTATTCCTATATTAGAGGCACAATTCTGACTGTATTTACTAGGATCATGAAATCTAAAAGTGTGCAGCTGCTGTTTCACCTGTTACCAAGCCTTCTCCAGCAAAAGAACAGCTGTTTATTTGCCTTCCATGTTTTCATCTCAGCTACCCAAGAATTCATCTGTTGCATTCTTTCCTATTACCTCTTTCAATTTCTTCATAAACTACTGGAGAGCAAGGAGTTTGTTTTTGTACAGTGAAGTCAGTGAGAGCCATCTCTGACCTCTGTGCTCATGAACTGAAAGGTTCCTATATGATGAGGTCTTTTTGTTATGTGTTGTTTTTTTAAATTAAAGTGCAGATATGGAGAAGAAAATAGAAAAAAAGCCTAGTTAAAGCAGAAACCTGCTTCCATTAGTATTTTTAAGTGGCTGACTTCATACCGAATTTACAGTAAAGCTGATGAATGCCACTGGATTTGAATACCACATTGCCCTCCTGCTATTTGGTAGGCAAAGAAATCAGATGCAGGAGAAAAAAAAAAGAAAAAACAGAAGGAAAAATGAGAAAGAACCAAACTACAGGGAAAGGAGGCTTTTTAAGAGGATACACTGTTCTCCTTGCATCTTATTCCTGCTGACACTCTACAGACAGTAAAAAATCCACAAGTCTGCTGCAGAGGAAAGGTTATCATAACAACTGAGGTTCAATGAAACAGACTTTGGGCAAAGTCAATTCAGCTGTAAAAATCAAAGAGTCAATATACTTGTCATATACTTGGCTTCTCATACAGACACTTACTAAATAACAGATTTAAATCCTGATCACCACATAGAGGGACAATGGGAAGGAGCTCTGAGGCAGAGCGTTTGTGTCCAGGAAGCAAACATTTCTATAATATGGCAATCTACCTGGCCATAATGAAGTCTGGCCTAATGAAGTCTGTCTGAAACCAAAACCTGGCCAATACATTCCTAAATGTGAATGTCAATTATAGAACACAGCACTTCACAGTGTATGTTTTTGATTTAAGCATTAAACCAAAACCTATCAACTGTGCTTAGACATTGTTTAAAATTTGCATTTCTTATTCACAGCAAATACTTTACAGTGTGTGAATGTTTATGGAATTGCCTAAATAATTTGTTCTCTTTCTTCTCTCCCATCTTGACACAGCCTTTGCAGATATGAGTCTAGGCAAAACATTTTCCTCTGTGACTCACCAGGCAACGTGTGTGTGTGCTTTACACACAGGTTTACAATCCCTTGTAACTATGAGACAAGCCCCCACATCGCAGTGGACACAACGGAGTCATGTAACAAGCTCCTAAGCACTGACCAATGGGACGGCTTGTCAGTTTTGAAGCATGCTGAGCTTTTTTAAGTCACAGGGAATGCTATGTGGACACAACAATATTTGCATGAACATGAATTTCATGTATAAGGATCCAAAGCGGGGATATTCTGCATTATACAAGAGACTTCGGAGAGCTGGCTTCAGAAAGTTATGGAAAGAAGAGGAGAGATAAAAACCAAAGCAAAAGCTAGAACATGCAGCATGCATTCGAAGAGGAACTTGGTGAAGGGAGATTTAGGAAGACTCTGGAACTCAACTGACTGGACACACTAAAAAATTCCAGAAATATAAAAGTGAGGAATTTGGTTTTGGCGAACAAACTTCCAGTTGCCATTTTCCACGGTCTTTTTATCTTAGGAACTTGCTACTGAAGACAGCTACAAAATCCTCAACTCCACTTTATTAATACGGCATCTCTGCCGTAACTTAGTTATGGGAAGGAAGAACACCAGCTGGCTGCCGCAATGTGATCAGTAGGTATTGAATTTCAACCACTATAAATCACCTCAAATTTCTTCAGCTCTTCCTTAGCAACAGTGTAAAGCACACCAGAGGAGCTTGGGAAAGCAGCTGTCCTTTCAGAGGTTTTTAGCCACTCTTCAAATCTAGAGTAGTCATCCAAAAATTTTTGCCATAGTCGCCAGGTCTCTTCAATTCTGCAACAGATAATGGAAAATTAGAGAATGCTTTGACTGATGGCCAGCTGACCTACAGAACTTTAACCTGTCATCTGCAACAGCAAACTAGCACTGCACCAGACAATAACTGACTAATAATCTAACTCAGCCAGCCAGACTGATAAAAAGACCACAGGGAAGCCTGGCTCATTCCAGACTGAGCTAGAATAAGATGAAGGCTTTTTTTTAATGCATCTAATTTTGGAATCAGTATAAAAAAACGTTTTATGTTTGTAATAGGAGCTCTAAAAAGCTGAGCACACACTAAATAACTTCTGAAATGCAGTGCCAGTGACATCAGTAAAGCTGCTTTTTAATACAAATAACTTTCTAGTACAATAAAGATCTTAAATACTGATAGCTCAGTTAACGTACCAGTACAAATCCACCAAAGCATAATGTGTACATTCTAAGAAAGTAAAATAGTTCCACATTAACTTAAAATAGTTCTGTATTGATGTGTTGGATACAAAGTTATGAAAGCCCATGTATGTTCATGACAAACCATGTCAAAGAGAGAACTTATAAATGTAGTTCTAAGTACATACTAAGAATCTATGGATGTAGATTCACACCTTAAGGCAATAAATGTTTTGCAAAAAATAAACAAGACACTTTACTACATACATTAAGAATATCCCACAAAATGAAAGATCACAAAAAGTTCAATTAAGCATTTTGAAACATCAAATTCATCCTGGAGTTTCTTATATGACTGTATAAACATTACAGAAATAAGCTTCATAACTTACAAAGTTAAAGAAAATATCTTAAAGAAAATATAGGTGTTTAAATCTGTAAACATGTCTCATTACTAAGTCAGCACATAGTACATAGCACTGCCCCACATCATTAACTTAATATCATTATTGCTGTTGAAATCATCAAACTATCCTGTTTGGGAATAGAAAGCAATGAATCTTCGGGATATTACGGTCTAAGCATGCACAGTTACCCAGACTACACCCAAGAATCCTGGGTGCTGTGGCCCTCATTTGCTCAGCACAGCTAAGGAGGAGAGGTGAAGAAATTCCATATAAGTGTTCAGTCATAAAATTCTTCCATATGAACAAAGTCAGATATAAGAGAAAGTACTGAGGAAAACTGGCTACATATAAATCCCTAATACCTAGAATAACATTTCTCTCATTCAATAATGAGTTTTCCAACAATCTCAGTAGTTCTTGTGTAAATTAAAGTGTTACAACCTCCCTTTTAGGTCATGTTTTCTACATCTCTTGGAGTCATTGCTATCATCTAAACTTTCTCTAGTTTCTCTCTCATCATATCTACAAAGCATGGGAAATAATAAATAATTCTATTAAAGGACTTGTGAGTGAAATTTAATGATTGTTATCTGTACTTTGTATAAAGGCATGTGCAACCCAAAATTTAATCTTTTTCATAGAGGCATACTAGGTATTGGCTTCTACTCAGTGTATGATCTTTTTCTGAACCTTACACTCTGCAACCATATAATATACATCCCATCCTGTATTTCTGCCTGCAGAAGGAAATATTAATCTGTAGGTGTTTTAGACTTACTTAAGTCGCCTTTCCATTGACATTGCACAAATATTTCTCCACTTTCTGTCCAGATTGCGTGTAGCTTGCTGGATAGAGTCACACTCTGCTTCTGTGGCACAAGCATCACAGTCATGAAGAAGTACTTCACAAAGATTGAGAACAGATGCCACGCCAGTGCTGTGTTTCTCTATGTCCCTCTGGAGTTCCTGCAGGTAAAGAGATTAGTTCTTAAGAGAAATTGATAAACATGCATTCATGCAAATATATTTATCTTCCACTCATTTAAAAAAAGAAAAAAAGCTTGCAAAGAGAAGTAAAACATCCGGTAATACCAATTAAGAGAGTGCATCTACGCAAGTGGTGATGCAATGTTATCAATGAGGCCCAGGAGAACCTGGCAGCATGCACAGCTCTCCCAGGGACTACAAACACCAAACCATTAACTGGGACAAACTGCCAGAGCTCTGCATGCTCAGCTGAGCATCTTTCACACACATTTAACCAACATCACCATTAAATGGTAGAATTATTCTCAGCCCTTTCCCATTATCACAGAGAATTTAAAGCAGATGTTAGTAAAAGAAGTGCGACAAGGAAGTACATTCTTATGTACTGCAAGGGTTTGGCAGAGGGACTCTTCATTAACATGCTGCTCTCCATGTGAGATAGCTCCAAAGTGGCACGTTTGACATGGAGATTGGCACAGCAGCACATGTTGAGCAGTGCACGTGTAAGAGATTTTTCTTCCTTCAAGTTTCCAGTTCTATAGTATTTTCACTGAAAATAGAAAACAAAAATTCCAGACACCTAAAGAAAATGCACTCACACTGTCTTAGCATTTGTCATCAGCATTATTTTTCCTGACAGTTTCTTGGTTTGTTCTACACTGATGATAATGTTAGTTTTGATCTCCAGATTAAAGTTAAAACAAACCACGGAAGTAATTGGCTGTTGCTGTTGGATCAGTGCAATGAAAGGGAACTCTGCTTGAATTTTGTCTACATTTTTGATAAATCATCAGAAGATTATATGGAAAAATCAGTATGGACAATAACAAAGCCAAGACAACCTAATTCCAATTGTGACAAAGAAATAATAATGTAACTGCATCAAAAAGTGCTATATTGCATCTAGAATACTAGGTTCAATTCTGATTCAGATGAAGACAGGAACCAATAGGACAATTAGAGATGTGGATGTTTATGTAGGAGAATGTGGCAGCTTGAGGATGAGTAGAGATAAACTGCTCCATAATTTTGCTATTGAAGTAAACTATGGCATGCAAAGGGAAGTACTGTGTCAATACGCTGTGTCTACACATATTTAAGGTGTAACTTCCTCTAGTTCCTCTAACTACAGGAACTTTTCTTACAGCTAGCAACATGAAAATGTCTTCCAGCAGGAAATGAGATTCAAATGTTGAATTTAAAAACTCAGGAAATTTGAAATACAACAAGGTGATTCTATACTAATCTCTTGTTTTGGTTGTTTGTAATAACTTGGCTTTCACTTAATAAAGTCACCTACTTCATCTTTTCAACTAGAAAGTTATTTTGTAAACATCTACTTTAGAACATTGAGTGGAAAATCACAATCTCTTCTTCCTCAGCAATGGCCTTCTCACATCACTTGCCTGAAAAATGCTTTTATTGTGATGTCAAAATGCTTATTTTTCTTTCTATCTGCCCTGAACTATTATAGAAGGGTGGATACTATAATCAGATGTCACCCTTTATGAAACACACACTCCAGACAGCTATGAGACTTGAGGTTAAGTAAGTGCAGGTAACATGATCTCCTTTCTAATGTTTTGGAGTAAAGCAGTAGTGAGAATTATGGGTCCTGTGCATTCATAAGAATTACACTTTTTTGATTCACCTACAGAACATTTCCACAAGCAGTGTCTAGACTATTTCTTCTTCATAGTCTAATATTTAGTTCCTAGATTTTAAAATTTATTATGTTTATTAGAGAACATTAAGCCTTTGGTTAGTTCACAAAGGAATGCCACTTTTATGCACTGCTGTCACCCATATACAACCTCTTTTCTTTGCCCAGAAGCAAACATCATTTTTTCACATTTCAAGAGGTAGGAGATTGAGAAAATAAACAAACAAGTAATCCTTTAAATGAAGTTCATTACTCCAGGAAAACACTGCACTGAAGTTACCCTACCTTCCTCCAGGATATCCTGAATCAACTGCATTTTTAATTTCACTAGAGTAGCAATCTGCAAAAGTGATGCTGGCTGAAGTAGAGGCTGAGAAATAGATTTCATAAATAGAATTTGTCTCTCCTCTTTCACAACATAACACCTTTAACCTAACTTTGCATATGAACAAATGGGAAGATAACATGACCTCAGTGGAAGACCAAAAATGGAAAAGAACACAAAGTCACTAACAGAAGAGACAGGGAACGAAGTATTTGATAAGGTAGCCTTCTGAAGTGTGGTGGATAGTGATATAGCTCCAACTAATAAAAATACTAGTTGCCATGCATTGAAAGTGGGTGGGGTTTTAAAACTATTATAACCATGTTATCATATCAAATCATCACCATGTTTCCAAATATGGCATCCACCCATGGTAAGATTCACCTCTATTTCTCCCCTTTAGAGTTCAAACTAAACCACTCTCACTTCTACAGAATATCACTGCATGATGTCACCAGAAGGAACCAGTGGAAGGCAGAGATATACCAGTCTCTGTACCCAAAATAAATCCCCCAAGAAGAGGTTGGGATTGGATAGGATGTCTGCATAGGGATTCTAGTAAATAATCCAAACTGCCTACTTTGTTGGTAGCAATGTTTAGCCCTTCCCAGCATTTTATTGTCTTAGAAACACCATTCATTAGTGACACTTCTGTGTTATAAATTATTATCCCTATGTAAATTCCATATAAAATATTAATAAGTAATCCTGAACAGAGCAGTAGCAAATCAGTTGAGGAGCTGGAAAAATCTCTGAAGGAGTTCTTGGCTCTCAGTTCTACCCTCAGCTTAAAGGAGCAAAATGTCCATTTGTACTCTTCATAAATTATCCACAAAATATCCTGTCTTTCCTCTTCCCACACATTTCTTTCCCCTCTGGAGAAAGGACCCAGGAGAACATCTAACTCCTCTCCAGTGCAAAAGAGAAAGGTATTTTTTTCCAATAAATAACCAACAGGAACACAAAGAATAGCAGTTCTCTCCAGCAATGTGTTTCTAGGTAAAATTGCACTGGGCAGCAAAATGTAATAGGAAGGAGAAAGTATAGTAAATCATCTTAGAAGTAGCATTACTTTCAATGCCAAAAACTGGCTGAATTCACATTTTTCTACATATTTTAATCTAGCACTGCATAAAGGCTTTGTGTAGTATAAACCAACCAATTTTAACTTCACATGTATAGCTCATGCATCTTTGCGTGCAAAGTGACTCTCAAACAAGCTGCAAAATAAAACTGAGTTAGAAAGGTGGCTAAAAATAGTAATTTTCAAGCATTTGCAGAATTTGCAAGGTCTAATAGGTGTCAGTTTTGCCTCTGGGTACAGACAATTCAACAATTCAAACAAACAAAAACCACAAGCCCCAAAGGAAAACAATTGCAATAACTCGTTCAGGTTACATCTCTTGGTGCCTTACCTTTCTTGGAAATGTCAATCAGCTCCTGGTGGATTCGATGTCAAGGCCAGCAGAAGGCTCTATAAGTGACACAGTAAGTACCACTTGCCTTGATATTTAAGCATTTTGCCTCATGCCCTCTCAACTGAACTGGGTATGGGCAGCCCAAGAACACTCTACTTTGGCTCTCCCCATGTCACTGTTCACCTTACCAGGTGTGTTGTATTTTACCTGCTGCTCATTTAGCTTCCTTTGTATCTCCTCAGAGTCACAAGTTTCATAGACGATAGGTTTGGACAGCTCCGACTCAATGTGGGCAAGCCAAGATCTCAGACTACTCATGTTTTTATCCAGCTGCTGCACTGCAACAAGGGTTTCCTTCAATTTCTTTACCCTGTAAAGAAAAAGAAATGGCAGAATTAAGTACACCCTGAAGAAAAATTTTCACAGCATGCATTTCACAGAAGTTTTCAGAGAAACTTCACTTAGATGGTGAGTTCTTCTGTAAAGCCTTCTTTCATTATGTAACAGAAGTATATTTATATATGCATAGAGTCCTGCATTCATAGCTGCTGGTTAAGAAAAGATGAGTTCTCCACACAATATTTTCAAAACTTATGTACCTTTATCTGTTGACTTTAATATTTGTTAAAAGTTTTTTTTTTTTTTTGGGGGGGGGGGTGGTTTTTTTTTTAATGATCTCACATACATCAAACCCCCCAAATAATCTAAGTAATTTAGTTGTGTATTTGACTAATAGATGACAACTGTTCTTCTTAGAGTACACATAACTTATGCATGTACTGGTGGGAGAGTGCACTCAGTGAACAGGCCTTTTCCACACCCATGAAAATACTGAACTAAGTAACACAGAAGATTTGGGTTGAAAGGGATCTTTAAAAGCCATCTAGTCCACCTGCTCTGTAATAATCTTCAACTAGATCAGGTTGTTCAGAGCCCATTCCAGCCTGACCTTGAACATTCCTAGGGATGGATCGCCATCTGGGCAACCTCTCTGATCAACCTGATCAACCTGTTCCAGGGTGAAGACTTGTCCTTGAATAAATAAGTTTCAGAGCAATAAGTCCAGCTCAGAACTTGGGGAGAATTCTTGAATTCCAAAGGCTGCTTTAAGTTGGTGTTATTGGACTATTTCAGGTTTAAACAGATGAAAATGGAATGGAACTGCATAGTGATTTCTAACTAGAATTTTTCTTGGAATCCTGACCCTGGAAGACCAATGACCAGGAAAAACTAAATAGATTTCTGTTTGTGTTTGTGGGTTTTTTTTGGCTTTTTTTTTTTTTTTTTAAATTAAGAAAACATTAAGCTTAGAGATTGAATAAATTTAACTAAACTTTCATCCCACCTCAATAATTTTTCCTTCAATTTGTTTGAACTGCAAAACTATTGTTCAGTAATTCTCTCCTTCCTATCCCTGTGTTTCATAACATACATTATTAGTAAATTCTGTATTTTTTTCTAAGCTCTCTCTTTTTCCCTGTTTGTGTGGTACCAAAAACAATTTTGAGTAACATTCCCTTTATACTCCTACTGCTCTTCTAATTAAGTGTTTCAATACCAGAAGGGTTTAAGAGATGAGTGCAGTTGGGAACAGACTGACTAAACTGGGTTGAAAAAGACAAGATTGCCAGATTTGTTAAAGAAACAAAATACCGCCTGACTATCTCATAATTCAAATTAAGCAATTCATATTTTTCTCACAATACTAACCAGCAAATTTATCAAGTGCTTCCATACCGAAAGCAGTAGTTGCAGATGACCATTAAGAGAATCACAGAGAAATTAATGTCACCTTAAAAAAAAAAAAGTTAAATCTTTCCAATTTTCTTCTCTTTATAGCCCTCCCTTTAGCTCACAGATGGTTAAACCATGGTTCTTTATAGCTAAAAACCCTTAAGAACAGTCCAAATAGCTTCCTTGCTGGAGTCTCATGACCAACAGCTGTAGGGTTTTCATCTGCAAAGAAACCCCACCTGGTAACTGGAAAAAAAATCTGGGCAATCTGAAAATCTGTCTACGGTGGGACTGAAATCAATACAATTATGCTGTAAGACTGCCTCATCATGAGGCTATGTATCATAACACAGCCCTGTATTTAGGCTTGGGGAGATGGTAGGAGAACACCCGCTGAGGGCACCTTCTCCTTGTCAGCTCTGGTTCTACATACAATGTTTTGTGGGCTTAAACCAACTGAAACTTGCTCACAGGGTGACCAAGAAAGTTGGTTATCACCCTTCTAGAAGTCATATACAGCTTTTCAATCTCTAATATTATTGAAAAGGAGTGAAATCCTGCCCATTTTCTGCTTATATTTTCAAGGCTCAATGCTAATGATCTTTTGCAGGCCTGCTGGAGTAGGAAAGGGAACAATGAGTCAAGTCATGCCAGCGCTGTGGAGAAGCAATGTCACTCGATCATCTGCAAGACCAAGCTGTGGACCCGGACTTTACTTGTTTGCAATTGTGTGTACTCTAATCTCTGTGCTGGATTTCATCTACATTTTCCCTGCAGCAACTATAAAGAGTCCATCATTTAGAAAGTGCCCTCTGCCTCAGGCAAACGGCACAGGAGTACATGCCTGCCAGAGCATAAAAAATAGTCTGGGCCAGCTACCACTATTTTCAGTCACATGATCTAAGTTACTTCGGAGAAAGATAGCAAAACAGCATGACATACTAAAAGAACACTCCAACCAAACCCAAACCCAAACCCCACAGCTTCCTTCCTGTACCCCCACTACATCTACCCTTAACACTGTTTTTTTTCATACTGAGTTTAACATAACAGGTTCCTTGCCCGTGGTACAAATAGAAACAAATAAACAAGTGCTTACTTGAGTATGCCAAATTTTTTTTTTTGACTGAACTGCAGTACAGTATTGAGCCTCCAGCTACACTGAAAACATATCTGTGATCAAATAATAGATGCAATCCAATATGTCTGAGAGTTTTCCTTCTGAATTTCAGCAAGCAAATGCTGAAATGCTTATGCTCTAAAAGCTCTGCTTAAGAGACAAATTTAAAATCAGGTATGTGGGATCCCTAGCCAAGTCTAATTTTAAGGTTTTGAGATTTCACTTGCAAGATTATGTTTAATTTGTTAATGATTCCAATAATCATGTTATGCTTTTGTTGCAGCACTAGACAGCACAGTAACTGCACGGTACTGTGAGAGACTTGAGATAACTTTTCTCCTTGATAATAAAAATTGTGCACTGAAATCAAAGGGTTAGAACCATGACACAGTTGGTTTGAAGGTTGTTTTTCATAAAACACACACCCCAGTCGTGTTATATTTTACAAATACTTAAATTCTCAGAAAGAATAATACAGTAGAATTCAATTGTTTTCATGGTTTACTGATGAAAAATCATCTAACATTTTGAATGGGCTTATGATACTTATATTTTCATATTCCAATTAATTTCCCTTAAGTTCTCCATGAAACTAATAACTTCAGATGGTCTGTTAATAATGTCTATTATTCTACATCGGGCAAAGACAGTGGGAAAACAACTTGGAACGAAAATTAATTATTTAATTAAGTATAAAATTAAGTATTTAAAGTATTTTATGTATTCAATTCAACTAAAGAAGAAAATCTTAAGTTCCACTTTAAACGGGAACAACCTTTCTGTAAGTACAGAAAGATGCATCATATAGCAGTCATAACTACTGCATTAGTCATTTAGACAGCTGCTTACTAATATTAAACTTTAAAAGCAACATGAAAAAACTCAGTAAGAGCATGTTGGCTAAGTCTATAGAGTAGACACCGGAAAACAGAAAAGGTGTTTTTAAAAAAAATATCCACTTAAAACAGTAGACAAAGTTTAAATAAACACTCTGAAATAATTAAAAATGTTGCACTATTAAAATCAACTTTGAAAAGTTTTAAAATAATCTTTTTATTAGTCAAAAAGTATTTATTTTCCAAAGTACAGTACCACTGTGTAGTAGGACACCAGTGAAGCCAGTTATATTTACTACTTCAATCAGTTTGCTCTTTCAAAGACTGAATTTCTAGAATTCTGAACAACAGCTAAATTTCCAGAAAAGATAATGAAAAAAGGGAAAAGCTGAATCAAACATCCAAGATTATGTAGGCTGAGTTCAAGTATTACATGCAGTTACAAAACAGTTGTTAATATGAACAGGACAGCCAGGCTTTGATAAGTTAAGTCTGAAACATTCTCTTTACAGCGTCTTCCCTTCTCTGCCTTTTGCTTCTAGTCATGCCCCTTTGATGACACAAACAAGCAGACAGATACAGTCTGTTTATTGTCATGTGTGTACATGCTCTCTATTTGAAAACAGCAGTAAAACCACACCACAGTTTCTTTCAGACAGCTAAGAGATTTTACTAGTTCTAAGTCTCCATCACTATGACAAAATTATTCCAGGATCCAAAAGTATTAGCTGTAAAACAAAGTATGCTGTTATCACTGTCAACTGTTTTTCAACTGAGCAGAAAACAGTAATTTCTAGCTATAGTACTGATTTCTACATATTAATATTTCAGTTAGTTTCCCAGCAAGCCAAGACTTCAGAAAGAATAGTATCAATCAAAAGCAAACAAAAATAGCTGCCTGCCTTGTGATATCACAGTTACAGTCTGGGAGGTCTGAATCCACACTGTTGTCCTCTGCCATCCTCACAGCATGCAAGTCTTCTACCACAACCATGAAATTTTCCAGTATCAAAAAGAAGAACTTCCACTCCCAAAGCCAGAAAACACTGTCCTTTTGGAGGGGGGAGGAAAGGGGACACACTTTGCTGTGGAGTACTGTACAGAAAATGTTTCATGCCAAACAAATGTTAACAGCCGTTTCTTGATAACATGACACTGGATGGTGACAAGTGGTCATGTTTCTAAATAAAACCTGCATTCATCAACATGTGCCAGATTTGATCTCCAGGAATGTGGACTGGGAGTGGTAGGGGAAAGGATGAAAACACATACAAAACCTTCTTTGCAAAGCCTGAGCAGTTGCCGCAATAGCACCATTTCCTGGCTGTAAACAATGGCAACTTTTTTAATGAGACTGATATATCAGAAAAATTAATCTGAAAGGATTACATGGTTTTAGAAGGGAAAAAATGTAAGTCTCCGGTGCAGAGACAATTCTGCAGCTGTCACTTCTGAAGTTACAGACCTTCTCTGAATGGAGGGGCAATTAAGAGTAACGAGTAAGGGAACAGAATGTAACAAACAAATATGATTTTATAGGTGACTGAGAAGTTTCACCACACAGAATAAAACTGACAGGTAAAGCTCCAGACTGGACATGTCATAAAATATTACTAAAGCACTTTCAAGACAGCACTATTAGTTCACAGATGTAGGAAAAGAAAAATGCTCCAGGCAAGGGATTACTGAGCATTGCAGAAAAGTCTGCAGGCTCTAATAATTTATTAATACTATCAGGCATCAGGAAAGTGAAAAGATTTATTTTTTTCTCAGTACCAGGAAAACTAATACGCCTTTACTAGCTGAATGAAGCCAAAATTATGTTATATGATACACTCTAAATTCCAAAATATCAGAATAACAGAAACACATGCCAATAAGAACATATTTTAAAGGGCCTCCAGAGCATTCTAAAAAATTATCTTGGAGGATGTCAACCCGTTTGTCCACTGGTAATTAGACATCAATACAAGCATTTTGTGCATACATTAATCAACAGTTTGGGTTTTAATGATTTCCAGCCTGAGATATAGCTGAACAACCAAAATTTTCATAGCCTAGCATCAAACCTTTCCACAATTTATTTCCAAACTTCAGCAAGTTTGCAAGATTTTTTTTCACTTCAGTGGGCACTGGAATGTAAAGAGTTATATGTTTAATTGCATAGAATTATGCTCAGGATGCCAGTTGAGAAGGCTAAGTTGAAATGATCTGGAAATAAAAGTAAATAATACTTTACATCCATTAGTTTAGAACTAGGACTTGACACTTCATGATACCAGAATGAGAGGGCTTAAATGTATAATACTGCATCTTATGTCTCCCCACTTGAGAATGATACAAAATCCTAAATCCTCACCTCTCCCTGTAGTGGGGACTAATCTGTAATACTGAATAGACAAGACAGATAACTTTAAGATGTGTTCTGCAGTTTCTGAATGCAATCTCTTTTTGCTAGAAACTTCCTGAAGGTATTATTTGACCATTTCTCTGAGTAAGGATTTCAAAAGAATAACATAAAAATATATCAAATATACTTTAAGTTCAACAATTGGTGATGTATCCCATCCACTGAAACCAAGCAGGTTCCTCAATGGTAATGCAACACTTCCTCATTAATTGTTCTGTATGAAATATATGGTGGTCATTACTTTAAAATGAACTACTATTAAAGGAGCTGGAGCCACTGGAATGCTTCTGCTTACATAAAATTTACTGCTCCCATGCTAACAGATTTCAGAGCAAGAATGTACTAAAACCATATGAAAGAGACAAAAAAAGACAATGAAAGTAAACAAACCGTTTGCTACTAAGAGGACTAAACTATTACTAATGCATACGTCTTTACATCAAAGAAATGTGAATTATAAAGTATAAGAGCTATTTATGCAATTCATGAAGTGCAAAATTGTGAGAAAATTATTGTTGGTAATGGATGGAAGCCTGTAGCAAGGCTAAACAGAAAGTGTTGAAACAAACACATAATTTTCTTTACATATCAAACAATAATCCTGTATTTTTTTAAGTTCTGAAAATTCCTGTTATACTTTTGACCTTGAATAAAGAGAGTCTTTAAGACCAGTGTGCATACATCTACCTGCAGTTACTCTTCTCCATCCATGAAAAAAATGATCTGTCAGAAAACTTAAGACTTAGTTTTGGACCTGCTCTTCTTGAAATACAAAACCACTGTTTTGATTCCACTGTCAAGAAATTTTTAGAAAAGCTACATTTGCATCCAGTTTTAAGCACCATGTAAAGTAAGGTGCTACTAGAGCAAGGCTCACTAAATCTGGTTGCAACTGATCCTGTATTGTAGAAACATAGAACTGTTAAGTTTAGAAAAAAGAGCTTTAAGATTAAGTCCAACCTACCACCATCACCATATTATTATAATGAAGCTTTTAAATTACTCTTCTTGAAGAAATGTTGTCCTGTACCATAAAGTAAAATAGACAAGTAATTTTCACAGAAATGTGTTGATGGTTAAGAACAAATTTATTTATAATTATATTTATAATATAATATTTATAATTTATATTTATAATAAAAAGGCAGAAAATAAAGGTTTTTAAATACACCATGTCTAGCAAATTAATCTGTCCCACTTAAAATTTAGAAACAAAACAACTGTCTTACCTGGCTGCAATAAGATCTAGAAGATGCTGCCACCTATCATTGATCTTGCCAAGTTTGTACTCAATCTCTGATGCCTTACTTTCATGGCTGGCTTTAGCAAGTCTCTCTCCCATTTGCTGAAGCTGGATTTTGTTCTTCTGGGCTACAGCAATTTCCTCTTGATAATCCTAGAGAGTAAAGAGCAATCAGAAGACAGGGTACTTACTCTAAATATATTCTGCTCTACACTACAAAAGGAATGGTGCAAAAATACAAGTGAATGTTGTTTTTCCAGTTGATTGGTACAGTGGAGTGACAGCCTCATATATTTGATGGATAAACAAAAACAACTACCAGAAGAATGAAAAAACCTACCCAAAAAAAACCCAAACCACAATGCCTTCTATAAATATGCTATAGTTTAACTCATTACTGGCAATTCTGACTGGACACTTAGTAAAGCATTCAGATGCTTCTGACTTTGCATTCACTTAATTTTCTGGTATTCTGGGAGGTCCTATCTCAAGAAAGACAGGAAAATGCTGCATAGTGAGACAACACAAACACCAGAACACATCAGGGTAAGGTAAACCTTAATTTCAGCTAATTCCCAAACAATTAAACAATTAAAGAAGAGTATATAAGTGTACACTATACCTTTTTAAGTTTCTCAATCATTTCTTCTATGAGGATGTCACCATTTTGAGACACCTTACTTTCCATTTGCGTCAGCCATTCACAGAGCTCCTTGTTCTTCTCACTGAAGACAGCCCACTCATTCAGTCTCTCACTAACTTGCTGTCGACGCAAGGAGACCTGAAACCATTATGCAAAGAATAAATGAAACTAAAATAGTAAACACATTTAAGACATGCTGAAAACACTTGGTGCCTCTAGGCTTGAAATTGAAAAATTGTGAATTCCTCTAGCCTTGAAAAAGTGTTGCAGCCACTTACTTGCCATTGAAACAAACTGGAGTTGTACAGCAAAACTTTATGTGACTGCTTGTAATGTCAGATTTCCTGTTAGTTACACCCTATGCACAGAGACAGGCACCCAAGCATTAAGCTCACTAGTCTGTCAATATCTCGTTTTAAAATGTCTCTAACCCAAATGTCTCTAACCCAAAGTTTTCATTAGAAGATAAAAATTGTATTTTCTTACAAACTTTGCTCACTTATAAAATTTTATAAAATATATTAGTTTATTTTTAGTCTCAGTGATTAAATTAAAAAGCAAAATGCTTCACCAAAGCATAAAAAGTATAGATACAAATATAGTACAGGCCAAAGTCCAAAAGTCTGTGCCATTTGTGCACGAGCGCATGAATACAAAGCTAAATCCAAGATACACTGTATTTTGAAAAAAGTAGTTTTTTACTTGAGTCTCGATACACTAATATCATAGATGACTATTTCCTGTGTATAGACATGACACCTTGAGAGATTCCAAAGCACTGAGGTGTGCCCTGACAGGAAAGATTAAGCATGACACATCAAACAAGCAAATGCTGCAGATAATACAGAAGGAGGGAAAACATTTCTGCGTTTAAGAAATAGCTGTAACTCTGAAACTATCTGCAGTGGCAGACCAAGATGGACACTGATACCAAAACAGCAGAACACGCTAAGCAGCAAAATCATCTCTCCAGCTTCAGGCATTGGTACAACTACTTACTTCCTCCCCACTGTAATCTGGGTTATTTCTGACTTTGTATTGTAATTTCAGCTGAAAAGATGAAGCTCTTTCACAAATTAAAGTGACATGCTTTTTAAGTACTGCGTTAACTTGAACAGGGGCATACACATGATCTTGCACTTCCTTTTTGTGGTTCTAAACTTGATGACAGCTTTCCGGAAATAAGCAGCAGATGAACGAAGGGTTGCACTAGGTTATATCCTGAAACACTCAGCATGCTCAAAACTAAGATAAAACTTCTTTACTTGGCTCCTTCTTTTACCATAAACATACAAACAGTGACTGAATCATAATTTAGATGTATCTCCACTTGCTAATTCAAATGCAACTAACTCATAACAAGTTCTGTGCTGGTAACTGTGAAGCATTTTTCCTAATGGACCTAAATTTTCCTAATGTCCGAAAGGACAACCTTTCTGAGCACAGGTCTTCCACTAAAGCAAAGTGTAACTGTATTATTTCTGTGTTTTTTTCCAGCCATCCATGTCAAGTCCAACGGGTCACAGTGTGACCCTTTGGTTGATTTTTCAAGGCTGTTTAAATATGACCTCACAGACATTACAAAGTTCAAGAGATCTAGAAACACTATCAGTAATTAAAGGAATATTTCAATGGATGATTCCCCTGACTCAGAAAGAATTCACTTTTGAATACAGGTGTGTCTATGTGAATCCTTTCTAAAAGCTGCCACTTCGATTCAATTTTTTTCCTAACACTTTGGTAGCCTGCATACTGCTCCCATCAGTGCTCAGTGCTGTACTTGCCTGGTGGCACAGCTCTTCCCACTGCCTGTGCAGGAGCTCTATTCGCTCACTCAGGATTGAGATATCGTCTGCGCTGATATATACAGAGAGGGTCTCCTTCAGCAAGGAGAGGTGTGCAAGGTCATCTGTCCAACCTTCAACGGCATTCTCTAACTCCTTAATAGAAAAACACAAGGAAAAAGGACCAGTTTGCTAGCAAATAAAATTTTGAGTATGTTGATGAAACAGACAAGCAGTGTTACCCACTGATTTAAGTCACAACTGAGCAGACCCACCGTGTCAAGCAGACTGTTTCAGCCCCATCTCAAAGAAAAAGAAAATATCAACTCCAAATGTACCAATATTTTCAGAGTTATGATTGTATTAACTCCCCAGTAGAGAATGAAACATCAACCTTGTAACAAGAAGTTGCAAATTAAGATACTACTCAAATCTCGGAAGTTCAAAGGTATCTGGGAAGTTCAAGTACTGGTTTGGACTTCTCTGTATTGAAAATATTTTCAAGTTTCTAATCCACTTCCAAAATGCATATAATATAGCCTAGAAGTGTTCTCTAAAATCCCCTATAGTTTAGATACCATGAATATAAATTTTGAGTTTCGAATTTCTGTAATAAAAATGCACCAATATAAAGCCCTTCTACAGTATTTTTCAGACCCTGTTCTGTTATCACTTTGATCAAATCTATATTTACTCTAAAGGACTTGCATTATGGTGAGATCACTCTGGTATTATGGTGTCCATATGTGGGTATTCTCAGCTCAGTCAGAGAGCAAGAGAAAGGTTTTCTAACCAGGCGACAGCCTGGTAAGCAGTTGGGAAAGAATGTAAATAATTCTCTAATCTATCTTGTTATTCACATTGTTTATAGATATGTTCTGCTACTGTGCATCATTCACTGCACACCAATGGTGTGGGATGTTTTTACTCTAAGACCAATGAAATTAGTCTTCTCGATGTTCTCTATATATAGAGTGGTACATTTGAAATAAAGGAGAGAGTTCATTTTCTTGGCTTTCTGATCTGGAGTTCTTTGTTCCCGTCCTGATCAACAGCATCATCCATATGTTACATGGACCATTTCTTGTCACAGGGATGGCTGACTGGTTTGCATCGTCAGTAATACGAACACAGTTAACAACAGAAAAAGTTACTGCACAAAGGCAAACAAAGATGAGACAACAATCAACAGAGAAGTACTTTACCTTACAACGAATCTGCTCTGCATGCAACTCATCATGGTGATCTGGCAATGGCTGAGAAAGCTTTTTCTTGAACGATCTTAGCTTCTCCAGGGAGTCTCCTATGCCCTTTTCGCATTTTTCCCAGTCCTGAAAGCAGAATGTTTATTAGACTTCAGTTCTGATCTGTGTTATACTTATGTCAGTTGATTTGCCTAAAAATAACATGCCCTCTAAATAATACAAAAAAATCTCAGAGTTTGAGTCGTGTAGAAATGTGTAGAATTTTTTGTGTGTAGGTCTCTGTTAGTAGAAATACACAACGTTTTCTGTTATTAAAATTCTGTCTAGATCCAACTCCATCCTTTCAGCAAAGTCTCTCCCTGACAAAATTAATTTTCCACTTCCTTTCTTGAATGCTTGTTAAAGCCTTATATTAAGACAAAAAGATCTCTAATAAGCCAGTCAGCCCCCAAAGAATACCAGTTGTGTGATATCAGAAAACACAGAACCTGTATTGAAACTTGCATTGTACTGTCTACCACTCCCTTTGTATTTCTCTCCTTCCTTTTTTCCCAGTCTTTGCCAGTATTTCATTATCACCTTGATGAAGAATTAGCCATATCAAACAAATGGCCTTGCATGAAAATAGCCTGTGATGTTCTTAACACTCTTCCCATGCTCCAGCATGGGGTCCCTCCCATGGGAGAGAATCCTCTATGAACTTTTCCATGAGCTCTTCCTAAGGGCTGCAGTTCTTCACAAACTACTCTGGAGAGAGTGCCTTCCATGGATTTGTTCCAAACCCTCAGGAACAGGCTCCAACAAGGGTGTGGTATGGAGTCAGAGGTCCTGCCAGCAAAACGGCCCTGGTGTGGGCTTTCCATGGGGTCACAGATTCCTTTGGGCATACATCTGCTCTGGTGTGGGTCCTCCATGGGCTGTGGGTGGATCTCTACTTCCCTATGGACCTCCTTGGGCTGTGGGTGAATTTCTGCTCTACTGTAGAGCTCCATGTCTCTACCATGAGCTGCAGGGTAATCTTTGCTTTGGCTCCTGGAGTGCCTCCGCCCCTCCTTCACTGACCTTGGTGTCTGCAAAGTTGCTGCTGTCACATTGTCTCACTCCTCTCTCTGGATGCAATTGCTCCTGCACAGTAATTTTTTCTTTTTCCGTCTTCTTAACTGTTTTATCCCAGAGGCACTACCACCATCACTGTTGGGCTCAGCCTTGGCCAGAAGTGGGTCCATTGTGGACCCAGCTGGCACAGGGGAAGCTTCTGGCAGCTTCCACCTAGAAAAACTTTGCTACTCAAACCCAATACAAATATGTGTAAAAATTTGTGCATAATAAAATGAATTTTTGCTCTATTTTGAAAATAGGAGTAGTATGGATATACTTGATTGCCAGTATTCTGGAAATATCAATTACAATATATCAATGGACATGCAAGCCTGTTATGAAGTATTACCACTTTCAGAGTTTCAGAGGAGGTAAAGGGAAATTGTTAGTTCATGTACTGTAAATGCAGTTCCTGTATTTGTACTTGTCCATTGAGAGAGCTTTCCTCCACCAGGGCTCACAGTTAGAAATCACAAACTTGCTGAAGAAGTACAGGAGAAGTTGCACACTTACTTTTAGCAGCAAAGCAAGCTGTTTCTTTTGTTGCTCCAGCTGAGTGCTAACTATCTTCCAGCGCTCCTGGATTTCAGTAAGCTCTGCCTGCAGGACTGCCTCAGCTCCACTGTCAGCAGAGAGCAGCAGTTGCTTCCCAGCCTCCACAGTGAGGATGTAACTCCCCTGCTGCCTCAGGAGAACTTTCTCTTTGAGCTGAAAATATGAATAGTTTTCTATCAGCTTTGTCCTTTTAATTACAATTAGCACTTAATTACAATTCAGTAATTCACTCTCAAGCCCATATTTTAGTTGGTTGCATATCCTGTCTTACACATGAGCTATGACCCGAACACTTTACCCTAACATTTTCACAACCATTTACTGTAGCAGGCCTTTAGAAAATTTCTTCAAGGAGATGAAGACATGAAAAACTTCTTTCTCACCATTAATGTCAGTATCTCAACGGCTCTTAAAGAGAAAGATTTCCTCTAGATCCTGTTATGTTTATAAGAGTTATTATTACTATATCCATCTTCCATCTATAAAGCTTGAAGACCAAGCTGCTTACTAGATACTGTCAAAGAATCCTTGTTATCTAGTATACATTCCTCAAGCAGGTCATCACTATCTTTTCAAGACCATTTCAGTGTAACACGGGCTGAAAGCAAAAAACAGAAGCAAGTGTGACTTGAGAGCGAGAGCCCACTAAGTTCTCTTTCACGTTCTTTATGAACTCCACCTTTGCTTCCATTACACTTCTGATGTTATACCAGTTCCAAAAAAAGAACTGGCAGAGCAGACAGGCTGAATCTAAGACATTTTAAAGAGACATTTTAAAGACATTTTAAATGGTGAAGACTGTAAAAAAGGCAGGGATTTTTTCCTTTTTCTTCAAACACACTGCACATACCTGCACTTCATCCAGCAGCACTCTTGCTTGCTGCAGTGGGATAGGAGCACTGCCCAGCTCGGTCACTGGCTGACAGGACATCTCCAGCAGCCACTTGCGCAGCTTCTCCTCCATCTCCCTGTAGCGCTGCCACTGATGAATCCGGCTGTCAATGATCCCCCTCATCTGCTGCGCTCGGCGAATTACTCCTTGCCACTGATTACTCAGAAGAGTCAGATTCACATTAAATTCATCCCTATTTTAAATAGATAAATAATAAAAAAAGACACAGTAATCTTCATACTTGGATATGTTTGCTTAATGAAATACATTGAAGTGAAAGGAAGGTGTCTACCAGCCAATTACAAAACACTAAGAGAAAAGCACTGAAGTCTCGTGAAGGCTGACTGAGGATAAGAACTTCACGTACTGGTAGAGTTAAAGGGATCCAATTATGGAGACCTTAAAAACCCCAACCCTTACCGCACAAAACTCTTCTACTTTCTTCCCAGAAATACACAAAGAAAACCCATAGGTTTTGCCAGTTTGGATTAGTCAAATTCATAGTAAATCATGGAGATTTCACAATTCACCGCCAGATTTACTACTGAGTTCAAAGCAGGAGTAAGATACACACAGTATTAATAAAATTGTCACATTCCAAAAACCAGTTCGTCTTTGTACCATGACAACCTTAGCAAAGTCAATGCATATGCACAAATGTGAAGCCACTGGTGTTCCACTGCTTTTCATTCATTTGATCACAAGCCTTTAAATCCTAGGCAACAATGAATTCCTATTCCATCACATTAAGGCTGCAGGTGTTCTTAAATGGCAGTAGGGAATCCTGCTGGTGGAGGCAAATCCCCAGGTGCCATAAATCAAATGTAGTGTCACTGCAGGCTCCTCTGGTGAAAGTGACATTTTGAAAATACATCAGAATAGATATATGTGTAACACACTTGATATTCCAAGACAAATCTTTGTCAGAGAAGCAGCCTCAGAAGGTTGTTGTATTCCCAAATGCATTCACATGCCCCATAGCATTCTAAAGAACAATGTCTTAAGATCTTGCTAATTAACAGCTTAACCACAGCAATAGTAACTTCCACTTCAGAAGAGCTTGATCTGAACACTGCCATCTGCTACCTTCTCTGTTTGGAAGTTTCCCACTAATCTAAGTATAACTTCACATAACCAGCAGCAGCAACAATACAGCAATGTCTACCTGTCATCCACCTGTCCTTGTTCTAGGAGGTGCTGCCCATCAGAGATAATTGAATGCAAAATCTGCTGGCGGCTGAACATCTCTGCCTGGAATAGCTGTTGTACAGGAGACAAGGAGGTTAAAACAAGATCTTATTTTTTAATTCTGTCTGTATGCACTGATAAAAATAAATTTTCATGTATTTAATCACATTTCAGATTAATTTAATGGGAGTTTTTTCATGACCTTAATAGAAACATATTGAAAACCCTCATTTTAGATTAACTTGCTGCTTCCAGTAATCATTATTAATTCCTCCAGACCAATATTATAAAGCTAAAATATATCAACAGAAGATAGGTTTTATGTTTCTGAGTACAGTTGTGTGATTGACATTATAATCTACAACAAAATCCAGATAGGGTATTTTTTGTTTGGACAGAAAGGGCACTTATTATTTTTTGACATGTTTAAGAATTTTATAATCTTTTGCTTTGTTATACAGACCATGTGTGACAGTGTTATATAAACTTTTAATACACTTTTACATTGCCAATAGAGCCTTAAAAGAAACAGCTATGTATAGGAGCTAGAAATCAATTTTCCACTTTTTCCAAGTTTTCATGTTTATTTTCCAATTTTCCCAATAAATAATAACAGCATAATAAACTTTCTCAATACTTTTAAAACCCCCTTATTACTTAAGACAAAAAAATTCCTAATTACTACTTAAGCAAACATAACTCGAGTATGTACTAGTTACATTTATTTTTAAAAACATCTTTCCTTTTAGTAATGGAACATGTCTCTATGTAAGATTCTTCATGAATGTTTTTATGTTAATGAAGGTACACTCAAGCATCACTGGACTGACTCTATGTTCAAAAGGTTTACAGAGAGTTTCAAAGAAAAATTATAATGGTATGGAGTTTGAGGTTTTTTTTCCTTTAGTTAGTGATGGTATTTGCAGTTGATAGAAGTTCACCCTTGCCTGAACAAAGAGCCACTATTCTCCACTCCTCTTATATGGCATCCCACCAGCTCAAATTGTGATTGTACCAATCCCTGCATCTGCACCTGCCAGCAGAACACCCACTGGCACCTGCACATTTAAATCCCTCAAGCACACTGTCTGTAGTTTAGGTCTTTTAGATGATGCAGTAATTTTTCAAAATCAGATTTTGCCTCTTTGAATCACTGAGTTAACTCTGAGGTGCTACTCAGGTCATAGATTTTCTCATAGAAAGAAATAGTGTTGTCTGTTTTTTTTTTACTGAAATATTTGAGACAGTTCTTTGACTGCCTTGACACTTACCATTGACTGAACCTGAATCAGAGGGAACCTGAATGGTATTACTATTTCATGAATGAAGCCACAATAGTGTGGCACTGAGAATTTCAGACAGCTGAGCAAAAAGGCAAAAATTTTACTTTCTGTCACATCTATTTTTGTCAAGTTAGGGGACATGAAGCACAGGAGGTAACAGCATCTACCAGCATTGTTGATAGATCGAGACTAAACAGAACACAACTGGCTGCAATTGGTTAAACAAGTCTCCCACCAAAAACCCCCAGCCTTTCCCACCCTCCCCTCCCTCTACACACCCAAAAATCTGAAACCAAAACAAAACTAAAAACCAGCAAAACCAATTCCTTCAAAAGGGAAAATTTTAATATTTTTTTAGAAGGACAGGTGAAATAAAAACTTATCAAGCATGAGAACTCTGTTTAGAGTGGATGTACTCAAGCCCTACACAAAAGTAGAGATATTTCAGTCACCATCCACATTCTTTCATAAGAATGTACATAAGAGGAATACTCTGTTACCTGGGACCACTTGTCACCCAAATTTATTCTCATATGTAAATCACCATGAATCACAGAACAGGTGTTCAAATGATGAGGAAAGGAGGGCAAGTGTTGAAATGCACAACACCAGCATACTATGGAAAAATTTGGTAACTGAGTTGGCAATGAACTTTCTTCCCCTTCCCCTGCCAGCACTTTCTCAAGTCTGTGTCTCAGTGCACTCCCAGTGCATGGGAGCCCCAAGCACTGTCCCATGTACTGGAGAACTGTGCAAGTGTGATTACAAGATTGTCCTGGCAGACTGATGCAGATGTCACTGTTAGCACATGATGTCTGAAAAAGCTATTACCTCCACCTTGTGAACTCCACCAGGAAGATATTTCTAAAAAAAGCCACTGAGGTGGCTCGGGTCTTCTTTGGGTAAAAAACAGCAAAAGTTATGAGTCACTAGAAAGGAAATAATACAGCTAGAAGCATTTCAATATCTATTCTAGGAATTCAGGTGGAAACAGAATATTTTCTCATTATTTTCAAAAATACAAAGCAAAACAATGTGAAAATGCATCTCAAGAAGTTGAGATTTGACCCTTTCAGCCAAAAGTAGTGGGAAGAAAATTCTTAGTGACTATCAGGAAGCACTGAAAATGATATTTTGTAACGAAAACATTTTGATTATAAAAAATGCCAAAAATAAGGTTAAAAAAATAAAAGCAGGTTACTTTTTAAAGGATGAACTACAGCATCTAAAAAGCCCAGATATTAATAATCTTAATTCTGAGAGGACTATACAGTTGCAAAAAAAGGGCTTAAATAGAATGCCCAAGTAATGTTCATCTGCACAGATCAAAGTTTCAGGAAAGAATAAAATTGAGAACTCAAGACAAATGAATGCAAGAAGATTGCCCTAACTCCCTTCAGATAATTATAGCTATGACTGAACACAACAAAAGTAGGAAATTATCCACTTAGAAATGATTTCTGGACATTCAAATCTCAAAGACCTGAGATGTTTAAACTCACAGAGACTGTCCAGTTAATGCTAGCAGCGATGAAAGGAAGTGGATGACATTTGTGAAAGCAAAGGCAGTTAGATGCTAAAGCAAAAAATATGCTAAAAATGGTTGTGAATTACTTTTTGCTTTCAGACACTCATTCAAATATTATGCTGTAAGATATCAGGCAGGAGAGGGGAAAGGACATAACTCTTCCTGTAATCCAGCCTGACTCTAGGGGAAGGTCAGCTGAAAAAGTTGTGGGAACTGAAACTACTGGGGCCACATGGGAGCTCTGATATGAAAATTTACTTCTTTTACTTGATCTTTAACAGGAATCTTGGCAGTAACAATATGGGTGGAGAAAAAATGTGCACCACTTGACTTCACAGAAGAGTCATAAACTCTGAATCTAGTACTAGTAAAAACTCTTAAACAGTTTTTCCCTCCAGCAAAATCTGTGCTAGCTCCTGATTTTTTACAAACAAATGACTCTAGCATGCAGCAAAAACCAAATCAGTTTGTTCTCCGAGGAAATGTTATCAAATGGAGGCCCCATGGTGAATTGTGTAACTCAGTACTTGACAGAAATATCTTCCTTTAACATGTTTTTCAAATGCTATATGCTATATAACTTAGTAAAAAATAAACAAAATCAGAATAGATATTTTCTCCAGTTATGAGTGAAGGCAAGGAGCCAAATGGCACAAGAATTGTTAGGTTTTTAAAGGAGCTTTGGTTTCCTTGGTACAAACAAATCTGAAGTAGACTAAGTGCAGGGGACACGCACTCATAGGTACAATGATGCATTACACAGACACTCAAGTCGTCCTCCATGCTGGCTATTATTGACATATTTGCATGCTTCTGTTTATAAGTTTTCCTCATATGGTGCACCCAAATACAATTCAAGGCATGCTATTGTATCATTCAAAAAAAGAATGTGCATTCCTTCTATATATAAATAGTATGTGTATTAGTGATGTATAAATATACATGATTACTTGCCTCGTGTTCCCTCTGTTGCTCCAAAAGCCTTTGGTAGTTTCCTGAAACCTCTACTGCCAACTTCTGCTCAGTCTGAACCAATAAATCCATCCAAGTGCCACATTTCTCCAAGAAGGTCTGCTGCTGCAGCAAGAAAGACTGCAACTTACTGAAAGAAAGAAAGAGAGATGGATTCAGGTAATTCCAAATCAGGGTAATACCTTTACCACGTAGCTGCCTCATTTAATTTATTTAGTCAATACTTAGAAAAGTAGCAGTCGTACTTGTTTCAAATCCTGTTAATCTGTGGCAAAATGAGTGTCTCAGCTCAATGGCTTTGCTCTTTATTTATAAGTACACCAAAGAAAAGGAAGTTTGGTCAATAAAATACTTGAAACATTTCTATATTCTGCAAAAGGTATACTTTCTAACTTGTAGAAAACTGTAGAACAATCTTTATTTATCCCCACCTGAATCTCTCTGTAGTCTGAGATGAGATCAGAGACCAATGTCTGTTCAGGTTCTGCATCCTTTTGATTTCCTTGTCATTCAGAGGAAGCCTGTAGCCCAGCTCATTGAGACGGTCCAAATCAGGGGCCATGCTGCTGAACTTCAGCATTTGACTCTGCAACAAACAATAAAAGTGATAACTGGGAAGTTCAGGAATTACATTATTATTGACTTGAAAATTATGAACTAGCACTTAGTTAGATTTAGAACGGTCTTGGTTGCCACCAAGTGGTAAATGATCTCTATGCCAGGGAAAAAATTGTATTTCCAGTATTCACCTTCTGGTCCCAGATAGGAGAAGACCTATGTTCATGTTTAAAAGTGTGCAGAGAAGTATACTCAAAATGCACTGAAGTGTTTTGCTGAATTGATGATTTACAGCTCAGAACTGAAGAATCAGGCTGGTGTTCAAAGCTGTACGGTCATACTGTCAAAATAAGTGAGCCTCTTTCCTTGTTTCCTAGCCTGAATTGTAGGCTGGTAAATTCCCACTGAAATTATTCAACTTTTTATTTTTAGGTGTTTGTTTTGCAGTACAGAAATACTCAATTCACTCCATAAGGAAAATGCTCTGCTTTTTAGCATGTACAAAGTGGAATTCTGTCTTTAGTTAATCTTGATGGAAAAAGAATACAAAGATTACAATGACAAAAACAGCCCAGAAGTTCAGTAACTTCCTGTCATGGCCTCTGAAAAAAGGAGAGGGAAAAAAGATCCACAAAAAGAAAAGTGTACAAGACCTTAAATTGAGATCACACGGTACACACTATGAATGTTTCTTCAGTATATCAAGTTACCCAAATGTATAAAGTAGTTCATACCTAAAGGAGATACCAATGAGACAGGAATTGAATAAATTCAAAAAAAGATGAGAAGAAACAAGATGAAGGAAATATTCAAAAACTGCTAGTTTCTATGCCTATTTTGATCTGTTATTAATTTTATTCTGAACAGTCTGACTGCCCTTTTCATCTTTACTCAGGGACAATGTGACAATCATTCCTTGACTGCTGTCAAACTTCAATTTCTCAGTCTTACACTTTTCATGAGTGATAGTCCTTAACCACCTACAGAATGCACGTATGATGTCTGTGTATACCCTGCACTACAAATAATCAAGCCAACAGAAGAAAAACCCCAGCACTTCATTTATTAGTCACCTTGAGTTGCTCCATTCTACTCTGTATTGCCGAGACATCAGATGAGTGACTGGGATCCTGTTCTTTCAGTGTTTCTTCTGCTTCTGTTATCCAGGTCTCAAGGACTTCCAGGTTCTTGGCAAAGGTTTGATAGTCCAGGACTCCAGCCTTGAATACAAAAGGATCCAGAGTTTAATATATTCGGCTTCACAGCCTCCTTATTGACATTACACTCCTGTTTGTCTCATTATAGATTTGCAAACAGGTGAATTGGCTAGGAACAATTGTAACTGCTGCTTTGCTTGCAGACTGTGGAATTAATTGGATTTTTTTTAGGTTAGAAGAGGATTTTTGATTATATCAAGGGGAACATAGTGCATAAATGTCTCCTTACCTTGCAATGGATAATATTTTCTAACTTTCTTTTATGAAAGAAACTCCTCTGTTTAATTTATTGCCAGCAGAGAGAAATAGTAACTATTATTGCAATTTTAAATTAAAAACTTTTCTTGTGTTTTGTCCCATCACAGTACAGTGATACTATAAAAACATCCCAGACACTGCTGGATTTCTTGAGTAATCCCCCTTTTCTTTCAAACAGAAGCTGCTACCTTTGTGGCTTTTTTATCCAAATAGTTTCCTATGGAATACATTCTTCCACTCCTTTTTTCCTCTTTAGACCCTGGTGACACAAGCAACTTGGCAACATCTACTAAACAAGCTTTGTCACAAATGGCATGTGTCAGTCTGGTCACTGACATTAACAGGAATGGCAAAAAATCAGTTCTACACAATATTCAGAACCTCTCATTTCTTTTACTGTTGAAGAAATAGGTGGGAATAATGGTTGTCTTCAGGGGAGCAGTAGCTGTGGATGCAGCTGTTAGCACTATTGTTGTGTGCTGAAAACACAGCCAACTTGGCATTCCAGACAGATGTTTTCCTGCATGAGGTCTGCTATCCTTATCCCAGAATTTGGACCTTCTTAGGAGGTCTCTTTTTGGACCTGAGCATATTTTGTACTCTCAGCTTTGGCTTCCAGGGAAGTCTAGGAAAAGCTGTCTAACAGGTAACACTACCCTCTTTTCCCAGGCAGATTTAGCTAATTTCTGTGTTTTCAGGGACCACAGGATGATCACATTTGAGGATTGTAAACACTGTCTGCATACCTGAAGTGCAGCCTGTTGCTTGCGGAGAGCCTGTTCTAGGGCTGACAGATTCTGGTTCAGAGAGAGGTGATCAGACTGTATGGCTGCTGCTGCTGAAGCCTCCACCTGGCTTTTCAGCTCCTCCCCCAGTTCTTGAAGAACAACCAGAGACTCCTGTGCTGTTTTCAAATCCGTGAGTACATCCTGTTGCAACACATTGAATAAGGAAATGAACAGTTAACCTGACACTCTGGTGGTATCATCATCCCCTGATTTAAAGAAGAATGAAATGACTGAACTCAGGCACTGTAAGGAAAACTTTAATTTACTACTGCATTTCAATGTCAAACTTTTCAGTTACATTCTGTATGACTTGAAGAATAAAAAACAAGATATATCAAGAACCTGTAAGGAAAGGAATAGAAGAAAGACAGTGCTCAACTACCTTTGAGCAAGCCTGAGTTTTGATGAGGCAATAACTGTTGAAAGAAACCTTTTGTTTACTGACATGATGGTCCTAAGCAGTGGCAGCCCTCTCTGTGAATTGATTCAGGTGTAGGCCTCCCTTTTCTTCCTGCTATGATTTATTAGGAGGGCTGAAAAAATAACTTTTGTAAATGATGTAACACAATTGTTAAAAGAATGGGACACCAGGAAATAAATTATTTGTACCAAACAATTTTAATTGCCAGTCCATGGTGCCTGATCATGGCAGAAAATGCTCCAGAAGATCATGAACATGTTTATTTTTTAAACACTAACATTTTTTTTCTCACTGTAATTGTTTTCCTTACATTGAGACAATTAATATTTTATTTTTTTTGGCCAATGACACTTAACATTAACTTAAGCTCAAAAGAACCAAAATGTAAGCACAGAGAGGAGATAAATTATTCTGCTGCCTTGAGAGGCAATCTTGAAAAAGGAAGAATCTCAAGGTTTCAGAGATAATGTTGTCCTTCCATAAGGAAGAATAAAGACGTCTCCATCATTCTGAAAATGTGAACAGTCTTGATTGGTGGGAATATAGTCAAAGGATTTTGAGTTTTGTTCAATTATAAGGACCCACAAAGACTTGGCAGAGATACTTTCCCAAGCATGAATACCTTCATTAAGCAGGAACATAAGACTGAATCAAATGATGCAATTTATCCACCTTCTCCAGACAGAAGACTTTAGATACAAGCTTCTGAAACAATGTAACAACAACTAATGGAGGGATCAAAATTTAGAGACACTCATGACATTTGGGTAGCAGACATACAGCTGTCTCCTTTGCCTAGGCTGCATCAATAAAATGGAATATGTATTATACAAAATTCGAAAACACCAACTACAGAGTTTAGCAATGGAGAGCCTCTTGAGATTCTTTTTTTAGCCCACAGAGCTGAAAAAAGCTGCAAAGCTTAACTGAACATACATTGCAGTCCCGAATCCAAGAAGTAACTTCATCATCAGCAATGTCTTTGCTGGTTGCAGTCTTCAGGAGTTCATTGGTCTGCTCTTCTCGCTGGTGGACCGTGGAAGAGCACTGCTGGTAGCAGTCCTTGTACCTCTGCCACAGCTGGAGCAGGGCCCTGCTGGCACGCAGCCGCTCTGCAACCTCCTGCAGGAGGTTGTTCCACCTGGGGACGAGACTGCGTGAGCGATCGAAGCCTGGGAATCCACAATAACAATCTGTGTCCCTCTTTCTCTCTGCTATTCCCCATGGTCTCTTGACTTCAAAAAAATTTGGTAATAATCAAGATCCAGACATTTGGTGAAAATAATACCATACCAAGGAATTTCTGTTTCAATACCAAACCAGGCTGTTCTGAGCTGTCACAATGTGTGTGATGTGTGCTACATCTTGGATGTTGTTTGTTAATGCTGGTGGTCAGAGCTGCAGCACACTTTTTGTAGTGAACCTTCTGCTATTTCCACTTAGTACCCTCAGCATCACTGAGCTAACCACACACTGCCAATAGCAGATTCCTGTAAGGGCCTAAGAGGACCAGAACAGCTGTAAATAAGACATCATTTCTTCTCCTGCCATTTTCTCCCAAAATCTGATGCAGTATTTAGTCATAAAGCTCTGTGCAACTCACTTGTAAAATACTCCCAGACATATTAAAAATCTTTATATTTCTATTATCCAATTAAATATCTAGTCTCCCTTTAAATTCTTTCCTATAATAATTCTCCAGTGATTTTTTTTTCTCTAATAGCAACCAGGAACACATGCTTTCTCAAATGTGCTCGTAGTCACCAAACTGCTTAATTATTTCCTTATCAAAGAAAATAACAGTATTTATCAATTATTATTATATGATGAAAAGCAATGGTTTTGGAGCAAAAATTCTGCCAGTCATCATTGAAACTGTTAATTTTTATGGTATCTTCCCTCCTCCCACTTCCAGTTTCTAGGACGGGACTGAACACAGATTAAAATAAATTCAGTGTGATTCTGTTTTCAAAAAGATTCCCAGCTTTCCACCAAACTATCTTTTTCCTCCTGGATCCTCCCTCCTGTATCTGAGTAAACCCTTTTACTAGTTCTTGCCTGAATTCAAAGCTGAGGAAGCTGTTTGCCAAGGTACTGATGAGGGGCTTAGATCTTCCTGTCTATGATGCCCTTCCTACAAGTAGAAATAGCAACCTAAAATTTGAGAAAGATGATGCAAACCATTGAAACACTGCAAACAAAGTTTTCAGATATAGTTCTCAAATTTGAAGTGCAGTATTATTTTCCAGCATGGTACTTATGAATCTTGGCAGTCAAGGACAGAGTAAAACTACTGACATTAATGCCCAAATGCTAACTGGAGAAGGTATGTAATTTATTATGAGCAGTAAATGAGACAGTTTTACTCCAGTCCTTGGCAAAAGGGATAATCCTGCCTGTTCCAATAAGCCCCTCGTGACCCCAGGAACTTAAAATAACAAAATATAAGAAAAATAGGGATAATGGAAAACTGGATAATGGATAAATGCAGATTTGCTACTGAAATTAAAGTTCAACACAAAGACATTGTCTACCTCATATTCACTTCTTTCAAAGTGTTGGTAAGTGTTTCAGTCACTGGTGGGTGACATTCTTTCAACAATTCATTGGTCACAGAACCAAATTTCTGTAAGCTGTTCTCTTGTTTTTCCAATTCATCTTGTAGGCTCTTAAAGTAGAATAATAATGAAACAAAACAAAACCATGAGTAAATAAAATTCCACGATGTAGAAGCATTTCAAAATAGTATGCATCAATTGCATTAGATTATGAATGAAAATGTGATTTCATGTGTTTCATATAAATAAGTTGTTTAATATAAATATGCTCTAATACGCTTTTTTTACAATGGTAAATTACTTGGTCATGTGAGTGCCTCAGCTCCTGGAACATTATTTTCTTTGATCATCTATCTACTGCATGGTTGGTGGGGGGCTAAAAATGTGATCTCAACATGCAACTGTAGCTCTGAAGCCTGATGAAGTAGCAAGAGAAACTTTAGTTTTTATGGCCATTAGCATGATTTCAAAACTTGTAACAATTTGATGGTATGGCTCAACATTATAAAGAACATCAAAAATCTAAAAAGAAAAAAACTATCCCAAATTAATTTTTCTGCAAAATGAAACATGCAGTGGCTGGTTTATAATGTGTTCTCTTAATGTAATATGATTTTAATGTGCTAGAATGTCTTCTACTTCTTACAAGCCAAAACCTATAGTTATCTGCATCCATGCAATGTCAGACAAAATTAACTCTTCTCACCTGAAGTTTATCAACTTGGACTTTCACAGCTTCCAGAGAACCAGTAAGAAGATAAAAACGGGACAAAGAGTATCTGGCTTCTGTCAGGTAACTGTTCAGTTCTTCATAAGCCACTTTGTAAATGCTCCACTGATCAAGAACAGATTGCAACAATATCTTCAGTTGGCTCACCTGGAAGGAGGAGTGAATAAACACAAAAGTAAATTAAAAGCGTTCAAGCTATTTGGGATTTTTTAAATTGTTCTCTTCCTTTGGATCTCACATGTTTCTTGCCCTAAATGCCTAATCTTAAACCTATTGGATAATGAAGTTTTGTACAACCATCAGCTGGGCTTACACTGGGAACTGTATAAAGTTCTACTTCATTTTATAAAGGTTGGATGGAAGGGACTGTGAAGATGTCAAAATTCATTTTACTTTGGTCTAAAGCAGGATCAAGAGAAATTTCTTGAGACTACATATATCCCTAAGACAGGGAAATCAGCCTATGGAAATCAGTAGAGAGGCTAGCACTAACACACTGCACTCCTTCTGAGAAGGCAGGGAGATGTCAATCAAACTTTGAAAGCTGAAAATCAATGCTGATCTCTTCCCTATTCTGTGAGACCTATGGGCTTGAAGATAATTTGAAGATAATTTGGCACCTTTACATTAAATATCAGGAAGCATCGAAAAAGCTTTAATTACAATGACTAAAATAATTGTTGAAACAAGAAATACCCATTTTATGTGGTGTGTACACACAAACTTGGGGATTGATGGCTAGAGAGATGGAAAGAGGGATACGATTCAGAATCTCTTCCCCTACAACACAGAAGAAATCCACTAGCTGCAGCTGTTCATTCTCCTTCTCCTCCATGACTTATTCCTAGAGCTGTAATTTTCCCCTTACGGATTCTTTTACCATGTGATCCAAATTGGCCCAGGAATGGTTAATTTCTTGCAGTGTATTCATAACAGCAGAAGAGACTTCTTCTTTCTTGTTCTGTACCAAAGAAAGACCACCTTTTTCTACATTTTCTACTTCTTTTTCCTTTGTTTTTATTGATTCTTCTAATTCCTAAAAAAAAAAAAAGAAAAAAAAAAAAAAAAAAGAAAAAAAAAGATACCTGAGTATTTTTGCTTGTTTAATTGGCTGAATTATACCTTAATCTAGAAAAGGTGCTTGTAAGCTCCTTAGTTTAAAAAATAGCAGACATGCTGGCATATTTTGACTTTTTATTCTCAAGGCATTCACAATTTATCAGCAATTTCATTGAATATTTTATGTTCCCTTTAAAGTCTAGCAGTTTGTTGTTGATTTAAATAGAAGTATGTCCTCTATATAAAACCTCTGCATAACTTTCCACTTTCTTGTAAGAATAGAAAACTCCTTAAAAATAGCCATTCCTAGGTGGGAAACTACCTATATAATTTCATAACATGGTTAAGGGAGATTGATGAAAGTCCTGCAGTGCTCTGACTCATATGGAAGCTCTGGGGCTTCAGGCAGCACAAACACTGAGTCTGAGCAGAGAGGGGCAGTAAGGCTTGCAGGCTTCAGACCAGCACAGATTTGTGTTCACCTGTCAGTATGATACAGAAAGCAGCCTGTGACATGACAGCAACCTTGTGTTACCACTACATTTACTAGTACACTATGTGATCTCAGGTTATTTTGTCATCTTCTGCAAGCCTACTCTTACTGAGAGAAACAGATCAACAGAGAAAGAAAAGAATACAACAGAACTCTGGTCAACCTAAAACCTCATGTCTCTCAAATTTCACTCCCTGTGAAACCCAAAACACAACAAGTGAACCAATGCCAATGCAATGACTTTACATTGTAGATAGTTGGGAAAGTTTTTGGAGTAAACAGAATTTATCCCTGCACAAATATGACACGCTTTTGTCTACATACGTATTTGTGAGAGCATATTTATGGCAATATTTATTTTCAGCCTTTTTTCTCCTGTATTATTTCACATTTCTTCAAACATTTAGCCATGACCTTGTTTCAGAGCACTGCCAGAGTAATACATCAATTTTTAACCAGCTGACAACACAAACACTTCTAAGTTGAACATAATAAATTTTACTTCCCAAAAAGTGGATTTTTGTACTGAAAAAAGTCATTTAACTTTATACAAGATTGCTCCAAAATTCAGAATGGGGAAATGTTGCAAACACCAAGACCAGCAAATATTTCTGGTTCTCTTTGCAAAGGGCTTTTTTATTCATAATTTAAAACTCATAACTGAATTAAAGATGCATTATTTTTTCTAACCTATGACGGGAAAAATGTTTAACTTCACTTATTAATATGACACTAAGCAGCAACTAACATTGGTTAAAAAATAAACTCCAGCTTTTGAACTAGTTGAACCGGATATCTGGGAGTGTCTGACACAGTTATTTCTTAAACAATTTGTTTCTCTGCTGATCAAAGTCTTGCCAGTCATAAATAACTCCCCAAGTGTATTTGCTAACTTCCCTGACCAAAAGGAACAAAAAAGGTGATAAATTAGATTCAGCTTTGAACTCCAGCCAAGCACAGACTGCTGATTATGTCAGGCTATGTTAAATTACCCTTGCTTCAGTTGTATGGGTTTATTGTGCTGAAGCCAAAGATACCTGAATTAAGAAAAAGCACTTCAGACAGGCTGAAAACTCAGGTCAACAATTTCAGAAAAAAATTTGACCTCCAACATATCTGGCCTAACCACCCTACTTGCCTTTACAGAAACAAAGATGGGTTTAATATACTGGTGAATATAGAGCAAATTCTTTTATACATTTCATTTCAATTTACAGCTGATCTCTTTATGAAGAGATGAATGCTAGATTACATTTGTCCCATTAATTAAATTCATGCAGGAGAGACACATAAATATAAACACACTTCCTCAATCCCTTTTATGGGGATGAGAACACCAAGATTTTGTGCATTCAGTTGACCTGACAGAGTTTTAATTTGATCTGGCATGAAATTTATTATATGGTATCCGGTAGGACAAATTATTTTGAACAAAAATTATGTGATGCTGATATTGTGTGGAAGTCTTGTCTATAAATTCAAAAGTATCTGTTCTGCCTATACACCTGTAAGCTTTAACTCTAGCCTAACAGTTCCAGAGGTAAGCTTCTTACTATTTAAATACGTGCTGCTCTGAGTAAGATGTTCAGAGACAACTGTGATACCCAGTTCACTGCTGTGTCATCCTTGTATGAATTCCATGTGAAAAACTGTGGTGGTTTTGAACTTATGTGCATTATGTATAGCTGCACTTTGCCTCATCTCACCTTTGCACATCATAATCATGACCCTCTTTCCTTTTCTGGATAGTTATAGATTTGGAAAAAAAAAAAAACAAGAAACAATTCCCAGCTTTCTGAATGAAAGCATAAAACTTCCTTGGATTATAGCATTTTTCTCTGAATAGTCAGGTGGAACACATGAGATAGAAAAAGAATAGAAAAAAGTGGGGCATGGAGGAAAGATATTGAAAAGGGAGAAAAAAAACATAAGACTGGCTAAACAGATGTGACAACATGTTCCTTTGACAGTCTTCTAGTTCAGTATGCCTGGCATGCTTTGAAATGTCCAGTGTAAAAATAACGATGACTTTAGTTGGTCTTACGAAACGTTGAGACATTACGGCTCCTTCCTCTTTTATTGCTGGCACCTTAGGAATGAAATCTCTTCTTTACTGAAGTCAAGAAGAGTTGAGTCTTCTGACTTCACCAATATGAAGATTTCGCATGGATTCATCAAGTGTAGTTTCAAACTCTTGGAAAGAGAACACTGTTATTTATAAGTATACATTACCTGACAGTCTTTCAAAGCATTCTGCACTGAAGCCTGGTCTCCAATTTTTTGTTGCTGTTTCAGCTTCTTCTCTTGGGTTTCAAACCAAGTTTTTAGGCACTGCACGTTATTTTCATATTCTGTCCAGGATTCCTGCAGACTTTCCAAGAGCTGGATCTGCAAAGAAAAATTAGTATATACTTTCTCATACAATTATCTTTACTGTTGGGTCAATTATATAAATCATTGAAGACCAATGCAAAGTAGTGCCTTCTTGGAATTCAGTGCTTTCAGAATTTAAAAACAGTATCTACATTCAAATCTAAATATATCTAGTATTTTTAATAGAATTAATAATAACCCTGGCTTCATTAAGATTGGGGAAAAGAGGGCAAAGGAATCATCTCACTGTGCTGTCCACTCCTTATAGGGAGGCATTGGAAAAGTGGAGGCAGACTATTCTGGGAGATATTCAATAAAAGGAGAAGATATAACAGTCACAAGTTGCAACATGGGAAATCCTGACTGGGAACAAGACAAAAACTTGTCCCTCACCAGAGTGGTTAAGCACGAATCAGCTACCCAGAAGAGTTTGTGGAATCTATCCTTGGAAATTTTCAAGATTCAGATGGCCAAGTCCCCTCTGATCTAACGGTAAAATTAGCTCTGTTTGAGCAGTAGATTGACCTAGGTGACCTGCCAAGGCTTCCAACCACTATAATCTTACTGTTCTATGCATTTTGGAAGTTCACTCCAGAACAGTTAGGTTTTTTTCTTTACCTTTTCAGTTATCAGGCCTTGCAGGATCTGCCAACGTCTGTTCATTGCTCCGAGCTGTTCTGCAAAATCAGTTTTGTCACTGCGTTTACTTTCAACATCCTGGCTGCTGATTTGAAGCACTGATTGGTTCACAAAGTCGACAGTCAACTGTTTGCAATTTAAATCTATCTTGAAACCCTAGGAAAAAAAAAAAAACAAAACAGAATAAACAAAGCAGCACGTAAGTATCACAACTTCTCACCTTCCTGCAAAACAGAGGAAAAATGTTCAACAGCAACATCTTTATCACAATTCAACTAGAAGGGTTTTTTAGCAATTGGCCAGGAATTAGAAAACAAGTCCCTTCCACTGTAAGAAAAGAGCAGGTTCAGAACCACTTGATGAAGTTCAATAGGCACAAGTTTATGGGACCTGATGAGATGCACCCCAGGGTCCTGAGGGAGCTGACTGATGCTGTTGCCAACCTACTTTCCATCATATTTGGAAAGTCATGGTGGTCAGGCAAATACCCAATAATTGGAAAAGGGGAAACATCACTCCTATCTTTACAAAGGGAAGAAAGGAAGATCCGGGGAACTACAGACTGGTTAGCCTCACTTCTGTGTCTGGGAAGATCATGGAACAGATCCTCATGGAAGCAATGTTAAGGCACATACAAGCCAAGGATGTGATCCAAGACAGCCAGAACAGCTTTTCTAAGGGCAGACTGTGCCTGACCAGTCCAGTGGCCTTATATGGAATGACTGCACCAGCCAACAAGAGAAGACGGACTGATGCTATCTGCCTAGAATTGTGTAAGTCTTTTGACACAGTGCCAAATTACATCCTTCTCTCCAAATTAGAGAGACATGGGTGTGAAGGGTGGACTATTCTGTGGATAGGGATTTGGCTGGATAGATGCAGCCAGAGAGCTTTGGTCCATGGCTCTGTGTCCACGTGGAGACTGGTGATGAGTGGTGTCCCTCAGGGCTCTATTCTGGGACCAGTGCTCTTTAATACCTTTATCAACGACACAGTAAGATCAAATGTATCCTCAGCAAGTCTGCAGAGGACATGAAGCTGAGCAGCACAGTTGATACAACTAAAGAATGGGACAGCATCCAGGGGACCTGGACAAACTTGAGAACTAGGCCCATGAGAACCTCATGAAGTTCAACAAGTCCAAGTGCAAGGTGCTGCACCTGGGCTGGGGAGATGAACTCATTGAGAGCAGCCCTGCAGAGAAGGATTTGGGAGTTCTCATGTTTAAAAAGCTGGAAATAAGCCAACAGCGTGCGCTCGCAGCCCAGAAGGCCAACTGCATCATGGGCTGCTTCAAAAGAGGAATGGCCAGCAGAAAGAGGGAGGTGATTCTGCCCCTTTGTTCTGCTCTTGCAAGACCCTGCCTAGAGTACTGCATTCACTTTGGCAGATCTAATAAGGTTTAATAATGTGCGTATTGCTTTGGATTTTCCTAGAAATTAAGGTAAGCATATTAAAAATTATATTTCTGCCATAAGTAAACAGCAGAGTAAAAGTAATTTTGGCTTCTTTTCCACAGTATCAAATATTTCGCAGTTCTAACTTGCATACAATTCCAACCACTATACAAAGTTGGTGAATTTTTTCCCCCTAAATCACTTGTATTTTACATATTCCTATATATTTAATTGTAGTAATAATGGGGATAATTCAAAAGGAAAATGAATAATATTTCCACTCAGTACCTTGTACTTCTGGACATAACCCTGAATTGCTTTCTGTCCTACTACATTTTTTATATTTTCTTCATCCTGCTGAATTACATTTTCCATCAGCGAAATCCAGCTCATAACTTCAGTGATGGCATGGCGAGAAGGAATTTTGTCCATCTGGAGCTGTTGAGATAACAGACTTTGAACTTGTGTTGTGAAGAAAATGGATAAGAATTCCTTGCTTTGCATTAACACAGTTTCAGTAGTTGATAGAGTACTGCTTGCCTGCATTTAATTACTCAAGAATATGTTCTATGACAATTTTAGGTGGACACATGTACTTTGCATTACAAGACAATTCAGAGAACTACAGAATGACATTGTTTTGTTTACTACCACAGACTCAGCTAAGATTTGTGACCCTTCCTCTCTCCCTGTAAATCACAAAGTTATTACTAACTCTGAGAACATTCTAAGTTATAAACTAAAGCAACAGCTTACAATGATAACCCCCTAGCAACTATATATTAAGACAACTTTTCAACCAGTATAATTCTCTAAGTTCAGCAGTATAGCATTAAAGCCCCAAAACTACACAACCAAAAGTATCCTATGCCTACACATACTAGCAAAAATCAAGAGTGTTTTTAGATCTATTTTGTCTTTCACAGATTTAAAAATAACCTATTCAATTTGAACAAAACCACTACCAAAACCTGACAGGGCACAAGGATGTGAAATCCCTTTTTCCAGAGAGCATACCAATGTGTTGAAAAAACCCTCACCTGTTCTTTGGTTAAAATTTAACAAATGTAACTATGATAGTCTGAAACTAACACTGATGCTTACTATACAGGCAGGATTTGAAACTAAGCATAAACTTTCCCACAATAAAATAGGAATAATTTTTTCTTATGGACAAACTCAGAAAGGAAGCAGCTAGTCAATGCCAACTGTACAGTCTTAGTTTTCTGGAATGTCAAAGGCCATCACTGGCTTTCTTACCTGGTGTAACTTCTCTTGTACTGCTGGGATCTGTGTGAGAAGCTCTGTCCACTGGGTTTCAATATGGGACAATCCTGCACGCAATGCAGCTGTATCTACTTTCTTAAGCCTGAGGAGTTGGTTCCCAGTACTCAGGACAGAAGATTTCTGTGATGATTTAGTATCCACTTCTTTTGAAAACTCCTGTAAGCAGAACCATTTTTTGTGGAAATAGTTAAGTACTTTTTAATTTTACTTAGCATTTTAGAATCTCAAAAAGCTAAGAATATCCTCCTTTCCCTTTAAAATATGTACTTCCTATTAGTATTCACCAGCTATACTTCAGAGTAAGTTAGAAAAAAAAATTGTTCAGTCATAAAACTCTTTTCTGTTTTCAGAATCCTCAAGATTTACAATCCTTGCATGCAGCAAAGAAGTGCTTAATGTGCATACAACACTAGGTTTTTGAAGAAGAGCTTACCTACATATTCATCAATGAAAAGAATAAATATAACCATTTGATTAATAAACTGTTTAATTGTAATTGGAGAGAAACCGGTGTCCCAGGTTCATGAACAACTTACCAAAAAGGAGTTCAGGTGGTCTCGGACTGTTTCTAGTTCCTGAGGAACAGTCAGAGACTGCTGGCTCCAAAACTCAAGTCGCTCCTTTGCAGATTGCAACCACTGTGTCAATTCATTTGATTCGCTCTGATACCTGGCAAGATGTTTAAAGAAGAATGAAACAGTCATTGCCACTCCTTGCCTCCCACTGAGCAGTCTTTCCTGTGTTAGAGGAAGATACTGAATGCCAGATTTGAAATTTTATTTTTATCAAATTTCAGAAAAACATAATTTAATTTTACGGACAGGCATGGTATCAGGAAGTTACTATTTTAGCCACTATACTCACAATTTCTAATGCTGCCTTAGTTTTTTGCCTTTAGAAAAAAGTTTAATGAAGGACAGTAAATAGGTCCCAAACCTCTCTGGATAAGCTGTAACCCCACCCAATGCACATAAACAGACTTTTCACTTCCATTAGAAGGTTCAGTCTTCCTAAATCTTTACCAAAAGGTATTTCAGAGCAGAAACTGAATTTTTTTTTTTTCAGAAATCATCTCCATATTTCACGTGCCAAGCAACTAAGGAGATAACAGGAGTGTCCACACATAAGCCAGGGATTCATAGACAAAGCTTTTATACCAATTAGATAATTAATTTCAAAAGTAGCATATGAACATTAGTAAGGTACCAAAAGCTCCCTTCCATATATGCAATGACACAGACAAGAACCCAGAACTTGCAATGCATTGACTAAAACATGCTGAGACTACTCATGTTACCCAGCAAAGCATACAACTTTTCTTATCAACCTGTATGCACACAGGGCTTCTAAATTAATCATCTAAGAAAGTATTTTCTGATTTCCTTGCACCAGCTTTTATCTTCTACATCTTTTACTACAAGTGAGAGAGTATTTTCTATGGTAGAGCAGTAGAGCTATGTAGAGCTATGGTAGAGCAGTAGAACTATGACATACATCTCAAAGTACTTTCTTTTAAATGTTGAATCAAGTATGTGTGGGTCCAGAATGGCTTTGACCTGAAAAGCATAGGTGAAGAACTTTGAATACAAAGTTCCATTACATCAGCATTACCATACCATTACATCAGCATTACCTTGTCCAGTGCTTCAGTATTGTCTCCAGCCTGTGAAGCTCCTTGGTGACTTTGCTGGTGTTACTTAACCAGTGTTCTCCTAGCTGGTTCAGTTGACCTTCCAGTTCTGAGCAGCTAACAGAAAAAAGGAGCCTCTTCCCATCATCTAGCACTTGGTATAACTTAGGCTGGTATTCAGTCAGGTTAGATCTCAGATGCTGTAATGACAGAGGAGATGGTTAGATAACTGCAGGTCTCTTCTACCACACTTTCTCACACTTTCTTACTTTCCTTTTACTGCAATTTGTTGCATATCCTGTGTTACCACAGAACATCGATTTTTTCCTCTGCTGCAGCTCTAGAGCTCCCCAAGAATCATCATGCAGTAATCTGCTCAAAAGCTGAACATGTTGCCACAAACCCAATCATGTCAATATGTCTATTGGTTCCTCCTTATGATGAACTCCTTCTTTGTGTAGATATCCTAAACTTGAAAAGAACCTTTGTGGGGCAACACCATTTCTAATAGAAATTGATTAAAAATACCGGAACTAATTTACGATCTGCTGAAAACCTACCATCTACTGCAATGAACATTAAAGATGTCCAATATAAAATTATTAACAGTGGTTCCTCTTCAGCCCTTCCAATGCCTATCTTCAGCTCTCTGGACATCTCACTCTTTTACTGATCTACCCTCCTGCTCTTCAAGGCTACAAAACAGAAGATCACCCCATCCATCCAAACCCCTGAACACAGAGACCAATTTTTATTGCACAAGAAAGCAAAAAAGGTAATGAAAAAGGAAAAGTTCTTAATGCTATAATCCAGAATGAACCTGGAACTGAGACAGATTTAATTTAAATGGTGACTTGTGGATGACTAAATAATTTGCACATGTGGGCAAATATACCTTTTAAATTCCACTATCATTACCCAAATAGTATGGATTTTAAAAACATCTTGTACATTAATATAAGGTTGAGGATAAAATGTACATGCATTCCCATTTTTCAGTTCTGATGAAAGTAATCTGAATATAAAAGGTACAAAACTACCAATCTTATAGTGAGTATATTAACTTTCTATCACTCTTACTTCCTCTTTCACAAAAATAGTTTTTAATAGATTAAAAAAATTATATATTTGTGAGTCTGTGTATTTACACATAACATATATACAAAAAAAATCCTAGACAGAGGCTTAAAAAAATTTAAGATAATAATAAATTTATTATGATGGATTTTAAAGCTAAATGTGGCCAATTAATAAAATCTATGACATAATGGAATACAAGAATCTGGATTTGAGCAACCTAGTTTATGTAACTGAAAAAAAAAAAGAAGAAAACTAATTTAGGGTCAGGACAAAAATAAACAATGCCTAGCATCAAACAAAACCAAAACAACTACACAACAGATTGCTTTAATTGTCCTCATGCCATACGAAAAGCAGAAAGTTGTCTGGTAAAATAACCAAAAAGATGACAACACAAAGTCAATTTTCAAGAAAAATTTGACAGACATTTTTCTGTAAAACAAAAAAGAGAATGAAAACTAAAATGTCTAGTATAAGGAGACAAAAACAAACCACTAGACCAAAGAAACAGGATGTTGTAGAAAAACGGTATTTAAACTACTTGTTGCATTTGGGAAGGAAGGAAGTTTGAGGAACCACAGGCTGTTCAGCCTCACCTTGCTCTCTGGAAAGATCATGGAGCAAATCCTCCTGGATTCCATTTTCAGTGACAAAAAGGACCGCGAGGCGACCACGAGGCGACAGCCTTTTATAACAGAATTACTGTCTCTGTGGATCAGACTGACTTCAGCATGGCCTTTGACAGCATCTCCAACAAGACCCTCCTCTAGCAGCAGAGAGAGCTCAGGCTGGATAAATGGACTGTTTGGTGGGCTGAAAATGACCTGCATTACCAGTCTCAATGCTAGTAATCAAAGGCTTGATGCCTGGCTGGCAGGTTGCAATGGGCAGAGCACTCCAGAGATTACTGGTATTTTAACCCAAATACCTTCAACACCTTAACGGCAGACAGCATTCCCTCAGTAAATCTATGGATGACACTAATGTAGGGAGAGTGGTTGGGACAAAAAATGGCAGACTGATTCCAGAGATTCTTTATTAAACTTGAGGTTGGAGACAGCAGAAACCTTGGAAGGCTGAAGAAATGCAATGTCTGCACCTTGGGCTGACTAGCTGTATCTCAGTACAGGTCAGGAAGGAAATTGGTAGTATGTTTAACCTGGCAGCTTATCAAGCAAGCCACAGCACCGGCCTATATTAGGACTGTGAAAACCAGATGAAGTTATTTCATTATCCTCATCTAGGTGGTGCTGATGAGGCCAAGTCTACTCCATCTGACTGTGCTCTGACCCATGTCTCACTGAGCTGAGGAAGAAGGAAGTAGTCAGGGTCCGGTATAGAACTACTAAGTTATTTAGGGACCTAGAGCACATGCCCTTCCCAGAGAGGCTGCAGGAAATATGCTTGCTTTTAGATTGGCAAACAAAGGCCAGTCTAACAAAGATCTACAGCTGTTTGAGGTAAAATTAAAAAGATGACAGAAATAGATTCTCCTCAGTAGTGCCACGCTATATGAAAAGGACAATGGTGACAAGCCGAAAGTTGATGTTACTGACTGGACATTACAGAAAACCTTTTACAGGAGGTCTTGGTGCAGGACTGCAACAGGTCCCATGGTCAGCTGTGGGATCTCCTACTTTTGAGCTGTTGCTGATCCAGCCCGTGACAACGGTAATACTTCAAGCGGGTGGCTGGACTAGATAACTGTCAAGAGATCCCTTCAACCTCTCTTTTCTGCAGAGAATGTCTACAAAACACCAACCTGAAAAAGTGTAATCCGGTCTCTAAGTCTGTCCTCTGTCTCTTCTACCAAACCAACAATGGGGATATTTCCTTCAACAGACTCCAGCTGTCTGGTGAGCTCCTGGTAGTCTTCATCCAGATGCATCCAGGTCTACAAGCACAAATTATCCATGTATATGGTGAATCTGGGTATCTAGAAATTTTATTACTTTTTTTTTTTTTATCTGAAGTCCTACAGCTTTCCAACCTATATGGTTGGAAAGTACAGAAATAACAGCACAAATGTCCAGTGGACCTGTAAAAGGACACCATCCCTGTGACAAGCTCAATTTTTGGTAAGAACACATGGATAAAATTGTCATGCTCTCCTTAACCAGCTAAAGCTAAGCAGCTCTTTAGACTTAGAGGAACATAACTTGTGCCACCCTAAGGTCACAACAGTTAAATAGAAAAGACTACATGTAGTCTATCAGTGCTTTGTGTGTATGACAAAATGGACTGATGCTCATCAATTCTGTCCAAGCACAGGAAATCAGCGTTATAGAATATCCTGGTGGTTGATCACAATGGAAGTATAGAAAAGGCCACAGAAATTCTCACCTCTAGAATGTATTCCAGCTCCACACCTCGTTTATGAGCCAGCTTTAATACAGCTGAAGCTCGTGTCATTATCTCCGAATGTGACTGAGTTTCCTTCAAGAGGGCAAGGCTACTCATCTTTCTAAAAAGTGTTTCTGTCAGGATCATGTGAGACTCCAACCCTTGAAAATATTCCTGAAAAATTCAGATGTGAGGGAAAGGGAGAATAGAAAAGAGAAAGTGCAATTGTTACTCAATTCATTACCACTAAAAAAACATTTTAAGACATAAGCAATACAATCAAGTATCTACAGAGAATTAGGTAAAGCTTTCACTTCACAACATTTCACAAAATCCAACATAATTTAAAGACACTGGTCTATTCAAAGAAAGGAGTCAGTCATTCTTTCCACACAAATTCCATCCTGACCCTAGTTCCATAAACAAAACCTGCTTAAATCAGATAAACAACCCCAAAAATTTCTGCCTAATGAAAATGTGAAAAATACTTGTCCTACTTGTGGATGCTATTACTAAATGTAAATTTCTGTTGAAAATAAATGGAGTGGTGGATGAAATTGCTATGTAGCATGATAGGACAATACTAGAAACTTGTTATTAGAATAATGAAGAAAATGCCTTCAACAAAGCATTTGAAACAGTCTTTCAGAACAGTTCACTGGCTGCAATTTAAAATACAGTCTGGCCCACCATTCTGAAAACCTCCTGAATATTTAGGAACAGAAGGTTAGCAATTTGCTCTTCATAAGTGTCTTGGCTTCAGCTGGGATAGAGTTCATTTTCTTCTTAGCAGCTGGTACAGTACTGTGTTTTAGCTTTACTATGGGAATAATGTTTATGACACACTGATGTTGCTGAGTAGTGTTTACATCAAGTCAAGGACTTTTCAGCTTCCCTTGCTCTGCCATTGAGGCAGTGCATGAGGAACCTGGAGGGACCATGGTCAGGACAGCTGACCTGAACATGCCAAAGGGATATTCCATACAATAGAGCATTATGTTCAGTATATAAACTGGGGAGGGGGGAGTTGTCTGGAAGCTGCTGATTTCTTCTTGGGGACAGGTTGGCTATTGGTCAGGAGATGGTGAACAACAGTATTGGACATAATTTATTTATTTCTCTTGTGTTTATTTCTCTCTCACCTTCCCATTACAGTTATATTGACTATTGCAAATATTTTTATTAGTGCTATTAGTAGTAGTATTCATCTCTCAATCCACAAGGCTTACCTTTTCTTTCTGATTCTCCTTCTCCCCAAGGAAGGAACACATAAGGAGGAAGCAGCTATGTGGTTCTTAGTTTCCCGCTAGGGCTAAACCATGACAACAAGCTTACAGTCATTACTAGTCCTGAAATATGTCCTGGTTTCTTACCTTATGTTTTTCAAGCAGTGACTGAACCTCTTCCTTGGAAGAAACAATCATTTTTTGGTCACCAGCCATTTTTTCTTGGCCTGTTTCTACCAGGTCAGCCAGGTCCTGCAAAGCCCGCTCATACTGCCTCTTCAGAGCCATATTCTGATTCAGATCACTCCGCCTGGATCCAATGATCATCAGCAGCTCATCATACTTATCCTGGGGGGCAAAGGGCAGCAATGGTAATTCGTATTTCACACCTTACAGGTCTTCCTAGAAGCAGCCTAACTGTCCCTGTACTTTCTGGGAATACTGGCAGAATAACATTTATTTCCAGCTCAAAAAGAGTTTGCAGATATACTGACTTCAATGATAAATTAACTCACCGTTTAAAGACAGAAAAAATAAGCAAGACCTGCAACTCTTTAAAGTACATGCATTTGGGGAAAAAATAGCAGAATTCCAAAGGCTTACGTAAGTAGCAAAGGTTTGGCTTAATGCATCAAAAATCAGTGGCTACCATGCAATGCAGATGCTGTTTACATTTTACTTTTTATAATGCAGAGGATTGCATGGATTCCATCATGGATACAGACCATAGGCATCTCAAAGTCAGGTTTGTTTCCTTCTCCTTCCCCAGAATCTTACTGGTAGCAACCAAGATACATACAACTTACTGTAAAAACCAAAACAAGCCCACACTTTTGATCTATACAAGACATTCCAACAACCAAAATATCTCTACGATCATCCAGTGCTACAATAAAGTGCCCACCCTCAGACTACAGCTGGCTCTCCCAGCCTTAAACAGAAAATTGTGAGAAGCAAAACTGTCAGAAAAAGCCAAAGGAAGGCTTTTCTAAAAACTGAAATGAAGGGGAGGGGGAACATAATGGCACATAAACTGAGAAAAAAAATAAAAACCAAACTAAAAAACAAAACAAAACAAAAAAACCAAACAAACAAGGAGGAGGCACTAAGACCAAAAGGATAAAGAACTGGGCAAAAGACACATTTCTTAGTGATTTATTTCTTAGTCATTAATTTTTAATTGATATCACTGTCTAGTTGGCTTGATAAGTTTATGGTCCAGTTTCAGCTATTTTATTTGCTTCCAATTTATTATGTCATTGTAAATGGTAGAATTCATTCATAAACCTTCTCCTTGATATTTCCTCAAGCATTCCCCTGCATCAGGCAAACTGCTCAAAAAGGACTTTATCAACAGGTTTACAGAAGTTGTGGATCAATTGCCCACATGTATTAACATGTCAGGTGCTCTAGCAAAAGCAGAACATATCCAGTTTCAGGTCTCACTTCACTCTCCATCCTCCTTTACCCCCTTCCTGCTTTGAATGACAGATATGACAGTACTCAACCACAGGTCATGAGACTCTGGTGAGAACAGGGATGAACCTTCAGCAGACAAATTTATGTTTACATGCTTAATGTCATCTGTGTGAAAAGGGAGTGGATGAGACAGAAAACATGGCTTTGTAGAAAACATGGTTTTTACAATTAATATTGCTAATATCAGAGATGTTAGAAAATCTGAAGAGGCAAAATTGTAAAACTAGGTGAATCAGATAGAACACAATCTTTTATGCACATCACCACACTGAAATGCCTTAAAATCCCTTTTCCTAAACTGCTTGATGAAAAATAAAAAGAAGCATTCCTTTGATAACACAGGTGAGAAAGGTGATAGGATGGACAGGTCTAGGATGGAACTAATGAACAATACCTGGATCTTAGACAACTCTTGTACAGAAGGTTGGTCAATTTGTAGCTTGTCTATACGCTTCTTTAATTCATTGATTCCAGCATCTAGTTCCTTTAAACCTTCTTCTGTCTGCAGTATGACCTGTACATGAAAATTACATTGCTTAGTTTTAAGTTTCAATAACAGTAGTGTAGCTGCCCTATGATCAGATATTTTCTGCTTGCAGTACTAATCACACCTTCAATGTATTGAAATTTTAAAGGATGCTATGAAGGAAACATATTAATTAAAAGTTGGGAGAGCCCAGTTTTATTCTTAAAGTTAAATAAGCATATCATTATTATTTTTTAATAACAAGCTGTTTTAGTATCATATAAAATACTATGCTTAGTACTTTTCATACCAAACTTAGCTATGAATTTCCATGTTTTTAACTATACAGTAGAGGCTAAAAATAATTTTTTTTAATGTAACAATGCCATTTAAAGAATTTTTTTTATTAACAGTCATTCCTGTTATCTCTGAGCACCAAATAAACAACCATCACAGCAGAACCCATGTATGAAAGCAAAGAGCTCTGTGTAGTTCCCTTTCAAGACTTGGATGGGGCTAAAGTTACTTGTACCTCCCCTTTTGCACTTGGAAAACTACAATTTAAGAACACAGACTGGAATTTGCTTCCCTAGGTCTCTGCTGAAATAACACATGCAGATTATAACAAAGTTAAAAGTGCAAGGTAGATTCCTGTACTCAAAGTGCTTTGTTGAGGCCCTTCCTGGAAGCTTCCTATCCAAATATTTTTAAACTATGTATGTGAAGTAGAACTCCTGCCTTTCAGCAACATGGAGTTTGCACAATACAGTCACTAAACTGCCACTTCATGCAACTGAAGTCACCAGGCTGATTAAGGGCTTTATTTCTACTTTCCTGACCATATATTGAACAAGCAGCAATGCTTTTAAATCTGAATGCTTTATCAGCCAAGGGAGATTTTCTGAAACAAACAATTTCATTTGCTTTTGTTACCAGGTTGTTTTCCTAGCTGGTAGTTAAATTAATCATACTGGAAATAAATTTTTGCCAATGTTTGTCATCACAAAAGATAGAAAAGAAAGACACAGTGTGACCTCTCTTTTTCATACAGGAGATGTAAACTCCTTCAAAATTTGAATGTCAGGTATATAAAGTCAAGTATTTCTCTTTAGCTGAAGGGTAAGTCTCTTCCATTTAGCCACCTGCTGGCACCAGACATCACTAATAAGAAATATCTATAAAAAGTAGCCCTTAGCATACTTCATTCATTTTTCTCATTAGCAAAACAGAAACAAGAAAACAGGATATACTTATTCAGATAAATAATTATTCATCAGGCCATTCCTGATAAAGAAATAATAATTACTGCCTTAAATTAAAATGAGTAAAATTAAAGACATCACTATAAACCAGTGAGCAGGAAAATGTCCTTGGTTACTAATAAAGTCTAATAGTCAAACAATTTAGCAAGACTCTGGACTTTTTTTGCTTATTGAAGTTTTCTTTTTTTCAAATACTGCCCAGTATAAGCCTAACTAGGTAGAAAGTCAGCTGGAGAGATGAGAGAGACACTTCTGCTAGGGTTTTTTTGTTGTTGTGCCTTTTTTTTTTATTTACTTATAAATATGTGTAATACACTCTTGGACATGCTTATTTTCCTATACTTAATGTGAACATGTATGTTCTCCCATTTAAAGGAACTGTCCTCTAGAATCCATTTATACTTTGGATAAGAACTTTACTTCTTCCCCTCTCCCCAAGTGACAAATACATGGTAGTACCTGCATTTGTTCTGTTTCTGGTCTGTCAGCTGCCTCTGCTAATTTCTGTAGAAGTAAGTATTTGTTATCAGCCACCGATGTAAACATGAGCTTCAGATCATTCTACAGGAGACAAAACCAACAAATTACAGCCAGTCACAGCACAAAACAACTGAAAAATATTCCATGCTTCAAAGAGTTTAAAGCATTAAATATTACATGGTAGCACTATAGCATAAAAACTATTCAAAAAGCATCATAATTAGCCAATGCAGAACATTTAATATTGCTGAAAATCCAGCTATGGAAACTAAGAGCAAAAGTGACTCATATTTAAAACATATCCCATGAACACACTTCTACTTTTGCCTTCCAATTAAATGATTAATTACCAAGGGTCATTATCTCCATGTAAAAAAAATTCTTGTGCAGTTTATTCAACCACATATGATTGCAAACAAGCTTGGTTTTACATTTTAAGGCAAGTTGTTTTAAATTACAAACTTGAGCTAATATAACACATAAATAAACAGGACCTCCACACATTACAGGGCTAACCACAAGCTGAAACTTTTAGAATATTTTATCAGAACAGACACATAAATATTACTTAACAATTTTGCTTAAATACAATCAGTCATCTTTTTCTTGCACTCATCTCAACAGAAAATTATCAGCGCATTTTTCTGAGACTTTCAGCATTACATAAGAGGTGCATTAATGATTTAGTATTTATTTTTACATTCAGTAATTATTTTAAATACTGAAAATCTCTAAGAATAATGCAATGAATTCTAGTCAACCTTGATGTCATCAGCAAAGGGAAGTCTTTCATTGAAAAATGGGAGACTGCAGAGGAAAGATTATGGAGTTTGAAAGGAAATCTAGTAGTAACATTCTATGCAAAGGTGACCCTAATCTAAAGACACAGGAATCTTTTTTTTTTTTTTTTTTAATTTATGAATTTTTAATTTAAAAAAAAAAACCCATACTGAAGGGCTTCATATATTAATGACAATGATAACAATAATAATATGAGGTAAGGTAGAGACCAAGTAAGATCTGAAAGCATTTCTCAACTCTGTTTGAAAAGTTTTCTGAAAGTGCACATTTCTCCACTTATCAGCATTTTTTCATACTTGCACAACACAGCCTTCCTTTTATGTAATGCCAGCAGGCTGAGACAGCACGGAAAAATTATCACTTTACAGTATGAGTTTTAGAAGCCTCCTAGTGAGTTTAAATTTTGAGTAATTATTAGGGCATCAAATTTTGCATCGCTTGAGAAACTTGATTTTTCAAAAAAAAAAACCCTGCGACAACCTTGTTCTTTTGATTTGGTACCAAAAATCCACAGCCTTTATATCCCCATTTGACATACATCTCTGTTAATTCATCACTTCATACCTTGAATGTGATAATTTGCTGGAGCCGTCCTTTCATCTGGTGGCATCTCTGATTTACCACTGACTCCAGTAAGCTCAGTCTTCTCAAGAGACAATCCAAAGTGTCTTCTATAATAACTCTCTTATCACTACTCTCAGGAAATATCTGAGCAAACAAATTCTTGTTCTTATCCACTTCTTCTGTTATGTCTTTGATTTCTTTGGCAAGAGACTAATTTTGTAGAAAAACAGAAGTGACAATCAGACATTCTGGAAAGCAGGCAAACATTGCCATAACCATTGTCAATTTTACAATGATGTAGTGAATTTTTTACATTGCTGGTATACACACATACTAGAAAAAGATGGAAGCTACAGTAATTTCTGATAGTAAAAATATTCCATACTCCAAGGAAAACAAGTGCTGGAACAAAATTATGTAAAGCCACAGAAAGATCTGGGTTGGATTAAAAGTCATCTAGTCCAACCCTCCTGAAGTAAATATGGACATCTTCAACTAAATCAGGATGCTCAGAGCCCTCTCAAGCCTGAATTTGAATGCTTCCAGGGATGGAACATCCACCACCTCTCTGGGCAACTTGCTCCAGCATTTCCACACTCTCATTTTGAAAGATTTCTTCCTTATATCTTGTCTGAATCTATCCTCTTCAGTTGAAAACCATTGTTCCATTGTTCCTTGCCTCTCTCTCTCCCCCCCACCACTCAATTCTTTCTGCCTCCCTCACCCCTAATTAATGTTGATGAACCTGTGCTGTTTCTATATCCAAGAGTATCCCTCCCTCTTTTTCACTGTTTCAATTTCAACAATGTGGTGTTTGCTAATACTTACAGAAGATGTTAAACAGAACAAAAAGTCTATGCTTTCTGCAACATTCTCTACACAGTCAACTGCAGAATGCTGCAGTTACACAGAGATTATGTCAGCGACATGTCACTTATCCAGGATTCTAACACCTTTGTTCTAAACACTACATAAAATGCACACTTATTGACAATTAAAAGAAAGTCCTACTCATGGATTTCTCACCTCTTGCTTGCAGAGGTAGGTTTCTGTTTCTTCTTCTGGCAACAGAGCTGTAGCAACAAAGACTTGCTCTTCCACACCATCCAACCACACAGACGTGGCAGTGACACCATCATACAGCTTCTGTTCAAGATGCAGGGTCTCCTCCACCCGTCCAGCCTGGGCAAAAGGAATCAGAGAAGTCCAGCACAGAAGTACAAGGCAGTCTTCCTAACTTCTAGTATTTGGGAAAGGCCTGGATTTCCAGGTCATAGCTGGAGGAGTTTTCCCTGTTAATGTGGCTTTGCTGTAGGACAGATATAAAGACACTTGAAAATTACCTCAGATGAGACATCTTCAAAGGCCTGATTCAATTCAACCAGTACTGGTGACACTAAGGATTTATCGTCATCCTGTGTCTCCTCCTTATACAAAGGCATTCCAGGTATTAATCTGTTTGGTCGGCTATAAAGCTGCTGAGAGAGAAGCACTAATTAGGTTGCATCTACCATATGTAGGGCACAAAATTCAACTGTACAGATTCCCTACTGACTGAGGCTATCACTTGCTAATACTCATGGTCCTCCCACAAATGCTCCATGTCATTAATATTTTGCATAAATATTGCTCAGCAGGAGGTTCGCTAGAAATGCAGGGCAAATGCTTGTAGCCAGAATTAAAAATTACTAGTTTTTACCAAAAAATATAATCAATAACTGTTTAATTAATACAAGGTATTTAGAACTTTGGAAGCTGATTAATGGAGTGTTATACAAAAAAAGAGTGGATTTTGGTCTCTTAACAATAAAATGGAAGATGTATGTCAATATAGACTTTGGTTTGTCACCAGTTTAACTGATTAATCCCCATTTCTTTCAGTAGAAATACTGTTCCTGAAATTCCTCACCCACTAAGATCAAGAATTGAATGTAACCAATAAATTCAAACTGAAAATAACAGTTTTCCTCTACGCTGTTGCCAGAGTAATGATCACTTCCAGAGGGATGATTTGTTACAGAATTATCCTGAGTTAGATAAGTAGATAAACATTTTGTCTGAGCTCTTTCTTCCTTTCTAGTTCATTAACCTGATGGGAGTGCAAATCAAATCACTTTTAGCATGAGCAGTGCTGGTGCCAATATTTAACAGTTTTTGAAAGTGTCACAAAAATAAATTGCTCCATATCTCATGCATTAACTACAGCACCTTAATGGATCTACATATTGTACCTCTTGTTGTAACAACTACTTTCAAAGAGAAAATGGAAAGAGAAATTTTAAAAAGCTACCAGCTGTTCTTTTTCCAAAGCTTTCTGGAGCAGTCTCTGCTTGGTACTGAATTCCTGGTTTAGGCTTTCCCATTTCCTCTTCATCTGTTCTTCAGATGATGGCTTCTCACCTTCTAAGACTAATTCCTCAGAGAGTACATCAGGCTTCTCACTGAATCAGAAGAAGCATAAAGGTTTAATAAATGCAGAAGTTATAACCATTTAAAGTTATAGTTTTCCATTAGGAAATTCTACATTTAAATTAAGAGCTACTTTTTAAAGCTCTGACTTGTTGATTTTGGTTTTGTTCTTCTGAAAATAAGACAAAGGCTGGTTTGAACAGCAAGAAATTCTTATCTGATGAAATAAAATGTACTTTCAAAAAAGACTGTTTGAAGTTGCAAGTACCCAAAATGAGTAAAAAAATCCCCAAACCAGACTGAATATATATGACATTGAAATGTAACCTATAAAGAGGTTTTAGTTCAAAGCATGAATTAAAATAAATATTTTATCTGACTCCTTCCTCACCTCCTTTCTCAAAATGGCATACATAGTTTAATGAGGGACAAGCGTATGAGTTTAGCTTTGGTAAACAGTTAATCACATTTAGAATTTTCTGTTTGGTCCTTTGTTTGTGGGAGTTTTTTTGGTTTGGTTTTTTTGTTGCTTTGTTTTTTTGGTTTTTTTTTTTTTTTTATTTCTGTAGTATACCATCACTTGACAGAAGTAAACCTCAAACAGAAGGAGACTGGTTAAGTACTTTCTGGCATTAGAATTAAGGCTTCAAAAGGAGAAATACTTGCTAAGTGCAGGAAAAATAAAATTAAGCAATGAGTATCTCATCTGGAAAGATCTGTTACAATGGTAGGTGCCAATGTTTGAGGTAGATGTGAATCACACACCAGTGCTGGTCCATAAAGTTACAGTAACTGCTTGTCTAATGAGTCTCGCTAGTCTTTAATTTTAGTGTGATTCCTGATAATAAGAATTAAAGGGCATTTCTAAATGCTGAAGGTGATCTATTATCACAAAATAGTTTGTGTATTATCAGACCCCTGAATTATAAACCAGGACTCTAGTAGCCTAGGTGCTTTATAAAATGATAAAACAAAAATAAGAGGGCTATGAGCAGAAGAGGCATGTAAGCATAGGGATGACAAAGTACAGTCATAGAAATTTATTTTTTGAACAACACACGAAAGCACACCTTATAGACAGCCCTTCAGTAGAGCTTTGCTGTGTTAGGATCTCTCCTCCACGGCACGCTACCGATCGAAGCAGATTCTTCTGCTCTTCTAGTTCCTGTTCCAGCTCCTGTAACACAGCAAATTACAAAAAACAGAACAAATCTCAAACAGACTGGTTTTGCCTTGGAAGGATATGTCTACCTTGTTTAACTGTCATGCCAAGTTAGCTGAGCTACTTCTGAAATGGCTTGCCTGAGCACCAAAAGTAGTCCAAAATCTCCAGCCAGGGCCACAGAAAAATTGGGTATGTAAACTGGATTACTGAACTAATTAACTGATACAATGCACTTTCTGGAACCTACCCTAGTGAGAATATCTTCAAATCATTCAACACAATATATAACGTAATATGCGTATCTTTGCTTGTATAAAGACAAAGTTATTATTTTGAATATTATAATCTCTCCTTAGAGTAACTTAAATGGTTGATTCCATTTTATTCTGCTGATGGACAAATTTTATTCTACTGTTTATGTGAACTGACCCTGGTCATCCAGGAAGTCTAGCCTGCCTGACTGTAACAGATATAAGATAGGGAACTCAGATGCATCATTACCAAAGCAGTGAGTATGAAACAGTGTAAAAATGAATATTTCAGTGGAAATATTAACATGAATGGCTCAGCTATAGCATTAAGTGCAATCTAAAGATGGGAGTAAAAGAAACCAACAGAATACCAACTTTCTGCTGCTGCAGGGTACTCTGCTGCTGCTGTGAGCGAGTAGTTCTTGCTTGCGCCAGCCATTCTTGAACACTGGGGCTTTGTGAGGAAACAAAGTCCAGATCACTCTCCTCCTTTTCTTGTAAAGATCCCTGCTTTAAGAAAGAGACATTAAGATTTAAAAAAAATCTCCTACATTGTTAGAGAGCAGGCAGGTTCAGCTCATCTAAGCAAAATCTCTCAAGTTGCTGGCTCATGTAAATTCTGAAGTGAGCAATGACTTTAGATTTCTGACTTTTACTGGTTTTTTGGTTACAAGCAAGAAAAGCATCCCTAAAAATGTAAAAATAAACATGCATCATTGCACTCAGCAGAATCAGAGACCACAGGTCAGAGACCTTGGACTGATGTGTTTCTAAAGACTGTTCTGCTTCTAAAAACCAGCCTTCACCTGTAAAGGAGGATGCAGCTTTACCTGGCAAATGCAGGGATTCAGTGGTTTGTTTTTGCCAGGTTTTTTATCTAATTAAAGCAATTTTTTTTTTTTTTTGGTCTAATTGAAAAGGAGAAAATTCTGGTTGTCATTCCAGTCAATATTTATCAGTAAGTACATAACTCTACATTCAGCAGAAACACACTGGGTGAACAGCAGATGAAATATGAACAGCAGAGAAAGTAAGAGAGATCAAACCACAGACTGTTAGAACAGCACAGCAAAAGCAACAGTTCCTTCCATTCATATTTCTATCATGTTTTTCCAACATGAGTGATTAGACAGGTTTTCTGTGTAAGCAATGCAAAAAAGAGCAAATGCCTTAATAGCTCAAAAAATGTATTATCAACTTCTTAGCTTCCAAAGTCCATGTTATCTGTAAGTTTAAGTAATTTTAGCAGCCAATGTACTCAAATATAGGTATTTTAACATGCCTGGCCTTATGTTAAACACAAACGTGTAGGCTCACCAAACCACAGACACTCTGCCTTCCAGGGGACATTTCTCAAATCAGACAAGGACCTGCATGGCAGAAGGTGGGTGCGGAAATCGTACTTGCCACACCTGGTGCTCCTGAAGCTAATAACTGAGATGGACCTCTGCCACCAGTGACCCTGGCACTTGCCACTGAAACAGCAGAGTTTTGCTAAGTAGTAGAACGTTAGGTGTAAGATTTTAATTTTGGGGGACGATGAAGAGGTGCAAAAAGAAACAAGAAGTACTTGGTGCTGGAAAGAACCAAGTACTTGGTTCTTCATAAAGCAAGGTAAAGCCCTTGCTTTATGAAATAACTTTGTTTTACTAAGGTTTCAGTTTACAGGTAAACTCTGATACTTTGTAAGAACAAGTTTCTACACCAGCTGACGTAGTTGGAATGTGAGCAATGCTATTACAGAATGTCAGATTGGGCAAAGAAAACAGTATGTGAGAAGTAAAGAATATCTGAAATTATAGCTTTGGTATTACAAGTTAGGAAACAGACAATCTTTCTGTAAATTGTGGAGGGGAAAAATCTGCTTAACTTTATATACTCTAGGGACCATAGTTATTCATCTTGTAAATTTCTTTAGAGAACAGTATCTAGTTCTTTGCATTTGAGTGGGCTGGTTGATTTCAGTTACATTTTGGGTTTCTCTTTGTCTGGGAAGAGGACTGAGAAGACACAGTTTTGGAATTATACTGAGACATATAATTAATAGTCTCATGGTTCCTACAATAGCAAGGAGTGTAAAAGGGATTGTGGTATTTGTTGATGCAATGAGGTTTTTCAAATATGCTACTGTACATACTTTTTAGATCAAAAGTATTACTGCAGAATATGTTCTACTTTGTTTTTTAAGGAGTGTGTGTTTCATTGCCCCTAAACCACAGAATAAACAGTAACAGACACAATATTTTGTGTGTTTCAAAGTGATACCTTTGGAGACAGTATAGTCCAGAACACTCCTGTTCCAGCATGTTTCTGATTAGTTTCACTACTTTTTTTTTTTTTTTTTTTTAATGAATAAAGGAGTTGGTATCCAAGTCACCTTTTCTGTATCACTAGTGTCATTAATTAACTAAAATCAGAAGGAAATTGAAATCATTCCAAGCAAGTCATAGAATCTCACGCTGACTCTTAAATTCATTGACAGGCAGAAATACACTTTAAGGAAAATATAGCTCAATCTTAATAATAGTCTTCCAATGCCACTTGGAAGGTTCCTTCTTTTGGGAAGAGGCTGGTCTATTACAAGGTTATCAGAACATCTGGAGACATGTAAAAATCTGAGTTTTTTTACATGCGTGAATAACAGTGCTGTTAGCTTGTAATGTTTCTCAAGGTTAATACTGGCACTGGATAGGATTTGGGGCATCTGATGCTCTTGTCCTCAGTCCTCAGTGTTTGGAAAATGACATCATAGAACTTGTCATTTGAAAAAAAATTCTCAGTGACGATTAGAAGATGTTATACTGCCTGTGTCTATATTCTTACATGATCTGTAAATGAAATCAAAGAAATACTTGAAATTCATAAAGAAACTTGAGTCTTGCATTCATGTGCCATCTTAAAGTATCCATATTCTAGATCTGGAAATTATTTTGTTGTTATTTTAGATTTTAGAATATCATCCAAAAATTTCTTCTAAGAAGTAAACTAAATCACATCACTGCATTTTACAATATTTTAAAATATTTTAAAATTTAGCAAAAAACTCTGTGATGCCTGTTCACTTCACAGGTAATATATGAGAACAAAGTATAACGCGCCCACATGGTGCTCGTAACTTTTCATTTGCCTAATCATGAGGTTTAATAAGCAAGAATAACATTAAAGTTACTTCATCTTAGAGGTAATAGGAACAAATACCTGGGGGATGTCTCCTTTCTTTTTTATTTCTCTATTTTTCTGAAATTATGTGAAGTTTTAAAGCTATGCAGTTGCTTTGGACTAAAAATAGTTCTTAGAACATCAAGTGACTTTTCAAGCTAACCTCTCAGTAGACTTTAATCTGCATTAGAAGCCAGAAATCTTTGAAGCTTATCATGTTTAATTTGCACAGCAAAGCCAAGAAAAGAAGTAAAAGAAAAGGGAGGGGGAGGGAGTCACAGCAGGGCAAGCAAATTCAAAACCAGTCAGTCACATTACATGGTTGGGTTTCTTGTATGTATTCGGTTCTCCACATGCTAGTTTTACCTAAAGAATGACCAAAAGCAACTGTTAAATACAATGAGTTAGTGACAATGAGTAGATCAAAGCTGCTAGGAATAGAAACCTAGGGCAAGACTGAGGTTAAATGAATTTCTGCTTATATAATGTTGTATTTGGTATAATGATGCCACTAAGTATTAGCCATAATTAAAAATTGTTCCCTTATGTAATCTGTTCACTGGGTTGTGCACACTGTAAAAAAGCACATATTTAGGATCAGTCTTTGGTTGGGGAGAGTAATCCTGCCCCAGACCATACACAATCTAAACAGACTGGAAACAGGAATAGACTATATCCAGACCAAGCTAATCATCTATCTATTTTATTATTGTCCTTTCAGTGGAGATACTGAGCTTAGGCTAGTTTTACCAAAAAGCAATGTTAACTTGAAAATTATCAACTAAAGCTTTCTAGGCAGTTCTTTATTTTGAAGCTATAATTCCATTTACTAACTAAGGATGAATAACTCAAACTGAACCAGTGCAACACTTGCACTCTTTTTCCCAGTTGTATAAAGTTGCTATGAAATCCCCAAACTCCTGCCCACCATGAAAACAGCTGGAAGGAGCCACTCACCCGAATGTTGATCTGTTTGTCATGGAGCACCCTCTGCAGCTCCAGAAGGCTGCCCTTCAGTGTCCTGAGCTTCACAGCCAGCTGCTCTGCCTCGTCCTTGGTGTGAGCCTTCCCTTCCATAAGCAAGTTCTCATTGTGCACAGACAACTCTGACAAGGCTACCACCTTCTGTTCTATTTCAACCAGCATGTTCTGCAGCAGCAAAAACAAAGACCCAAATTCATACATTTTCCAGCACTTGTGATGTTTTCGGGCAAGATGACCTGTGGCCTACCTCACCCGTGTCCAAACTATGAGAAAGTCAGATTATCATTGCTTTGCCTTCCAGTCCCATTCAGAGTTCTTTAGAACATGCTTGCAAATGTTTGTATTTGCCATTTCAGGTTGCAACCCTTTCCAAAATAAGAACTTAAAAAGTTACTTGAAACAAATAATTTGTTGTATAGGAGATGCTCTTTATTTGCATATTAAAGGTAAAGGATGACTAAGAAGCTAGACTGACATCCATTGATGAAAAGAAATGAAGCATGCAGCCAGAGTTACTTCTTTCCTCTTTCATTTACATGTAGACAAGTGCTTCCTACTTCCTCCTATGTGTTGCTCTGGCTGTGTTGATAAGCTTCTCTTGTCACTATTTGCTCTTTCTGATTGGTGCATGATGGACTTAAGGATTTCTGTATAATCCTCTTTAGTCTAAAGAGAGACTTAAAGTGACAAATCTCTGGCATGTTTATTCTCAAAAGCTACTTCTCTGACATTCCATTAACCATTCATTTATTAGAAACATTGTGCATATTTTGATCTCCCAGATTCAATGCTCAAACAAGTCTTGCTCAAAAACCTAGCCTGACATCAAATGCTTTTGTTTCCATAGCAACTGTCAAGTATGAATTTAGAAATATTTCTCCTGAAGGAATATGTGCAGAATAAGATCGGCAGTCTCTAAAAAGTGGAAAAAATATATAAAAATTACTGAATTAAGATTTTAAGAAGCAGCAAAAGAAAAGTAGCATTAACTCTTCTACAAAGTTAACTTTTCTTTTTGAGTTTCCTACAGACTGTATTAAAAAAATACTACTCTGTTAAAGTTCATAGGGTTTATCTACATACAACAAAGGGCTCTCAAGGACAGGTGATGGAAGAACTCTTGAGACTAAGCGGACTGAAAATTCCAATGATGATATATTGTCAGTGAAAATTCTTCAGACTTGCATGAAACTTAACTCTCATTTAGCCTAAAATAACTGAGAGCATCATTCTTTAATAAGAAAAGTAATCTTTTGTCCATCTGTCCTTGTCTCTTTTGTAATTTTAATTATAATGATCATATAATTCCGAACTATCATTTAAAAATAGAAAACTCCCACTAATTTGAGAACCTGGATGCTATGAATGATCTAAGTCTTGTTAATAAAAGTATTTGCAAAAACTCTTATTGCAGCAACATGTCTTTTCTCAGTTGTTTTGGTATTCTGAGTTGATTAATCTTCAAGCCATAAAACCAGTAAATACTGATGATTATCCTTTATTTTTGCATGGATGTAAGGATTATTCTTGAAGAAAACACAGCACTGTCCGAGTCATCACTGCTAGTGCCAGTATGTTCTTCAGCTGGAACACGACGTGTAGAAAAGTACACTGCAGGTGTTTTCATACATGTCAGGTGAGCTGCTCAACAATTTCAGCTTGAGGGGAGCAAAAACAGCAAGAGAAGCAAATACAACACCTTTAAAGCTAAACAGAACTACATCTGAAAGATGTGGAACTTCAAATCTTTCTGCAGTCAGGACATTTTGTTTTCCTACTGCTCTGTTCACGTGGGCTTTCTAAAGTGCTGTTTGCAATCTCTAATGAGAAATTAAGAGCAGGCTATATTTTGTTTCACAAACCTTTAAGGAAGCTTACTGAGCATATAGAAGATGCTATAGAGCTCAGAATCTTCTCCACAAATATGCTGGCTCATTCAACTCAATAATTGTCTTAATATTTTACCTGACAGTCTACCAGCTGTGCTTCCATGTCCATAGGTTCTTCGGCAGGAAGCAGAGTGGTGTCCAGCGTTGCTCGGGTACTGAGTAGCCAGTGGTCAAGCTCATCAGCTTCACAACGGTACCTCTGAAGAGCCTGCTCTTGCCGTTGTTCTTCGAGCTGCTCATTCAGTTTTTCCTAGAGGTACAAATTGCATTTTACATTTTAGGAGAAATAAACCATAACAGTCACTTCTAAAAAGTTGTTCCTCTTTATTTTGCACAAATCCTATGCAGGATTTCTAGGATATATTAATACCTATATTTTACAAAATATTATTACTTTCAATTGATGAGTGTGTTTTTCTGATGACTGAAATTCTGTTTCAGTTCAGTCACTTTATTTCTACTTTCTCCAGCAGAACTCTGCTATTACAGCTTTCTAAAGGTGAGGTCTTTTTTGCTGCTCTCCTGTGGGTTTCCCCCAGATTGACTCAGTTTTCTCAATTAGTACAGCACTGTTTGCTTAGGGAGAAAGATTCACATGAAGAAAAGGAATACACAGAGCTGAGAATGAGTTGCAGGGAAAGAAAAGCAACTTTGCCTTTTTTGGCAGCAGTCAGCTTCACTGTCTCTCAAGACAGGCACAAGAGGGGTACTTCAAGGACCAAACAAAGTATGGGTGGGCCCCTTGGTACAGTCACACGGGTAAAGAGAAGCCTGAAGAGCCATCTACCTTCTCTGGCCTCTCAGAGGATCCCTGAGCCATAGGGTGTGGAAGGACATTAAATTTCAATGGTTGAGGCAGCATCAACATCACAGCAACACAAATGCCCCGGTCCATCCATTAGCTCATCCATCCATTGGAAAGACAGGGAGTGATCAGCAAGTCTTCCTCACCCTTTAATTGTCCCACATGAATTTGAAAACTGGCTGAACAGCTGCAGCCAGGAGACAGTGATCAATGACACAAAGTCTAGTGAGTGGCCAGTAATGAGCCTCAACAAGTTTGCTAATGACACAAAATGGAAGGAGTGGCTGATAGGCAGAGGGCTATTCTGCCATCTAGATGGACCCTGAAAAGCTATAAAAATGAGCTGACAGGAAGAAAGCAAAGTGTGAAGCCCTGTACCTGCAGGGGAGCAACCCCACGCACCAAGTACAGGCTGGAGGCTAAGCAGAAGGGAAACAGTTTGGCAGAAGAGAACAAGGGGGGGTCCTGGTGGACTCCAGATTGAACATGACCCAACAATGCGGAAAAAGAAAGCCAGTGGTGTCTGGAGTTGCTTTAGGAGTGTTCTCACCAGGATGAGGGAGGTGATCCTGCCCCTCTACTTAACACTGGTGAGTCCACACCTGGAGTACTGTGTCCAGTTCTGTGCTCCCCAATACAAGAGAGATATTGAGTTCTGGAGAGAATAGAGGGCATTTTGTGAAAAAGAAAACAAATAGGATGGTCAGAGGATACTTAATTGTATCAGACAATATGAAACCTAAGCATGGTGCAAATATTATGGAACAAGGGGAAAAGATTGTATTCGATCTGGCTGGGATGGAGTTAACTTCATTGCAGTTTGTACAGTGCTTTGCAGCTGTGGTTAAATCTGTGCTGATAACACAGCAGTGTTATGGCTACTGCTGAGCATAGCATAAAGGCTTTCTATCTGCACCTCACAAAGGCCATTAGGCTGGGGGTGGGCAAAAGGCTGGGAGAGGAGATAGCCAGGACAGTGAATCTGAACTGACCAAAGGGACACTCCACACCAGATGAGATCATGCTCATCAGTAAAAGCCCAGGGAAAGGGAGGGAGGGGCATTTGTGGTTATGGTGTTCGTCTTCCCAAGAAACACATGCCAAGTTTTCCAGGAAAGTAGCTAAATATCTGCCTGCTGATTGGGTAGTAGTGAATAAGTTCCTCATTCCCTTCTTGCATGCACAGCTTTTCCTTACCCTGTTTAAGCTGTCATTATCTTGATCCATGAGTCTTTTTGTCTGCCTTCTATTTTTAACCCATCTCAGGAGAGAGGAGTGAGGGTGGATGTTTGGCTGCTGGCAGGGTCAACCTACAACACTTTGTAAGGAAATTCAGACTCAAATGTTCAGGGCAACTTCATCACATAGAGAAGTGTTTTCACAGCTTTTCTTCATGCTCAATTTCAATTAAAAAAATTAAAAATTACTGTGAGAACAATTTAAAGAATAATGATAGTTGTTAGATGTCTTAAATAATCCAGACCTGAACAGTTCTAAAATGCTAGTTACTTGGATTAGGTCCACAGAACAATATCACCAGTCCACATCCTCACCAGCAAAATATTTTCATCACCTCTTTTATCTTTATTTCTACATTTACTTTCCTGGGGTGCTCTGGAAGATTTTATCTGTGAAATCAGAGCTATGAAGTACACAGGTTAAATTACTTAATGTTGTCCACGTATCATATATATTTCCTAGCCAAGATTATTAGGGAATACTTGTGGTATAGTGCCAAAGTATCCTAATCACAGTTAAGAGTAATATATGACTCATGCTTTATCTTGAAATTATTAATTAGCGTTTCCTAAGTGCTACCAAGATGTTTGTTAGATCCTGTATTGGGTGAAAGCTATAAACAGCTAGATCCCCTATTCTACTTCCAAACCTTCATTTTTAATTAAAAGTTATTTTTCTTCTGGGAAGGAAGAGCTTAGTGCAACTTTGTTATTTTAAAACTAAAAAAGATATTTTCTAATGTTCACTGTCCTAGGTGACTGGACAGAACTAAAGCAGCTGAAGCACCCTGAGACTCTCCTGTAATCCAGTGTCTTGGTTTAAAGTCCAGTGTCTTGGTTTAAAGTTAAGGTGTGGTCACTAAGCACCACACCTTAGATCCACACTGCCAATTCTCACTCTGCTTCTCTGAATCAATTGATGATGGAAAATATGAAGGCAGTAGTTACTGTGTTTCTGAATTCACTGCTGCAGTTCTTAACAGTACAGAAATAAAGCTGCCCTGCACTGTTCAAAGTAGCCAAACTGTAACCAGCTTTAGCATGATTGCATGTTCTCACCTGTATAACATATGCAGCAACATTCCTATTTGTAAGGGGCTTGTAAAAATCCCCTTAAAAGTTTTTTGGTAAAGTTGGTAGGCAAAGAAATTAAAGGGTGCATCTTCCATGAATAAAAGTTTGCATGTAAATCACTGGGAAGATGAGCACAGACAACAACACGAAGATTTGGAAGAGGAGCTGTTTCTTGTTTTAAGCTTTCCCTCTTGTCTTGTCTAGCAGCTTGGAGAGATGATTCCTCAAAAGTATATTGTAGACAATGTGACTTTTAATATCTGCACTTCATTTATGCACACACACAGATACACATACACACAGATACACACACACACACACATATATATATATATATATATATATATACATATATATATATATATGTATATATCTCCATATGGCTATATATAGCTAGAAGAAACTTGGAACATGTATCATATTTGTGTGTTCCAAGTTCTTTCTGGCTGCTTATCACTTAGCAATAAGATGAGGGGCTCACTAAAAAAAGAATGGTTATTTATTACTGAAAGGAATTGTGAGAAATAAGCAGAACTGAAAATGACTTTTTTTTTATGGTGACTAAAAATATTGGTGATGATTTTTCTTGTACCTCTAATAGCTGTCGTTTTCCTGATGCCTTCATTCGAATTGTGGCCATTCGCTCTGCCAAGACAGTGAGGGTGGACTGCAATGCCATTTGATCAGCACCTTCTGCATCCAGTGGTTCTGAAACAAGCTCCTGAGCCAATGATGTCTGAAGCTCACTGATTTCTTCTTGCAACATTAAAATCTCATCCATCAAAGCCTATTAAGAAATGAGAGCAGGGAATGCATTTGCTTCATTTACCAGCAAGAAGGAAGTATTTCAGGAGCATAGACTAAATAAAAAATTCAAGACAACTATCTTGGGGGAGCACCAGGAACACAGAGTAGAGCAGAGTATCACTACCAGTATGGCAGAGACAGTATTTCATAAGGACTGAGTCCTGCTTTTAGAGGCTTGAGTTAGGATCATTTATCTGGTTACTTAAATATGGATTTAATTACATATCTTGAATTTCAGACATATCACAAGGTATTATTTTGGAAATTGGAAATTTATTCTTCCAATAAATTATCTGTAGGGCATTCTAGTATTCACAATAAAGATAATGAACAAGTGAGTGAGTGTGTGTTTGTGAGAGAAAATTAGGGGCATGTTTTAGCTTCCAGCCTAAAACTTTCTAACTGGATAAAGAACATCTAGCCATAGATGTAAATATTCAGAGATTTATTCCATGGTACCATCCTTTTATAAGTATATTGAAAACTGGTTCATAGTATAAAAGTAGGAACTGATTTTGCACCATGGAATAAATCTCTGAATCTGGACAGACCACCATAGATTCAAGCTATCAGATAGAAGGCTTAGGTGATTATAACTCAGACATATGTCATATGTTACTTAATAAAATATTCTCTTATTATTCAGATCATTATTTCTTGAGACTTCCCTTGAGGGAATTTTTGTGTGCTTTTGGTTTGTTTTGTTTAACAAGGTGAAAAATTAATTTTGATCAATATACAGTGCATCAGTATTGGTTATGATCTTAGTAAATTTGTCAACATTATAAATATTCTTCAGTAATGATGTTGAAGAACAGTATGTATAGCTGTCATTGGACACAATCTTGGACAAAAGCTTTTGCTGAAAATTTCAACTGGACAAACTCTTATGATCTATTCTATTTCTTTCAAAAAGGCTCCTTATTAAAATAATCCCCATCACACCACCTTTAGAACAGCAGGAAGCCCAGAAAGGCAAGACATACAGTTAAACAAGAAGGTTTAAACAATAAATGCATATGTTTGAGGTATCCAGCCATGAAGAAGGTTACCGTGTAAAAAACAGAACAAAAGATAAGCAGGCGATGTGCACTTTCCCTCTCGTACTCACATATAATATTTTACCTGATGTTCAGCCATTTGGCTCTCTGGGCTTTTGGCTGGTTCCAGACTCTCATTTAGTTTCATTTCAGTGGTCTCCATTTTCGTGGATATAGACTGGAGTGTGTCCTGATACTTCTGTTGACGCTCAAGAGCTTCATAGAGTGTGCGCTGCTTTTCACTGATCTGAAGAAGAATGGAAGGTATAAATTCTCCTATTTAGTCTGCTTCATATGTCCCTGGGCTTAAGACACTAAAGCAAAAAAACATTGCAACAAGTTTTCAAGAGTAAAAATTACAAAGCAAAACATCCATATTAGAAATATTTATTTACTTAAAATTTCATCAGTAAAGTTCTAGGTTCTGCTGCTTAAAAGAAATGGAAATTAATAAAGCACGGAAAACCTATGCACATTCTCATGCATTATTTTAGATTTCATACACTCAAACATGGATGTGCACTATTTGCTAGACACGTAGTTCTTAATACCCCATAACAGCTACTGTACCTCTGAAAGGAATTAAAATCTATAGCATGTGATCAAGACTCTGACCATTTTCATACATCACTGAATGACTATGCTGCAAAACTACACAGAAACCAGATTCTGGGCCTTCTTTTCCTACTCATTAAGCATGATTGGATATCCCTACTAGATTATGGAATACAGTCTGTCAATGTATTCTGCATTTCTGAAGCCAACTATCAACTTTAATGGCTGATTTTAACAAAAATAATATATCTCCACTAACAATTCAAGTTACCATCAGAAAACCAAAAACTGCAGAGAAGAATATTAGCTGAGCCAGGTATTTGAATTTTATTCCTTACAAGCTAGCCAACTATTTTGAAGTCTCCAAATGCAAACTTACCACATTTTTCAATGTTTCCCAAGAACGCTGCAAATCATCCAATTTGGCACTAGCAGATGATTCTAAGCCTGGTTCATAAAACTCTTGGGTGGCTGAGGTGCTGGGTTGAATTTTAGCAGCTTCTGTCTGCAACTGTTCAGCAGATAAGGCTTGGTAATAAGCAATGTCCTACAAGCATGAAGTACATTATTGCACTTTCATAAAGAAAGATACTGCATGCTATCTCCCCAATACTGCCCCCACTGCATATGTCCATTAAAATAAAGCCCACAAAGCCAGAACCACCAGGAAACCTCTTAATAACACAGCAAATCAATATTTAATAGTATCAGACTGAGCATGTTTTGGACCTTCACTATGATGAGGATTTTGGACACATTTTTTTCATGTTCATATTAGCTAGGAGGTGCAGAAGGCAACTGTGGACAATCACAAAAAGGCTGGGAGGAGAAGTGCTATAAATGGGAGTGTTGTTCCAGCACCATTACAACTACATATGGGGGAAAACCCATCACAAAAGACAGCAGCTTATGGTACTGTAGGTGGCAAATACCAACCTAATGAACACTATCACAAAGAGAGCAGCATAAGAAAAGGAATATACTGAAGGACTGGTAAATGAGGCAAGAAAGAGTATGAAGCATCAGCTTATTGTAAGCTTTCAAACAAATGGGGAGCCTCTACTAACTTGTAAAAGATATTCAGAAAAGGGACTAAAATTGTTAGGGAAATGGGAAAATGTTCAAACCACCAATGAAAATTCAGAGCAGAATTATTTCTCACCAGAAGTTCTATACTTAGTGTATGGAGATTTCTTCAACTGTTGCAGATGACAACTGAAAACATCTACAGAAAATGTAGAATTAAGGAAACAAGTATAGTACCTATACTTAGGTCAGGAAAGCAGACTTGATGACAAGGATTATTTAAAACTGAAACCATGTATGACAGTTAGCACTACATTATTTGGGAGGTGAAAAATGCTGCCTCAAGGGAGGGTACAAAGTAGACAGAACCAGGCTCTTCTCAGTGGTGCCCACTGACAGGAACAGAGGCAATGGGCACAAACTGAAGCACAGGAGATTCTCTCAGAATACCAGGAAATGCTTTTTTACTGTTAGGGTGAATGAGCACTGGGACAGACTGCCCAGGGAAGTTGCCGGGTCTCCATCCTTAGCGACACTCAAAATCAACCTGAATATAGTCCTGGACAACCTGCTGTACATGGTCCAGTTTGACAAAGGGTGTTGGGCCAGAATATCTCTGGAGGTCTCTTCAACCTCAACCATTCTATGATTCTGAGACAGAATAAAAATTTAACAAAGTAGAAATCCATTTGGATTTAAGTGAAATGTGCCGCTTTGAGCTTTCTAACATAAGTAAAATATGCTGTTTAGTCTAGTAACTGCAGCACTAGCAAAAACTATCCTAGCTAAAGAGAAAGAATGCAAATTTCCAAGCTAAAGAAATAAGAGATAAGAAAGACTCTTCAGACCTTGAAACAGACAGTGCAGAGTGACCCAGGAGTTCTCTCTGTACTTTCTGACAAAAACTGAGTACAAGTATAACTAGCTATAAGTGCAACGCGGAATCAGAAAAATAAATATGCATGAAACTATTGTGAAATTCTATGAATATGTAAATTAGCTAGAGTAATAAAAAAAGATCGGGAGTTTTCAGGGACACGCATGTTCTTTAAAAAGGAAAAATCCCTTACATGCGTCCAGCGCTAAATAAACATACCGTCCCTACAAATTTTTATAAGAATTGTAAGGTCTTGATTTTTCACCGCAATTCAATTCTGTATAGATGTATAAAAATTAGGTACTAAATACAACTAATTCTGAGGTACTGGAGCTCAAAGTGTAAGAAGGATCCTAATTTGGAACAGAATGCAAATATGTTATTTAATACCATATGTGAACAAAACCCGTCAAGCTCTGGAAGAGCACAGAAACCAGATCAGTCCCATAAAACTGACCAAAAGTGTCCAATAAGGTACTTCTTCAAAAACAATAATTGGGAAACTTGAAAAACTTAATGATGAAATTGTTACAATGTCCAGGAGCAAGGATGGAATAGGTAACAGCTTAACACAGCACTCAGGACTGCAATTTCAGAATTTTTCACTCTGACCGCAAGTGATCTTTCCAAGTAATGGTGAAAAATTGCACCAGTGGAGGCAACTTCTCATTTTGCCTTGCCTGCAGCTACTCTCCAGCCCTTTGTCAGTCCCCTCTCAAGACCAATGCTTCTGAGACCTCTTAATATGGTTTTCAGAATAAAGGGTTTGTTTTCACAGAGAGGAGAAAGCAATCCCTTTCCTCATCTTTCCAACTGCTTTCTGGAGTATACAACATGGCAGCTTCTCTTTGGCAGAGCTTACACATCAGGGCAGCAGGAATCCAGATGTTCACACGAGTAAAAGATTTTGTTGCCCCTCTAAAGGCCCTAATATCCCGTGGCTGTTCTTATGAAAAGTAGCCAATGAACAGTCAAGTTTTGTTGTTAGAGGTAGTGGCAAAAGGGTGTGTTTAGATTTCGTAAGATATGTAACAAGAACTGGCGCAACCTAGATGAGTATTCTTAAGGGAAAGAATCCTTAAGTAGGCTGTGTACAAGGAGATAGAAAAGCATTTAACAGTGACCCAGTGGATAAAACTAAAATCACAGGATCAGCTGTGGCCTACAGGGCATCGTGCCAAAACTTCAGCTTTTCCAGTTCAACTGTCCTGCATTGTGTATCAGGAAACCAAGTTTTAAAAAGCGTGTCAAATTTTAATCAATTATATCTTTGGGTAAATGCAAGGAGATTTAGCCTCAAAGGATTCTCATTCAGTACTGCAGCACACATGAAGTGTCTGATTTTGCTAGACATCAAAATTAACTGCATTTCAGGACTGTTAACATAATATTTTATATGCTATGAAATTCCTCAGTGTTTCCAATATTAACACCTTTATAATTCCCCCCACCCTGCTGTTTTTGGAGGAGTTTCAGAAAAAGAACCATTTTTTAATTTACGGTAGTGCTAGAATTGTCACTTTCTTGTATTTCTGGTCTTGTTTTAATCTATTTCAATAAATATCCTCATTATTTCACTAATAAGCAGTTGGCACTTGTTTTATATTTTCATTACTTGTTAGAAATGTAAATAAAGTGTGTAGATGTCTGAATTCAGACTAGCTATGTTTCACCATTAAGAGATGCTAGGAAACTGATGAAACACTATAAAGAGTTATTCAGGATGAATTAAAAAGCAGTCTTAACATATAACATTTCCTTCCCCTATTGCCTCTTCAGAAGAGTTTTACATGTTATTCTTCACTTTCTAGAGTTCCTGCTCATATTTTTTTCTGGTAGTTTGCAGGTGATCTTCTTGTGAGTAATTAGTTCTTAACTCAGGCTATTTTTTAAAACAAAATATTTCCAAATTTATTTTGCTGATTTGCTGTAAAAATACAAACTATTTATAACTTACATTTGAGCTCCTAGTTCACTAACTTCTACGATAAGGTTTTTTAACCAGCCTTCTCTCCTGAAATCTCCCTGGGCATTCATCATGACCAGCACTGGCAGTTTCATAGCTTCTTTAGTCTTAATCTTATGTGAGTGTGAACCTAAGAATTTTGTAAGCAAACCACTGCATTTTGGAATGTTCTTCTGCTGGTTGTTTAAGACATGCAGTTCATTTCAACATTAACTACACTGAAGAAAACTTCAGCTCTAAGTTTTTAAGATTTTCATAACATCATCAACTTTATCTCTCTCAAAAATATTCTACTAAATGAAAGACATAATATTTTTCAATTTTGCCCTAGTAAATCACTTATTCTAAAACTTGTATTTTGGTGTCAACTCATGGTGCAACAGCATGTTCACTGTGTTTTCCTTATTGTCTGAGCGACAGGAGCTTTTTGACTTGTTTTACATTTTCAGAGAAAAATAAAGAACTGACATTAGCTTTGTTGATTAGGAAGCAAGCTGCTTTTGGTCCTTTAACTCCTTAATTAATTAATGGTGTCATAAAACTTCTGTGTTGAAATATCTAGATGCCTTTTTATTGTAAGTCACCTTCACAGGGAACTTTCTGATTATCTAAAATGATACAAAAGTAGAAAAATCCTTCTTATGCATCATACAACATTTTTTTAGTATGCCATTGATGATTTTGTCACCACTCTTACTATCTTACATTAATATTTTTTCTTATGTATTGTATTTAGCAACTTCTATAGTACCATATGCATTTCTGAAATTAGCAGAAGGATTCAATTAGCATCTTGCTCAAACTTGTCTAATTTTACTCAGCAGTGCAACACAACACATTCTAACCTTCAAATCTGCAGTGGTCAATTTTGGAAGCAGTCACAAATGCTAAACCAACCAATCAACCACAAAATCCAGAACATGATGAATTCAGTGAGAGGATGACGGCTTCTAAGGCTCACTTCTAAACTTCTAAAGCACAACATTTTATGTGTGTCTTTATATGCACGATGATCAATGTGCTGGCTCAATATTTACATTTTAATCAATACTGATATACACTTGCTCCTACGAGAAGTGCAAGAGCCCTCAGTTTTGATTTAAAATCTAAAATCTGTTATTACACTGATCTGCCTCACTGGCACTTAAAATAGACTGCCATGGAAATGAACAATACATGAAAAAAACCCGCATGGAAGTTAATAACTGAAATGATATTAAGTAGAAGATACCAGGCTGATGGTAGAAGATACCATTGTGATGGCACAATGGCAATTAAACAGTAAGATTGATAGATATGGATATAATGCAATGTTTCATTACGGGGAGTACAAAATGGCATTTTTTCTCAGGATGCAAGATTCCATTGAATACTACTGAGAAAATAAAAATTATGTTATAAGTAGAAAACACTGGTGATATTGCAATTGTCACTTAAAATTTATTTTAAGAAATAATGGATAGCTGTAACACTGGATTTATACAATTTCAATACTTGTATCCATTTTGAACCAGAACCTGAAGGTTCAGTTTGGTAAGAGGTTAAGCCTCAGTTCCTTGGAGCTATAGCTAAACATTATTTCAGAGGATTAAATAAACCACCTGTGGAATGGAACCATGTATGTCTGAGATAAAAGCTGAATGAATGCCAAGAGAGCAGTACCTGGTTAACAGAAGCATCTGTATTAGCCACAGGTGAGGGAGAGCGACAGGCAGGTGGAGAAGAAATCTCACTGTTGGTTCCCTCCTCCCCAGACTCCTCAGTGACAGGGGAGAGCAGCGTGTGACAGCGACCAGCAGTCATCTGCCACAGGAAAAGCAACCCCAGAGCACAGGAAGAAAATCAGTTACCTCAGCTGAGGCTTGACTTAGACTGAGATCAAAACAACACATGGCCAGAATTACCACGACATTAATTAGTCATGCTTCATGCTCCTACATTTACCAGTTTAGAAATCTGTTGAATAAATAGTCTCATTTAGTTGTCATACTTCAGTAAGAAAACGCTCTCCTGTACTCTAATGGATTTTAAAAGACAATGTAGAGCAAGCAACTCAATAATAACAAATTCAGGTTTGCCTAAACATCTTCTAATACAATCTCTGCTGCATACAGAAATACTATGGAGAGCTACAGAATACTGGACTATTTGTCTCAGTATCCAGGTCCAGTTGGAACAACAAGGAACAGACTTGAAATATAAAACCCACACAGCCCAGTATTCAAATGTAACCTCCTTCCTTCCCCGATGTTGCTATAGAGGGATAAATCCTGAAGTCTGACACTCAGACAAAAATCCCGGTAGCATCAGCAGAATGTTTGTAATGAGACCCAGTTAGAAACAAACGAAAGCAAAGTCAAACATTGTGCCCATGGCAGTACTTAGACAGCTTTCATTGCCAGTACACTTATCTGAGAATACAGCAGCATACTGTCAATTATCACATCAACATTTTAATGTGTGAAAAGCCTATACACTGCAACATCTAATGAAATAATATTTATTCTGGTTTTATTTTATTCCTGCAACTCATCAATTAGCATTTGTTCTTGCATGCTGACAGCTACAAAATAAAAAGCACAATATTTGCATATTATTGCTCACAAATTTCACGTATTTGTCTGTTAAATAACTTCAGCCTTTATCAACAAGTCTTGAGAACCCATATAAAACAAAATACAGTAAAGGGAAGCTGCAACTTGCTTGGTTTGCCACACTACAGCCATTTCAAAAGGTAGATGTGAGCTGTGGCAATTTGCTGCACAGGGGTGTTGTAATGATGCAAGAGGAAGCAGCTCAGATAATGAGTACAGTGACCAAGGCATTGCTTACCATAACCACCGAGGGATGAGTGGGATGTGCTGGGAGCAGGTCTGAATCCAGCTCCTCCATTCCCTCGGACAGCCCCTCCACTTCTGTCACTGTCAGCAGCATGGTGGCGTGTTTTGCTTTCATAGTCAACATCTTGCACTTGGAATTCAAAGAAGCAATTTGCTCCTGGTATCCTTTGATCTTCTGAGCCAGCTCCTGAGGAAACATTTTTTCCCCCTAGTGCTGATGCAGCCGGGAAAGGCCACAGGACCGGCAGCATTTCAGCTTCCGCGGCGAAGTGAAGCTGTCCCCTCCCAGCGCAGCCAATACCATGGCAGCGCCGCCGCTCTGCTGACGAGCAGGATGTCGCCAGCGGAGGGACCCGCCCGGGCGCGTCCGGCCGCGCTGCGAAACCGCGGAGCGGCGGCGGCCGCCGAAGGCTCCGTGTGCGCCGCACCGCAGAGCGCAGGGAGGGACGGACGCCTCACGTTCGCATCCTGCCTGAACCTCAGCCCACCTCTGTGAGCTGCACGCTGCAGCAAAGGGAAGCGTCTCTCCCTCTTCCTGCCCTATATCCGCCCGCCCCCGATTTAGTTCCATTTATCTGAGGCAGATGAAGCTCCTCCGCATAGTGCATGCCAGGGAAATGAGGTCATGTAGTGGACGCAACTGCAAAAAATGCCCCATTCAGCTCTCACCAGAAAGAATGAATTGTCCAAACAATAACTCACAGGGTCTAACAGGCTCAAAAGTGATAGGAACAATCAGTCACATAATAAGATTAAATGCAGACTGGATCTCTTTTTGTCACTGTTTGGATAAGCTGTATTTTAATCTCCTTTTGGTTTTGTATAAGTCTATTGAGTTAAAAGTTGAGCTGCACAGGACTTACCTTTCTTTAAAAAGAGACAGGGAAACTAGCATAAAGTAGACTATATTTTAAACTATTGGGGTTTTATGCTTAGGAAATGGTCCATTTATGTGGCCAAACACCATTATAAGCTTAAGATTTTTAGATAAGAAAGATGAAAACGAATACTCTTATGACTATTCATAAGTGTCTTGTCTTCTCCTACCATATACTGTTGCCCTGTTCAGTATCCAGTTTCAAAGCTTTCAGTTAATATATTTCAAATAAAAAATGGTGGAAGCATTTCATATTTCTGCTGAAGCTATTGTTCCTGTCTCCCTAGACGCTCAGTAACAAGTTGGAGTTTTGATCTAAGAAGTGGAAACATTTGTATAAGCTTGTCTGCTAAATTGATGATTATTCATTCAAGTATATATTTCTACTTCATTTTTATATCTGCCTTTACTTCTTAAAAACTCACAAGTTTTCAAGGAAAAATAGCAACAGGAGTTGCAAGATCTAGTAGGCACAATAATATATTATTACAATATCTTTTCAAAATAAGTAGAATACTGCTTCAGGTTGATAAATTAGAAGATTTTTTTGGTTGTATGACATTTTCAGTAAGAAAATTCTTCAAAGTTACAGTGCAGAATACTCATTGCAAGAAATACTGAGTTAGGAATTGACATCTCAAAGACTGAGGATGACACTTCATTACTTGAGTTTCAATGGCACCTTGTCACCATCTGTCATGTTAGCAACCTCTCTTAGGACCTCTCTTTGGTGCTCCAAAGCTTTGCTTGGAGACTAAGAAAAGTCTTGATTATAAAACATCAAGCAGAATAGTCAAAAACCAAGCTGCAATCAAATCAAGCCACAAATTTAATGGCTAGCAGCTTGAATAGGTATCTGCTCTTTGGCAAATTCCAGTCATTCACAAATGCTCAATGAATAACATATCTGAGCTTCAGCAGAAAAATATTGTCATTCAGTGTACTCTATTCTCTCACCAAGTGCAATGACATTTGTGGTATTAATGCCCAATGCACTGAGTATCTAAAATGCCTCTTTCAACTGAAAACAAGGAAGAGTAAGCAAAAATGTGATTGAAAAAGAAAATTAAAAATAATAAAGCATCTTATAAAAACAATGTCCCATGAGGTATTATATTTTCCATTAAAATAATTCTCAAGTATGGAGATACTTGCCCACATTCTTCTCTGAAATTCTAAAGAAACACAGGTCAGTAGACATGGTATCTACTTACATACATGCATATTAATACAAGATTCCCAAAAATCAAGATGTAAGTTCCTTCTACTTTCTTCTTTCCTCTTATATTAGTTCTAAATATAGCTAATATAAATGTCCTCTTAAGTTCCTTTACATACACCCTCTAACAGGGGATGTGGTAACTGATATTTTCTTAAATTAATAACACACCTAACAAACATCTTGACAGACTTGACTTTTGAAATAGTCTAATAATATATGGTTCAGAGAATTCACTTCATGCTATGCTTTTTCACAGGTATTTAGCAAAAAAAAAAAAAAACATGAGCCAAAAATACGCTTACCACCAAAATTCCCTTGCCCCTGAATGTGTAAAGCTTGCATGTATGATGTCTCTCTGTTCTGGCTGATCCCAATATGTGCATTATCATAAAGCTGCTGTCTCCCTGCAGATGTTTAGGACCACTCCTACCAACTAAACTTGCTCAAATATACATAAAACTTCAGGCTGCCCCATTTTTAATTCCTTCCTTCCTGCAGCATTATTCCTTCCTCTAGCAATATTACCCTGAATTGCTGGTCACTCTCCTGCATTTGCTGTTCCAAAATACTTGACTAGAGAATAGTAGCATCATCAATTCAAGGTTAATAAAACAAAAAGTCCTTGTATATGCAAACTGCTCTTGAATTTATACTAAATAACAGTTGTAACAACTGGATGGAAAATGAGCAACATATGTAACATTAAGTTATATTATACACCAGGAGGGATAGCTTTAATTCAAAGGTAAAGAAATGGTGCCATCTGGTGCCAGAAGTGACACAAAGTGATCAGTGGTGCATTTTCTATCCTAGGAATTACACAACAGACAGGTGGAGGTGAAAGGGGCTCAGGAGGAGCTCTCAAGTCCGCACAGCAAGAAGGCTGCATAGAGACTATTGTGATTTATTCAAGAGCTGTCAATCCATGAGTTTGTGGGCAGGACCTGCAACTCCAGAGCACAAAAATCTTCCCCAAAAAGATTTTTAAAGAAACCTTTGGAGTGAATGGTGCAGAGTTTTCCTCCAAATGTATTGTGGGTTTCCTTTGATTCAAGTGCCTTGTTATTCTTTACAGAATGTGACTTGGATGAAAATGAGCAAGTGTTTTAGGATATACATGCATATATGTACAAGTTCTTTAGGATATACATACGTACATATGGATCATCAAACTAGTTGTGATTAACTGACCAACTGCTGAATTTTAACTTCTGAGACACTCCTCAGTCAAGTTTTAATGTCAACTGCCCCTTAATTATGCAATGCTTTTGTTTATCATAATGTTGTCTGAAGGTTATGATATATCTAATTGAATAAACAAATGAATTGTCCACATTGTACCAATAGCAGGAGTTCCCTCTCTGGGATTAAATCTATCTGATCAATTAGCCTTTAGGAAATCTGAAAACAACTCAGCTATCTTATGACTATTGCTTATGAAATATTGTCTGGATCAGTGAGCTGCCATTGAGCCCAATGTTTTGATGCATTTTGGGTCCCATACCTCATTACGTGAAATCTGGACCTGGAGTTCCTGGATGTTGCTGGTTGCTATTGGCTTGTCTTGGATCTCACGATGGGCGCTCTCGATCATCTGCTGCAAATGTTTCATTTCTTGCTCATATTGCTCATACTGAACCACTGCTTCCTAGAGAAGGGAAAAAAAGATTGAGTGTCTACGTGAAAATTAATTTTCACTTAGTCTAAGCATGACAGATCTCCCTCCTGAAGTATCTGGCACTCGTATCTTGATAAGCAAAGCAGGAGTCAGGAAAACATCTATTCATAAGTATTATGAATTGCAACAATTTGAATGGTTTCATTTATTTAAATATTTTCCAAACCCACAGTCCACATAACATGATATTTTAGATTTCTGATGTAAGGTGCTGTAACTTCTGATTCCAACAAGTACCTGAACCAAACACACCTACAAGAAGATAGACTTGCTTAGTCTCATGGTTTTATTATAAAGCATTTTCATCTGCTTTTTCACTTCAGGTGTTCATTTGTGACTAAAAGAAAAGCTTAGATATTATAGAAAATACAACTGGGAAATGATTATGAAGATTGATTCAGATAATCTTCCTACCAATGTAGTATCAGTTCTTTCTATCATAAATGCATGAGCAGTTTGTCTAACCTATTTTTAAAATTTTCAGTGTGACATTGAAACCTTTCCTGTATTTAAGTATCATTTAATATCCTTAATCATCAAAAGTCTCTTCTGTTACCAAACTTGAAACTTTATAGTTGCACCCTTGCCTATGGAATATGCAAGGTATATTCTATCACTAAATAGCAGAGAAGTCCTATCACTAAATAGCAGAGAAGAAAAGCTTATTCTCTTCTTTGGAAATACCTTTTACATGTTTAATTATAAATCCAAAAAATCAAACAACATCTAATTTACTTGTACTTAGCAAAACTTGAAAATACAAATTTAATAGATATTGAATGATTCCAAAATCAGAAAACAAATATATATAAACTATAAATAAAGAGAATAAAAATAATTATTTTTATACCACAGTGAATTAACTCAATAGTTTTTATGCAATCTTCAGAAGCAGCTGATGTTATAATGTTATATAAATTTTATTAATTGATTTTATATCTTATAAAATTAACCTGCATACAACTGTATATTAGGTAATCCTAACAGCATTACAAAAGTCATAGCAATATCAGGGAGAGAACTTAAGTGAGAGTCTGATGAGTAAATCAACAATTGACATGGTCATGAATATTAAATTCAGGAATAACTGAGACTAGTGGGAAAATTCCTAATGGTGCTACAGAACAGAGGAATGCACAGAGATATGAAATTCTATGTTTTCATCACAACTTGTATGTCGCTGTTCAAGCTCCTCTGAGTGGTTCTGGGATGGAGTTGCACTTGCCTGCATGATGTTGCACTGCTGGATGGCCGTGTGCTGCAGGCGGCTGGCCTCCTCCTGCAGCCGCAGGGCACTGTGGCACATGGGCAGGCTGGTGACCACCTCCTCAGGGATCCTCAGGGCACTCTGGCAGTCCTGTACTGCCTGAACTTTTGGCTTCAGTGACTCCATCTCAGACAACAGATGCTAGAAACAAAGTCAGTGCCACAATAAACCAATTTTTCAGAACTCCCAGAGCATTTCATGCAGACAAAGAAAAATAATGGTGCATTCACGAAATAAAAGACAAAAATTATTATCTATTTTCTAAATTGCATATAATTAGAAACACTTTCTCTGGAGTTGCTCATTGTGAGATGAGAATAATGATGATTTAAGCAAAAAGCCCATTACTAGATATAAAAATAAAAAATTAAAAAGCATAGTAGTACCTATTTCTAAGTGTCCAAATAAAAAAATACTTATATTAACAGATTTGAGAAAATAGATTTACAAACTCCACAAATTAAAGGAGCACAAGAGTAATTTATATATGTATCTCAGTATTAAAACCTGAGTGGAACTCCTTGCTGGGACACAGAAGGACATTTTCAAAACAGCACATGAATCTTATTGTATCCACAACTTTTCTTTGAAATTACAAACCATAGCTGAAAATGTTGCTTAAAATTCAAAAAGCAACCAAACAGAAAGGAACAAAGCTACACAGAAACTTTTTTTCTTTGAATAATCACAAGCTGTATGCCTTTGTGAGAAGTGCCTATTCCATACAAGATGTCCATTCAAGCTGTCTGTTCATATGCATGAGAAGGGTCTAAATGCAATGGTTGGAAAATAGATTTGATCACTGTTATTTTTATCTACATTGATGAGTTTAATGTATGTACAGATATGAAAAAAAAAAAAAAAAGGAAAAGGCAAAGTTGATAAAAAGGGCCTTAGCACATTAGAATAATATTTTAGATTCAATAGATATAAATCAGCTGGACAATGAGGCAAACAGGGATAGAGAATTTGGTTATCTCCCTTCCCCTATTCCACAAGCAGAATGATAGCTAAGTGGGTCTCAAGTGCATCCTGATGAGAGGATTGTGGTTTGGTTTGTATTTTTGCAGTTTCATGACTTACGGTGGATAATCTAACCAGAGTTTTGGTATAATGACCTATTCCTCAGGCAGCACAGGTGGGGCCTCTCTGTCAGAGCCCATACTGCTGGCAAAGGGTGTCTCTATTGCTCAATCAGCACCCAGAGGCACCCTGGGGGCTATGTGCCAGCCAGGCACTTTCCAACGTCCCCTCTCTGGTCTGGTGAAACAGGTGGGCAGGGGCTACAGCCCCTTTCTGTACAAAAGAAAGTTGTATTGTGAGATCTGCTAGAGCCAGGACAAAGAACATGCATAAAACCCAGTGTAAACTCCATGTTCCTTTCTTCTTATGGTGGGTGATGTGTTTCACTTACACTCTTCAAGGCCACATTCCGAAATCTGTTTGCAAGTCCCCAGAATAAAGACTGCATATTTTAATGAAAATGAAAAGCTATGCAAATTTACCTTTCTTCCATATGTTTTTCTGCAGATTTTAATCCTACAGAGAACCTGCTGACATCCAGTTTTTACTGGCAGACTGAGACAGTTAAATCTCCATATTAATTTGCAGAATGAAACATGTCTTGAGAAACTCAGAAAGCTATAACTTGCCTTATTTCTCCTTTTAAGAGACTGAGACCAAAACTAACAAACTGATAAATCTCCATAGCAGATCAAATGCAATAGAAAAAGCCACAGTATCTTATGGAGGTAATTCAACTAAGCATACAAAATGTAACTGGGCTTAACAAAACCTGAATTGTCTCCTAGTGGTCCAGATTATTATTGAAGCTGGCAACAAACTATATAATTGCATCTCTATCTGTAAAATAATGATAACAATCTTGACTTCCTTTTGAAATACTTTAAGAACCTCTTGACCATAAGCACTAGATAAGAATTGGGCTTTATAACAATTATAAATTGATTAATAGATATGGATTAAATTAATATGGATTAAATGGATTGGATGCACACTTCTCAGAATGGCATCAATCTAAGAACGGGCTCATAAAGAATTATACTTCAACCATTCCCTCTGAGGGAATGATTCTTTTCACTCCATCCCTTATTTCCTTGGCAGTAATTTGGGGCTACACTCTGAAACAGTGACACACCTAAGAAACACAAAAATCGGTCTCATCAACACTCATTATCCTTTGTGTAAGATCACATTATTCAAACGCTAACTTTGAGGTCCTGGTCTTTTACCTGTCTGTGAGAAAGTTGCTCTTTTAAGCTCAAATGCCCGAGCTCTGGAGACGTCAGTGTGGCTTGGGCTTGCTCCAAAGCAGCCTGTAGGGCTCTCAGCTCAATTTCAAATTTCTTCATATCCTGTAACACATTTGATTCAGGGATGAATAACAGGAAAAATAGAAATCACTATAAATATATCTGTGTGGATTTTGCGGGTACATCCCCCTTACATACAGTGCAAAAAACAACTCATAGTTTTGACAGTTCATTTAAAATATTTAAAATATTAGATAAAAATACCAGTCGTATTACGGTCTAGAAAAGGATTGCAAAGGCATAGTTATTCTTTTAAGTACTTCAATCTCAAATGCAGCATATACATTATAAAACTGAAAAAGCATGTTCATTCTTTTCATTGCACTCCCTTGTAGAGGTAGGCCTTACACTATGGAATTCTGGTCTGGTCCAGTACTGATCTAAATTAATAAAAAACAGTGCTTAGATATCATTTAAGAGAAGAATAAAGGAAACAGCAGAACATAAGTGTAAACAAATACACTTCTCAAGTATCTAAATATAGGTGCTCAGTGCTATTTGAGACTCACCATTACCCCAAATCCAGAAAGGGCACTTAGAGCAGGACCTGCAGAAATCTTGTGCCCATCTTAGTCAGCACCTGAAGGCAGCATCTCAAACAGTGCAAGAAACCTGACTTCAGGCAACAAAGTCATGCCCTGTACAGACCACAAATTATCTTCACTGCTAATAATCTCAGTAGTATGATGCATACATCACCCTAGATGCCAGCTAGCATTAGAAAAACTGCTTTCATTTACCTTGGCAGCATCTTGGAGGTTTGGTAGCTGCACTTTGATAACTTGCTGCAGTTCCTCCGTGCGCCGCCCCAGTTCCAGCACTTGCTGTGACATCCCTTCAGTACAGTAGACACTTGCCAGGTAATCAATCCTCTCACTCATGGCCTCAAGATCACCGTGAATCTCTCCAGACTCATCAAGAATGCTCTAGATGGAGATACAGACAAATGGAATGTCCGGTTTGAGACTCAATGACACGTATCTTTTAAGTATATTGTTCTGCAAACTCTTCAATCTATACATATTCATGAGCATATGATTAAGTTCCACTGATTTCCCGCAAGGCTTAGGCAATATGCTTAGTTCTGATGGTCTGCTGAAGTGCTTCAGCTTATAGAGACTGGGAAACAAAGGATTAAGTAATGAAGCTTCAGCAGCTATAGTCATCGACACATTAATTTTAGTGTTTTGCTATACACACTTGTGTGTAAAAATATAATATATGCAATCCATGGAGAAGATTTGTCCTGGAAGCCTCATATACCTAACAGAAAGTAGCAGAAAGCACTTGGGTGCGGTGTTCTAGCAGGGCAGGAGTCGTTAATGCTGCCTAAAAAAATCACTGCCAAGGCATTGTGTGGGATGGCATTGGTTAAGCCTGTATCATCAGATTTTGAAGCAAGGAAAAAGCCATAGCAAAACCAAACCAGAAATTCTGACTTCAGCTTCCTCAGGATAAATTGCGTGGAAGCTCCTATTCAGAATACAAAGTGTGACATACTACCCTGCACTTATGTACAAGAATGCAGCTGACAATTAAGTAATGTATATATAACATTGGTATTAGTGATACATTATTATGATGCCATGATTTCTTTCACATGGCCGTGTAACACCAGGCAAGCTTGAACCTCATCAAAATGTTTCGCTGATCTCACACACACATTCTACACACAGACACACAGAGAACAAATTGCACAATTACAGGGACAGCAAATTACTCTGATATGAAATGTTCAGGAAGAGATTTGAAGAAACTCTTCCATTAGGTATCAGTTTGAGAATATTTGGTATAAAACTCATTAGATAAGAAGAAAGGCTATTCCAGTTTAGCATAATGGAGAAAGGAAAAAAGCCCAAACTAAAAATTGTGTTTGATGAACTAAAGATTTAGAGTATGAGCTGCAATAAGGTGCTTGGTGTGATAGAATCACAGTGTGCAGATACACTATTCAGCCAAAAGCCTCTATGAAACCAAATGACTTGAGTAACATGAAGATCAACTTTGAATCATACGTTTTTATTCTACAACATATCTTTATTTCAGTTTTCAAAACAATTGTCCAAAATCAATTAATCATTTTTAAGGCTTGGGAGAACAGTCAAAGAAATCTAGCACTTTAGGAGGAAGTAGAACTCCATTGCTTTGATAATAACTTAATATATACACTGCCTTTTAAATGTCATAGGTCACATAATCACCTGGTAGGCTTTAAACTGATCACGAAGCTGAGAGGAAGAATTCCATGTTATACTACCATGCACTAGGATATTTGCTTTCTCAATCCATTTCAATATGAACTCCAGCATCTCATTGTATTCTTCCAAGTGTGAAGCAGCCTAGATGAAAGAAAAATTCACTTAAGCCTAAGATGGAATTTTGTATAATTCTTGGAGGATGAAAAAACTAATTTTATTTCCTTTATTGTTGTAACCTGGGGATCATTTTAACAACTTTTCCTTCCTATATTATATAAGTCATTTTCTTATGTATTTATGGAGTTAAAATAGGTATGTTTTCATACCTAGGTAAGATTATGTGTTTTGGGGAAAAAAAGGCACTATACGAATGTAGGTCACACTGTGAGAGTCCATTGATGCTCAAATATATCCCTAGAGGGTACACTCCCTGTGCATATTTCAGCCTCGCATGTAAGTACCAAAATACCTCCTCTTTCGGTTTCTGGCTCAATTTCTTGTTTTGATATGTCTCTTTCCATTACATCCTCCAAATCACCCTTTTTTTTTTTTTTTTTTTACAGTCTGCTTTGTCCACTCAGTCTGCTATATTTCCAAAAAACTAAATGTTGCACAATTTCAAAATACAGGACAAAATTTCTGCTTTCTGATTAATCTAATTTCTATTTAGCAAAGTAGTCATAAGCTCCAGTTTTCTTTTCAGCAGGAATAATTTCATTGATGTTCATGAATTTCCTCCTTATAAAGGATGGATCAAATCCAAGGTGACCAAACAGTATTTGCAAGCAGTTTCCAATACCTATAATTTTTTATGATAAGTGGATTTTTTGATGCTGAACAAAAATATCCTAATGTTAAATCTCTTTACCAAATACCTTTGACTGAGTTCTTACTTTGATAATAATTTTCTATCTCTTATTAAAAACAATTTTTCAGAGGAAACTGAAAATAATATTTTGAATTTTTCTTCTGGAAGCGAATTCATACATGCAGAAAGGAGAACTCATAATTTATCAGGGTATTGATGGCAGAACCATAGAAAATCCATTTATTTGCTTTTAGCTAGAGGTTTTTGGGGATAAGGACAATTAAGAAAAAAAGGAGAAAGAATTTCAGAGACTTTGAACCACAGGGGATGCATCTTTATGAACGCCAAAATATTGCATAAATATTATGCATTATCAGGGCCATTGTATATAGGCTTTTCTACTGAATGTACAAGTTATAGTCACCCTCTATGGATTGGGATTAGAGCAAAATATTTTTTTTTAACTTTTGTTTTTAATGTTGCAAATATAGACAACAGTGACAAGACAGAGACCCTGAGAAGCACAATGAGGTGCTATTTCCAGGCATGCTACTGTTTGTGAGATCTACAATTTTTTAGGGCACCAAAGGAATCAAACAGCAGGTGACTCATGCAAGAGGGTGTTAAAGCAGCATCTGAGAATTATATCTCCCTCTGATTTGACCTGTGTCTCTTTGGAATGTGATGCAAGGCCTGACTAATAATAGGCAGATGTCTAGCATATTTCCAGGAAAATAAATGAGATGTTTGCATGCTGCCTCTGGTTCCAAGAGGAAACAGCAGAAAGGATTTAAGGTCATACCTGACTGAGCTTGGCTGCTCTGTACTCAGCCTGCCGTATGGTCTGCTGGTGCAGTGCACTGAGTTTCCCTATCCTGTTAGCCAGCTGCTTAGCCAGGGGTATGTTCTGCTCTGCAAAGTCCTGGACTGATGCATCTAACTCCAACAGCTTTATATTGCAGCTGTCCAACTCGTCACCAAGGATCTAGGCAGAAAAACAATAAAATCAGTGATCCAGGAAGTGTTAGTTTTTTGGTTGATTATTTCTAGTTCAATTTGCAACTTTTATAGCTTGTCCAAAGTCTCCATAGTTTTTTTTCCATTTTTAAGCAGGAAAGCAGAACAGCAGGACATTTGGTCATCTCTTAAGTATGTGCCATTACTCTTTTTCCTCTGACTTCCTGGCTGAAATGGATAACCGTTTCCCTGCTGTAGCCAAAGACTGAGTCACTTCAGTGTAGCATTAACTGTTCTCAGGCATCTTTCTGTGTTTGTTTCTGAAATGAATTGTCAGAACAGACTGTCATGACAAGGATTTTTGTTTTTTTGGAAAAGGGGTTTGTTTTATTGCTGTCTTAAAATATAAGTTTATAAACTCATAAAAATGTGGTTACTCATTAATGGACTATGAAAACTTTTAATTTTAATTTGAAACTTGCATTTTCATAGCATGATCTTGATGCAGGAGCAGTCTGATTGTGCTAGAGTGTTTCAATAGAAACACAATTTAAAATCAATTTTTTCTACCATAGTCACAGATATTTTGTAAAGGTAGACTAAAATTTTTTCAAGTTTCTCATAGATTTAAAGCATATTCTTGGGCTACAGTTTCTTGAGAAGAGAGAGGCTACTGGTTATCTTTGTATTTGTTTTTTATATACAAGGTGTTAAAAACTCTTATTTTTTTGTAACATAAAAAAAAAAGTCACAGAATCATAGAACAGGTGAGGTTGGAAGGGACCATAGTGGGTCATCTCGTCCAACCTCCCTGTTCAAGCAGGGCCACCTTAGGGCACGTGGCACAGGATTGTGTCCAGATGGTTCTTGAGTATCTCCAGTGAGGGAGTCTCTACAACCTCTCTGGGCAACCTGCTGCAGTGCACAGACAGTGCACTGCAAAGGAGTTCTTCCTCATTCTCAGGTGGAACTTCCTGCGCATCAGTTTCTGCCCACTGCCTCTTGTCCCACTGCTAGGACAAACGCCCTAGCTTCTCTCCAATTATTTCTACAAATTTGAACTGCAATCATTCAGAACACTGCTACAGGTGCTTCAAGAAGTGACTTCAAGTTCTTCAGGTTAGGGCTGTCCTGGCAGACACACTTCAGAGTGCAAGTTACGATCAATCGTTATGATAAATCAGTATTATTCCACAAATTTGGAGACGTAACTGTCTACATGTAGACACAAAGACAGATGTTAAACTGCTTATCTAAATACAAAGACACACACATTACATCAAGCATAAATAAATGTATTTACTACAGATATGCAGAATTTATATGCTGTTTGTGAAAGAAGGATCCATTTGACTTGAGACACATGGATTTAAAACAGATTTTTATTTTATTTTTTCACAATCTGTTTCAATGTTAATATAAAAATATTTACTGCTATAACCAAAGCCAACCCAGTCGCAAGAGTATCAGCTAAATGCTAACATAAAAGCAGTTGGAACATTACTACATCTCCAGTGACAGAGAGTTTTAATTTATGCAACATAAGAAAGCAGATTTCACTGGCTTTCTGCTTTCTTACTGAAATCAAGGAGATACACTAGGAATATAGTTTAGTGACAGTTCCTACAAAGCAAACAGTATTTTGGAACATCTTGAGCATCTCATGAAAATAAACAGGTAATTTATGACATACCAGTCATGCTAAATCTTCTCCTGTTTTGTATGCTTTGCTTAATTTCAGACAGTAATTTGGTCAAGTTTATCTTTGCCTAGTTAAAATAACAAACCAACAAAAAAGCCCCCCAAACCTTCAGCCAACCCCATTTCCATCTCTCTTCCCCCCAAAATCCCTTACTCTCATATGGTAATCCTAATTTGGCCATTACACTTCAGTACAGATGATTTTTTCTGAGTGTGGCACATACCTAAGACTAAGAAAACCTTCAAAAAGAACCAACAATCCTTTGCACTACTCTTAATTGCATGAGTAGTACTTTACCTCATTGTTGAACCAAATTATGTGGGATGGGCTACAAGTAAAATTCTATTGATCTATTTATCATAAAGATTGATCTTTTCAGTACAGACAAGAACAAGGAGCAGTTTGAAAGTTCCTCAGGCTTTCCCAGATTGGAGTCATACTCATTATTGAAAAGTAACTGTGAAATTTTGTCCATCTGACTTTAACATTCAGCTCCTTCCTCCAAATTCTGTTACCTGTGTGGGCTGGTTTGCAAAGAATATAGTTTTAAAAATCTCATCAGTCAACCCTTATTTCTGTATAATTCTTCTGTTGAACTACACTAAAAAACTATGTCCTGAAAATCTTCACAAACAACATCTTGGTATGAAGTGAATGTCCCAATTAAGAAAAATTTATGGCATAACCACATAAGGAAAGCCTTGTCTTACCTTTTGTTCAAGTTTAGCTTGTGTTATATCATTTGTTTTCTTTTTCAGTTTGGAAAGAATGGTATTTAGTTCATTTGCTATCCCCTGGATTTTCTGATCAAACTCTTGATTCAATGTTTTGATTTGCTGAGTTTCTCTTTCTTTGTTTTGAATCTGTCAACAATAAGAATTAAATTCAATAATCAGAAATCACTCGTCCTTAAAGGAAATTAACTTTCATTCATTTTAATTTCACCCCATTAATTTCACTTTAATTCAAAGGATGAAGGTAATAAAACTATTCTGCGTTGCCATGGTTTGGCCACAGCAGGATACCAAGCTATACAGCCCCAAGAAAGGCTATAGATCTGTCTGGCACTTATCTACTGCACTTTACCTGATCCTGCACAGTTACGAGGGCCAGTCCAACTTCTGCTAAATGAAGAGAGAGTTCAGAAGGCAAAATGGTATAAAGCCCCAAGTATTTATTCTGTTGCTGTTCAGCCAGTTTTTCAACAGCCTGGCGATGACTAGTAGCTTCACCAAAGAGAGACTAATGACAGAAAAACAGTATTAAGAACAATGAGAATACATCTTAAATATCTTTAAAATAAAATATCACAGTCAATCATCTGCTTCATGCTTTATGAATTTGTGTAGTGGGTTACTAAAAATCTCATTAATATTATCTAATTTGAATTTGTGGTGGTTTTGAAACTATTAACATTCACTAGCAGATTAAAATGAAGATAAATATTGTGATTTAGAAGTTGACAAATGTGGCCTACCTGCAGCTCCTGAAGTTGAATGTCCACTTCTGCATCAGGGCTTAATAAATATTCTTTTGTTTCCTGGATCCAGGACTTCACAATATTAATCTCTGCTTCAACCTCCTCACGCTCCTTCAGTTCCTGTTTCACCATTTTCATGCCTTTTTTAACTTTCTGCTGCATACTTCAGAAAGAAAGAAACAATAACTACTTGTGAAGAATTAAGTAATGTCTAAAAACACTACTTTGGTCAAAAAATACTGGACAATAAAGACAATGATTAAGAGCACCACAGCCAGAGAAATAAATTTAAATAAATTTTTCATGTCTGTTCTTTGGCTTTACGTGTTTGGACATCAAGCACATAATTCTTTTGAAAAAATGCTAATGTATACAACAGAGATCCGTACATCTGAGCTCATCACCACAGACTTCCCTGATTGTGAGTAGAGGAAACAGGCAATTGCAGGGCATGAATTAGGATTATTCATTGTCATTCCAAAAAAACTTTTTAAAATAGGTCAGAAAAACTGTATCCTACACTTGTTTATTTCTCTACACCAATTAGAGAGCAAGGCTTAACCTGCTCTGATATTGATATCTAAAATGTAAAATAACATGAGATAAATTCCACTCCTATTGGTGAGATTTGCATTGGCAGAATACTTAGGATAAATTATGGATCAAGCATCTGAACATGTCCTATTTCAACACTTTCACTAAGACAGAATTTCTGCACTTTCTTCAAGAACTTGGATATCCTGTAAAAAATTACACCTCTGTGAAAGTTCTATTGGACTACTTGTAGCACTTATACATGTGACATGGATATTGACATATTTCATTTATATTTGCATAACCTTGTATAGATGAATCATGCCTTATTTACATGAGCAGGAAGTCATCACAGACCCTGTATCTTAGAAACAATTTTAAGTAAGTGAAAAATGGAATTATAAAAGTACTTACATCTACACATTTTCTACAGGGATTGCTATTCTACTATAATTATTTATAAACACACACAATAAACTTTGCACAGGCTTGGCGCAGGGTTTACAATTTTGTCATTTCTCATTTCTCCTTGTCTTCTGACCATGGAGATCCACTTAATGGTATCTTAGTGTAGTTAAGAGGTAGAGATTTGTCTTAAAAGTTAATATAAAACTTCCTGTTTTCTACATGACAGGGAGATGTTTTTGATTTAGATAAACATTTGCATAGCCTCAAGGTGAAAAAATTATGTTTTGTTTGCATATGCTCTACATTCCCCTGTAAATGTCATACAGGACCTACTTTTGGTACCTAAGTGCTTCAAACAAGGGAAACAAAGTGATAAACTAATCAAAAGAGGATACTAAAAGATAAATGATCACTGTTAATGTGAGAAACAATGGAAGTGTTTAAAATCATTTATAACTTTAATGCAGTTTATGCAGCTTTTATGTAAGTTAGTATTATGCAAGGCAAGAAATACTTACTCTAAAAGGCTTACTCTTTCTGAAGGAAATAAAAAATAATGGTAAAAAATGTATTTCAAGATTAATTAAAAGTAACTTTAAATTAAAACTGATGCTTATTTAAAAAAATAACCAATACTTATTTAGGCATGTTAATTGTTAATGATATAAAAATGATAAACTCTTAGTAATGAATTGCAAGGTATCATTTTTCTGCTGAATCTTTAAAAATATTTCCTTACTTGTGGCATCGATCTTGCATTGCTTTGATTTCTTGCATAACTGGTAGTTCCTTCTGAGATGGAGGCTTTATTTCCACATCCTGAAGCATGCTAACAGCATGCTGTTTGAGCAGGCCCAAAGACGACAGCTGGTGGTCCACTTCCACCAGGAAACTGCCGTGGTAATCCAGGAGTTCCAGGAGCTCTGTCTTGGATGCCTTTTCCACTGAGCTTTCTGGTAAGCGACCTTGTAGCTGATCTATAGCTATGGTGGCTTTCTGAATCTATGGAATGAGATGCAGTTTTGTCAATAATAAGATTACAAAAGAAGCTAGTACAACTGACACTGAAAGGTGCTAGACGCAGTGCTGTACATTTAGATTCTATAAAATTGTTGTGGTACAGGATTTGTGCTCTACTGTGCCAGATCCATTGCTCTTCACAGGGGATTAGCACTTGCTAAGGGATTATTTTTTTGTCCAGTTATGGGTGTCTTCTTCAGCATTTATTATATTTATTGCCATAGGAACTAGAGCTCTACCTTGGGGTATCCATATTTGGCACAAGTCATGCATTCAACAAAATTATTCTCCTCATTCCTAGGGAACCTGCTATCTGGGCATGAATAATGGACAATGACAAATAAAAAGAGTAAGGTAGAATATAAGGGGAAAAAAGAGACATATGATCAATAAGCAGTGACAGGCAATATCCTCACTGCTTATATTTAAAAGGAGCAACTTCATATTCTTCAGAGAAAAAAAAAGAAGAAAAAAGAAAGAGAGAAAAAAAGAGAGAAAAGAGAGAAAAAAGAGAGAAGAAAGAGAAGAAGAAAGAAAAAAAAGAGGTTAACATAATCAAGAATAGAATATCTGAGGAAAAGAAATAGAGAAGAAGAATCTAATGAACCACTAGAAACCAAAACAACTCTGTATGTACTATACATGAATGCATTGAGAAGAACAGTCCAAACTTTGGAGGCAAGGATTCTAAACTTGGATCGTTCAGCTGAGTTTTTCTGAACTGAGGTAAAAAAACAGTTATTCCTGCTATCAGTTTTCTCTACTGCAAGATGATTAATAAGGCAGCATAATGAGTGAAAACCCATGTATAAGGGAGGATTTACCAAGACTAGAATTTACCTTATCATTAAAACCCTTCCATTCCTGCACTGCATCTTCCAAAATTTTCTCTTGTTCCTGGGCTACATTCCGGAGCCGTGTCCAGCGCTGCCAAACCGCTGTCATGGATCTACTTATAGATGCCTTACTGGCATCATTGCTGATTTTTTCCAGCTGCGAAGCCTTTTCTTCTAGGTCTGTGGTCTTCTCATGGAAAGAATTCACTATGGACACAAGAGTCTGAAAAAGCAAAAATAAGGACTGTTTTCCTTTTCCACAAGACAACTCATTAGTATTCATCATGCAGGTATGTGCACCACCCCCATCCACTGCTGATGAAGAGGAGATATTGTATTTCGAGTGAGGTGGCTAGGTCTCACTTTATTTCTCATAGGCAATATATTAGCTATAGCTGCTTGGTCCAAAATGCAAGCTTCTGGAAGCAGCAGAAATCTGCTGTAATCAGCTTTTCTCTTCCTTGATAACCCCTCAAGAGGGATGAAAATAAGCATTCAGGGTTATTCTCCTAGCAAAGACTGACTTCTAACAGTCTAAAAATGAAATAATCAATTCAGGCATTTAAGTGTACATTTATGTCCTGTTTAACAACTTTTTAAATGTCCAAGGATTTGAGGACACACTCATGAACCTGGCAGACATGACATTACTCTTAGGGGAGATTCTTGATTTCACAAGACACAACTGACAGCATGTCTGAAGTGTTACTGACTGTCTATATTAAGGCAACTGACTAGTACGCTAAACACGAGAAAGTAAGTTTTTTTAAGCTATATTTCTTGCTTTTAGTCTAAACAAGAGTTAATATTAAACTCCAGCTCTTCCTGTCCTAGTAAACTCTTCCTGTCCTGTTCCATGATCAAAAGTAGGATGTTTCTATTGATCTGAGTTGCTTGAAGGGTATGTAATTTGGGGTTCACAGACCCATGGCTTTTAGGAACCTCCTGACTCTGCACCTCTCTACAGTCATAGGCACATAAACAGACAACAAGCTGAAAAGTGATTAAAGATATCTGTCTTGGTAACCCCACAAATAAAATGTATATTTTGCACAGCACTAAACATGTCTTGGTGTGTTATGACACAGTTAAGTGCTATAGGTAAAGACCTAAAAACTCAAATTCATGTTATTACAGGTAGGGACCTATACATTATACATTCATTTTCACTTGAAAGAGAAGGATTTCATGCAATTATCAGTACCTTACCTTATGTGTTAGCAATTTCTCTTCTGCTTCATGACAAGAAGCAGCTTTAGCTACTGAAAATTCAGATAATTTTTTCTCAGCGTCATTCATCACTTCAATCACCTTCTGCCTTGATGTCTGGTACTCCTGCCACTCAGAAGCACACCTTAAACAAATACAGTTCCAGAAAGAAAAACTCAATGCTATATAAAAACATTTGAAAATCAGAAATATTATTGCACCTAGTTTTTAATGCAACTGCTTAGTTTTGCTGTTACACAGTATTTTCCAAGAAAAAGATTATTGGGAAACTGCATACACAGAAGCATATGCTCCTTATTTTCAGCTATGCCTTACAGAAAACACAGCTGAGCAGTAGCCCTCATTTGACTTTTCCTCAGAGACTGCCTGTGTTGTGGTTTAACCTACCCAAACTTATGGGATTCAGAACATTCAAGAATAATAAGAAACATAATTAAGCTTGTTAAAAAGGTATTTCCTTTTAGTTCAAAATGTCTGCTTCAATTTCATTTGTTTCTGTGTATATCCTCTGTCAGGTGAAATTATTCTGTACTCTTCTTTTCTGTGCTGTTCCAAGCTTAATATCATTCTACCAGAGCTCCTTTAAGATCACACAACTAGTCAGTCAAGGGCAGAAAAGAAAGAAGAATCCAAAAGCTCTGAATCCCCAATATCCACTTCTCTCAAAAGCAGCACAAATATTTAAAAACTTCAATTAATGTTCTGATTCTTTCTTTCATTATCAACAAGGTGATCTTAAAATGAAGAAAGAGAAGAAAAAATACAATAAAAAAGAAAGAATATACCTTTGTAACTGCTCTTGTTGGGTTTTGGCTTCTTGCTCTGTCCCTTTGGCCTTTTCCTCTAGTGCAGCTACATTCTGCACCAGCTGTTCACTTGCTGTGGCTTGTAAAAAGGGCTCTATCTCAGACACAAGGCCTTGTAACACTTTCAAATGATCCTTAAACTGACTTTCTGTGCTGAAAAATTCAACATGGTTCCTTAGATTCTCCTCAGAGTTCTCAACATCTAGACCATTTCTTGCTAACTGTAGAAATTCCTGAGCATCTTCCAGCCAGTCATTTGCTATCTGCATCACTTGGTAGTACCTTTGGCAGAGGCTATACGCTTTATTCAAGTTAGCCTGAAATAAAAGGGAGAGTCACAAACATTACATCACAGTAACCTTTGTAATTTAAAAAAACGTACAGTAGGATTACTAAAATGAGTTTTTTTTGTGGTGATTGTAAAGATCAAGCCATAGAGCCGTCTTTTTCAGCTTTGTGACTGAAAAACTAATGATGTTTTGGGTGACTAACCTGTCTCACATGTATAGCTTCTTGAACTTCAGCATCAAGTTCTGCCAGCTCAGCAAGAGTGTTTTCCAGGTCAGCAGGTATCAGCTCCTTTGCTTTCATGTAGCGCTCTTTCTCTTTATTGCTCAGTGCATTCATTATTCTGAGGCTCGACTGCACTTCTTCCTGATGAATCTGAACCTTTCGGATTTCTTCTTGGATGTTTTGCAGTTTGAGGTCCAAACTTAATGTTCCATTAAGTTCTGTTTTCACCCACCTCAACCATTCGAGTGAGCGGCAGATTTCTGTCTTGAAGTCAATGCTCTGCACAAGTCTGCTCTCACACTCCATCACTGTGTCAACAATGGCAGAATGCAAAGACTTCAGCTTCTCTTGCCAAACCTTAACTCGGTGGTTTGCAGTCTCATAAGCAGATGAGTCAACCTGAGGAGAAAGGACTTCTAGATGTTCAGTTATTCGTTTCAGAAGACTTCCTGAGTCTCTCAAGCTGCCCACCAGAGAATGGTATATTTTCAACTTTTCTTCTATTGGGAGAGTTTCTTCATTCACCTTAAACTGCTCCTTTTTCACTGTCTCTAGCTGTGCCTCAAACTGCATACACATCTTCTCATGCTCCTGGCATGCTTCTATTGTGTCGTCCAACAGGTTGATTTTCTGTTCTATTTGCCTCTTCAACTTGTGATATAGTGTGGCAAGTTTTAACATCTCATCTGGCTGCCAGGGCTGGCCAGTGCTTCGAAAAGCCTCCTTCTTCTGGTTCAGTTCATCCACTGCTGCAGCAAGGCTCATGGCTTCACCTAAGAGATCTCTGTAGGCTTGCTGGAGTGACACAGCTTCTTTGGCTGAAAGAGCAGCTGGAGCTTTGTCCATGTTAATAAACTGGTCTTCTAGCTCAGCCAGAGCTTTACTTGTCAACTCAATCAAAGAGGCGTACTCTTTTCTGGCATAAATTGCTTCCTGAACCTTATATAATTTTTCTTTTGCCAGAGCAGTGACCATATTGAATTGCTGAGGGAGACTGTTAAGTTTTTCATCTAGATAAGAATGATCCACTTCATTAAGTGATGGCAGGACTTCTTGGCCATCTCTTTGCAGTGCAAGTAGCAGATTTTCGTATTCTGGAGATTGCTCAAGAATCTGTTGATATTTTGCCAGCTGGCTGTATAACTCAGTGTTAGAATTCATTACATTGACTTCTGGGAATGTGACAATATCAGCTTGTTTTAGCCAATGGCAAGCTTTATCCAAATCTTCCTTGAAATATTTCCTGGAAACAATATTTTTCTCCAGTTCTAACAATCTCTGGTTACACTTTTGTAAAACAGTGTCATAGACATTCTGTAGTTCTTGCAGTTTACCTAACACCTCACTCTTCTCTTGATTTGTTGCTTCTTTCATTAAATCCCTTCCTTGAGCCCACAACCCTGTGACCTCATTTTGATAGGCCTTCAGATTAGCCTGGGTATTCTTACAAGTCCTGATCTGTTTATTCACATCTTCTGGCAAAAGACAAATATGTTCTGGAAACATCACTTTCTTCTCATGCTGGTGAATTTGGTTTGTAGCCTCAAAGATTGCCATGAGAAACTGTGTCTTTTCAGACAATGCTTTATTCAGGTGTTTTCTCCTCTGGCCAACCAGATCGCTGAGACAAGCCACATGGTGCTGTGCATCAGACAGTGTTTTCTGCAGTTCTTGCCTTTCATTGAGCCCTAGGTTGGTCATCACCCTGTCAGCATCCTTCACAAGCATTTTCAGAACAAGCTGTTTGGCTTCAAGCTCACTGCAAATGGTAAGATGATCCATGAGAAGACTTTGAGCCATATCTGGAGGAGGGCTCTGTTTAAGAGCTTCTGAGACACTAGGTTGCTGTTCCTCTGCCCATTCCATTAGTTCCTGAAATCTGGAATGCACCAAGCTGAGCTCTTCTAAGGTTGAAACAGAAACTTGAATTTTCCGTTTGACAAGGTCCTCCAGCTGAGTCCAGCGTTGTTCAAAATGACTAAATTGCTCCTTTACTAATTCTTTGTCATCAAGATTCAAGTGTTCTATCATCTTCTGCTTCTGATCTTTCAAATCTTCCAGAGCAAACCTCCTTTCCTGTAGTGCAATTGCCAGTTTTTGCAAAGCTTCAAGGTGCACATTTGTACTTTCAGCATCAGATCTGTTATCAAAAAGGATAAAAATGAGTTATTAGATCCTATTTCAGCACAGGCTTTTAAAAGAGGTCAGGATTAATTATATGCCCTCTAAATACTGATATCAATATGATATAAAGACCTACAGTTTTCAGAGTCACTTGAAGGTAGCAGCCTTGAACACTAATTTTAAAAATTTACAAATTTATTAGTTTCCCTTATGTCTCCTTTATGGTCATCAGGCTGACTATACACATTTACAGACAATACTGATTATATTGCACATATGAACAACAGCAAGTTGAGTGAATCTTTCTCCATGACAGTGACAAGAGCAGCAATACACTCACAATTTTGCTCACAGCCGGTGTGCTTATCTTATGCAAAGCATCTGTAAATATTTAGGAGTAGTTACTAAGCTTTAATATAATAGTCTAACAAATATCAGATATATAATATATTATATAGTCTAACAAATAATAGATATAACAAAGCATCACAATGAAAATTAACCAGGGAATGAACCATGAATTCATGAACCACCACAAATGAGTTCAAATGAAATAGTCAACATTCTTGAAATATCAGGAAATGCTATACCCTGATCAATCAATACTTGCCTTAAAGACAAACACTGAAAATCTGGCCTCTCAAACTCTCTTTATCTCAACAGAAATGATTAATTGCCTGATACTTAATAAGGGAATTGTGCTTTTAATTAAGTATGCAAAAAGGAATTTTTAGGGGCTCTCACTTAGAGGCATTCTGTAAACAGCTCTTTCAGCATATATGCACAGTTTGCACAGACACCACTCCTTTTTT